>NC_082349.1:13411250-14045000 GCF_027477595.1 Haemorhous mexicanus
AACATTTTCTAATCACAAAATAATATTTACCATCTTCCCCCATGCGGTTTTCAGAACAGAGAGAGCTGCTGCAGTTCTGTAGAGGTCGTGAACCTGCTTGATGAAGCACAGATGAATAAAAAGTATTCTACTGATCTTAACAGGCTTTATTAATGTGCAGATCCAATACACATTTTTATTTAAATTCGTCTCAAGTCTAAAGGACACATTTTTCAATTGTTATTTTGCATTTGGGTTTGTGAGATTAGCTTTGCATGTTGGTTTTTTTTTTTTTTTTTAAAGTGTGATTGGATATGTACAAATTACTTTCCATTAATTATAGTCACTGCACCTCATAGCGTTTTTGGACTTTTAAGGTGAGAATCAACTAGCAATTTAATTCAAAATAGGCTTGCACGTTTGTCGCTAATCCACACCTTCAATCTCAGTTTTGACTAAGATCCACTTTTCCTTTGAAATGACAAAAAATAATTCTTCGAATGTAATTTTTCTCTTATTTTCCCCTTCCCATTCCCTAATGGGAGTTCTATCCATAAATGGGAACATTTTTTTCCCCTCTGCCATTGGGGAAACATTTTCAAAGGGTCTGTTTGTCTGCTCATTAGTAATTTTCCACACTTGGTGTGTAACTAGTTCTTTAAAGGCACTTGAGTAACTAGAGAAGCGATTGCTGACATTTTCCATAGATATTTGTTGATTCAGTGAAAGACAAAGACCTTATATTCAAGTGGATGTATTGTAAATTCCCATACTGTGTGTATCTTTAAGCAGCTCAGCCTTTGGTGCTGAAGTCTTTGGCACGCATTCTCTTTGCAGTACAACTGCTGGGTGAGATGTTATCATTTCCCACTGTTTCCCCACTGTTGGAGATTGCTGCTCCCACTGGAGAGCAGGCAAGTTGGGACACACACCCATATCCCAGTCATGTCAGTGAGGAGTCTGAGGGCTTTGCTTTAAACTGCTGACCAAGGTGCCTTTAATCTAAAGCCTGGGACTTGGCATTTCAGCAGCTGAGAACACGTATGCATTCCATTCCTTGTACTCAGCAGAGGGGCAAAGCAGGCAGTGGGAGAAGGTATCTGGCAATTTTCTGCAATTACATTTGCTGCAGTCTATTAGTAAATGCCCTTAGTCATCTGCATTCCCATTTACAAAAATATCCTAGACTTTCCTGAAAGATTGACTCTTTTTAATACATTTAGGTGCTGAAGTTATAGCAGGTTGTTGCCAAGAAGTGGCAACAGATCGTACCTATGAAAACACAGCTGAATAAGTTTTAGCAGCCATTTCTCTCCCAGAATTCAATCTTAGAAAGAAATGGTGCATTGCTTTCTGAAAAGTAGTAGTGAGATGCCCACTGTGCAACTTTGCAGATGCCAACCCTGCCATCTGGCACAGCCCCACACACTGCATGCCAGCAATATATCCCAGACACAAGCTAAAATGAATTGCATACAGCATTCCAGTGCTCCATTTATTTATCAGTGAAGATATGTGTGCCAATTAGGATTAAGCTGTTGTTTCTAGAATATAAAGGAGCCAGCCAAAACAACAGGACTTCTGCTCTAAAACCAGAGCCATTTTCTGAAACTGAAGCTTCAGCTCCTCACCAACTACACTGGTTCACTTTTCTGATGTCCTGATAGGGTCAATCTGGTATTCATTTAGCTTGTCCCTCTTGCCTTCTCATTTGTGCTGAAGCTATTGCTAACAGACATACCTAATTTCTGTATGTGAATGTTTTGTTTCAATGCAGTTTTAGCTGCTTACACTTAAAGTCTGTTTGTTGACTCTGACACTGACAGCTGGATGCTTTGCTTACAGGACTAGATCTTCAATTGTAGAAGGAGCTGGCATAGCTTGGGGATTTTAAGTCATCTCTATACTTTTTTATCCTGAAGTATTCGAATTGTGAAACATGTCAAACCTGTTCTTGGGCTGTTCAGTGGCATCAAGAAGTCATTGCATCAGCCTGTAGCCTGTATAGGTGCAAAGTCATCCTTCCCTCTAGCCATGTCATCTCTGCTTGTTATTTCATAGCAAAGCAAAGGGACTTTAATGACATTTTTACTAATGTAGAAAAAGGTTCTTCTTTGGTTATCAGAATGTCCAGCATTCATAACTGATCTTTGTTATGCTGTTACATACAATTCAAGAAGGGAGTAGAAGACAACTACATCTTGTTTCACACAGTGATTATAAGCAAAAACAATTACAACAAGCTTGCCAGCCTGATGAGGAAGGCTTTAAACTATGTGGACTAGAATATGAGAAAGCAACCTTGTAGTTAAGTAAGGAAACAGAGGTTATAGTTATTATGTAGGGTGGGTTAACAGGACAAACTATCAGAAAGGCTAAGTTCCACCCTGAGGGCCAACCTCAGGTGCCTGTGCACAAAGAACACAGCCTGGGAAATAAACAGGAGGAGCTGGAGCTCAACGTGTGGTTGCAGAACCATAACGTCTTTGGGATGACTGATGCTGTGGCTGATAGGACTGAAGTGCAGTTAGGGTGAATAGTGCAGGCTCTTTAGGAGGGCTAGGCATGGAAGAAGGTGCCAGGGGGACTGCATCAAATAGTTTCTAGGGGCTTATCTAAAGAAGAGATGTCAGGCTGGGTGAGGGAAGACTGTTTTGGGGAGCTGGTGGGTGGGGTCCCATGGAAGGCAGTGTTGAAAGACAAAGGCACTCAGGAAAGCTGGCAGTTTTTTAAGAACTGCCTCCTCAAAGGACAACAGTGTTTATCCCAGCATCCAGAAAAATGTTAATTATCAGGAATATCTTGGATGTTCTTGTGACTGAATTCCTATGCAAAAAGGACATAGACAGAAGGCAAACATACAAAGGGAAAAAGAGGATACAAAGCCTTGCCTAGACAAGCAGAGAAGGTGTTAGGAAAACCAAACCTCAGCTAGAACTGAAACTGGCAAGTAAAGCTAGAGTTTAACCTGGCAAGGGATGTCAAACTCAGCAAGAGCCTCTAGAGCTGTATTAGAAGTAAAAAGGGATAATGTGCTAAGTGGGTGCTGCTAAATAGTAACAGCAGGTGCATGAAGCTGTAACTCATTGCCCCACTGTTCACTGACAAAGCCTCCCATGCCTCTGACTAGACACGCAGGATTGAAGGAGAACAGAAGCTACCAGTAGTGGGAGAGGATCAGGTCAGAGTTCTCTTGAGAAACCTTGACCTATACTGGTCTGCAGGACAGGCTGGGAGGCATCCTGCTAAGAGAACTTGTGAATGAGCTGGACTTTATCCATCATCTTTGAGAGGTCGCGGAGATCATGAAAAGTCACTAATTACTGCAGGAAGACAAAATTCCTATCAATCTTCAAGCACATCAAGAAAGACAACCCAAGGAACTCTACGCTGGTTGTTCTTGCTTCGGTCCCTGGGAAAATAATTGAGTGATGTTAGATTTTGGGCACGTGAAGAAGAGGATGGTTTGAAAGAGCCAACAGAAATGTATGAAGGTAAATCATGCTTATCAACCTGATTGCCCTCTATGATGAAACAGGTAGATGTGTAGGTGGAGGGGGCATAATGAGTGTCATCTACAATGACCTTACCAAGGGTTTCAAAACAAGATCCCTTGCATCCAAGTAGGAACATCACAGTTTAAATGAGAGAACTACTAAGGTGAAAAACTGGTTGGATCATCCAGCTAAAAAGGTTACTACTCTGCTTGGTAATTGTAGTTCCTCTGTGACCTGTACCAGCACTGGTTTATATCTTCACCAGTGACCTGGAGGAGGAGACACCCATCAGTTTTATGGCTTCTGAGATACTGGGAACTGGGACAATGGGACCCAATTAATTTCATCAAGAAGAAATGCAAGGCTCTAGCCCTGGGAAGAATGTTTCTGCATCAGCTTAGGCTATGGAGTGCTGCACAGCAGCTCTGGAAGGAGGTGGGAACTTAGTGGACAATAGTCTATACCAGAGTTTTCAGTCATCCTGGCATCATGAAAGGGTTGTGTAACCAGGAGCACAGATCAAGGGAAGTGGTTATTCCTCTTTAAATAGCATTTGCTAGAAAAGGTTTGGACCTGCCCACAGGACAAACATTGAAAAACTGGATCAAATTCAGGGGAAGGCCTACCAAGTGATCAGAAGCTGGAGCACTTGGCCTGTGAGGAGAGGCTGAAGAGCTGACTTTATTTATCCCTGGGGAAGGGATATCTCCAAGAGGACAGCAACCTTCCAATATCTGCAATGACTTTACAGAAAAGGTGTGGTCAAGCTCTTTACAGAGATGTACAGCATCATCATGAGAGTTAACAGTCATAAATTGATATAGGAAAGGTTTCACTAGATGCAAGAATTTTTTTCTCTTATGCTATGAAAATAAGTAGTCTTTAGAGCAGCTTGCCCAGGGAGGTTGTGGGGGTCTCCAAGAGACTAGATATTCAAGTCAGAATTCCTGCTAAAGGCTGAATTCTTAGTTTTTGGTCTAAATTCAGTTTTGAGACTGCTTTAAGCAGTAATTTAGACTTAGCAACCTTGCCAAGCCCTTTACAACCTGAATGTTTCTATGAATTTTTATTTTCAAAGGTTCAATTTGCAAACTCTAATTAAGCAAACTGTTAATCTTTGCATGTTGACTTGTAGAGCAGATCAGCTGGACAAAATTCGCTTTGCCTAAGTGCAAATATACATATGAGAAAAGAGGTAAAGAAAAAAATCAATGTCAATAATTTGATGATATTTCAGCCCCTCTGCTTCTCTGTGCTTTATCATTCAGCTCCAATATGCTAACAATGCATTCCCTCACATCAAAGAAGAATTGGTATATTTTGTAGACTCCTGAGGAGCTGAAGATTTTTGCAGTAGCTTGGGAAGAAGAAGCTGTTTAGCAGAAGTAGTTCTGGGCTTGTGATTTGTTGGAAAAATTTAGTGCTAAATCGTCCTCTGACTAGCACTTGTTAATACAGGTGCTACAATGAGGAGTAGGATTCAAATTAGTACCTTGCCCTAAAAAATAAATTATGCAAGAGCAGAGGCTAGCTCCAGTGCCAGATGGGTCAGATGGGTTACACTTGATCAGCTGCCTGGGTCAGGTGTCCCAGTACAGATCCATTCTTAGCTGCAAGACATGTGAGTAGAAGTTGAATTCACAGTGGAATGGGGATCTTCTGTTGCAGTGTCTTTGCCTTTGTCAGCTTAATTCAGACCTGTAGCATTAAATTATCATGATTTGTAGTATTTATGCTAGAAAACACTGGTGGATTTAGCTTCCTATTTCTGAAACAGAAATCCTTGGGGAAAAATTGGCTCTGTGTCTTGGAGCAGTGTGATGTTCAGTAGCCCTTACAGTAAAAAGAAGGAGACTTACTAATTAAATTTTCCCCTCATTCTAATTCTTGGATGAATTGTCAAGTTAGGAGCTGTTAGCTACTTTGGGGTTTCAGTGTTTCTCCTCTCCACAATTTCAGTTCCGTGGGCATAAATCTATAAAATATCCAAATGCTATAGAAGCATTTATAGTCTGCCAGCAGTTTCAGCTCCTACTTTTCCATGTGGTGGCTGTGGTGTGCACCTCACAGACTTGGTGCACACATGCAAGTAATCCAATGATTTGATTTTTAGGGGGAAATCCTTTCCTCTCTTTGTATGCAGTAGAAGTAATGCAGATTCTTGGGGCAGCACATGCTGTTCAAAAATACAAATCCAGGTGGCTCTTTTCAAGCCAATTTGGCACTTCAGAACAGCAGCAACTTTTACTGCTTTGGTGTTCCTATTTTTTTTTTTTTTTCCCTCTCTGACATGTGCATCTGTCATGAAAAAGTTGCTGAGTTCTCAGGCTCATCAAGCTTTTAGAGATTTTGCCATCCATTACATCTCTACATAATAAGTGAGATGTAAGTGCTAAGTTTGGATCACGGTACCAAACATAACTGATAGTAGCCCTGGGGCTATCCACTGACTTTAGCTAAATTTAAAACTTCCATTCATAAATGCAGATTAGGAGAGCACCCAGATTGTGACAGCACAGTGGCAGTCCCAGCACACCAATGTGTCTGCAGGCATGCACACACCATTGAAAGGTAACCTCTAACTCAGGGAAGTTTTGTGCTCAAAAGGCTCTAAAGACTCGCTGGCACAATCCCTCTGATTGTAGAGCTGAGTATCTGCCATAGTGTTTTATCCAGCCACTCCAGGGGAATCTCAAATGCATGCAGAAAATGTCTGCCTTCACCTAACATTCTTACTGCATTCACTAAATGAAAATGAGGATATTCAGTCTTAAACAAAGCATTTTCTTTTTTTATAAAGAAATCAAAACCAGTTGCAATTAAATAGCAAACAAAGGAAGAACTGGAATCCATAAAACATCAGGGGCAATATTTAAAGCAACCAAACTAAAATCAGTTCAGCATTTCTCTGCTGTATTTATATACAAGTGCACTTACTTTTAAAGTACCCTAACACTTAATTTTGCTTTCAGTTATATTTTTTTATTTGGATTACATATGGTATTGTGATAGGATGTATCAGAAAGCCATAAAGTGTTCTTGCCTGTAAAAGCAATGTCCTTTCTTGTTAATGCCAAGAATTCTTTTCCCAAAACACTCATTCCCTGCTCAAGACACTGTAGCTGCTAATGAGGAAAACACTGCAAGTACCTCATTCAAATGTTTTCTTTTGTTTATCTACAGGGAGTTTACTCTGTAATAGTGAAGAATCCCTGAGTATCAATGAGTCTGAAAGTACTCATGTTCTGCCAAGAATAAAGTTGTAAAGCTTTGTGTGCCAGCACTTTAAATTAATCTGAAATAATGCAAAGGGGACTTTGTCATCTTGGAAGGCTTTTTAAAGCCTCATCGCTATTGTCTCAATTAATAAAAATATTCAGTATCATTCACATGGCTGCCTTCCTCCACTGCCAGTTGCAGTTCCAGTGGATGTTGTCCCCCTGTGGACGTGTCTCGGAGCCGATGGAAGGGCTGATATCGGCGTGTGACAAATAGACCTTCACACCAGGAGCTTTGCAGCACGTTTCCTAGGCAGCTCTGCTTACTCACAACCTTCTTTTCCAAGCATCACCGAGTGCCCAATGCTAATCAGTCCCTTTAGATTGCTTTTACGAAGTAGATAGCACATTAATTCAGCATACAAATTGAGAGACTATCTTTGATGGTGAAACAAGATTAAAATACCCATGCTCACATTTCAGTTTCATAAATAAAACATAAATAATGCAGTAACCCTCCCCAGCATAACAGACAGCTTCACAATTTCTCTGTTGAATACTGTTTAAAATCAACATCTATCGCAAACTTTAAAAAAAAAAAAAAAAAAAGAGGCCATAAACAAAATATTGTGCCTGGAAAAAGGCCTTCTTTATATTCCCATCCACAGTGCCCTTAGTCACAATTCTGGCCCAGGATTTCCTCATGAGATACTGTTTAAGAGCTTTTTAAAAAAACCACAATGCCATTCCCATGATATATGCAGTTTTAAAATTTGTATTTCTGTATGGCCGAGGCTGCTGGGTTTTGTTTTAAATATGTGAAATCGATAGATTGGCCAGGTCTCCATTTTTATAGGGGATACTGCATCATTAAGTACTGAAAGACTATAATGTAACTATTCAAACTGCTTAAAATATTTCGTAACCATAAATTATTATCCAAAAATATTTTTCGAGTAGATAAAAAGAGTTGTCAATTCTTCATAGTGAATACCTCATAAGGGGCTCATTTATGGTTGAAAACTGAATAAAAGCAGTAAATTAAGAACAGACGTAACCATAGAGAAGCTGTAATCCACAGCAGATTTCCTTGGTGAATGAAGTATTGTTGTGTGGATTTATCCTCCTTGCTTGTACAGTTAACCAGTCACATCTGTGGCCAAAGTGCTGTCTGTGCACACAGACAAGTTGGGTTCAGTAACCCCATGGAGGTAAGCACATGCTGGTTTACACTGTATTGATAAAGTGCAAAATAAACTCCACCGGCTGTTTCACTGGGGCGTGCTATGCTGAAGGGCAGATAGAATATTGAAACTGAATTCCTGTGACTGGGAGACATAAAAATGCTGGGACATTTGAAAAACTGGAGGCAACAGCACGTTTCTCCTAGATTTTATATTAGTATTGCAGGCCTTGTTTTCTGGCAAGTTACAACAGACTGTGCTGCTGAATCACAGAATTAGTGTTTGTACTTCCTAAATACGATAATGAATGGGAGCTGCTTGAGCTATAGTGTTTGTGAAGGGAAAGCCACTTGTTATAAATATTCATTTGACAAAATGTAAATAGTTTTATAGGAGTGTAAACTGTTGCAAGTTATTTGATTCAGTACAGTCGTCTCTTCTGTATTGTTTGTCACAAATGCACATAATGAACCAGCTAGGATGACATGTAGACTTGACAGTGAATTAGTTTAGCCTTATTGCTGTTTGTTTAACTTTGTGATTACACACCAATCAGATAACTCATCTCCTTTGTCTAGAGAAAGCCACAGCAAGTTCCATATTTCTTATGTCTCTCCAATTCTTTGTTCCAGTACTTCAGTGTATTATTGGACACTAATTTTTATTTTATATCAGGAGATTGTAATCCTTTTTGAGATCACTGGCTTATTAACCCGGAACATTAAAAAAAAGAAAAATCCTTTGTAAATTTGTTTTCATTATTGAGGGCTATTTTTAATTTTAATACATGCTTCCATGGCAATAGATTTCATTTCAAATAAATAGGCTTCTCTCTAGCAGTGTCTCAACAGAATTAAAAAAAAATACAACAATGACAGCAACAAATAATGTTATTTAAAATGTGTCACACTTCTTAAAATCCACTGTCTTCATGAAGATTTTTAAAGTATAAAACCGCATCGATTTATGTTTCCTCTTTAATTCATTTTGTAGAGAACATAGTAAATAATTACCATCATCTCAGCATCAAAAGTGAACCGTAGCACCTTTGTCTTACAGCAGATGACTACAAAGTGTTTATAAATTCAGGCTGCATGTGAACTGAAGGAATGTATCTCTTGCTGGTTTGAAGTGTGTGCTCATGTTAAACACATGCTTAACAACTCTTACTGCACACGTGTGTAGGCAGAGGCTTACTGCACTTCTTTCTATAATCAGAAAACATTAACTGTGTTTAGAGGGCTGATCCCTAACTTGAACTGAGTGAAAAAGAATTTGCAAACTCTTGTGTCCCTTTAAATTAATCACGGATTTTGAAGGTAGCATATATTATGTTTGATTTTGCTTCTAACTTAATTTAAAGTTTGAAATCATTGTTGTCATTTTGTACTGAGCAAAGAGGTCACAGCTCTACTCCAGCTACAATCATTTATATAAAAACAGAAAATTTGGTTCAGGAGCAGTTTTGCTGTTTGTTTTGTTAGTCAGAGTTCTTTTATATCTATTGTTTTGGTCTAGATTGTATTTTCACAGGAAAAAAAAAAAAGTCTGGAGCTTTAGAAAGTAAAGTGATGAAAATATTTTTTCTCTTTCTTTTGTTTTGGATTCTTTTCTGAAAGTCCAGAATCTGGAGGACTAAACTAGATTACTATTTTAAGGCATGTTCCAAAGACTTCACCAAGCTTTCACCAGGCCCTTAGAGATTGCTGGAAAAGAGTTAGGTGTTTTAAACAAGATTTTTTTTTTTAACCTTTACTGAAATTTATCTAAAACCTTTACTATGAAAAATTCAGAGCAGCAAACTTATTCAGTGCTCAGAAAGATAATTTTCTGAAATGGTTGGAGGTTCATTTAGAGCTATTAAATATTGAAGGATTTGGATATTGTTTCTTTTTTTGTTTTCATTTAGTAAGATTTCTTTCTAAAGAGGTCAGCAGGACTTTTCTAAAGGGATTTAATTAAAGTTAGCAAGTAATTTTGTGTTCTGCAGCATGTTACATATTGTGAAAAGGTTATGGATTCACCCAATGCAGCGCATCAACAGTGTAAAGGTGATAGGTGAAATTCTTCTTGTTGCAAGTGCTGAGATATAATCATTTAAAAGGTCACTTGTGCTCAAGAAGAGCATTTATTTAAGTAGCAACTTGTTTTGGGATATGCTGCATTTTTAAAGGTTAAAATAGTTTCTCGCTGACCAATGTGATCAGCAAGAAGCAATTTTTTTGTTGATTTTTAAAAATGTCCTCATGTTACTTGACCGTGTAGAATATTTATTAGCATCCTGTGTACCACATAATTGATTTGAAAGCTTGAAGTGCCACGATTTTTCACAGAATTTCTAAAATTTAATACATAGAAGATTTGAAATCTAGAATTAGTTTATACTGTTATGTACATTGCTATGGTAGTAAAGGTGTAACAATTTTAAGTGTAAAAATACAGGAGATGAGATTTATCAGAGTATAGTGTGTTACTTTGTACAGAAACAGTTTTTCTGATAGGATATGCCAATTGTCTACAGTGAGGGGGAAGATTGATCTTTTTATTTTTATAAAGTGATTTGGGAGTGGAATAGATTATGTAGGTGTGACAGATAGACCAAAGTGAATCATATTTTAAATAATGTGGAAGACCATAAAATCAGAGAGGATTCTTAGGGAGATGAAAAAGAGTTTGTTTAAAATGATTATTTACATGATTATTTAATTCTTACTACATTTATGTAGAGAAGTTCAAGTGCAATAAAAATTATGTTACATCTTTAGAGGATTTTTTTCCCTTTTCTCTAGAAACATCTTAAATTGGCATTAAATTTCTTTAAGTTTCTGTGTTCCTTTCACTAACACTGCTCAATAATCCGTAGACATGGAGGAGGAAAGAACTCTTTTGTAACAGCTTTTTGCTGAATGAGATGCTGCAGTCACTCTTCCCCTTGATCTTAAAGATTTCCAGTGCAGAGCAGCTTTTTTGTTCAAAAATTTTTTTAAATGCTTTTGTTGAACCATTATCATGTAGATATTATACTAGCCCTGAAATCAAAACTATTTTCATGAGATTGTGTTGACTGCTTATATCCACTGAACATTGCACATTCCAGAGTAAATTATGTGAGCAGGAAAAAGAAAGGAAAAAAGTGTACGTAAGGAATTAACAGTTAAAAATGAATGACTTACATTTGTTTCGGGATAATTTTTGCTCAAATAAAGTCACCCTCCTTAATTTGCCTTGCTTTCCATTTGAAAGAGTGCAAAATCTATTTCCTGGGCAATTTTGCACAGCACAGATATTAATACTTTGGGGTTTAATTGTATCCTGTGTTTAAATACACTGTGGGTGAAACCCTAGACCTCTGCTTAATTGCTGTGAGAAAATAGCCTGATTTCTCTGAGATTAGGCACACGCTTATGTATACTTTGACCCACGAGTGCCTCCTTCAGAATTAATCTTCTAAGGTAGTGGGATTTGCTTTTGTACATGCAGTAGACCCATTCATGACAAACGGTGCCTAATAAACCAACTTCACCCTCTGGACCTCTCTTTTGCTGTCAGAGTTTTTCTTCAACTATTCATTTCACACATCCCTTGTCCAGTTGCTTATTAGCAAGTAAACTTTAAAGCTGGCAATAGGAATTAATTTATTGATTTCTCTTAATTAGAGCAGCTTAAGGTTTAAATATTATGCTGTAGAACTGGAAATGTAAAACATTCACATTTAATTGCTAGGCAAAAATATTCTGAACTGGATTTAAATATGCTGGATGTTAGAAGACAATTTTATTTGTATTTATTTTTGAAATTTCCTCTGTGCTATCTTTCAGCTGAACTATCTATTCCATAAAGGCACTTTTCCCTCTGTCATCTGCATTTAGATTGTTTCTATAAGATGTTACAAAAAGTTCTGGTTTTCAAATATTTATATTAGTCAACGTTAGCCCTGTTTATACTTTTTGGCAATATAACTTTTTCCTTAAAAATGAAGTACTTCAGTTTAACTAAACAAAATGTGTTGAAATGGATGGTCTTATAAACTTAAGTACACTTGGCAATAGAAAGGACTAAGGCTCAAACCAGAAAACACTGGCTCAAGTGAGTAGCCCCTACTCATACAAATATCTCATTAACTTCAAAGCAACAATTTGTGTGAGTTGGAGTTTTCAAAGTTTGGCACTAATGCATCAATCCTGACTGCAAACGCTGAGACAGATGTAGAAGTTTTCATTTTATTAATGTCATTAAAATCAGGAATTGGTGTTGTTAGTATTCTTTTATGAGTTTTTAATGCTTGCAGGAGCATGTCCTAAAATTAGAAGATGGAGACATTTGTTTCAGTTTTCAGCCAGCTTTAGTCAAAATAATCTTTTTGTGTTTTCATAGCTCTGTAAAGGAGTTCTCTGTTTTTGCATTAGAAATAAGAAAACCAGTACTCGCATATTAAATTTTTAAGAATTTAGCAGCAAAGACTTTGACTCAACCTATTAAAATCAGTAATTTATAGTAGTGGAAGTAATGAAGTAGGAAAAGAAGAAAATCCCAGAAGAGCTGATACTTTTAATTAAATAACTGGATTGAAAACTATATTAATAAAATATTATTTAACTATTTAACTTCTATTTGTCCAAACAGACTTTTTGCTAATTATCAATGAACTTATTTTTGTTTGTTAGTTGTCTGCCATTCCCTAAATAAGTGATCAGAAACAGACTGAAGTGCAGGGTTGTGGGGGTTTTTTGGTTTTTTGTTTTGTTTTGTGTGGGGTTTTTTTTGGTAGTGGTGCTTTTTTTTTTTTTTTTGTGGCAAACCCTCTAGCTATTGTTATGGCAATAGTCCTTGGTTGGCTGATACTGAACTGCACGGTCAGGACTCTCATAAGGGAAATGCAGTCTTCATTAAAAAGGCCTTTTAACAGCAAGCCAAGCTTGATTAAAATCATATACAGATGAAATAATTTCTTTACAATTCCTTTGTAGTTTAGTGCGTTCACAATAACTCTTTAGGTTTAATAATGCTTGGGAGACAGCTGGGTTACTGCTTAAGATTCTGTTGTTACTTCCAATTATTGCTCAAAAATCAAAATACATAATACAGTTTCTATTCAAACAACTGCAAGTGTATTAATGTGGTATACAAATGTGAAATGGGTTGGGCAAAAGTAAATATTAAAAGAGACAAGAAATTACTAAGGCTTGCTCTCTTATATGGAATTCCTCTGCTAAAACCTGAAGAGGCAAAACTTTAAAAACAAAGAGGAAACTTTATGAGTTTTGTTATTGTTACTCTAATGAAGATGTGATAGTATAAGGCAACACTAAACTGGCTTGTATTGTAAAATGGAGCTATCACTTGCTTAATTTATATTTGAACATTTATTAAGAATTTACATTTCCAAAATTTAGACTCGATGTGTAAAAAGAAGCAAACTTCACTAAAAGCTTAGGAAAATAGGAAATGCTTTTCCCTGGCATGTAGTCAGAGGGAAAATATTGTTGGTAATGCTAAACAAAAGAAAACAAAAAAACTCTCTTAAATCTATTGGTTAATTTTATTAGCCAGAGTCCAATTAAGTAACCATAATCCTGTTGATCTTTATTACTGATGTGCATTCCTTCCATAGCATAAATTTCTATAGGAGAGAGCTTAGGGACTTCATGGATGGCAGAGACCCGTTGCAAATGACAATTCACTACTAAACAAAGCAAGAAAACAACTCAATCAAAAGGTCAAATTCCTTTCTGTGGGTGATGACAGAAGGATGATAAGAGGAAAGCCTTTTTCTTTCCTTCCTTCTTTTAATGCATCCCTTCCTCAGTAAATGCAAGTCTTTAAACTCCCCCTAATCAGCAGGACCTCCAGAGTGTGTCTATCCTACCCTGCCAGCTAACAAGGGAATCTGGGACATTAGCCACTAGTTGTCTCAGCTGGTAGCATGGGTTGATACAAAGCTCTTTTTTCAAGTACTTGCAATATTTGACCTGCTTTTTCATTCTCAACCCACACCCACACATTTTTCTTCACCTTACCAGCTGTTTGCTTCTGTGCACTGTTCCAGTGAAGCAGCTGAAATGCTTAGGCATGAAAAACATCATTCTGTGCCATCCTTCCAGAAGAAGGATTCTTGTAACTTATCCTTAAGACTTACAAGATTTTATCCATAGCTGTTACCAGATAGCATGTTTGAGCATGCAGCATGCCTGTGTATTTACAAGACAGGTCCTCATATTTTCTTTTTGGTAATCCAGATGCAGAACTGTTTCTGCATTTCTGCAGGGTCTGCACTGCACGCTCACTCCCGCAGCCTGGCTGCCCCTGTCTGGAGTAGGGATGTAGCCTATACTCATCTGATTGCAGGAGTTTGTATGCAGTTCAGTCGGTTCTGGATGCATTTTTTACTGTGTGAAAGGAATCAAAGACTTGAATCATGTACGTTTCTGTGCACTTTTCAGCGGGATCAGAAATAATGCTGTGCTAATGCATAAACTCTTGTGAATCCCCAGAGACTGTGCTGAAGTCATGAACAACCAGTGACAAGTCACAGCATGTGGAGAGCAAGTTATGAATCACTGCAGCCCTGCTGTTCAGTATTTCACGTTTTCTTTCTTTCTTCTTTTTGCCCTCCTTTAAAAAATACAGACTTGCATTTGCATCTACTAAGCCTATATAATCTATACACTGCCAGAGTATGTGAATGCTATTCCACAGGCATTGCTGTTCACAGCCAAAGCAATCCTCTGCTGCAACATTAGGTGAAATATCAGTAGTGATATGTGAAATGGCAATACTGTAGCAGCTTCTTAGCTACCAAAGATCAGAAAACATTGCTAATGCTAAAGGAACTGCACCAATTAATATTTTTTCTAAGTCTGACTTTAAGTTTTAAGGACTAATGTTTTCTGTTGTCTTCTCTACAAAATATTTTTATGTATTTCACATCATCTGTGGGCATGCAACAGCCTGGATTAATCTGGAAAGATTAAAAAAGGAAAGATAGGTTAAGATAGAAATTGATAAATAGGAAGATACCAGGTGATGAAAGTAATATGATCTTTCCAAATAATTAATATGCCTATTGTGGTTCTAATTGAAAACCTAATAAAGGAATATAGAATATTCAAATATAGCCCCTTTTTTGATGGACATTCAGTTACCAAAAAATATTAACAGCTACACTTTGGAGTCATGACCAAAGATCTGTATCATTAAGTTGAAAACTGCCATACTGCAGAAAACAGAGTTTAGCCTCTGCAAGTAGGGAGCAGACAAAGATTATATAAAAATAATTATCTAGATGCTCAGTATTCAGGGAATTTACATATCTGTTATTTTTTTTAAGTCTTGAACCCATTTTTTTTTACTTTCTTTCTAAATTTTCATGTTTTCCCATTACATCTAACTGATTAGATCTAAAATCATTACTAGTACTTAATTTTACTAGAGGAGTAACTTTCCTGAAGAAACTGCCTTCTTTTGATTTGCTTATATTGTCTAGTAGATTACTGTTTATATCCCTAAACCTTTGTACTTCTCTTTCCTTGCCACTTATGCATTAATGGATGCATAAGCACTGCCAATCCAAGCCAGTATTGTTTCACAACATCTTTCCAGCTATGTGGTTTAAGTGATGGCTGTACCTGTTTTCTAATCCCTCTGTACATACTCTTTCATTCATTGTCTTTTTAGGTTCTTAGTCTCATGCTTCAAAAGTATCATGATCTTTTATCAGCCTACAATAGCGAGCTTCTTCCTCAACAATAGTCCCTGATATGAAGGTAGATTGTAAATTGTCAGGCACTCTTAGACAAAGAATGCATTGGGGAAGGAGTTCTGAATAGGATTGTACTCTCATGGGCTTTCAATAAAAAAATATCTCTAAGTTCACTATCAGATTTCAGTAAATTAAGGTCATCAAATCTAATTGACAAACTTTGTACAATTCAGCTTGCTTTTACTCACACTCCAATCTGCCCATCAGCTGGGCTTATCAAAATGTACATATGTGATATTTACCAAAAAACAATTCTTCTTCTGTGTACAGCATGTCAAATTCTAATATAATTTCATCCCACAGCTGAAGTTTTAATTGAGTTGGCATCTGCTTGCTCATTTGTGAAACATGTCCATCTCTCAGTAATATTGTTACAACTTCTCTTTGTGTATTGATAGAAAAATATGACAGGGATTTATTTACTACACTTTTTGTGGTAGGTCATCTTGGCAGCTCATTGTTATCGGAAACAAGGGAGCCTAGAGGATGCTGCCATTTTAGGGCCACAAAAGTATTTGTAAGAATTACTTTACTCCAGAAAAAAAAAAAAAAAAACAAAACCAAAAACAAACTTGGAAATTGTTTGAAATTCCTTCAAAACTTCTTCCCTCCATCGTGTAAGGTCTCGTATAGTTTAATTTATACAAATACCATAATGTCTTTAGTAGTATCTGCATGTATTGTACAGTACTGACAGTCTGCATGTTACTCTTTATATTTAAATGAACAAGTTCTAGTACTAATATTTCTGAGAAAAACTGATAGTTTTTTAAAAGTCCCTGTTATTATAGTAACATCCAGCTTTAAACCTGACATTAACAAGTTCCTTTTTCTGTTTAGGGTGAATCTCTCTTCCCTGCTTTTTATCAACTGAACCAAAATTTTCCTAGTCTCATTTTCCTTTTCTCCATTTTTTACTATTTAGCATCACTAAAGTCAGACTGTAGAGACCATATCATACTTTAGAACTCCTTCAGTTATTTATCCATGTTGCACACATATGTTAAACCAGAGTTATGACATAACAGTTTTTTTACTGAATAGTGTCAAAATAGCCCCTTACATTTATAGGTCTCACTATTTTAAAACCTGAACAGTTCTAACAAGCAAACTTCACTATGCAGACAATGTGTTGCCTGGTCTTTGGGAAAAAAATACAAATGTGGCAGACCAGAATATTCACAATGCTCCTTACAGTTATGTAGACTTTGATAAATATTACTCTTAACATCCATTTATTTTAACTGCTCTTTTATCTCCAACTTCAATTTCGTTACAAAAGTTTATGTATATAACATTTTAAAAGTTCAAGTTTATAATTATATATGTACTTGAGATCTAAATAAAAAGCATAAGAAGATTTGAAGTACTTTTGAGAGGCAAACTTGAAGAGCTGTGATTATTTATCTGTGACATCTTAATTCTTGAAAAGTAGGAGTATCAAATTACCTGTTGAAAATAAATGCATTGAAACAACTTGTAATTACATGCCTATTTTGTCTACATTTGGATAAAACATTAGCTTCTGCTGGTTTTCCTCCAAGACTGATGAATTCAAATCAAATGGCATCCTGACCAAACAGCATTGAAATGAACATTAAAGTAAAAGAAACAAAGTAAGGCACAGTCTGACTGTGCTGATTCTTACCATTCATTTCAAGTTGTTTGCTTACAATTATCATAATAATTGGAAGGTTACCAGAAATAACATGGAAGACAGGGACAACTGCAAAAGTGATCCATGTCAGAGCAATGTGAATACTAATGCACCTTCTCTCTAGGTGATCAGGAAAGAAGTTCAGTTTCCCTGGAACAGAGCAAAGTGAAGCACAGTGATTTGTAAACTATGTGCATTCATTTAAAAGAAATACATTATTCAAACAGAACAGCCTGTGATAGTTTTTTTCCCTTTTTTAACACCTCTTTTATAGTTAAAATACACGTGTTGTTTCTAATAACATATCAATAACCCTGGTGTTACAATTTAAGGTGATTTATTTGTTATGTAGCTCACAAATTGTGTGTGTTGTCTATACTAGTGAGTATTGCTTCTAATTCATGTAAAAGTGGCATTCCTGTGTTTCCCAAATAAAAGCTTCCAGTGAAGCTAGTGCAGGGTTTTCCTGTTATTTTGTAGCATTTATGTCTTGTAACTCTCAAAGTTGGAGGTTTACACTCAAATCCAACTTTAATAGTGTGGTAGAGATGGGCACACATAACATTTACAGCCACTTTAATGCTCAGTATTAGTAGACTACTGAATTAAAATTATGGGATAAACAGATTCAGGACTGGTGTTCCAGAAAAGCAGCAGGTGAAATTATCTATGACCACAGACCACAAAGGCTCCAGTGTGAGTCAAATGATTCCATGAGTCTCTGGTATGTGGGGAAATGGGCTCATGCTTTTTCCTCTGCCTATATCTTTTTCAGAAGGTATTGTAGCTCTGAGACAGAATCGGATAAAAGATCTTGGGGGGAATACACTTTTTTTTTTATATCAAAGAACATTTTTTTTTTAATTTAGAATCTAGCAAAACAATTTTCAATAAGAGGCATTGCCAGTGTACACCAAAAATGGGGATATGTGATATTGAAGGGAACTGATAAGGAGAAAGAAGAAATAAATTGTGACCTCTTTAAGCATCAGGATGAGAAGTCTCCTTTATTCCTTATTTCCACATGATGGAGGGAAAGAGAAACAAGAGGAAATCAGGTGAAGAGTGTGCACATCTAAGCTCTTACACTGGGAAAGGTAGTTAGATTTCCACTGAGATCTTGTCTAGGATTTGTTTTATGAACAGGTTTGCTACAAATGTCTTGATAAACCTCTTAAGAGGATGTTCCACAAACCTCTGTCTTATAATAAAAGCGTAAAGCTTCTTCATAACTACTTTGTGTTAAGGTTTTCCCAGTAATTTCTCCTTAAAACACATCTGGGGTATTGTCTGTTATGGTTAGATCTTAAAATCCTAGGGGGAGCAGTTCACATTATCAGTAAAATGTTTATGTCTAAGGGTAAGAATTCAATCCTTTCTTGGCCAATGCAGTGAAGTGTACACTCAGACTTCCTCTACTTTTAATCACTTTCCTTTTACAACTTTTGCAAGTGGCATCCCCTGTCCCAGCCCCTTTATTAATGGCCAGTTGTAAATGACTTTAGCAAATGGAGCACCATTTGTCACACCATAACAAGTGACGCACTGTACTGTATTTCTAGCCCTACCACTTAATTTAAACTTTGAGATTTATAGCTTGTCATCATCCTCTCTATCTTTCTGTTCCTTCTTTGTGCCTTCCCAAGTGCTAAAACAGCTTGTTGGGAAAAGGATTTAGAAGTAAAAGCAGACATTTCTACCTTGGCTCAGAGCTCTGAAAAACACTCATTCAACTCTTTCACCTGTGTAGTGAATTCTCCTGGTGGATTTTCTTCTCCTCTTTAAATGCTTCTCCACATTTAACTGATATTTGATGAAAAGATCCCCCTCTTACAATTTCTTTCCAAATAATCCCACTGTAATTCCACTGCAGTCACCTGTGAATACACTATATTTGTTTATTACCTTGAAAGACACATACAGGACAGACAGCAGCCAACTTGTTTTGCAAATTAAAAAACTTTTATTTAAACTTGAAATGAGTTCTTTCTTCATGGTGTGCTACCATGCTCTATGTCATCAGCAAATTTCCCTGGGCTACAAATTTGTAACCCACTCCTCCCTCTAGGCTATACAGATTTTTATATGGATTGCAGGCTCTGTGCCTTATTTATATACTGCCACATGGAAAGTGGCAGACATCCAAGCAGTGACCCCACCAGTTTAAAGTTCCTATGAATCAAACATCTGTTCTGTGTTTGTGAATTTGTTTGTTTGTTTGCTTAAGAGCACCGAGCATTGGCCTTGCACATGCTTACCCTGTCTAACAGACCAGATAGGTTGTTGGGGTTTACTTTTAATTATAGTAGATTGCAGACTCTTTTATTCTTGTTTTCCATGTGCTGTTAGCAATTAACTTGCTCATTTACCTCCAAACTGGTGAGACCACTGGTCTCTTGGCCAACACTACGAAAGCCTGGCTGGGCACAAGGATCCTGCAGCGGTGTGCAGGTTTAGTGCTCCCAAACTGCAAACACTTGGCCTGTTCCTCTACTGCCCAGCATGTTGTAAAGTATTTTCACTGATATAAAGTGGGTGAAAAGCACAAATTCAGTGATACCCGTGCAGAATCTCCAAGCACAGCAGCACTGGTATTTTGCACCGTTCTCGTGCAGCTGTAGCTCAGCAGGGGCAGCACAGGTTAGCAGAGGAGGTGTTTTAGGTGTGCTGGGGACAGAGCAAAGCCAGAGAAGTTCACAGCCCAGTCTCAGCCTTTCTGTAGCTGTTGTGTCACCGGGTCTGTTTTCCACACTGAAAGAATGCTGACGCCATTCCAGTGCTTCTTTCCTGAATCCTTTCAGCTACAAGCCTAAGCAGGGGATTGTCATGTGAAAATGGTATAAGAAGCTTTCAGAAATTCCATATAAATAATGTCATATGACTGGAACTTTTCAGAACAAAAGAGCTAAAGATCAAGCAAATTGTTTTAGCTATAATTCTGATTGCACGTGTCTACCTTAGAGCAGCAGCCAGGAGTGCAGGCAGGATCTGTGTGCTCCTAAGGTGGGAGTGGAACTAAGAATAGAGCTGGAAAACTATTCACTGACCTGCTGGTCTCCAATGTAGTCTTCTTAAACCTTCAGGATAAATTCCAAGGAGTCCACTAAATTTATGGGAATGAGGAAGGCACAGCATTAATGAACAAAGTGAATCAAATTCAGGTCTAGAAAAAGGAGGTTCATTTTTACTAAATTTTATGCAGCTGTACCTATTCACATAGCTTTGAATTTCAACACAGTAAATCACCTCGTATACTCCTACATTAAAGCATTATTTTCTACAGCATAGTCACAAATACTTTTCTTCTCTGATGCAGTTCTAACACAACGCTTTGAATGTGATCCCTTTGTATAGGCTGGCCAAAATCACATTTGTTTGTTTTCCTAGTGCTGTATCACATTACAAACCCTTATTTAATTTGCTGTTCACTACTAGTCCTCAGTCTTTCTTTTTTTTAGTGCTTTACCAAATGCTATCTTCCTTCCATAGTATATTTGTGTTTGAGATTATTTCTCTTAAGTATTTGAATTTTCAGTATTCATTACTGAGGATTGTTTTGTCTTGTTTTTCAGATCTGTTCCCCAGCTCTCGTAAACTCTCTAAGTCTCTGTCATGTAAATAAAGTTTTGTAAGTAAATAATGTGCAATTAATTTGCATTCCACCCCCTCTTTAATTTATTTATGAGTAAAAATGAGGAAGATGCAAGCAGGTTCCAGTGGGAAAAAAGGGGGAAATGTTACAAATATAATTAACACCAATGGTCACAGTATTTCACTGGGTACCTCTAAGTCATATGAATGTGAATATGAATGTCAGAAGTTAGCATTATACCTTCATGTATCTCTGACATATCATATATATTGAAATAAATATCCATTCTTTGTTGGCTAGAATATAACGTAAGAATATCTTATGTTTTTTGAGCCTGCACATTTGGTTTTTTTTTGTAATGTTCAGGAACACATAGAGCAAAATGGTAATATTGTTCCCTTCCCATGGAACAATACCAGCTTCTTGCTTCTTTTCAGGACAGAGCCATGTATTTAATTAGTGACTGTATTAATTGTGCAGCAGGTTAGAATGAAGCTTCAGTGGCCCCACAGTGTTTCCTTAAGGAGTGTTTTTTTTCTAGGAGCATAATCTAAGAGATTCCCTCTGGACCTGCCTCCATACACAAACACACTTTAATAAGTGAGACCTCTGACGAGGTCATCAAGACCAAAATGAACGACAACAAAAAAAAAAAAATCTTCGGTCCTGCTCTTATTTAGTTAGTGACCCAACCTTACCCTTTAAATATAGTAGGATCAACATACTGGGCCATGACCTCAAAGAGCTGTCATGTCACTTTTACTCTGCTTTTCTTTCAAAATGTTATGTAAGTTGGGGAACTCAGCTGCAAGGTGTGCTGGATCATATATCTAGATTTATTTCTCTGGATTAAGGGAAATATCTGTGGAAAGGGTGCATTTAATTATTCACAGATTTATTTTGGTATTTTAGGATTGAAATGGCAAAACAGAAAAATAAAAGTGTCATCAGTAATTTTTTAGCAACTGGAGTGGTCACCTTAGTAGTATATTCAGTAGTTCTGTTGAAATCCTTACCTATTCCTTATCACTGCTCTTCCAAACCATCTCAGGTTGGTTCATGCTTGGATAAGTCTTTGACTAAACAAGAATTATTGTAACAGAATTGCCAAAGTAATTTTCCCCAAGAAAAATCATGTGTCTTCAACAACTCCCCCTCTGCTCTTCATTTGAATCTTAATGTGTTTCACTGTTAATTTCAGGCAGGAATGTAACTTTGTTTTTGTGTCAGAGATGCATTTTGTTTGTCACTGGGATTTTTTTACACTGGTCTGGGGTTCAAACACTAAGTCAAAATGCTTTTTTTGTATCCTTAATCCCTCTGAGTCCTGTGTCTCTGGTCACCTAGCAATTAACTTGATCACATCCAGACATAAATATGTCACAAACAAAACATTATGTGATTGTTTGATGTAGTTATAGTTTATGATGGAAACAGTTTCTTCTTTACTAAAGCTGTAAAGGTAAGTTCTGAGCTAAAAGCTCACAATCATCCCATCTTGCTTCAGACCGACTGGATATTAATTTTAATTTTACTGATACACAGGAGCAATAGGCAGGAACAGCATTTGTTAACATGAGCAATGTTTGAGTTGTTGTTTTAATGTTAACTGACTTTTCAAGGATAAAGGCAGAATTCCAGATGTGGAATAATACATTTCAATCAATCTTCTTTTTAAAAGTGACACTTTCATGTAGACATTTATTATTTTATTTTACCAACACATGGCATGGGTTTGAAAACATAAACATTGCTCTCTAACCAAAGGCAAGCACCTAAACAGAAACAAAACGTCAAATATAAATTTTCCCTAGCACAGTTAATTTTTAATAAATGACTACTACTAGTAATAGCAATGATAATAGTAGTACCATTAATAATAATCCTAAGACCACATTAAAATTGTTGTTCTGATTCTATAGCCACTGTCACAGGCCTGGTACACATTAGTAAGGCACACTGTGACACAAAATATATCCAAAGGATGGGACAGAATGACCCAACCTAAACACACATTAAGAATGCAAGACCACCTGCATTTTATTTCCAGGAAAGGCAGCAGGACCTACCAGAACATTTTATTTCAGGATTTTTGCCCCAATATCTTTCTCAACCAAAGCCCAAATACAAGGTGAGAAAAGACAGCAATTACCTCCATTATATGGCATAGGGTCTTAAGGAAACCTTGCTTTCTGTGCTGAGAAAGGAAAGGCAGCAGACCAAAAGAGAGCCAGGGCATGGTGTGTGATGATTTGTAGCACTGCATGGGAGTGGTGATGTCTGCTGCTTTCCACAGTGGATGTGAAAGGCCAGGTGACATTTGCATCTCATAAAATAAACCAAATCAGGCAGATATGTAGTTTTGAAAGTTCTCAGTTTGATTTTGGAACAATATGGTATTTCATCAGTTTTTGCATAGGAACTTTTTGATTCTGTAAATTGGAAGTCATCATGTCAGACTTCAGTAAAGACTGAACAAAGTTTAGAACATATAATTTCTTCCTTAGCAAAAAGTTATTATTTTCTTTCATAGCTAGGCTTCCCCATAGAGTTTGGAGTAATTTCTATTCCAGAATTTTCCCTGTTTTGCTTTTCAAAGGGTCTTTTTAGCAACACTTTTAAAAAGGTTTTCTTTTTTTAAATGCCATGAAGATTTGCATGAAGTTTAGTAAGAGTGGTTAGGTATTTTATTGGAAATAAAATTATGGCTGTCATTTTTTTTTTAATATAAAGGATAAATCGCCTTCAAATTTAGAAGCAAGGTTGATGCATACTGTATTTATCCTGCCTTTGGCAGTGAGAAAGCCTAATTCTGTTTTTCACAATATTTTGCAGTCATCTGTAGATCATCCAACCCTCTTCAAAAATGTCCATGGACTATCTTGTCTCCAGCTCTTATTGCCCATCTGGGGAAGAAGGGCAATAAATAAAGTACTTAAAATTTAGAGTAAAACATACTTTATTATTTAAAAACTGTATCTTAATTTCCCTGGGATAATTAAAAATATGGATTCCCAGCTGTGTCTGCCAGCAGTGGGAAGCCAGCCCCCAATTATGCCTGCCTGTAGGTATTGACAGCAGTCAGGAGCCAGGTTTTGGCTCTGCCTGCCGGGAGGCATTTGATAACAACTGGGAGGCAGCTCCTGCTAGCTGGCACAGGCAGCAGTCCTGCAGCTCACCACTGGTCTGCAGGCTGTCGAGTTATGTGGATCAGATTAACCTCCAGAGGTCCTTTCCAGTACTGTTTTCTAAAATAGGATGATATGATTTGCAATAAATTTCAGGGATGTCAACAGGATTTTAGAAGAGGCTTTGTTTTGGAAGATGCTAATGAGCTCTGCTGATAGATTATCCTACTAGAGTGAAGAGAATTAATTTATTATGTCAACTGGAGACTTTTTAGAAAACTTGTATAAAATTCAAATCACTGCAGATTATCTTCCATTAGTGTCCTGAGGAAGGACTCTTAACTATTGTGTAAGAGCCTCTCACAATGACTACACAAAACTCTATCCATGCCCACCTCCATCATAAAATAAAACACTGCACCAGATCACTGGTGATGTGATGGCTCACAAAGGCCTATTCAGTAACTCAGCAACTAGAATTAACTTCACAAAGTCAATCAGAGCTGAAGTGTGAGAGGGTGGCAGGGGGAATGCAGGTCCTCTAGCTCTGCTCCCTGTTCCATCTGCTGTAGGTTTTGTCATAGACCTGTGAGCCCAAGAGGTGGCAGGAGGACAGCTTGAATTGAGTGAAAGGTAATGCGTGTCCTGCTTTGGTGAAGCTGATAAAAGGCACATTTGCACTTAGTGTCCTGGAACAAACATATATGAATCCAAGGAGTTTTTAATTCTGATTACTGTATGTTAGACTTCAAAGAGCAGACATCCTTGATTGAGGGTACAGTGTTGCTTTTCCTTCTTTTCTGAATCTTTCTAACAATCAGCAACAATTTTCCTCCCAGTTACCAGCTGCCTCTTTTCCACATACAAATGTCCTGCAAAAGCTGACACAATTGTGATAACTGGGCTAAAACTTCTGCTCTATTTTCAAGACAGCTAATAAGTCTAATTCTTCAGAATGTGCTAAGAGAATAATGAAAAAAATTGTTGCCAATTTCCAGTGTTTGTTTCCATCTCTTTTAAGTTCATTAGTGGTATATCTGACTGAAAAGGCACTGAAGGGTCAGGATTTGTTATGCAGGATATGTGGCTCTCAGCAGCTGAAAGTCAGTATAATCTGGTACTTCTTGAGTTATGACTCTGAAATATTGTCTTCTAATAGTGGCAAGTAGCAGAAAACAGGTTTTATAGAATAATATTTCGAAATGAGAGGATAATAAACAGCAGTATTTTAGAGTAGGAATTATGAGGCAAGACGGACTACTAGCCTTTTCCAAGAAGCTGGTGAAACAGTTCCCAATGATGACATTTGTAGGCAACAGCTCCCAGTATCACTGACTAGGCCAAATAGACAGTGTCTCTTACTGCAAGGTAAAAGCCATAAATGGCAGAAAGATTTCCATTCTGTAATAATTCTGTACCTCAGTCTAACCCAAAAGCAGAAAACTGAGGCTGTAATATTGCAGTAATGCTTTCGTTTACTGTTAGCTTGGACTAAAGAATGCTGCTACACAGTAAAAAGTTGTATCTGCACCTCTCATAAAAAAGTCTACCATTTATAAACTCCTGTTTTAATAAGTTTGAGCAATTTTAAGGATCAAACTATAAAACTTGTGCTCCCTGAGGATTTGTATGGATAAGAGATTTGTCAAATTTTTGAAGCTCTGAACTTGTTAAGATAAAAGGAAACAATGATTGCGAGAAAACATTTTTGTGCAAATTTGAGACTGGCAATATAATTTTCATGTAATTTGTTTTAGAATAGCAAGTACAGTGTTTTAATTTCATATTTCCAAGCAAAAGTTGTTGTTCTTGAGTTGAACTTCCTTTTCCAATGAAAATAGCAGAAGTTTATGTTTTAAGATTTTCAAATTATAATTTCTTTTTTTAAAAAGTAATCTATATTTATTTATGTTATATATTTATTTTGTATGTTTCAGCTATTAAGATTTCAATTTTCATTGTTTCCTTTAAGAATTAATTTTATCTTGTTTGAAATTCTTACACTTTAATTACTGGAAAGTACTTAGCAATACGTTTATGCAGTCAGACCCCATAGTGTGGAGTGCAAAACTGATTCTGAGTAGTTGAATGTACACTTACATCTTGAAAATAGAGTAAAGTTACAAGACTGACACTAAGAAGATATGTAGTCATTAACTGCTTCCAGTCCTTAATCACTACAACTGCTGTAATGTCCTGTGGTGTCTGATCCTCTCTAAAGATCAGGAAGAGTAAAAGAAATAATTTGGTTGTGCTAGCTGTGAGCAGGTTCCAGACTAAATCAGCCTTGTTCCCTTGAGGGTTAATATACATACTGAGTTATTTCCAGGGCTATGATTTCTGCCTATCCATCAGTTTTGTGCAGGCTTTAAAGAATGTGGTAGCAAGAATAAAACTACAAATCTGTCGTATTTAGTCTTTAGAAGTGAGACTCATTTAATTGTTTAGAAAAAGTCCAGTCCTAAGTTGTCTTATTCCTTTAAAAAGACATTCCCAGAGTACATCAATTAAGTATTAAAATTCATTCCTTCCTTCCTTGCAAGTTTTCTTCTTCTGTCAGTAGTTGCCTACATAGTCTGAAAGCACATCAGATAAAATTAAACTAATATACCACTATTGGGTGAAAGTGTCTTGGGAGGCTTATGATAATGATGTGAATTACAAAGATTTGTAGTAACTGAGTTAAAAGTCTGTTATTTGAAAATGGACAAGAAGTTTCCAGGAGATTTTGGTGTCTTTCCTTTTTATCCATCGTGGTTGAGTTCAAGACAATCCTTGAGGGCATTTGCTTTCACATGTATAAAATAATCATTAATTGTTTTGAAAGCAATAGAAATCAAAGGCAGTTAAATTCCACAAATATAACAAGTATTTATCTCACTGAGTTCAGAAAAGAAGCAGATGGAATGTATTTCCAGAGATGGAATGTATTTCCAGTATTATTAAGCATTATAACTTGTTTAAAAGCTCCTGAATTTGCAGTGCAGTGTACCTGAATCACAGATTGTATATTATTCCCCAGTCTCATTAGAGCTTTCAAGGAGAAAGCCATCTTTGCTTCTACAAGCTTACTAGTGTGTCTGCCAATGCAATTTATGGTGCAGGAGTGACCATTAACTCCTACTCCTTTAAAACATATTTTCTCTTAGAGACCCTGACAACTTAGACATAGGACAAAAGTGCAGTTTATTGACTTCTGATTGAAGAAGATGGAAAAGTAGTCTACTAAAAAAAAAAAAAAGTAACAAAAATAAAGCTTGAATTATGTATACTGTAAGGTAATAAACAAGATGTCCTAACTACTAAATCCTCCCATGAGCATAAATTGTTATTTATTACTTGCATTACACTGGAGAAGTTAAAGAAGGAGTAGGGCCATGTTGTGCTCGGTGCTGTAGTGAGAGAACAAAAGCATATTTGTCTGAGAGAATTTACCAAACCCATTTGCATTAAAGCATTTATTCACAATCCTAACCCTGTCACATATTTAAAATGTTAGTCACAGCAGTCATCTATAATTACCTATCAAAATGAATACGTAGCTCCCCTCTGAAGGCAACATTTGCTTTCCATTGCTGCCCCCAGCCCCTCAGCAGGATGGAGGCAGCCCTGCCCTGTCCTTGCACGGAACCAGCACGGGCATGGCAGGAGCCACGGGCAGCCAGAGGGGTGACTGGGCACCCCAGGGCAGAGGGGCAAGGAGAGAAAGTGCAGCCTTCCTTCCAGATCAGCTCCCTCTTGTCTAGATCCCTGTGACAGGAATGAAGCCTTGCTTAGGCCAACACTCATTCCTCATGCAACACTTACTCATGGCAATGGTCCTGCTCATTCCAGTTTGACAGATTGCTGCCAGCACACCATTTACTTATAAATATTTGCAGTATCCGGCTCTATTCATGACTAAGTAAGTTCAGTTATGAAATAATGCAATTGATACTTAAAGGAACACTAATTTTAACAGTATATTTTCCATTGTAAGTACTTTTACTGCTGTCAATGGGAATAAGTTTAGATCTCGTTTCAGCTCCAGACCAGAGAACATGACTTCATTGCTGAGTTGCAGCCACTAACATGTGGTTGTGGGGTTATTTACAGCATGTAATGGTGTTTCTAAAGGCAAATACAGAAAGAAATAGGAAAAAAATGTAGAGTGCACAGTTTAACAAAGATGTGGAGCCTCGTTATCTGTTGTGCTTTCACTGGAAAGGGCTTAATTGTGCTTTCAATTACGTTACATGGCCTTCCTGTTTCTTTGTTCCACAGAATAAGACTGTTCAGCCTTTTTCATGGAAGAGTAAAAAAATTCCTTGTCTTGCAAACAGTCTGAATTTGATACAGGATGAGATGCTGAATACAGCTGGTCTAATACTTGTATTATGACTTTGCTGTCTCTTCAAATCCTTTACATTATGAATTTCTAGTGAAATGTTGATGCATATTCCAAGGAAATGTTGTTCAAAAACCTGGGATCTGTGGATAGGAAATGACATAGTATTCTCTTTTCTCATTTAAAACAGTCAGAAATTTGGCAACCTTGGTAAAAATGTCAAATAAAAAATTGAAACTATTTAAAATGAAAAGTTTAATCAAAGCTTTGAAATGAACCAATAGGAAAGTCAGAACCTTTATACTTTTCTACTGTTACATTGCATCTCAAAAGTACAAATTAAATGTCAAATAAGAATTGATTTTCCCATCTTGCACCGACAGCTACTTAATTTCTTTGATATTAAATATAGTATTAAAGTAACAGGAAACCCACAAAAGCTCCTTACGTTTCACAGAGATTTCTTTTTCTATTTGTTTTGCTTTCTTCCATTCTTTCTAAGCAGTAAATGGGAAACCACAAATCCCACAAATCATGAAAGATCCATACAGATCTTAAATATTCAAAGTCCTGTTCCTGTGTCCCAACTCAAGAGCACATAGGAAAAACATTCCTAACTTTACTTGCAAAATTACTGAGCAATTGCTGCCAAGGAAAGAGATCTTGGAATTACAAAAGCTAGCTGGAAAGAATAAAAAAGCCAACCCAATAAATTAGGCAAAACAAAACTAAAACCATAGCTTGTTGCTCAGAAGTGAGCAAAAACTATTAAGAGAGGAAGAGGAACAATTATTACTTCATGGTGCTCTCACAAACCAGGTATTTTAGAAACCTTCCTTCCCACACTCCTCCCTCCCCTTTCTGTAACTGTAGTTAGAACCCAAGAAGTTACAGAGAAAGGGAGATAGGATGATCAGAAGTGTGGAACTGTTTTCAGTACAAAGAATAACTAGATGCTTTTCAGTCTGGGATAGATGACTGATGAGGGATATAATAAAACTCCATAAAATCAGAATAGCATGGAGAAGGTGATTAGGGAACAATTATTCACTGTCTCTCATAATACAAGAAAAATAGGCTTCAGATTATATTGTCAGATAGCAGGTTAAAATCAAACAATACATAATAATAGATAATAGCAGCTAAAAATTCTGGGGGGCTGTAGATAATAGAATTTCCATGGATTCAAAAAGCAATTAGACAAATTCATGAAATCCACCAAGAACTGACTCAGAGTATGTGACAGCAGATGACTGAGAGTTGGAATATTATAGTAGGGAGTCAGCATTGGATGCCTGTTTTATTGTTATACTCTTTTCTAAGCATCTTCTACTGAGCACTGGATTATGGTGACTTTTAATCTGAATAAATAATATTATTTTTACATATTAGATGGTGCTTCCAAAAAATACAGCCATGCTGGAATACTCTTGCTAGGATTTTCCTATTCCTTTCTCTTTATGTTGGAGATGTAGAATACACAGTCACTCACTGAAAGCCACTGTGATGAATGCTCAACACACCTGAAGTCAGTCCCCAAGGTGTCTTTTAAAGGCTTTCTGTACAGAGCTTCACCAGAAATTAGTAGCTTGGTCTTTTATTCTTGACAAATAAAATTCTTGACTACCTCAGTTTTGCTTTATAAAGTTTATCTTTTTGTTACAATAGCAAACAAGATACGGATTAACTAAGTCAAGGAAGAAAAAGAAAAAAAAAAAATCTAAAGAAAACAGACCTTTTCTTTCCTCTGCTAGTTACCATCTGTGCAGGGTTTTGACATCCAGTGATGTTGCATTGCAGCTACCCCCAAATGTAACTTGTGCCAGAATAGTGTGAGAGATATCCAAGGGTGTTTTGTTGTTGTTTTTTTTTTAATAGTATAGATTCCCTTTCATCATTCTTACCAGTGCTTTTCTGGTCAGCTGATCCAGGCATCCAACATCTTAAAACTAAAAAGCAAAGTTGAAGTGGTTATTGAAGTTTTTGAACCTACCCTTAGTATTTGTAAGTTTGGTCAGTGCCTTTCTGCAGTTGGTGCCTCTCTAAAATGCAGTGTTGTCCCAAAGGCTGGTGCTGTGTTACTGCTGCAGGGCTCTCCCCTCACGGTGGTTTCACCCTTAATGTACATTACGCATATGCACACACAGTTCTTTTCCCACTCTCACATTTTGCTTTATGTTTTTGTAATACTCCATCTGTATTTCTTCAAATAGTTACGATGATACAATATAATAAAGTTCACCTATTCTTCCTCTTCCTTTTACAATGCTTCCCAGAGTAGTAAAGGGAATTTACTTACTGGCTTGAGAAAGAGGTCCAAAAGCTATGTGAAATTTTTCACTGTCTGAAATGATATACAAAGTGCAGAAGACTAAGGTTCTTCGAATTACATAAAAATATAGCAGTAATGCTTATTTTGCCTATAAAATATACTATGGCTGTCTTTGGAGACCAGAAAACCTAGAGTTTGTAAGCCTTTTGCCTCACTGGTAAATATAAATAAAATAAACTAAACAAAGCGCACCACAGCAGCCTATTCCATCATTCCTAAATCCACCTTCTCTTCAAATAGGCAGGTGTTTGCTTCATCTACTCTGTCAGGCTAAACATACTGCACTCTAAAAAAGTCCAAGGTACTGTTCATACTCCAAATATAGTGTAATGCCTGAAACACAAATTGAGAGGGAAAACGCAGTCAAATTTTGCTGACTTTTTTGGATAGATATATATTATGTGACATGCACAGCAGCACTTTTTCACCAGTCTTTTCAATACAACATGAGAAAGATTCAGGGCAACAAGCCCTGTTCAGTTTGGTGTCCCAGTGGTAGCCTCATGGTCCCCATAAAGTACTCTTCCTCCTGACATGTAGTGAAGGAATCAAAGCTTCTCTGTGTCTCACCAGCTGCCAGCTGCTGTTTCAATTCCTTGTCGCCTTCATGAGCTACTCCTTATTCAAAGTTATAAGACCAAAATGGAAAATTTCAGGACCAAAGAAATAAACATTTCCTGTATTGCCCCCCACGCTGTGTGGTGTGCCACTTGGATGTAGTTGGTTATTTGGAATCGTACCTTTGTATCTTTTAAGCTCACTGCCTCATTCACATTTCTTACACTCTGGCCAAGTTTGTTGCAGCTTGTTATGTGTCATCATGTTTTCTTGCAATTCATCACTCTAGCTTCCAGCAGCCTAATCAGATGCCATGTAACTGAATTTAACACAACAGAATGTATAAAAAATATTTTTTCAAAATGTTTTCATCTGCCAGCATGTTAGGTACTGAGCCATGAATCTGTGCATAATGGGGAAATAGAAGCTGTATGCCCAGTGAAGTACGTCTGCTGTTTGTGCATTAATAAGCAGATCTCTCCAAAGTAAAACAGCATTTCAATTTACAAACATTTGCTGTAGCTATTGGCATGCCGTTGCTTCATATTCCTGCTATTCACAGATCTTTAAGCCAGTGTCTCCCCTTCTCCTTGCCCATGGCCAAAGGCATAACTCAGACATCTCTTCCCTAAAGGACAGTCTCTATATGCATTTATTTCTATGTACTTCAGTTTTTTTTTCTTGTTTCTGATATTGCTTGACTAAAACTTTGAAGTAATTTCTGTTCCAAATGAATGAAGTAAGTGCAGTATACAGATCAGCTCTACTTAATTTCTAAATTAAACAACCCAAGCTTTGGTGCAAATCTTGAGTACTTAAAACATTGTTCTACCTGTCCATTTCATTTTTAATGCATTTTTCTTAAAACAGTGTGTGATGGAAGAAGTGCTCTTCCCATTTTAGGAGAGGAGACAGAAAGTACAGAAAGGCTAAGCATTGGAGTAAAGATTATATATAAACTGTGTGTGACAGCATAGAAAATAACCTAATGCTCTGAATAGTTACACAACTCCCAGAACACCTATTCATCCCATCTTAACTCTGTTTCTTCTATACCCCTATATGATCCATTTCTTCTCTTAAAATGTTTGCAGCCTCTGAAGATAAGTACAGAGCAATTGTCTGGTTGAGGGAAATTGACAATATCAGACTTAGAAGGATAAAAATTAAAACCAAATTAAAAAATGAGAAGCTCTCAAAAGGAAAGGGGCATGCAGCTATTGGAAAAGTAAATGCAATAACAAGAGAGAAGAATAAAAGAAAAGCCATTACACTTGAAATTTTGTAGAAACTTGAATTTGATGAACTAAGAAAGAAAAGAAAGTAGAAATACCTGAGATGATGAGTTCAAGGCAGCAGGTTGGTTTCAAGAGCTGCCCTTAAGTTTGTGGGGAGATGGATTAAAGAAAATGGGATGGGGGAGAGTGGACAGAGAAAAGTGAATTTGTCTAGACAGAATGAGAAAAAGCTGTAGACATATTTTAACTCCTATGAGCAAGACTGTGTTGGAATTTTGGAGCTACTCTCTTTTAAAAACAAATTTTCTTAAGAATGTGGAGGGTTTGAAAAAGAGGAACAGTTAAGTTAGTTCAAATGTAACTGGTACTAACAACATTTCCTATAAAAATGGAAAGTGAGAGATTCTCAGCAAATATCAATCCAGTCTTTACCTTTAAATGCCTCATATGTTAATACTGATGAGAATTACCCCAATTTTTTAATACTGATGAGAATTTTCCCATTACTTCACAGAAAAAGGATGATGTCACTAAAATGACAAAACCCTAATATCACCTTTTCAGCAAGAGATAAAAGAGATTACTGACTGCTGAAGGACATCCTTAAATAGCTTAATGCTTGATTTCCTTCCTTCCTTCCTTCCTTCCTTCCTTCCTTCCTTCCTTCCTTCCTTCCTTCCTTCCTTCCTTCCTTCCTTCCTTCCTTCCTTCCTTCCTTCCTTCCTTCCTTCCTTCCTTCCTTCCTTCCTTCCTTCCTTCCTTCCTTCCTTCCTTCCTTTTTCCATATGTTGTTGCCCAGCAGGCATCTCTGTACTCACTGACCCTGCCAGTTCAACTATTAAAGAATTTATCTCTCTGAGGAGGCCTGATGTCAACATGATAATCTGTTTGGCGGCCCTTATGATGTCCCATGAATAAAACATATGACAACACAGTTTGAGCTGAAGAGCTTACTATCTGTTACCAAAGAGAGTGTTTGGGAGCTCCCTGATGGCTCAGCCATTCTGAATCCTAAAGGTTGTCTACTTTATACTCAGGCTAACCCACTCACTACTCACAAAAGGTGTAGTTAACTATTTTTCCCTGCCAGCATCCAATTTTTGAATGGCTTATTATAAAAAGAACTAACGCAACAGTCTGGGGATTTCACTTGTGTATCTGTGGTGAGAGAGAAATAAAGGATTTTCATCAAACCAAGAAAGTGCTTCATGGGGGGAGGGGAGAGAGAGAAAACTGAATTTCTTTAAGGAAGATCTTAAATTACTTATTGTAGAGTGTTAAAATAGCCGCTTGAACTTACATGAGACTACTACAAGTGAAAGTATGGCAGTTCAACTCATAAAATGTGTTCCTCAAATGCATTGTATTTGTGAACTACTTTAAATAAGTGAACCTTTTCCTTTGACTACCTGTTGAAAGCAAGGAACTCTGATTCATGGTTCTTCCCACAAGGCTGAGAATCACTTCTTGGCAAGTTAAGGAGGTAAAACCGGTTCCTAGTTCTTAAGGCGGATAAAGTCAGTGTGGAATTGTTTAATGTGACCTTTCCAGCACAAGAACGCTGTTGTTTTTCTATTTTCGAGGGTTTTTTTAAAGCCTAGTCATTAAAAAATGCTTATAGCTCACTTTTTTCCCCCTGGAAATCTCTCCCTTTATATAGAAGCTTTGGCCATTAATCCTTTAATTATGTTCCTGCTTATATTTAATTTTTGATCTTCTATACTAGGAATCATAAAATGCACATTTTATATAAAGGTTGGTTTATACTACTGCCTAACAGCTGCTATTGGCCAAACAACTTTCCAGGGACTGTCTCTTGTCCATCAGCAGTTCTCTTTTAAGCAGCAAACACTCAACAGAGCACTTTTTACCCTGTGGATTCTGAGTTTCATGTTAGTTATTATCAGATGCTACTTATCCTTTCATAGTAGTAATATCTGCATAAAATTCAAGTGAGAGTAAATGGGTTAAATAGATGAAGCTGGGATGTTTTTTGAGTAAATTCAAGCTGTGAGAGTGAAAAGTTGCTTGAATAATCAGTGCAACACAGTAACTGAATGTCAAGGAAATGTCTAGTTTAAAATAAATAAAATTAATGCCTTACTAAACTTGGGGTTGATTACCTTCCTGATGAGTCTAATTTGTTATATATTTCTGTCAATATTAAAATTGGACAGTTAAAATTGTACAACTAGTATTTTAGATGTAAAAACTTCTAGAGTTTGATTTTAAGAACACATTAATATTGAAAATCTCTAACAAAGCCTGCAAAGGTAATTATTTTTAATAAAAATATTAACAAAAATGACATGCAAGGGGTTGAATCACCTTTATTGTTTTAGGGTTTTTTCATTCTCCCTTCATTTGGGTCATAGATGTTTAGAATGTTCATACCATATTGTGTATTTTCTGGGATCTTGCAGAATCCATTTTAGTGGTCCGTATTAGTATTTTACCTGAACATATGGCTAGTTATCTTCATCAGGAATTTTGATATCAACAGGAAATTAGCTTCAATTATGAATAAGTAAAAGCTTTTTTTTTAATTTTTTTTTTTTATTGGAATTCTGCCTTGACTCCTTCAGTTTAGGTAAAGCACTGTCACCATTGTAGCTTAAGTCTCCCTGTTTCTCAATTTTAGCCAAAATCTTCACTTTGACTCATGCATCAACAGGAGGGCAAAAAATTCCTCAGTTTTGTGTTCTCTGCTCAGAGTTTTGTGTGAAAAAAGTTGTTCTTAATAATTCTTTGTTTCCTTTATGGCATTCCCAGATAAAGTTTTTCAGTTGTTTCATTATAAATGCAGACTAGAAGGGCTAAAGGTTACATAACGGTAGTCCCAGTTTTGTCTCTTCATTATATGCTTGCAAATTTATTGCCCAAACATTGTCCCAGGACATCAGTTACAGGTGTCAAAAAATTTATACATTATTATATGCTAAGCACTTTACCTGTGAGAAGAAATGGTGTAATAGGATAAGTGCATCAAAGCTGTATTAGTTTTGTTCTGTTCTGTTTGTTTGAGAAGTAGCATTACAGCTTTGGAAAATTAGTTCCAAACATTTATTATAAGATAGACATTCATTGGTGCAAAAAGTGAAGGGAAGACATGACAAAGAGCATGAAACAGGAAGAAGAAAGTCTTTAGCTCTTTCAAGGGTGTGTCATGTATGCTAAGGGGAAAGGCCAGGTTTGGAATTGGGAAAAATTGTGTCAGTGAGAGCTGTGGAAGTGCTGCATTATATTGCCTGAGGAACCTCCAAAACAGATTGGACAGACATCCATTGGACAGACATCCATTGGCAATTACAGAAAGCATATTGGATCCCACCTTGGGCAGAGGGTTGGTCTACATGGATCATAAAGCTCCTTCTCAATCCTATTTTTAAGTCACAATTTTCTAACATCAGGGTAAGTGACACATACAGCTATACAGAAATGCATTGCTTTAATTTTCTTTCTGATAGAGCTTAGGCTCATTGATAGGAGACCCTAGATCAAACATCAATTAAAGCTACTTTTGTAAGCCAGCAGAGTTGGAATGTAACCCTGCAGAAAGTAGACACCATTTTGTATGCTGTCAGCATCTCTAAGGAAGAAAAAATTAGAGAAATTGTTTTCCGTTAGTCTGACTCATTCTGTGACTCTGTTACTTTGTGAACCAATGCAAATAATGTAGTAGGCAGGATTAAGAATGAGACATTCCATTTCACAGCAATCACATGTGACACTTGCAAGTAGATTTTAAAGGAGCTTTTATGCTCATGGACAATTAGCAGGCTCCAGATTATTTATTTCTTTACGAAGTTTCTTAAGACTGAAAAATGCAGTCCACTCAATAATAAATGTTTTAAAATAATAAAGGGGGAAAATATAGATTTTATGCTTATCATAACTCACCTTAGAAGAAATCATTGAGCTCACTAAGAGTTTGTAGTATCTGACAAATGTTTTCCATATCTTTCTACATATTAACATAGCATCCATGATGTACCAGAGTGTTTTTGTGAGGACTCTCATGAAGTGCTTCAGTGGTATTGTGAGACACAGCAGATTTCTAGAGTATATATTAGAGTCAAGATAGGAGTAAGAAGTTCATGGAGCAAAAGAACAGTTGGGTTTTTGATGAGATATGAACAACTGTCACCTTTGAAACTTTCCTCTCCAAATCACTTTCGGCTCTGAATATGCTTTGCACTGGCTGAACAATGATAGTGCCACACATCTAACTATTAATAGTAGACATGAACTGCTGCAGGGAACTGGCACTTAAAACTATTTGATGAAAAACTTTTTTTTTTTTTTTTTTTTTTTTTTTGCCACAAGCAAATTGGGTTTTGAAAATTGAAGGGAATCCAGTTGAAATTTAAGAAAACAGTATTTCATGAAAACATTGGCTGTAAATTAGACAATATTCATTTAGGGCTAGGGCCTTGTCCTTCAGATAACACACTGAAGTGTCAGACTCAGGGTGCCCAACAGTGATAGGAAATTTGCTGGTGGCATGTGCTAAAGGCAAGCACAGTTTCTCCAGAGAAAGTTTTGATAGGGAAGCCTCTTAACAAGACATTACATGACCAGGCAGGTGAGCTCCACTGCCTAATGCCAAAATAGGGAGCAACTGTGAGAGATCTCTTCGTGCTTGTTCTGTGCTTGGAGAAGGTTGTCTCTGAAATCATGTCTCAGCTTTTTCCAGCTCTAATTTTGTGAATCCCATGCTGGACAATATTCAGTGTTCTGCACTCAATTTACAGGACATTGACATTTCTTCTATCAGAGAAAATGTTAAATACTAGTACAGACTTCACTAAAAGTTTGCACTGTTAGCCTATGGTGAACTCATGTGATCCATGCATGAAAGGCAAGAAGACTTGCTGGAATATCACAAGGACTCTGACTGAGATTATTTGGGTCCTGCCTACATGCACACAGTGGCTAGAACCCCAAATTTGTGCATTAAGTCACGTACTCTTTTGTAGACACAAAACTGTGTGGACAATGAATGGGATGTTTACTTCAGAATAACCTGAATGAGCTGTCTATACAAACCCTTATGAAAGATTACCTTATATAAACTATGTGACATGATCCATATAAATGGATTTTGGGCTGTTTTTTCCAATATAGAAAACAGCTATTCAGTTTTTCATAGTTGCTCCAAGAAAAATAATATCCAGTCTTTAGACCTGGCTTGGAAAATAACACCTGCAAAATATAAGTCTGGGACTACAACCGCAGTGAGTACTAGGAACACATGAGAATATTTTATTTTAAAAGGTACAGAACTTTTCTTTCTGTGGTCTCCCTTAGAAAAAACTAGAACTGTTTATGAAAATCCTAAAACTTGTAATAATTCTGTCACAAATTATTTTGTTCTTTTCATGAGAAAAGTGCTGATTTTTTTGCCCCTTCATATTGAATAGACTTAACATCAATATAGCTGTTTTGTCTAACTTCAACTTCTTGAAGTGAACACCTTATCATGCCAGAAAACCACTTTTTGTTCATGCACCTGCACAATGATTAATGGAGGTACAACCCTGGAAATAGCATTTGGCAGTTAACAGCTGCTACCAGCACTCTGGAGAGTGCACAGAACCTTGCAAAATTAAAGCCACAGATTTGTTCTCCTCTAAAAAGTCAAACAGAACTCCTGAGTCATGTGTGAGCTGTAGATTGTGCATCATAATTTCAGGTATGCTCTTTACCTCTTGTCTAAGAGTGACAAGTTCAAAGTCAGCTGATATATTACAGCAAAAGTCCTCTCAGAAAACTGCCAGCACACACCTGGTGAATATTGCCAACACAAGCAAAGAATTTTAAAGCAGTCAAATTAAAATAAACAAGAAGAGTTGCAGTATGAAACAACTGGCACACCTCAGCCAAGATGAAAGCACCCATTTAGTCTCAAAAGAAAATAGAGAAAAGATAATGAAATACAGGAGAACTGGGACAGCAGCACCAAATGATTCCTTGCTGATTTTTGGTCAACAGCAGTTCAGTATTGAAGCCACAGCTGTACCTCAGTGGAGTGAATGACCCCACTGACCTACTCCTGTGGCCCAACAGCTGGGAACAGCTGGTAGGTGACAGTCAGACTTTCTGGTTACATGATGCATGTATGACTGGGTCTTGGATTGACTTTGTCCTCAGTAGTAAGTGATCAAGGTGAGCTTCAAAAGGAAACAGAAACTATTCTTCATTACCCTGAAGTGACCTGTAGTATCATTTGCCACAGTAGCACACTAGACAAGATAGCAGAATTCAATAGATAAGTTGTGATAACTTATCTAAGGTAAATATTTTCAGGCTGCAAATTCTGCACCTGAATGTTCTCTAGAAAGTTTGGATTTGGCACCAGCTTGGTTCCCATCAGTTCATTGAAGTCTTACTGGCCAAGACCTTCAAGTGAGTTTACATATGCTTCCAATATCCATTTAGCCTCAAGGAATTTCCAACTGCCAAGGGACCAAGGGGAGTGTGAATGCTGATATAAGTGCCGGAGGTGACTGTCTCAAGAAATAGGAGAGCAAAGCCAAGTTAATCTAGTTCTGATCTAGCACAGCTTTGTGAGAGCTCTCTGCCAAACCTGCTGATACTGCTGCTAAGGAGGATGTTACATACCTGTTACGTACTGATGTCCATCTCATGTTAGACTCTCTCAAAGTCTGTTCATTGCTAGCTCAAGAAAGTCTGACTGGTTTGTATTAAACCTGGGCTTTTTTGCCTTGCTGTGCAGATTGCTATAAATAAACAGTGTTGTTTATTCAAGTCAAAGTGTTACCATTCTCAAAAAGCTTATGATTTCCAGTTCCTTCTGATCCCTAACAGTGGTAGTAAAAGGTTGGGGAGAAAGCTGGCTCCATGCACTTGTAGACATCTCACTCATGCACTGAAGCTTTTTATGGTTTATTAAATAAATGGATTTAATGGATGTGTTGGCCCTCTGTTCCTTCTTTAATACCTTTGAAGTACTCTCAGTGCTAGCTGTCAACTAAGAAAAAAAATATCAGTCAAACTAATGAATAGGCCCAAAGTTTCCCTCACTATTCTTCTCCCCTGAGAAAAGGCTATGGCATATTGTTGAAGCAGAACAATCCAGATTTACTATTCTCCTCATTCATTCTCAGCTGAAATAAAAAAGCTTGCACCAATTTGCAGATTACTAGAGCATCTGAGAACAACTACTTATGGGGAAGAGAATGTCAGAGTAAAGTCTTTGCCACAGAATCTTTGGAAGGGAAAGGAAAGGAAGAAACTGTGCTTGGGATCAAATTCAGAAAATGTCTCTGCTAAGGAATTTGTGCCAAAGGGGCAATGGTAAGACACCAGGTACAAAAGGAAACCAGGGGCCAGAGAAGCTGAAAGAAGGGGTGTCCCACTGTGGAATGACTGGAATGCTCGGAAAGGGAAGACTCTGTATTGAGCATCTTGTTTGATCTGCATGTCAAAAGCAACTTCTGCCACATAGAAACATACTTCTGTTCTGAAAAATGCTGTGATAAACAAAGCATTCAAGGCCATGCCATTGATCTCTTCCTCCAATGTTTTAGAGCAGGTATACAGCGTGAAATAGCATGTCTTTCAGAAAATCCATGGACAAAAGGGGTAATGGAAGTAAACAGTAAAGGTCGCCTTGTAATGATTGATTTTACCATAAGTAGGAGTAAAGCTCACTAATGTGCCGTCACAGTTTTAGCTATTAAGCCCCATAAACCTGGATATGATTTTTCAGATTAACTTACAGTTTCACAGAGTTCTCCAGGCAAACTCAAAACTATTTGAGTCTAAGCAGGAGAACACCTTCCCTAATGAACAACCTACGTAAGTTAACAAGTGTTTCATGTTAGCATGGGTGAAAGATGCTGGAAAAAAACATGGGAAATGTTCTGTTGCCTGAATTATACAAACATTTGGCGCATGTAAAGACTGCTTTTTGAGCACTTTCTGAAAACAGTGTAGTTTTTGGAGATATGCTCATCCATTACATAAATATACATCCCATTTGTTATGATGAGAAGATCTGTTCCACAGAAAAATATTAGAAGTATACTGATTTTTGTCATTCTACCTTCCAGTTACATTCATTCACACTAATTAGTTATTTTCTATTTCTTACTGTTTCATATAGATGGTGATTTGTGAGAAAATACAGAGTAATTCTAAAGCAAGTACTCAGGTAATTTATGGGGATGAAACTCTTAATTTTTCACTAATCAGTTCCGCATCTCATTCTGCTTTTGAGGGCCTTGAATGAACCCCACAGGACAGGATTTTTGTCTCTGACTTTAACAAAAAAATTATCATCAAAAAGCAATGGCTTTTCAGCTTGCCTGCTAAGGAGCTTTGTAGGTTTCAACATAAGGGCGTTGATGCTGTTTATCACAGAATCAATAGCAAATTGGTCAATGAACCATCAATGCAGACATATTTTTGCACTTATTTCTTCTATATTTCTGTCTAAAGGATAAATTTATCCTAAGCACCACCTAATTTCCAATCAAGGTTTCTGGTACCAATAGATAGGTATCCATATAGGTGTAGTTATGGAGATACATTATTTCTTCCACTGAACAAATGACAGTGTCTTAAAGTTAGTAATCTTTCACTATAGTTAAAAGGTAAATATATTTATCAAGATCTTCAGCTAAAATTAAAAAAACTTGTCATTCAAAGATTAATGTTTTAAGCTTTACTTACTGGAAAGCCAGTAGGCCAATTTACAATTGCTTCAGTGTGGTTCAAATGCCATAACCAATGTTAACAAAAAGAAAAAAAAAACACCTTTGTTCTTGAAGGTGATTGACAGAAGATATCATTATCTCTGCAACACCTTTCTTCCCTATCCAAAAGAAAATAAGTACTAAAGAAATAGAAACTGTAAGTTCAGAAATAGGGATTGTATTATTAATTATTTTGCAAGCAGAGAATATTATATAATCTAATGACTGATTCCAAATGTTACTAGTAGAGCCCTGAAGGTTGTTGTATAATCAGCTGCTGCATACAAACTTTCCCAAAAGGAGAACCTTGAGAAGGCAAAGTTTCCAAACCTGCTCTCACAAAGGTGAGACAACTGGTACTCTGCATGTTTGGTGGGCATTAGGGATGTTTCTTGTGTGGAACTCATTTGAGAACTATCAGCAGCAGAAACAGGTGCTGTGGCTGCTAGGAAAGTCATTGAGATGGTACTGTGGTAGATGGCATCCCTGAGACTGTTAATTTTAAAGGCTGTTTTTAGATAAAGAGTCAGGCATGAGCTCAGGAGATGATGCATTTGGTCTGATTTGAAACACTCTGAATCCATGAGAATTTGGAATTTTCCAGGTTTTGACATTAAAACAGAGAAAAAAAAAGTCTTACCACCATTTATGTTTGTTTCTTATAAATGAGACCTGTTTTTTCGGTCATCTAAGTCCTGAATTGGGCAGTATCCATCTTTTCTGTCACAGTGTAGTAGTTTTTTTGCATGATTAATGAACATTTATCCCTGAACTACAATTCTGCCAATATGAAATGGCTTTTCATACTCCCAGGAACAACTGAGGTTGGGTTTAAACAATATGCAAGGTCAGCTGGAAATTTCTCCTTGGATTGGTGACCTTCACTGTGTCTCAGTTTGTAGCACAGAATATAAGACAGAGATGCAAGACTAGCAGCATATGCCTCTCATGCATGAGAAGTGCCTGGACCAAATCCTTATATTTTAGTGGATTTACCTTCTCTTACCTTCACTGAAACCACACCCATACAGCCAGGCTGGAATTTGTCTCAAAATCTTAAAAATTTCCAGGGAGTAAGACAAATCTTTAAAAAGAGTGAATTTGTTAGTAACAAGATAGCCAAAATATCTAAGCAAAGGATATTTTCTATTGGCTGTATTGTTGTAGCTGACCAAAAGTAAACCAGACAGAGTTGACTTAAATTAGAAGAGGAAGCTGGGAATGGTTGTTTGTTTGTTGGGTTTTTTTTACAGTTATCAGTCATTAGACAGAGACAAAAAACATCACAGTAGGAGACCTGTAAAATGGTTCTTGCAATCCTCAAGGGCGTTTCTTTCAGTCTTTCAACAACAGAACTGGTCTATATCATAAGTCTTATTTATAAAGAGGCTTTCAGGCAATTTCACACTGCTTTTCTCTGATGCTGCCCAAAAAAACATGTAAACCCGAGGGATTAGTAGTGACTTAGAGAGAAAATAGTGTAAAGTTACAGGATGAACTGAGCCAGTGCAGCTGCCTTGATGCACCATTCCCTTGGGCTACTGCAATGAGTGAAACTTATCTAAGTGCCCCAGCCCACTCCCACCCCGCCCTGTGTGACTTGCTATATTGTGCACTAGAATTACTCGGTCTCAGGGGGCCGTCAAGTCTTTAATGGGCTATGGTGTGCTAAGAGAGGGGAGTTCACTACCTCGGAGCTGAAAGTTAAACCTCCTTTTATAGCTCTGTTTTGACAGTAACCACTGGGAAGCACGGTAAACAAAATGTTTGCTCACGCACTGTAGTTGGTCGCCTATTTTGATTCAGTTATTTTTATGTTAGCATCTTAGCATGGAAAATAAATTGTGACATTAATTATCCATTGTGGGCCTGTCATGAGTTACAGGTATCAATTATACTGTGTTACAACTGGTTAATGACACTACACATCCGAGATTTTGAGTGTATATTTTCTCATTTATTAAAATTGTCTGCAGTGGAGCTATCAAATATATAATGAGATAATACCTGTTTTCATCTTTTGTTTACTATATTAACTGACTTACATCTAGTTAATCCACTTCCCATTTAAATTATTATGAAAAGTCTCATACAAGCAATTGTCTTTCTGCAAACACAGAGAATGAAAACCAACACAAATTTCACTTAAGTCTCCAATATGCATAAGCTGTCTTTATAAATGAAGGTCTTAAAAGCCCATCACCTCTGGAAAGAGAAACCGTATATAACACACTCCCATTTGCTACATGGAACAGTGATTTGGTTTAGGTTTGTTGTGTTTACAGTTGCATAGACCCTTCCAACAATTCCATACATTGGAATATTTAGCATTCACTTGTCAGAAAGAATTATTTTAAGAAAGGGTAGGAATACAATTTAGACCCTTCTGCTGTTGAATTCAGTAGCAATTGTCTGTCCCTTCAGAGTTGGAATTTGAGTATGTTTTAAGGGCTCTGTAATCCTTGTGATCTATTTTCCAATGTTCATAGTCCCTCTGTTAGTGAGCAGAAGGTTATTGGGGGTGGGTAAGGGCAGAGTTTTGCTTAGTAAATAGTGCATGATCAGACGTATTCTTTTCCCACTGAAGTGCTGTGAGGATTAATTTGTTAATGTCAGTGCAGCACTTTGAAGACATAATAAAGAAAATAAAGTTTCTCTGGTGATGAGTGCCACAGAAGTGTCTATAAATGAATAAAGTGCTGTCTAAGTGCTAAGTATTATTATGATTACTGCCTGCATTTGCAAAGAAGTGGTTAAATACAGTGGGATGTGGGTGTAAAATTACATTTTAAATGGATCTATTTTTGAGATTACTTATCAGCATGATTAGTGTGATAATAATTACATTTATCATTAATAATACATTTTTGAAAAGTTAGGCAAAAAAAAGCTAACAAGTTTGATTTTGATTTTGCCAGAAATGCGCAGTGCTTTCCAAAAGCAATCTGTAGGACTTGTCTCTGGAATGCAGCTGTGTAAGATTTCACTAACATCTTGCAGGTGGAGCCTAATTTTAGTTCAGCCTTGAGAAGGGGGAATTGTTTTCTCTGATATGCACAGCACCATAACAGCAGCAAAGCAGGTGGAGCTTTAGACAAGTACTTGTTTACTTTCCTGTTTAAAAAAAAACAACAAACCAACACAGATGAGTCACATCATTAATCATACAGTTTCAATTCGATTTTAACAAGTCTAACAAAATAGTCTGCAGCACATTTGACCTACTGATTCTCAAACGTGGAACAAACCCAACAGAATGGAAAATGTTCAGAAAATGAGCATTCAATCCTAAATTTAGTGGAGAAGGAGCTGGTAAATGATGGGAAGGAAAATTTAGAAATGCATCTGCTCAGTCACAAAGAGTGAGCTGCAGAATCAGTTTCAACAATTTCTCTGTCAGCTTCAGCAGTCTCTTATTAGAGCTTTGAAGTTAACTTTATGTAGAACTTTGAGATTTTTGAGCTGCAAGACATGAAAATGATCCAGAGTATAAAAACTGAGCTGCAGATTGCTGCTGTTAGTCCCATTGGTAATATAAACTCAGTATAATAAATCTTGCTCCTTTACTCTTGACCTGTTTATGTTTTAAGCTCACCAGAAATCCTTATTATCTGAATGATCAATAACTGATGTCTTTTTCATCAGTTGTTATGCAACTTCTCAGCTTGTACATGGCAAAATAGAGTAATCCCAGAGTGTCCTTGGGGTAAACAGTCTATTACTAACTCTATTACTTGGCTAGAAAGGCTTCTTTGCTATACATGCTTCTTTTCTAAGCTTCCACATTTTGGATTAATGTACAGATACATTGATGTTTTCAGGGTTTTTTTACCTTGAAAAAACAGAGGTCCTTTCCAGGGCTGTGTTCAAGGTGTTTTTTATGCAGTAGGCTGTAGAGTTGTTGGCTGCACCCAGGATTGCTCTTGGCTGTTTTTTTCAGATGGCATTAATTCTGATATTTACAACTCAGGTTAACTTTTTGCATCTCACTTATTTAAACTTATTTAAACTAACTATAAATTTAGTCTAATACAAGTTTTCTCAGATGTACCACAAAAACACTGTTGTGCTCTAGGTCACATATCACCTGGAAGGAAATAATGGTTACTAGATTAGGAAGGAAATAATGGTTACTAGATTACTGTGTCTTTCCAACTCTGGATTTCTAATAGTTCTTTTAAAATTAACTGAATGGACAGCAGCTGGAAGCAACAAAGAACTATTGTTTCATGTGTTGTTATTTCCAGCATCCTTTTGGAGTGTTCATACACTTTATGTCCTTGACTATAAAGCCCTTGTCTTCCAAACATCTCTTTTAATGAACAAGAAGAGATGGAAATTTGTCTACAAAGTTTTTGGTAATTTCTCAAGAAGCATAAGCTGTTCCTGCGCTTAAAATTAAATGGGCTCATCAAAGGTCTCTATACTGCATGCTTTTCTTTTTCTCCAGACAGACATGGCATATCTAAACAACTCCTGAGAAGGGCAATAGCTTACTTGATCACTTCAGTGATCATCTATTTATTTCTTTATTACAGTAATAACAACATAATACTTTTTATTCAATGGCCCCATAGTGCCTATCATTTTTTCATATAGCTCAGCTGCCTCAGAAAAGCAGCACACTCTGGAGCATGATGGCACAGACTGTTGACTTCTTTCCAAGTAATTCTAGTACACATTTGATTGGTGGTGACATGCCTGTGAAGCTCAGAGATGGTGAACAGACTCATCTTATCTATATCTCGCCTTATCTTAGCACTTACAAGAGGTCTTCCCCATGTCAGAATAAAGGAGCGCCGGATACTGAAGTCATGTTTTTGTTGAGTTGTGTCTGTTATCTCCTATTCTTGGATGCACAGGGCCTGTGTGAAGTCTGGGTCTCAGAGACTGACCTCTAGTCTCATTCCTGTCTATTCCAACTCATGCAACTGCATCTGGTTAAGAATGGGTTGTGTGCTAACCTGAGGATCTGCCCTGAATTGATCCTGTTTACAGAGGTTTGTAAAGGAAGACCAGGTGAGAATTAGATGACTGAGTTCACTGGCATTTTTGAGAAAGCATTAATCCAGGAAGGATTTTGTGGCCAAAATCCTGTTCTTACTTTGTTGCTGAAGCTGTGCTGCCCCAGTTGCAAGTTGAATTTATCACTGATCTTGAATGTCTTCTGAAATATTTAATGGAGATCATAGCATTTATAGCCAGTACTGTAAACCTGAGCTTTCAAAACCACCAAGAATGATATCTCTAGTGCTGAAGAAGGGCAATTGCACAATAATTCCCTTTAGTCTATCATTTTTTGGTATTGATTTATGCCTTCCCCAGGAGTAAACTCCATCTACACATGTAAGAGGCTTTACTCTCTCCATTCGAGTATTGGCATTGTTGGTACTGCAGCTCGTACAAATTAGCATTGCAGACAGGGCTCAAACAACATTTTTGGTCCTAGAATAATACACAAGAAATGCTACAAAATACTGTTTGCTTCTGGTGTTAACTGAACTGCAGCAGTGCTGGTCAGGATACTCTCAGGCACTCAGTGTGGCTCTTGGGGATGGTGCTGTGCAGGGCCAGGAGCAGGACTCGGTGATCCTTGCAGGTCCTTTCATATTCTGTGATTCTATGAATAGAAACAAGTCTTTGGGCATGGCCTGTCCAAGTATGTCCAGAAGTATGTGAATATACTGTAGCATTTGAAAAGTAACAAACTTTTAGAAGGATGTGGGAATGGTTTTTGCCTTTGCCTAGTTTCAGTGTTTTTTGATATTAATGGGGACTCACAAAACTTAGGCTACTGCTAAGTTTTAAAACATTATCAAAGGCATTCTAAATATTCTAGTTGCTTAAGCTCAGTTGATTCTACAAATATTTGTCAAGTCTATATTTATCACTTTATGTTTCAGTTATCTCCAGTTTGTCAACCCAAAATAAGTCTTTCTAGCATTTCCATGTTCTCACCATGTCAAAACAATGTGAGCCAACATGCCTTTTTTTCTGATTTATATTTTTTATAAGTGATGAAAATGAACCTAAAATCCACCAAAGCTGAACATGCTCTCAACGCTGAAGGAAGGAGCATAACAGCCACAACAGTGTTTCCATTCAGGCTAAAAAAGGTGGGGTTTGATCTGTTCATTGTATTTCAGCAGTTTCTGTGTCAACTGAGGGAAGAGAACTTCCTATGCTGATTATTGCCATTAGAATACAGAAATTCTCTTTATGATTTATGTTAGCTTAAAGAAACTACTTTATTATGATATCAACCTGTACAATTCTCTTTTGTCATGTTTTGACTCTGCCTTTTTGGGGACCAAATTATGCCCTCAGAAAGGAGAGAAAAAAAAAAAGCTCTGATCTTACTTGGGAGTTTAGTTTAGTGGGAGAGTCAGAGCATTTTTTAAACTGTTGCTGTCACTCACTATGGCAAATCTACTGGTACAAATAGGAGAAGCTCTAGGAGAGCAGCTCTGCACCAAGAGCAGTCTATGGCTCCAAGGAAATAAAGCCATAAACTCTCTTGGAGTAATTCACTTCTGTAGCTGAAGAAACAGTCTATATGAAATTTTGTAAATGCAAAATACCAATGGGCTTGATTGTGGTCTTTTCTGAAGGTTATAGGAGAATGGTCCTAGTGCAGTCATATTTGTAAGATAAAAGATCATGGTAATATTTTAATTTCTCAGACGAGATCTCTGTTGAAAAAAATGTATTAAGAAAGGACTTCTTTCAACCAAATTATAAAGTTAGAGCAGGCAACCTTATTGTGAAAGAGACTGGAACTCAGCACTGCCCCAGAAGTCAGCATTTATGGATCTCTGCTGCAAAGAACTGTCTCTTCTGCAGCTCCACTTTATTTGATGAGGAGTCCTGAAATCTAACAGTCAGCTCTTCTGCTCTGCCTCCTCAATTCCCTATTCTTGCCTAGCAAGAGCACGCCTTTTAAAACTAAAAAAGCCATTTCAGAGAAAAAGAGGAAGAGAAGGAGTTTTTAAATTAACATTGAAATTGTCAGGGACTAATTGCATGTTAGCATCAAACAAACATTGTTGATGTTGTTTTTGGGTTTTGTGTTTTATAAGTTTTCTGTAACCCCTAATCAAACATGGGCGAGTAGCTGTTGAAACAATGTATGTAATTTGTTTACATTGTTAGTTCAGATAATTACAAAGCAAGCACAATGGAAATAACTGGTTTCTTACTTTTATGTGGAAAGTGTCGGGGGGAGGGGGAGGAGGAACTCAACAACTAACCAGTGGTTGTCAGCTGCTGTGTAAAATATTGCCTAATTTACAGTTGTTGCATATTAGCATTGCTAAGAATGCTAGGGACATAAAGTGTCATGTTGAATATAGGGTGATGACTTCATACTAGAGCAAGTCTGGGGATATGACCAGTTTGCAGTCACAGAGAAATCAGCTTTAATTAATTTGAGTGCCAGCACTGTGTATAATTACACAGCATGAGAGTTTGCATGCAAATGCTAAAATGCTGATTGTTGAAATCCTTGCACTTACCTATTAATACATTGGGACTAAGCAATCCTGGCCTGTGAGCAAGGTATAGAAAGAACACACGGTGCTGTCGGGGTAATTTGCACTGCCCTGTAGTTAGAAAGCAGAATTCAGATAGTTCTGCTTCTAAAGTGATAAGCATGACACATTAGTCATTCTTGTGGGTGACACACCTTGCAGCCCCCTCTCAGCGTGCTACTAAAACAAGATGATCTATTATTATTAAAGTTGTCAGAAACATAACAGCAGGATTTGAGCTTCATTTATTGTAAACACTAGCTACAACTCAATCTTGCTTTTCAATTTCAGTTTTTATTTACTTATTATATATTGTCAGCATTCTCAATTAGAAAAAAAAAGTCTTGTAGGCAACTGTAATATAGAAATTGTCATAGTATAGTAAGCCCTCTTGTTTGATGTTTCACACCTTTCAAAGACCATGACAAAAGACCATATGTAGCTTTTTCTCTCCTACCCAGAAAATACCAGTACAAAGCTTTTTCTCTGGACTTTGCAGTTGCTGTGTTCTGAGGAATCAAAACTGGTAGCCCGAGAAATGGAAGTTGTGTATCATCCTATCTAGTCTTAATCAGTATGTTGGTCTTACCCGTGTGTGACTAATCCTGTTTGCAATCAATTTATCTCAGTATTTTACTGCAGCAACGAATTTCACTGATTAATTATATGCTGAGTAACATAATAGCAGGGACACTAAAAATGCTGTTCCTAATTTGGATGAAACTCTTTTGTCTGTTGATATACACAGGGAAAAGTACATAGGTCTGTCCTCGTCATTCATTATACATCAGCAAAATCTGCTGCTAAACTCAGGTAGTCCACTCCTCTTCAGTATCTCACCATATGGAACTTCTTCATAACTTTAATCATGCTGTTGACCTTCTCTGGATCCTGCCAAAATACCTTCATAATTCAGGAAAAAAAAAGAGGATTTTGAATGTACTTGTTCATCCCACAATGATCTTTGTATACATCTAGGTAGTGAAACACAGGTTAATACAGGAGCTTATTTTGTATACTTCTGAAAATTTGCTCTGTTTTTTGTGTTGCTTCTTAAAGAATGTTTTTCATTTGCAAAACATTAACATTTGTCAGGGTTATTTCCAGCCACACAGAAAATGTTCCTTTGTGTATTTTGATTATTTAAAGCAATTTTGCTTCTCTGATGTATATGTGCATCCAGCACAGCATGTTCACTACTTTGAATGAATGTGTGGGGAATGCTGTTAATTTCCTCATGTGCATGTAGAGAAATGCTTTTACTGTCTACTGCACATATTGAGATGGGGTTGCTTTGTCTTCTCTTTCACATTATATAGTGCAGACATCTTTGTATTTGAAATGTAATAACTACCATAGATTACAAAATTGACAATAAACAGTATATGCTAGACACCGGTATGGTTTGGGGCTTCCCAGGGTCTCCAGATGAATTCCAGAGTGCTCTATTAGGCACCAAGGCTTTTACTGTGCTTTGGGTGCTGGGTGGTTAAAAGTGGAGTCCAATATAACTAGATGGTAGCTGGAAGATTGTGCTTAGATTACAGTGAGGGAAAATACTGATGTCCTAAAAAAATAATAATTGATACTTTGATCACTTGATTAGTAGAGTTTAAGAATGCTCTGGCATGCATTAGTTCCAAATCCTTCCCCTAAGACATGCATTTTTCTGAGCACAGCAGATTCTGCTTCCTAGCCAGCAAAAAGTGCTCAAGGAAGCCAATGCCTCCAGCATGCTGCAGTCATCTTCCCCATGGATCCAGGGTCTAATGCCTTGGAATGAGTGTCACAGACAAGACTGGTGAGGTGTTGGGAATTGCTCTGTGACCGTATGTGCTTTCATTGACCAAGCTTCAAGGACAGCTTGAAAATATCATGGTGAGAGGATTATGTGCTTCATTCTGCCTTACATTTAAGCATGTGTCTAATTTTAAACACATAGTTACTTCCATTCATTTCAATGGTATTATTGTTGTACCTAATTTTAAATATCTGCTGAAGTTATTTAGTAAATTGTATTCAGAAAAGGCATCAGAGGCAGGAGTACCTGTGGATGTAATGGGATAGCTGTCCAGTGGAAACATCTCTCTTCTGTGTCAGAACCATTGTTCTTCTCCAGTTTAAATAAAAATCTCACTTTCTCTGGATTTCTCCCATCTTCCCATGTAAGGTCATTGTAGGCTTTTTCATTTTGAAGGGAATTCTGGCAGCTCTCATGAGTTGTCCTAGCTATGACATATTGTGCTGTGGCCTCAGTTCAAGTCTTATCAAATTGTTACTCATATTTGTAGTGTCTCTCACTGTGTATTTCAAGCAAACTCAGGTATTTTTAAAAAGAAACAAAAAGACATTTTCTCATTGTTTTCAGGAGATTTCAGTAGAGCCCGGTGTTGAATAAATAAATGACAGAACAGAAAAATATATATTTCTAGTGCTGGAATACAAGTCAAGCACAAGACTACAAAGCAGATAGCTATGATTTAGAAAACTATAACTCAGTATTAATGTTTAATGGATGTGGCACATTCCTTGCTGGGAAGTGTTATAAATCACTCCTTGAAAGAAAACAACAGAATATTTGAGGAGCATGTTGACAAGGGTTTTGTGTGGTTCAAAGGTGACACGGAAACAATGGCCACCTGAAGACAGTATTATATCGCTGTGACAAAGAGCAATTCAGCTCTATTCATTTCCTAAACACGGGGAAAAAAAGTGGCTTTTTTATCGTTCTTTTGGTTCTGCTTATATCTTTGGTATATTCTTATTTTCTTCTAGGAAGAAGATTTTCCAGTCCTATCATTCTTAATTAAAAGGGTTTTTTCCATCCTGGTGTTTAGTCTATCAGGCATAAATGCTTTTTGCTGTGTTTTGCTGTAGCATTAAGTGAGCTGGCTGTGCCCCGAAGACTTGATTCTGCCATCCTTATTCCTGTTGAGATTGATTTTGGTACCGGCTGTACCCACCCTGAGTCGTTTCTTTCTTCTCCATAATTATATTGAAGTCAGCAGGTCTGTTCATATCAGTAGCTGCTCACTGTGTGGTGGTGTTCAGAGCACGGCCCAGGAGGACTCACTGGCAGCCAGTGTGTTAAGTCTGCCTGAATATGGCTAGCTGAGCCTGGCCCACTGAGTACTCAGCTTAATAGCACTTTCCAGAGTAATTACTGCTTAGTACAGTGGAAGCAGGGCAGGATCCTGATGTGTTTTCTCTATCTCTGTTGCTTCTTACTTCCCTTTTTATTTCTGAAGTGAGTGTATTTGGCTGGTATTTCCCTAGGAAAAGCAAGGTATGTGATTATAACCAAATGAACAACTAGGAACCACAAAAGCCCCACAAATCAAATTTGTTTATAGCTTGTTACTGCTTTTGTTTGTTTCAGAAAAGCCTCTTACATTTACTCTTAAATAGTACAATATGACCAGTGTGATCTTGTGGTAAACAATAAGAATAGCTGTTTCTCAGATTCTGCTCTTTGTGGCTTCTCAATGTTTTTTATTAAACAACAGAGCTTGCAAACTTTAATTCATAAACTCACCTTTTAGCCTCATCAGTCATAATAAAGAACCTTAATAGCTAAATGTTCACATCATACAAACTCAATTGTGGTTCAAATCTTGGTCGATTCCTTTTTTGAAACATTTTTGGAACACTAGTTAGTTTCTGTTTTACTATATATGTTGAAGAAAAATGGTAGTGTGGATATTCCTTTTTATTTAAATAAATAGATATTTGTTTGAAGGAAAATTTACACCAAGTGGAAAGAGTACTACTTTAGACATCAGTGGCCCCAGTATTTTACAAATTCTGAACTTTGCTCATCCTTCTATATCTATAGCTTACATACTTGGTAGTGAGTTCCTTCTTTTAGCTCCTAAAAGTGGATGTGTTCTCCATTCTCTTAAGAGAATTTATATCAGTAGGGATGTTGTGCATAAGGACACTAACAGTATCAGCAGTACAGTTTTGCCTTGAATGTGGTTACTGAACAGATATCCCTGTTGAGCACTGTGAACCTGACTATCACTGACAGCAGGTTAATACCAAAATTAACACACAAGCCACAGAAGAGAAGTGTGGCCTTGCAGCTCTTGAGTAGTACATGTGTGTTTTATTCTGTGTTGGCCCTCCCATGATGTCTTTAGTCTTTCTAGTATTTAAGGTGATGGATGGACCTGATGCTGGGCACTTCAGTGTGGTGGAAGTGTTCTCACTGCATATTTTGCACCAGAGATATTCATATCAGCTGGATTAAAAGGCAGTACTCAACATTTGAGAGTATTTCCAGTCTAAAAATGCTTAGTGTGTGCCTACACATGCTTATCTACACACACTTTTACAAATATATACAAAATATACAAATATATACACATTTTAATTTTGTAATCAGCAAAATTACAAATTTGAAGAAATATCTAAGCATCCAAGTTCTGGTTCCCATAAGATCAGAGCAAATACAATATAAATTCCATACCTTATGTGAGATAACAAAGTAGAGATCATTGTAATGCTCCCTTGACCCCAGACTCTTCCTATTTGAAGTTCATTGATTAAAAATGCTGTGGCATAGTCATAGAGAGTTGTGTAAAGCTGTTGAGTTGAAAAGAATCTATTTTCAAAAAGTATTTGGCTGATTCTTTGGTAAAATTTGCCTGCAGGCAAACACTTGAAAAATGATACAGCCTATTAGAGCTTAAACTGAGGAAAACTCTTGATAGCTGATGTTCACACATCTCTAATAGCCTGAAAAGTTTTGGGGTTTACACAGTAGTATTAAAAGTAAATTCCATGTGATACATTGAACAGATGCCAATCCTGTCCATGCAAGGGTCCCAATGTTAAAAAAAGTATTAAATCAACTTTCTGAATGCCCCTGTTCATTATTTTGCTGACTTGGAAACTTTGAAGTGTTTTGTATCCATTTCATTATCTCCAAAAAGCATGAATTGTAATGGAATTTACATAAAAATCCTGCTTTGGAGTGGAGACTTTACTGCACAGTCAGCTGCCCCCCTAATCCAATCTTCCCCAATGCAGTTGGCCTGCTGGTTGCCAAACTCTAACAGTGGGGATCTCCTTTGTTAAGAAAAGTATGAATTTGAGCTTTAAAATGAGCAGAAGTCTTTTCTATTACTCACGATGCCTCCTCTTGCTGAGTTTACATGAAATGTCTAGCAGGAGGTGTTATTAAATAGCCTCAAAAATTAGGCAAAAAACCAATTATCTAGAAAAGGGACACAAAAGGCTTAAAGAAATGAGCATTTGAATTTTCATTATTGAGTATCCATGGGACACCACAGCACTATTTGAATTTTGTTATTAACCCTTTGCATAAAAAAATTTAATACTTTTAATCAGTTTTGAATTACACTTTGAGGAAAGCACAAGTTGGGAATTTTAAAAAGCCTCCTTCATTTCTTTCAGTATTATTTCAGTGCTCCCGTGTTTGCACTTATCTCAAAAGAGTTTTAACTTTGTATTAGATTTTTTGTGAAGGTTGATTACATGGGCATTTCAGTCTCACCTTCATTCTTTATTTAGCTGAAATTCCTAATCAGTTCAGTGGGGGGTAGACAGGACTCAAGTGTTCCTTTAGATGAATTTCAGCTTCTAAAAAATCTTAGGGGTTGAGTAATGTATTCTTGTTTGTTTTTTTCACTCTACAGATAAAATCTAGAGAGCATTCATCATCACCTGGATAGGAGTGATTTAAAGCAGCTCACAGTTTAGGCTGGCAGCCATTTTCTGAACTTCAGCAAAGCATCAAAATTAGAATGGCAAGCAGTAATTTAATAGTGTTTTCATGGGACCTTTGCAGAGGGGATACAGACAGAGACACATATTGCTAGGGAATTCTTCCCTAGCACAGAACAGATCGTGCTTTATTAACAAAAATCATCCAGCTGTCCTTGCCTCAAGAAAAATTCTTTCTTCAAATTAACATTGCACTTTTATTTTCATAAAAATGAAGTTTTCTAATGGGTCAGTCTTCTTTTTATTCTAAAAGATTCAGTCCTAGTGTCCGTGTCTGGTCATGAAACATGAACTTTTCCAGTCAGGTTGCTCTTCCCATTCTGCTTGTTTCCTCCTTCTTGTTTCAGTCTTCTTTATTAATTTTCTTTTCTATTCTTTTTTACATTTTTATAAGCTTTACTTTTCTATAATCCCTCTAACAGTGATGTTAATCTGAATATTATTAAACAGTAAAAACAAGCTACTATGGCAGAGCACATCTAAGCCCAGAAGTCATACAGTCCCCAACAGACTTTTTCATTTGGTTTCTTCTGTTTTTACTGGGCTCTATTGACTTCTTCTGGAGCACCAGTCTTCCCAGAGCCAGAGGAGAGCAGTCTTTTGGCTGTCTTCCAATATGCATTTGCCAAATAGTAGCATTAGAAAACTCCCAGGATTTCTGACAGAGGAGAAAATGGCAGTATCCAAGATCTGTATGCCAGGATCCTTCACCTTTGCCCAGACACTATGCCCAACTATACACTTGCTTAGAAAAGATCCACAGAAACCTTTGACATCTATGGATTTACAAGGAGAGAGTTTACTGGACACTAATAGCACTGACGAGAACGACAAGCTGTTACAAACATTCTTTTCCTGGTTTCAAAACAGTTCAGTTTCCAGGCAAACACGCCATCACTTCACTTCAGGCCCATATAAGAGGTAGATCTTCAGACAGCAGTAAAATTTGGCAAATGTTTTTCTTTTTATGATTTAACTTAATTGTTTTCTGGTTTTAGGTGAATGAAAGTGGTATCTCCATCTGAAAGGAATGCTTAAAAATAGAGTGCTGTCTTTTTGTTGAGGTAGATGCAAGTTTGGCCCTTGCCTGCTCATTTTCAGAGACTGTAGTTAGTTTTTGGGAGACAGAAGGAAGCATATGGGCATGCATGGCCAGGCTGCCTTGAAGATTGCTCTTGAATGCACACTGCTAGTGAACTGAGGAGGACCTGGAAGTACTGACAGGTCTATTTTCACTGCAGTACTACAGAATCAACAAAATAATGTGGAAGCTGGACTAGGAAAAAGCACAGTTATGAGGGGAATCGAATATTTTGGGCCATTCAAGAAACAAAAAATCAGACTCAGGTCTGCAAAATCTGCTTGGGAAAAAATCTGTTTGAAGATTTGTGAAAGGATTCATGATTGATCCTTGTCCTGAAAAAAATAAAACAGAGGAACCTTTAACATTTGTGTCCACATCTTTAGCTGGAGAAAAGGATGCAGTTCCATTAAGTCAATGCAACTGTGCTAATTTGCACCAGCTGAGCTTCTGCTTCTTTGTTTGTGTAGCCTTGTCGGCACCCCTTCCAAGGGAAAGCAAACATTCATTGTTCTTTCCTGGGTCAAAGAGAAGTCAGTGAAGAAGGATCCCAAAGTTTCCTTATCTCTTCTTGTTTTCGTTTTCACAACTAGCATTATTCACATACAAATGACTTGAACTTACAGTGCAGAACTTAATGCATGTGCTTCTGAATGTACCTGACACTGGCTGATGGATGAGTAATTTCCATGAGTAGAATTCATGTATTGTCATTGTTTTATGCAACATAATCCATGCTACATTAATTCAAAATGTGTAAACTGGAAAAAAACCAGCATGATCTGAATCACAGTTCATTTCTGATGAAATTTAAATCACCTTTTACCCTAAACATTCATTTCTTAACCCTTTGTTTCTTTAGCAGTTATTTTACACCCCTTATTATTTTATCCTTTTGGTGTTATTGATCCTGTTCTCAATAAACTGCTTTTTTCACTCTAAGTGGAATATCTTATGGATCCATGCAACAATGTTTGCAAACAAGCTGTTAGTGACTGAGGCATGATCACAGAGAGATAGATGATGGTGTCTGCATTTGCATTCACATATATGCACTCTTATTGCACATTAAGAGTTATATTGCTAGCTACAATTTTATTATTTCCCATATAAATACTTGCTCATATTCTCACAGGGAATTATGTGTTCATTAGAATAAGAGTGGCTTGATTAAGGTGAAATCCATATCATGAAGGGGTTTGGAAGTTACTGAAGAAGATTTTTGGAAGCTGTTTTCCAGGAAACAGTTAAGGAGTCACTTCTCAAATGTTGTTAGGTATTTCCAGTCATCCAGCTTCTTTCAGAATTAATTGAGAGGTCAATACTTAGTCACCCCCTAATTAGTCAATGCTAAATATAATGTAAGAAATATCACAGCCAAACTGGAGTCCTAAGATCCATCTTCTGCTGAGACATTAGAATAACTTTCAGGATTCTGATTGAGGGTTTGGGGCTGAATGTTTCTTGCGACTGTCTCAGAAGGGCTTGCAAATCTCATTAAAATGCTGTAACCAGAATGAAATGTGGTTTGGAGCGATTTCCTTGTCCCTGATGGAAATCACCCGTTCCCAGGATATTGCTATCCCAGTTTTGCCAGGGACAATATATCCCTAAGGCTCACAAAGCACTTGGGAGTAAGGAAAATGTTTGGCCTTTAAAACAGACAAGGTTATGTCAAGAGTCAGTTATTTTAAAAGAAAAAAAAGTCCCTGGTGTGAGAATCTTTGCAAATTTAAAAACTTTCCTCTTTTCAAGTGGTGCAAGCTGAGCAGTGGGCTCTCCTTGGCTGTACATTCAGCACTTTATCCATGAACAAAGTATAAATATTTCCAGAAAACCCATTTCTATATTTATTTTCAGAGTGACATCACTTCCCCTCTGTGTAGCTGGTGAGAGATGGTTCAATCCAAAGCCAGCTCTATTTTCAGAGAATACACAGACACATAGTCAGGGTGCTAGCTCTGGAACTGCAGTGGTTTTCACTGTAAATGAAACAATGATACTCTCCAGTTCCTCACCCAAATTCTCTGTATTCTTTTGGTTTAGTACAGGCTAAAGAGCACATTTTTTTGTGGGGAGTCTCATGTGAAAATATTGACCACCAATCATCAGACAGACTCCAGTAGCAATTACGGTAAACTGTGCTGCTCCATCCAGTAACATTAATATTTTTAACAATTCTCTTTCCAAAAATAACCACACTTCATGAGGATCAAAAATGAACAGAGTTCTCTTCTTTCTTCAAAGTATTTTCTGAAGCAAACTATAATTTAAGTGTATTCTTAAGTACACAGGTGCTATTGTAATCGATGCAATGGGTTTATCTGAACCTTTGGTCATATTTTATGAGTATCAAAAAATGTTTTATTGCATTTTATAGGAATGTGTTATATTTACATACCTTTTTGTTTACCCTCCACCACTTTACCCCCGAGAAGAGGCTTTTAGGAGGGAAGGTGTTCAGCAGCAACCTGCTCGTGTTTCAGCTGAGGGGTGTGTTCCCCTCAAGGAACAAGAAGGCTGCTTAACTTCTAAATATCTCCTCAGCCTCTCTGTTTGAAAGGCCAGTGCTGTTGGGGCTCAATCACTGGTGGATAGGCAACCTTTCCTGCCTGGCAATGGTAAACAATCCTCAGCTTTTACCTTCTCCTGCAGGAGTCTGAGAGCATTAGCTGCATGGTAGATTGGTGCTTAGGACAGAAGGGAGCTGTCCCTGCTTTTATATCTGCAGAGCACAATTACCTGCATTTCCTGAGCCCTGGCTGCCTCATTAAGTGTTCTTTAGAACTATTTCACCAAAAAAACCCCAGAGATTTGTTTCCTTTTCATTTATTTACATGTAGTGCTTACCTTGGCCGGTGTGGCCGTGGTTCATAGGGCAGGGTTTCTTATCTCGCCTGGGAACCTCAATGATGTTTTAAGAAGCCAAGAAGTTCCTCATAGCCACACATCCCTCCAGTGGCTCAATCAGGATCAAAGTCAGGGTTCTCTTACACCTTTTTTCTCCCCTTTAACCACATGGCCTCCCTCACAGCTGGCAATATGTATCTGAGTTACACTGGCTGGGAAAACTGCAGCAGCCAAGAAAGGAAACAGTCACACCTCCATAGCCTTGGGACTCAGGGCAGGTCAGGGCAGGGTTAGCAGCTGCTTGCAGGTAATGCATCTTTTCACCAGGAAAGGTCAATTTAATGTGAGATCCCTATCAAAAATGCTAACTCAGTGCCCTGAAACTGTTTTGAGCCCCTAAAGAAGGGTTTCAGTAGCTACATCCTGCATCTTTAACATTTTAGTGTTTAGAAACTGATTTCCTGGAGCTTTAAGTAAGACACCAGGTATCTTGGCTCCAATACAGATTTTTAGAACTTGAGTTGATATGGGAATTCTGTGTTGTGCTTTCCTTATTTTGTGTATTGTTAAATTATACACTTTGAGGTGCTCTTATGATTAGTGTCATTTACTCTCAAATTCTTGTGAATGTTATTTTGAAGCACTTCAGATATTTTCATTTTAATGACACATAATGATAAATACAATTATTAAAAAATACATCCCAGTGCAAACCTAGTGATGTCTTAAGAATCCTGGAATTCTTCAGAAAAATGATAAGACTATAAATTAAAATAACATCTAGGCTAATTGTCAGTCAGTGTAAAAAATAGCCTTTTAGTTTGCTGATCAAAAGCAAATGTTTTCATAGTGTGATGTCAAGAGGAAAATAATTGCATTGATACAGCAGTTTTAGAGCACAGAAGGCAGAAACATTGGTAAACCTTTGAAACAGCTAGCAAAAGCAGTGCCACAAGAAAAAAAACAGGCATTTTGATAGAGATAGTGCTAAGATCATGTGCTAGCAGTACCCTGAATGTTAATTACAAAATCTTGAAGTCTTTTCACTATTATATAAAGAATCAATTCAATGACCAGAGATCAGATGAAATATGAAAAGACTTCTTAGTCTGCCTTTGTACCTTGATGGAGGCACTTTCAATCAGCGGAAACCAGTACATTGATTTACTTATTAGGAAGTTATTAAAAAAGAGAACTCCACTGTGAACCATCTACAGAACAAGCTAATCTGTGCCTTTCCAGGAGAGATGACCATCTAATGCCTGAAATTCACAAGACAAAAGGAAATTTCTGCTGATTTATAGATACATGCTGATGCTGAATGACTGTTAAAAAGGATCACAAAATTCAGCAGAAGCTTTGCTTGCTGAGAGAATATGTTATGTCAGTTTTGGATAAGGAAAGGGGGTTTAGGGGAAACCACACTGTGACTTTTATGGGTATCAACTGAAATACACATTACAAGAAACAACAGCAAACTTGTTAAAAATTCCACCAAACTTCAGAACTTCAATAAAGCTTTGACACTATCACTAATATAATGTTTACACAGTATAATCTCAGACTTGACAGTGATTACACAACTTTAGGCAGATGTTTTGTAACAGAATTTTGCGTAAGCTTGAGTTACAAGAGCCCTCCCTAGAATCTTAATTTAGCTTTACTGCAAATTTTCTAGACTGGCTTATTATTTGGAAAAGTTCAAATTAAGTTTAGATAACAATAAAGTCACAGAAATCATATACAATTGAGGGATTTGTTCCATTCAGCTCCCATATCCATGCAGTGCTTTCTTGCTGAGCTCCCATATTCAGCCAGTTTTACTGTGTACTTGAGAAGACCTCAATATGTCACACTGATATTAATTTTAGAATATGGTCTAGATTTCCTCTTATCTCCTATCTCACTCAACATCCTCAGCAATTTACCTAAGAAAACAAAACCAGGGAGGAGACAGTGCTGGCTATCAGATACAGCATCAAGGTGCTGCAGGTTCAGGTGTACCTGACTTGATGGCTGAGCACCATTTTACCTCTCTGTGGTGCCATTTCTATGAAATTTCAGTTACCCAGTACCATGTCAGTACTGGGTGACTGAAATTTCATCAGTACCATGCCTTGTGATCTTCATGTGGAGTACACCATGAAGGACAGGTATTAATTATCATGGAAGATATCTATCTCTTCTCAGATATTAGATATTTTCATTAAAACTTAGTTTAAAAGTAGTTTTAAAAGGTGTTTAGTCTCCTTTTTTTGTTTGTGTGTGCATTGATGTCCAAGGGCCTGTTTTTAATTTTGCTTACTATAATTAAAAGCAAGTTAAGAAGCTAAACCAAAATAGAACATTCTTCAGCCTTTATTGTACCTTTTTAATCAAAGTTCTTCACTTTTTTCTTTAACGTATGAGACAGTTGGTGAATGTAAAACAAAAAGAGAGAAAGCAGAATACAGAACAGTAAAGAGGTTAATGATAGGAAAGTTTGAGAGGCTTACTAAGGTGAGTATGGAAAGACGTTTGTGGACATAGTAAAACATTAAAAAATTTAGAAATGCAATTTTCTTCCTTTTTTTTCAAATGTATGAATGATAAGGAGGAAATACAAAGCTCAGGTCTAACCTGTTGAAAGCTCAATGTATGCAAAGCACCAGCAGTAGAAATTATGTTCAATAAAAAAGATGAAAGAGATGTGATAAAGGAAAATACTAAATCCAAAAAACTTATATGCATTTATGTTTAGAAAAGAACAAAACAGACACAAAAAGACTGTGATTGGAAAAAGCTATTCTCAGTTGCTAAAACTGAGTAAATTATGAAGGGTTAAGTACTTTTATTGACATTTTCTGATGTAAGCTGAGTAGTTCAAAAGGTGCAAGAACTTTTTAGGAGCAAGAGCTTTTCAGAATTTTGTTTAGTTTGTTAGTTTTTGTTGGGATTTTTTCCCTTTCTGATCTAGTATTTCTTAGTCCTTTTCCTTGTGTAGATTCAGAACAAATGCGTGCCATTTCTCCACCTTGAATGTCTACATAGCTACATTGTAATAGATTTTTATGATGTATAGGGTTAATGAATGTTATATATGTAGGTATAGAATTTTGAGAGGATATATTTGAGAGGATATTGACTTTCCATTTGAGATGGAAAGTCATTCTGTAATTAAATGAGGGCTATACTCATTTTTGAATGGAAAACTACTGCTAGCATTTTCTAAACAAATTATTGCATGGCAAGCTGCTGCGGTTCTGTCATCAGGACAATGTTTACCAAGAGCTCCCTGGAAACACCTCTGATTTTGGGTGTTCAGGTGGAGGTTTATAGCACTGTTTCTGTGGACTTTGCTGTAGAGCTGGTGCATGACACTGCTTATTTTTATATATTTTTAAAGGATGTTCACATTAAGTTAACAAAAATGAAAGCAGTGCTATTTATATATTAGACAAACCACACCTCAAACCCCATATCATGTACAAATTTTTTCAGCTTTCCATAATGCCCATAGGCCCACTGCTTCTGCAATATATCTTTGTCTGTATTGATAGTTTTATTAGCAGGAGGGGCTGTTTGATTCAAGTTTCACAAAGAGGGTAAGATTTTAATTTGGGTAGATTCTTCATAATGAAAGGTTCTGTATTTTCAGAAGTTATTGTATAGCTAAAGCATTATATGTAGACATAAATCATTGTGTTATATCAGTGTTTACTGTGAGGCTGGTGAGGCAGGGGAACAGGATGCCCAGAAAACTTGTGGATGCCCCATCCCTGGAAGGCCAGGCTGGATGGAGCTCTGAGCAACCTGATCTAGAGGAAGGTGTGCACACCCATGCAAGGGGGTTGGAACTAAATGGTCTTTAAGTCCCTTCCAACCCTAACCATCTGAGTCTGTGATTCCATGACTGTGTGATATGTCTAGGTGCAGTGGGTAAAAACCAACTGCACGCTTTGAATAGAAAAGCAGCACAGCATCCATGAGTTAAGCAACAGCTTAGGCTAGGGACAGTTGTGACTGCCAACACTGAACCATCATTTTCTTATCTAAAGGAAAATCCTGGAGAAATTTATACAGCTTTTAAAGATTTCAGTAAGCCTTTGCTGAAGTTAACCCAAGGTAACTGTGAGCTGTGTGAGTTTCTGTCCTGCAGGGACAGATCATGTCACACAACCCTATGTAAGTGAGAGCAGCCTCCCAGGGTGGCTGCAGCCTTGCCTGGGTAAGGCAGCTGGCAGAAGGGCAGTGGTGGCCCACCAGCACAATGTCCTGCACAGCTCAGTTTGGAATGATACAGGTGCTACTCAGGTCCAGCTGCAGCCTCTGTGGCTCTATAATGTGTCTGTGAAAGAAATCCTAAGTGCTCATCTGCAAGAAATGGAGAAACAGCAAATATATACTATCTGTATAACAGATTGAAAAACTGTGAGAATTTTATGCTAAAATTGCATTAAAAAAGTATTTAATGTTCTTTTTAGTTAGCATGCATATTTAGATTATTACTAAATGCTGCATCTGTAACATAAAAAATACAGCTGAAAAGTATAAAGTGTCCAGTACTTTGAGGGTCATCCTTGTGGTTGCTTAGTTATTGTGTGTAAGTTTGTTTTGTACTATTATTTGATTAAGGCAGGACTTAAGGTGATCTGGCTGCCTTCTCAGCGCTGAAGAGCTTATACACCTTGCAACTGCCTCTAATGTATTCCAGTATTTGTGTCTTTGTTACTATGACATCTGGTTCTTTGCCAGACATTTTGGGTGGCATTGCTGTACACTTCATTCTCAAAGTGCTGAGTGATATGGTCATGAAAAATGCCTCCTCTTTGCCCATTAAAAAAATCCCAGTCATATCAGAGTTGTTAAAATTTATGCAAAATCTATTCAGTGAAACATAAATAGTCATCACTTGGAGAACTTGCTGTGCAAGGCATGATCCTGCAATATGCTAGGCTCTTCTGAGATATTCTCAGCACCCTCAACTTTTAGTGAGTTGCCTGATGCTCAGCACCTTGTCAGATCTGGCCTCTGAGAAGGAACACGAAAAGACCCAAAGCAAACTGGCAAATATTTAGCTGTTTGTTGTACAACTCTATTTTTTTTTCCTCTCAAAAGTAGCAATTCAAACAAAGGATTAATTTAGAAAGAAAAAAATATAATTAAAATTGAAAGAGGAGAAATTAGGCTTATGAAAAAGAATGTTAACAGTATTTGAAGTGGCAAAGAAATTAGAGAGATAGAAAACCTATTTTTTCTTCAAATAACATTGGGAAGGTTGTAGATGTGTGTTTAGTATTGTCCTTGAATATTTTGCAAGTGGCACAACCACTTCATGAGATGCCAATTGCTGAAATACAGAATTGTGATTTAAAGTGACAATGTCACCTTAGTTTTAGTCCAAGTGATGGATTTTGCTATGAAATGGGTTTGAAATGGGCATACCAAACCTAACATGGAAAGATGTGTTTGCATTTGAGTTAATTTCAATTAAAATTAGTTTTGTTAGAAGTATCACTCCCATCACTTGTTATGAAAATTTTATCTCTTTTAATGTGAACTCAAATGGGCCTTACCATGTACTCAGGAACAGAGCTGATGCATCCAGATAGCCAAGACAGGCAGCAAAAATCCCAAACTGTACAGAGTAGCTCTGGATATTTCTTTTCTTTTTAACTGAATGGATAAAAGAAAATAGACAAAAAGCTTTTTAAAAATACAGGAAGCATATTCTTAATTGCTTGCACCTGGTTTATCTGAAAAGCTAATATGGAATCCTGTGATACTGACTGATATCACTTTCTTTTCATTTTTTATTATGATAAACTATAAAAATGGCAAGATGGTAGAATAGGAAGCTTTTAAATTGCAGATTGCATAGTAAATCAACTTAATTTATGTACTATGTTTATTGGTAAATTGTCTGGATTCATTAAAACCCTGGAACTGCATTCGTGTAACAGAATATGGCCTCTTTTCCTGGATTTTGAGTCCATTTTCAAGCTGCATAGACATCTTTGAATGTGTTAAAGTAGTAGCCTCATTTAACAGGGAGAGTTCATAAAGCTTTGAAAATGTTTTAAATCATTAAAACAGATGATGTCAATTTGAATTATTTTCAAAATGACCAATTAAAGTTGAGTTTTTTTCTAAGTATGGAAGGGTTTTTTTCTAATTCTTGGAAAATATCTAGATTTTTTTTTTCTCTGTGAATGTTTGGAAGCATCATTCAGAAGACCAGATAATGTTACCATCATAGCCATCATTATTACTCATGAATACTTTCATATTCCCCCCTCACATCCTTTCTTCTTACAGGAACTCAGCCCAGTGCATCCAGCCAGCCTGACTCCTGTGAATCATTTCAGAATTGTTATAAACTTGGAAATCTGACTCTGCCACAGCATTGTCCTGTGCACTGTGGTTATTTTCATTCTTTGCTGCCAGTTGTTTGGGGAGGATTTGTAGGGCTGAGCTTTCCAGCACCTCTCTCCAGCAGACCTGTGCCTGCAGAGCCCACCCTGCCAAGCAGCCTTTCAGCCATGGGCTGTGACAGACAAGCTCTGCCAGATGTCCTTGCCATGATTTCAGATATTCATGCTCACAGCTGTCCATCTCACAGTTCTGCTGGAAATTCCTGTCAGCCTACAGAGACGGGAGAGAGGAGCATGTGTCTGTGCATGAGCCACCCACGGTCACACTGCCTGCTAATTTAAACTGCCAGTGAAAAGCCTTTGCCCTGGTCTTTGGGACTGGAGATGGGATTGCAATCTTCCAGTGGAGGGCAGGGTGCAAGGCTGGGAAGTGGCAACATCTAAAAGTGTTGCAGCTTTGTGCTTCAGTGTATGTGAGCAAGAGCACAAACTACCTGTGCTAAGTAAACAGGAAAAATGGAGCAAAACCAGGTCAGCTAGACTGCATGATGAGTTTTTAGATGAGAAAGCAGCATTTGAGTTCCCAGTGTCTTTTTAATGGCTTGGTGAAATATGTTTTGTTTTCGCAGTAAAGTTGCTAAACTCTGAATATTTTATCCAAGCGATTAAAGTAACTTTTTACTCTTACACATTAGGCATAGAATATTTAAATATAAGTGAGAGAGGGAGCACTAGATATGATAATATCTGACAATGTGTTTCAAATTACCAGCAAAGCATGTGCATACATATATGAATACAGCTGTGGTTTCTCTTCAGCATTAGGTAATGTTCTTTTAATGAAAGAAAGGAGTGAAAGCTCCTGCTATTCTCTTCAAAGGAAGGGCATTTATATATTTTATATAGCACTCTTTATACTGCTGTGTTATGGTATGTAATATATTGGAACTTCTCAGCCTGTGATAGACCCCCAAAGGGTAGATGTGTAGGTCTAAAAGATGAAAAAAATCAAAGACATGATCTCTTGACAGAATTATATAACCTTCTCACACTGCCTCTGAACCTCATTGAATCCTGGAGGTGACAGAAAGTTGGCAGGCAAAGTCGAAGCAGCTGCTGGTGATGGCATGGCTGAGATCTATGAATCTATTCAGTGTGATCAATGGCTGAATGCTCAACAGCCCCAGCCACTGATCACCACCCTGACCCCAGTTCCTGCTAAGTCCAGCAGGTTGCTGGGGCGGCTTTAAGAAGCAGGGAGTGGAAAATGGAAAGCAGGACATGAACAGCAAAGGGAGGAGAAGGACAGAGGCACGAGCCCTCCTCATAAAAGCTATTCAGGAAATTGTAAAACTCAATCCTATGTGCACGGTACTTGATCACATAGAAGTTTTGCTTTAAGGTGCATACCTGAATACATGCTGAGAAATTCTGTTTTCTACACAGTCTGGGAAGCCTACCTTCCATGGAATTTCAGTACATGCCAGAGGTCTAGTTTTTCTATGCACCTTTGGCTCTCTCACCTATAATATACACATGAACCTTAGTTTTTACACCCTGTTTTTTAAAATATAGCATGCAATAAATAAAATACCAACATATAGTATATGCCAAATTTTGCCAAAGAAAGCAACACTATAGAAAGGGTACAAGTGATTTTTACTAAATGCATTTTACTCATACTCAAAAATACTTTAACAATTTAATTGTTTCACAACAGGAACTATTTCAGCGCAGTTGCATCATGAAAAGTTACTTTGTTAGAATGGCAGAATAGATTTCCACATGCTTTAAGTTTCATAGGATTTATCTGATTTTCTCAGTTCACTAATAAAAATATATTTTACAGCTTTTAACAGCAAAACTTGGAAAACTCAAATGGGCTGCAAAAGACCAGGCTGGGTTCCTTCCCTCATGCATCTTGTTATTACTAAAGATGCTCACAGTTAAACATTAGAAGTTTTTCTGCTACCCTTCATTGGGATAATGTGGTTTTATTATAGCACAGAATTTAAATGCACTGCGATTGCATAAATTTCATTGTTGATACAGTAAGAAATGCCAAAAGATAATTCAGTTCACTCCATCATAAATGGGAATAAAACCACTTTTTCCACTAAAGTAATCATACATGAATGTGGATATACACAAGGGGCCTGATCCAGAAGTAAAAGTCTCTCCCAATAACTAGAAATCTGGACTTAGTCCAAAAAGCAGATCTGTTGAGCAAAACCAGTACATTTTACATTGGTGCTTTTAAGCATGGAAGTGCCCTATAAAGGCAGAAGTCTTTGAGGCTATTGTTTAATTTAAGGTTTGATTTGTTTCACAGAGCTCTATTCTGAAGGAAAAATAGTTTCATTTATACAAATTGTTTAGTTTCATATAGAAAAAACTATATGAATCTCAGCTACTTGCATTTAATATTCATGAAGAGGTGAAAGTGCTGACCAAGCCACTTTCTGTCCAGCCACCAGTGACGGCTGACCCAGGAGGTCCCAGTTGACAAGAACTTAGCAAATATGACACAAATGGCTGGAAAGGAGAATCCAGGGAACTAGAGGTCTGTCAGTCTGACCTCGCTGCTGGGGAAGGTCATGCAGCAGATCATGTTTAGTGCCATCAGACAGCAGGTGCAGGACAATCAGGGGGTCAGGCCCAGCCAACATGGGTTTATGAAAGGCAGGTCCTGCTGGACCAACCTGATCTCCTTCTATGACAGGGTAACCTGCTTTGTGGATGAAAGAAGGGCCATGAATGTTTTCTGCCTAGCCTTTAGTAAATCCTTTGACAGTTTCCCCTCAATGTTTTCCTGATTAAACTGCCTTCCCATGGTGTGGATGGATGCACTCTCCCCCAGATTAAAAACTGGTTGGATATGGCTGGGCCTAGAGAGTGGTGGTGAACACAGCTGCACCCATTTGGTGTCTGGTCACTGGTGGCATTTCCCAAGGCTCAGGGTTGGGGACAGTTCTGTTTATTATCTTTACTGATGATCTGAACTAGAGGATTGAGGGCACTCTCAGGCAGTTTGCAGATACCACCAAATTGTGTGGGTGTCAATCAGCTGGAAGGCAGGAAGGCTCTGCAGAGGGGTCTGGATGGGCTGGATCGATGGGCTGAGGCCAATGGTGTGAGGTTCATCAGTGCCGGTCCCACATCTGGGTCACAACAACCCCAGGCAGCACAACAGCCTTGGGACAGCGTGTCTGAAAGCTGCCCAGTGCAGGAGGACCTGGGGATGCTGGTTGGCAGCAGCTGAATATAAACATGAACCAGCTGTGCCCAGGTGGCCAAGAAGGCCAATGGCCTCCTGGCCTGTATCAGCAATGGTGTGGCCAGCAGGAGCAGGGCGGTGATTGTCCCCCTGTGCTCAGCACTGGAGAGGTCCCACCTCGAGTGCTGTGTCCAGTTCTGGGGCCCTCCATTCAGGAAAGACATTGAGGGGCTGCAGCTAGTCCACAGAAGGACAGTGGAGCTATAAGAGAAGTCTTATGAGAAGTGGCTGAGGGAGATGGGGGTGTTTAGCCTGGAGAAAAGGAGTCTCGGGGGTGACCTGACCATGCTACAGCTACCTGAAAGGTGGGTGTAGATGTGTGTGGGTCAGTGTCCTCTGACAAGTACCAAGCAACAGGACAAGAGGAAATGTCCTCCAATTGCATCAGGGGAGGTTTAGAGTGGATATATTTCTTCACTGAAACGGTGGTCAGGCATTGGAACAGCTTCCCAGGGAAGTGTCTGAGTCACCATCCCTGGAGGTAGTTAAAAAATCATGTAGCTGTGGTACTTAGGAGCATGGTTTAGTGGTGGACTTGGCAGCATGAGGCGAATGGTTTGACTCAATGATCTTGAGGGTCTTTTCCAGTATAAACATTCTATGATTCTAGAATACCAATTAGATTATAAGACTGCACTTGGAGTCAAAATGCTCAAAGCAGAAAAGAAGACTAATTTATATTTTCACCAGGAGAAAGCCACATCCTATTTGTTGTGTTATTCTGATGCATGCATTAATACTTTTTTTTTCATTTTCACATATTTCCTTTCATTATATAGCAGTTGGACTATAAATATTGCTGTTATTAAGATATAGTTTCCAAGCACAAAGAGTCAGAGGAAGACGTGCTTTCTTTTGTCCTGGTGGAAATGGGGAGCACTTCCAGTGGTACCACTGGGATTACAGTATTGTCAAAACGAGACAGAATTACATTCCTAATCTTCCTTCCTACCATGGCTTAATATCCTTGTCTCCATGTCCAAATGCTCTTGTATTTTTGAACACTTCTAAGTCAACAAAGATGCATTGTCATGGTGATAACTGTTGGATAACGCTGTCATGAAAATAACTGAATTAACTGGTTCCTTATTTCATTATGTGACTGTGATATTGAGCCATGTCATTTCTCTTTCTCAGTGCATAACACGTAATAATTTGCACAGCAAATTCTTTCAGTGTGAGATGCATTGTTTTTAGGTTTGAATGAAGGGAAGTAGTAAACCTGACAATTTTACTTACAAAGATAAAGAATTATTCAGTGTGAGCACCTTCACCTCTAATGAGTGCACCCATTTGCACTTGGATAAAATGTGCTTTTCAAATTCAAATTTAGTATACATTTAACACATGCTACTACCACTATAGTTGTTTATGATTCTGTTCTTGATCATAATGTGCAGAACTTTGGCCCTGTCAGTTCTGCACATCTCAGGTATCCTTTACAGGGTCTCATTGCATCTGCCAGTCCAAAAAAACCTCTGTCTTGCATTTGGCTTTAGAAATACTCTATCAGGACAGAATTTTTAATAAAAGTTCTCAAAGCTGATCTCACATACTCCACTGATTGCAGATTTTATGAGATGTGCTTGTCAGCAAACCTACCTGCTATCGCATTTCTGACCTGGGTAGATATTGCTCTCTTTCTGGGCTCTTCTGTGATATAATCCCTCCATCCCTCTGCATTCAGTCCTGTAGCTTAATGACTTTTACAGAAATTCTCTTAATTTTTGTCTTAGAGGCAGAAAAATATTCATGTCATTTTTTTTGAAATTCACAACACCTATATGGTTTTTTGTTTTTTTTTTTTAAATTGCATTTCCTGCAGCAGAAATGGGAGCACAGTCAGTTGGCCCAGAGGAACTCCAAGACACCCACAGCTGGATAAATTCCTGCTGTTCACTTCTGTCTTGCCTGTAGGCATTTTTTAACAGTTTTCATGTGCACTTTTACCTCTTGTTTAATTTAATTTGTCTTACAACATAATAATACCTTTAGGGAGTATTAGTGCTACACTAAGAGTGTACATAAATTCTTTGTATACATGTACATATTGTGTGTGTGTGCATAACATACACAAAAACTGGGCAGTGTAGTAGTTCCAATCTCTAGCTTGGTTAAACTTTAAAAAAATAATATGGTCACTTGCAAAAACATTATTAGGCTTTACAGAAAGGGTGCTTAAACTCAAGTAGAGTTGAAATTAAGTGACTAGAGAAGTGAGCAGAAAATGCTGCAGCAATATACCAAGCAAGGAGTCTTTACCCCAAGGAGAGGAAGGAGAATTTGTTGAGCACCTGGAAGTGGGAATTAAAAAATAAAAGTCTTCAGAGTTTTACTCAGCTTTTAAATTTTCTTGTCATCCTACCCTGTCTCTCTGTCACACAAATTCCTCCCTCTTTGGCACCCATATGAGAAATGGACCTGCAGCAGCAGCTACAGGTGCCACACTCCAGGTCCTCTTCTTGAAGACAGATTTTCAGACTGCAAACAGCCAGGGTCAAGAAAAACAGGCACTTCTCCTAAGAAAATGTTTGATTTGGTGGATCAGGAGGACACTCTGTGATGAATACCTGGATCACAGCTGCTCTTGGAGAAGTGGGAGGGACAACTGCTGAGCAGTAGGAGGTTGCCAGGAGCTGTGCTTGTGCTGGAGGGAGAGTTTTCAAGTTATGAAGAATGTAGTTTATTATACTTAGAATGAGGGAGGGGGTGGGGTTGGGTTAAAACTGGCTGAAGAAAAATCTTCTTAGAGAAGGAATCAAAGGGGGGAAGGAAACGAACTATTACTGAAAATTAGAGACAACCCACAGCAAAAATTTGTAAACTGCTGATAAGAAACCTAGTGAGAACTGTGTATCCCCTACAGAACTGTGTGATGTGCCTTAGTTTAGAGATTACATTGTATTGAACTCTCCTGTACCCTGTGGAAATCTCATCCTCACCTGAAACTGATTTGGAAATGTTTTACTTTTGATTATTTCACATAAATACAAACAGGTAGAGGGCTTAATAAAGTTTAAAGTACTTTAGCAAGTCTGCTTTTTGTATAGGTAACTTTTTCCTAATATTTGTTGGGTACATCTTTCATACAAGAAAGCCATCAAAAGGATAGGGAAATATGTTCCAAAACTTGAATTCCTACACATTTACAGCAAAATCACACAAGGTACAAAAAATGTCTTTTAATAACATGGCACTGTTCTGTGAGGGGTTTTGAAATATCTTTGGCCTAGTTCCAGCTAGAACAGGGTTAATTTTTTGCAGTAGCCAGGAAGGGCATGGCCAGGACAAGGAGGTTATTCCATACCTCCCCACATCATTGTCGGGGGTTTGGGGAATCTCTTTTCCAGAAGGAAGGGAAGGGCTTGCAGGGTGGTGTGGCTACAGGTCAGGTCACAAGCTCCTCAGTGAGCATATCTGCATGGGAATCACTCTCTTTTTTGTACACTTTTGTTATTAATATTACTGCTACTGTTCATTTTCTTATCTCATTGCCATTTCCAGTAAATTGTTCTTATCTCAACACATGATCTTTGCCTTTTGTGCCTCCATTTGGAGAGGGGAGGGGAAGGCTCAGGTGGGTTTAGTGGGAGCACCAAATTGGAGGCCACCATTTCTAAACCACAACAATCTTTTACAAATTTTCCTGTTTATAAAGTATTCAAACAAGGAATTTATTGTTTGGCCTAGATTTCCAGTTGTATGACATAGATAATTTCGGAAAAAAAATTACTGTTATTATAAAGACTATCTAACAGATTCTCAGCTGGTGGAATCAGCATAGCTCTTCCAAAGTTACATGAATCAACAATCAAGTGGAAGAAATTATAATGCAAACATTTTGTTCTCCTGACTTATTCATAGATATTGAAATTTTTGGGTTTGAAGTTTTGGACTTTTTAAAAATTTTTCTTTTCCAATACAATTTCAAAAACTGTACTTTAAAAGACAGTGTTGTTTGTTATATATTGTGTACAGTGTTGTTTGTTATATATTGTGTATAGTTATATATAAAGCTCATATTAGATATACAAAGTTGTAAGGAGATAGTTATTTTAAAGTACTGAGAGCAGTCCTGCAAACTGAAATAGTTTTTATTTATAAGGTTAGACCTATTATTTCAAAGACTATATGTGTACATCTCTAGAAGTACTGCCGTGAAAAAGCATTGTAGATTCTGTAACTTTTAGCTTTTTCATTAGAATACTGAAAAAAAACAGCTTTACTGGCTGAGTGTGAGACAGTGCTGTCATATGACATAGGCCCACAAATGTTAGGCATTGGTACCTGAGCTGGAAAAACCTCCCCAGATCCATAATAAACATCCCATATAATGTGAGCTTCCTTGTAATTTATGAGCAGATCTTTGTCATGTATGGAAAGCATAATGTGCACAGTTTTTCCTCTATTTTCCTAATAAATCGATACTTTATAGTTTTTGGTATCTTGAATTATGAAGTCTCTAGAAAATCTGCTATGGCTCACGTGGAGATAAAGTGTAGAAAGTGACTTCATGTTGCATGGTCAGGGAGGTTGATCAGACTTTGTTATCATTGACAAGATGTGGAGTAGTTCTGACTCTGACTCCATTATATCTCTCTGGAACAAAATGATCCAAGACAACTCTGTACTTACCCAGGGTTTCTGAAATCTTTAGGACAGCAGTAATCTGAGACCTTATTAAAAAGTGAGCTGTGATAGTTGATTACATGCAAACAGATGAACAGCTATGAAAAAAAAATCTAGAACAAGAAGCAGTATAGAATGTTTTCTTTAATGCAAAAAAGCAAAATTGACTGTCTAAAGACTGTCTTTGGAATATGTGGAATTATGCTTTAATGCTTTATGCCTATCTCCTTTCCTAAATGTTTGACTATAATCCAAACAAATTCAATCCTTCTAATGCATTTCTATGTTTTTCACCATAGACACTAAGGCAGCATTAGGAACTTATCTCTGTTTGCCCTTTACCTTAATGGTGACATGTTAGCAAACCAGACAATATTCTATGTCAGAAATATCAAGATTTCCCATAACCTGAATTTAGTAATCCCCATGTACTTTTTGCTTCCTGACTCTTTTTACTGTCTGCATTTCAATAAGGAGTCCCTACTATCTGCTCATCACTTCTAATTACTTTTATTTTAGCCCATGTTCCTGGTTTCTGGGCCAAGAACTTTAAAGAACTATGATGTACTCTGACGAAGCATTTAATCAGGGCTGAGTAATCCAACAAAAAGCTTTTCAGGGCAGGGTGGAATATGGGAGGAACCATATTGTCTGCCCAATTATTATGTTTCCTTTTGTCAGCCCTGAAAGAGTTCCTGCAGGGACCAGAAGACCTGCCCTTTGCTTGATGGGAAGAATTCCCCAGTCAGTAGAAGCCTTGGGAAAAGGGAATGGTGGCAGAAGATGACATAGTGTCAAGTGAAGTAGGGAAGAAACTGTGGTGGGGAAGCACACACACTTTTCAACTCCTAAAGCTTTTGTCATCGGAGTGCAAAACTCTCTGGAAGTCTTTGTGGCTATGGGTGAGGGGCAGAGGAAACATAACCATTAATTCCTAAGAGGTGTTATCAGATGCATCAGGGTTTGGCTGTAAATTTGACTACATTGCTGTGGTGCACAGAGAAATGAGTGAGGAAATATCTGATTAAAGTGTACATTGCTGCTCAGGCAACTGAATGTTGCCATAGCAATTGAGATGAAATGTGCAAAGAAGTGAGATAATTAAATCTAACCCCTTTAGTAGTTTTGATAGTCGATGCACTGCCAATAAGAAAAGTTATCTACAGTGTTAAAGATAAAACATACTCCTTGTGGAAGTTCTCATTGCTGGTATTTTGTTGCTCTCTTTTTAAATACTTTGCTTCAGGTACCTAATTTGAATGTTCTCTTTAATAATCAAATACAGTTTTGACCTTGGTCAAAAGCCTAGGACTTTTGCTGGCTTTTTGTATTATGGGAAGCGTGTACACAGAATATCCAGAAAGTTTTATTCACCCTTGCTCTGCATGCAGTACAGTCAGGCCCAGGCTGGCACCTCAGAGCTTACAGTTCCATAATATCTAGAACGTGCTGCCCTCTTCAGGAGCCCGTGATCAGAAATGGGCAGTTTTGATTAATGCTCCAGAAACTGCACTGAGCAAACGGGAACTACAGGGCTGAATTTTTTTTTTTTTTTTTTTTCATTTTGACATTTGTAATGCTAGGGCCAGAGGCACTGAAGACAGTTATAACCTAAATAGACAAATCTGATTTTTCAGAAAGGAGATCACAGATTTGTTAGCATGTTAGCATTTCTTTAAATTTGAGAGCTGAGCGATCATACACTTACCCAGACAGTTACTTATTTCAGCCAGTGAAAACAAAATCCAGGAGAAGCCTTGACTCACTTCTTCTAAACCAGTAATTCTGTATTCCATATAGCAGCAAATAACCTTTTAATCAAAATGATTTGTGTCCAAAGAGTTTGTACACTAGCCATCACACTAAACTTACTTTCATCTGCTCTGCTCATCTGGAACCATCTAAGTACTTAAACTATGATTTAGTGGAACATTAAAACATATATAGTTAACTCTAAGCACACACATTGCTGCAATGCCTTCAGGAGGACACTCGTGTGAAAGTATTGAACAACTCATGTGTCAGCCTGGTGGATTGCATACCTGGCTGATAGGTGGGGACAGGCCCACAATTTTCAGTTCATATCTTACAACACTGAAAGTTGCATTCTAGAATCTTAATAATTAAGCAGGTAAGAACTAGAGACAGAATCTTTTGTGAATATAATTCCTTTTGAAGTCAATGAGAGCTTTTGTTCATTTATGAAGTAGTGACATTTTATTGGTATACAAATAGTTTTGGAAAAAGAAAATCACAGCTTTGTGGCAAGGTGACTCAAAAGCTGTGTGGAGGAAAGGGAACTATTACTTTGCTGAAATGAATGGATTTTTTTAGTGAGAGTCCCAAACAGGCAGTTGATAAATGTATCCCTCACTCAAACAGCATGTTTGCAAACTCAGAGGGATGAGGAGCAGAGAACTCTGAGAAGCACACAGTGCTTTGTGGGAACTTGGCTCCACTGAAACAGATGTTCAAAGGATTTGTTTTGAGCTTACATGAAATATTGTTTGTTTGGGTGAGAGGGATCCTGTTTTCTTGTGTTTTATAAGCAAAAGAAATATCCTGTTCTACATCTGAGTGAGGCACTTTGAAGGAGGTGTAGCCCATGAAGAAAGCCCAAAAGTGGCTTTAAACCACCTCTGTAGATGCTGAGATTCAGGGCTGCTACAGGCCAATGAATCCTCATGTGAAATAGAGCAGCCCTCAGGGATTGCTCTGATTTACAGAAGCTTAGCCAGGCTCCCTGTTTCTTGTGCTGCATGCAACCTACATTGGGTCTGAATTTCTGCAGCACTGCACACCCTGGAAACTCCCTTTTTGCCCAAGGTAAACTCCTTGAATGGAAATAACTTCTTTACTGTACTGTGGAATTCCTCTCTATCTGGAGTCTTCCTTTCTTTTAAATGCCTGTAGTTCATCCAGTGGTACATGGATGGTAATTCCATCCATGGTAAAATTCCAGGATGAAAACCTGGAATTGATCTATCATTTATTTGAGTTTTTACTTTTCCTCTTTAAAGATAATAGTCCTACTTAGACCTCAACATTTCTTTTTGTAAGTAGCTTATGACTGCACCTCTTCGTAGTAGTTACATTTTCTCAACATAATATTTAATTAAATTTCTTAATTCTCTCCCTTGCATGTTTACTTAAAGATTTAATTTTCTCAAACAGTGAAAACAGTTAAGAATAATAAGTAGGTTTTAAGTGTTCTTCCTTTTTTAGCACAAAAGTGTTTTACCTCAGAAAACTATATGTGAGGCAGATTCTGTACCTAAGTCTGGCCATTTCAGCAGGAGTAAAGCTGTATTCTGTGTGAGAAATGATCACAGAATTTAGCCTATTATCCTGTCAACTTTTTATTCTCAAAGTGCACAATTGGTACATATAGCACATGAAATCACAGAGAAGCTCTGTGTAGGTGCTGAGTGAAAGTGATCACTCCCTCTCTGTTCAGCCTTTGGTGCAAGGAATGGTAGCAGTGATTAATTTCTTTCTAAGGAAAACAGAATAGCCGTGATGTCAGGTGTAAAACAGACTGAAAGGGATCATAGGAAAGAAGGAAGTGAAGAGAGATTGCCAGAGAGATCCATGCTTTCATTTTCACACCATGGTTAGAGCATGCTGATGAGGTGTGGGCTGTACTCAGTACTCCCTCAGGACCCCACTCTGACCATTGCAAACTCAGAATTCATGAGCAATATTATTCTGAAGCAAAATGCAAAGGCTGATTAATTGTTTTAATAGTAATGGAATTTTTTCAGTACTAATACAAATTTCTCAATGAGTTAGGAAGAAATCCTTTAACATGTCATTGGTAGTTATGCTTTATGCTCCTGTTTTCTCCCACTCCATAGCACAGTGACAGCAAGCCTGTGGTTTTGTTTTTAAAAATCCAGTCACAAGTTGGATGCCAAGATCCTATGTCTGTATTTTGTGAACAATGCATATAAATTCCAACTGGCATGCAGTTCTAAATACAGATATGCACAATAGCTTGTGCTTTTTTCTAATCCAGTACCTGCTAAGTACATATAATACATATTTGGAACTGCATTAAACTATTGGTCTATGATTTGAACGTGTGTTTTCATTTTTTGCTTTGATGCCAATACGCTGTTTGGCAGTAAGCATCCCTGCAGATTAGAATATAATAACTAATAACACTTTCTTTGCTTTCTAGGGTCTTTATGGCAGAATGATGAATTCCATCTTTTCCAAAATGGTAAGCAAAAAAAGCTTTTTCTGTTTCTGATAACCCAGAACAGAAGGTAAATTTTTGTAAGAAAGGGTTGCCAAATTGCTTGAGAAATAACTGTACTGTACAATTTCATAATTATATGGCTTATACAGCTGAAAATACTTGAATATTCAAATCCTGTAAGCTACCTAGGAAAGATTTGCTGAACATTATGCCAATTACTCAAAAGAAAATATGGGAGGATTTAACATTCTTGTTAGAAATGTTGATGACCACAGAATGCCCAACTGTTCATTTTTAAGAGCAACTATTTGTAATGTATAAATTCCCTTAAATATAACTATCTCTCTTCTTTAGGCTGAAAAGGGATGGCTTTCATAGTGTGTTGCTATTTGAACTGTGTAAAATTGATCTTTATTTATGTTTCACTAGAGCTTTGCTGTATGTGTGAATTTAAAAATGTGTAGCTTACAAACACAGACATCACTTCTGTATGCTATCATGTTGTTTTAAAAAGATGGTTTCATCTTTCATTCTTTTTTTTTTTAATGGCTGAAAAGGCAGTATTTATTTTGCCCCTTGATCATAACATCTTTACAATCAAATAAAAAAAAAAATCCATTATACTGTATGTGTAAAGGTCATCCTAAAATAACACTTCTGAACAAACTACTGAATCCTATGAGTACATTGCTGAGGAGAAATGTTTCCAGCAGGTCTTGGGCATTCACTTTACGAAAAATATCCTTTCCCACTACATAAAAATGCAGTATGAAATCAACATAAAACCATCGTGAAGTGAAACTACTGCGGAAGCTAAAGTGGAAAGAAATGTTACTTGAAAAATATCTCACTGGAGCACAAGTTCTGACTTAAAAAGGCCTTCTTAGTGTTACACTTGAAATATCTTCCATCTTATCCCAAAAAGAACTCCATTAAAAAAAGTAGCTTATTCACAAAATCTAATGCATCAGAGCTTAAAACAATGATTTGAAATACGTGGGACTGATTTTTTGTTATACCTGATAAGAGCACCATCAAAATGTGTTCAAGAAAACCAATAGTGAAACACAAGTTTTATGAATTTATGAACCTTTAAGAATTATTTCTGATAAATATGGAGGGTTAGTTGTTCTTTGAAACTTTTTTCTAGGAAAGTAAAACCTGCAGGTGAAGCTGTTTTGACTCTTGGTTTTGATCTCTAGCTCTACCCCTCTGATAATAGCAATGAGGTGTGCTTTGGCAAGGTCTGTAATGCACTTTTACCTGCCTGCTCAGAGGCAAAGAATGGGGTATTTCAGAGCTATCATGCCTGCAGATCCTTCAGGGGCATATCTGTGATTAAAGAGAGGGAAAAGTCATGTTAAACTAGGGGTGGAGGGGACATAAAAAAGAAAAATAAAAGAACAGTCCAAACAGGCCTGAGAACTACATTTAACCTCTTTCATCCACAAACATAAAAATGTTCAAGAAGAACTCAAGAGTCATTTTTAATCTAAGAGATTAACTGTGTGACAGTTAAGTATGTTTGGGATTAAACCATCAAAGGGCCTGCCTCTTTTGTGTATATTTGCCTATTAGCAGTGGGTCCTTGGCACAAGGATTGTACGTAGGTTGCAGCCACAGACAGACACCTGTACTGCATACACCCTCCTCTGCAATGTTCATTAGACAAAAATACTGTCAAAGGTAAGTGTTTACCAGCAGCTTTAGTTCTCCTTAAAACCATTTTAGCCTGAGGCTGATTTTGTGAAGAAGGCTTGGGGGAAGGGAATAAGAGAGACACAGCATTTCATTTTTCATGAAAATAAATGTATTCAGTCAGTATCCTCATCTGAGGTAATTTTTAACTCTAAATTTGCATGTTAAGTGAAATTATAATTATTTTTATTTTGAGGCCAAATGTGTGATTTACACTATCAGTGAAGCAGATAGGGCAAAAGCTTGGACTTTAAGGGTTACTTCAACAGAGACAGCAATATATTGTTTTGGTTAGAATTAATTTTTATACATATAAACATTTATACCTCAATGAATTTTCTCTCCCTGCTCAGGAGCCCAGGGTTACTCTGTTGATTATGGATTTCCTTTATGTAAATATTATTTCAAATATAAATATATTTTCAAGTTGAGTATCTTCTGTTTAAGGAATGGGAAACTGAGCTTCGTCACATTACTTCCTTTCAACGTGGCAAGGCTTTCTCTAATCTCAAAACCAAGATAAATATCATGGGATAAAATAAATTGTTGAATATATAATTAATATCACTTTAAGAAAATACTCTTACCTTCTCATTTCTAACTCTACCTCTGCTTAATGTATAAAGATTAAATACACATTACTATGAGCAGCCATAACATCTATATTTCAATCTAAAAATTTACTTTTTTCTATATATGTTAATAAATTATTTGTTACCTCAAATTATTCCTAAATATGTGCCTTTTTGTGGTAGCATTTCATCAAATATATAAACATTTTCTCATAATTTTTTTAATTCTACAAGTTTTAATATATGGAAAGTCATGGCAGATTAACTGAGAACATAACAGACCCACTAACACACAGGGAAGACAGCTGCAGCTAAAATCAGGAGACAAAAAAATAGTTCTCACTTTCTTCTCAATTAAAACTCTGCAATTATTCTTTGAGATTATAGATCTCTATTGGGATTCTGGTTATACAGAAATTTTTGGTTCATTTCACAGGAATAATATTCATCTTAATTAGCAAAAACAATTGATGGGCTTTTCTCTTTTTTCAAGAGGGAGTTCCCTTGGTGTACTGATTACGAGTAGTAGATTATCTTGATAAATTAGAAGTTCTTGTCTTTCTGAACAGCAGTTGAATATGTTAGCTGTCTTCAGCCTTGTAGCTTCTTTGTTAGACATCACCTTGTTGAGACAGAATGACTTACTTGGTAAGTGGTTGACCCGATTTTTTGTCTGGCACCCAACATTGCTGGGCATTATGCCAAGATGGATTCTGTAGCTATTTATGACTACATTCAAGGTTCTACTATGCAAATCACAACTATTAGCCAAAAAAGCAGAGCAGATTTGATTCTAAATATTTCCATAGCTCACAAGGTCAAAGCATTTGTTTTCACAATTTTAAAATGTAGTTGTGTAAGTAATGATCAGTAATGCTTAAAGAGATTGTCACCTTTAACATTTTATTTAGACATTTAGACTGATTTAGGCAGTACATAAACATTTTTCCTCATGTGCTACGAAATACTTGTATGAAGTACAGGAAGAAGAGACATGAGCTGAAGTGGAAAAAAATGTGACTCATTTTATCTGTCTGTGACCAGCTTAGCCACACCATACAGAATGACAGTAAGGGAAAGTAAAAGGAAGATGAACTGTGACAAAACATCATTGGAGAGTGCAGCCTTCCTCCAAGGTCACCCTGATGCAGCTGCCTGAGGGAATGGCACAGAAGGGCAAGGACCAAGAGCCTGCCCTGCCCACAGTGTGGGCACACCCACATTGCCTGCACCTCCCTGCTGGGCCTGAAATCAGGCCTGAATCCCACACCAGTCCCTAGGCAGGCTGTATTCACAATTACTTTTGCCAAACCTAAATTCATCCAGCATCTCTCCATCTCTGGTGGACTGTGCTTGCAGGCAGGTGCAGGGCACAGTGGCCCCATAGATCTGTTCTTGCAGCACACACTGAAACGGTGGTGCTGGGTGCTGGACTTCAGCTTGGAGATTTCTGTGGGGTTTGGTGTCCTCCCCCCATTCCCATGACATTCAGCCCCCACCAAGACTGAAAAGTAAAAGCTGTGTAATTCAAAAGGAGGCAGTGCTACAGAAGTTCTTTGGGATAGGTTTGCCATGTGCTCTATGTGCTCTCCAGTGTCCATCCTGGTTTGAATCCTTTGGTAGGCATTGCTATCATGCTGCAGAGAAGCTGTTTTGTCTCAGTTCTATAAAGTAATAGTGAAAACATACTTACAAAACCAGCACTGGTATATGTTATGTAGTAAGAACTGTGTCTACAGAAAATTGAAATGTGATTTAAACACATAAAAAAATGATTACTCGTAAACAGAAATTGAAAAGAGGTTATGTGCACAAGTTGTTACAAGATGGATTTTAAAAAGACATATATCTCTACCATATCCTAATTTCCTGACAAACCTAACAAAAGCATTAATAAACCTTACACATGTATCAACAAACTTACCTATTAAAAATACTCAATTACAAAATAATAATTGCATTCATCCAACACCTAAAGATTCTTCAGCAATATGATACAAACAGGGAATAGGTAATAAATAATATAGAATATAGAGGCATGGGCATAATGATAATATAGACTATATATAGTAGTCAAATAGTAAATTGAGATATTTCCTCTTAAAGAAAAGGGAAGCAGATTTAAAACCAGGCAGAGTCTGTTTTTTAGTAGGGGTTTGGGCATACATTGGATTAGGTCCTCAGACAGAATCTGAGGTGGGAGCACGTGTCTTCATCAGACAAACATCCTTCACATAACACCAAGGGTGGATAAAGGCTGCTTAATTTATTGATTGTAATATAAAATAATTAACAAGGCTGAACCACTGGTTCAGAGTATTTCTTTGACTAAAATAAAGGGTTAACATAAAAAACCTAAACCAGTTAGTTGTTTTCACAGTTTGCCTTATCAGTCAGCAGTTTTCTTTATAGTTGTAAAAAAAAGCATTTTTAAAATATTCTATTGAAAAATAATCTGAGTGTGAGTTAGCAGTGCCTGAGCACAGTTTTCATTTGTGCAATGCTTTTTATTCATCACCTGAGTTCTGTGGGTTGTGGTGAAATAATGTTTTCCAGCAGAAGGGAAAGAATTATGGGAGAAATGTGAATGAGTGCAGAATAAGGCCAATTAAGATAAAGTAATTGGTCAAAGTCTGATTTCTTTGTTTTAGTTACCATCCACTCAGAGCAGGGCTCATTGATCTTAGTAGGGTTACTTCCTTTACAAAGTGCAGGACTGAGAGTGTAGGACTTCCCTGAATCATCTGTCACAGTATAACCCCATAAGTCTAACAAGGTGTGAAAGAGGCTTCCAACAAAGTAGGGAAGATATTTTAAAAAGGGACAAAAAAATGTAGGTTGAATTGGGAATATGGAGATTTTCCATTGAATTCGTAGGATTTGTACAAAGAAGTGGAATTTGATCCTTATTAATACAATACAAAGCCTTGGAATTTATTCATTGTTAAACTTCTGTGCTTTAGCCAATTCTTTTTTAAAGAGTCCCTTTTCCAATGGGAGTCACAGAGCCCTGTGTTAAGGTAAACATTAGCAACTCTGTCCACAGGCAAACCTAAATAATACTCAAGAAACTAAATCCAAGACATTAGTGATAAAAATACTTAGCATGTATTTGTTTCCTGGGAGCCTACATGGAAATTGAATTCCGCTGAGCTGCACTCACACAGAACAGAATTCAATTAAAAAAAAATCCACCTGAATTCCATGCTGTGAAAAGCCCTTGCAAATTTATTTTAGGGACTTCGGGTGTGGAGCCTGGCCACAGTTTTATTTTATTTTTTAATGGAATCAGCCTTAATGTCTAAGGTTATTCTTTACTTGCCTCTGCTGAACAGTTTTCACATATAAGCCAATGGAGGACAACTCGTTATTAAAGAAGTCAGCAGGTGTCCTGTGCTCTGAAACATATTAAATAAAGAACTCAACGGGATCGTGTTGACTGTGAGCTCCACAAAGAAATTAAATAATGAAGACAGCAGCTCTTCAACGAAGCCAGGTTTTCATAAGTAAAAAAGTCTTGTCACAAAGTTGAAAGTTCTCCTACATATTTCAACAGGAATTTCTATTCTGGAATTTTCTGAAAATGGGCAATCTATGGATTTGAGACACTAAAACTTTCTGACCAGAACCTTGTGCAATAGAGAGTGATCAGAGTGGCAGGAACTGAATAGTCCAAATCTGCTCTTCTCTTTATAGTTCCATTGTTCAACAAAAAAGCCATTGCAAAATGGCCTTGTTATCATTCTCAGGTTTGTCTAATCTATGTCAATATTGATATGAAACACTCCTGCAAAATACAAAAAAAAAAAAAAAAAAGACAAAAAACAGGAAAGGGTCCATTGTATTTTTGTATTGTATTTTTAGTTAATATTTTTTTCAAAATATGAAGCCTTCCAGCCACAGAAACATTTAAAATAAAACCCTTTTCAATTTAAATGTATTTTTGGATAAGATAATTTTAAACCTTATTAGAAAGGTTAAGAACTAATATAAACTCAATTTTGAACTTCCTATTTATTCTGTTGTTGAGTAATTGCACCAGACAACTGTTTTTAGAGTGGTCTTTAATATAAGGAATCACAAAATTTATTGGGTGTTAATGTATTAAAAATTCTGTCATGCAATAATTGTTTGAAGAAAATTGACAATTAAGAAACCTAACTAAGTTTCTTTTTGAAGAAAAATAAAACTTAATTTAATTCTCTTTGGAAAAATAAAAGTTGACTTCAATAGAAGTAGGTCTGGGCAACTCAGAGTTGATTGGAAAATAAATTATCCTAAGTGCATCCAGACTCACCAAGCATCTTTAAGAAACAGAGTGTTCGTAATGAACCAAAGTCTTCTGACAGCTTAATATGACTTTAAAATAACTAATATGAAAAAAGATTGAAAAACCTTTGTTGACCAGGTGTTTTCCCTTTTTATCAATACAATATATTCCTATAATGGCCATCCCATGCTCTGTCATTAAAATGTGAGTTTTACTTTCAGGTGCTTTGTCTCAGACATATGGAATTCTCATCTGCAGTTTTTACCTCCAGCCTCCCAATTTAATCACTCAGGGCTTCTTGAAGAACAGTTTGCTGCAAACACAATTCCACAATCTGGGCCTCCGTGAGTTAGTATGAATTTATCAAAGCAATTAAAAACTTTTCCAAAACTCCCCACTAATTTTAATACATGAGACATTTCCCTATATTTGTGATTTCTAAGTTAATGTTGTTGTTAGGAAAAAGTATTTGCAGGACTCTGGATATGGTCTTGGTTCAGCAGAAGTTTGCTGACCTAGACCCATATGTTTGCAGAAGAGGGGCCTCAGCTTAAGTTATGGGTGAAAAGTACAACTGATGGCCTGATGCCATTCATTCCTACCAATAATTTATTCCATATCCATGCGCATTTTTCCAGGAAGGAAACAAACAATTCTCAAATACAAATTCTTCCCTAGACACAAAGTTGAATTAATTAAAGTGTTTGCCAATCTCTTGTCGTCAGCCTGATGCCTCGTGTGTGGGTAATTGTGTGTTTAACAGAAAAATTTCCCAGAAAGTTCAGAGGAAACCACATTTGTCCAGTTATATGCACTTCAGCCTCAATGTATGATGAAAAATATTTTCCCTACCATTTTTTCATTCCAGTCGCCATTGCCAGATGCCCCAGAAAAAAAATCCATGGCGATCCTTGTGATTCCTTAACTGAGATATGTGCACATGAATCTGCCTGGGTCAGGAATTCTGCCAGAGCTCCATTGCAGCAAGCCAGGGCCAAGTGCAGGACCCTCTGTAAGGGGCCGTGTGCTGGAGGGCCAGGGGGCTCTGCTGGACCCCACGCCTGAGCCTGGAGCAGCAGCCAGGCTGGGCACTGCGCTTGCAGTGCCTAATGCTGCAATCCCACCTCTGACACAGACTAGGAGTGTGGGAGCTTACCCTTGGAGATCCCTTGAGTCAAGCCCAGATGGCAATCCCTAAGTGTGTTGGAAGAGTGACCAAATAAATTGAATTCATTCAATCACTTCCAAGACATGTCATCCTTGTGCAGCATTTTGATCCCGTGTTTGAGTAAATGTATGATTAAATTTTTATTAAAAGGTAATGCTCCTGTTTTAATGAGAGTTAATTATATATAATTAAAATGAAAGGATTAATAATATTAAACATTTCATCAGAGGTAAAGATAAATATAAATACATGTATTGTAGTATGATTTAATATGAGTGTATAATATTGAGCCCATATTATCTTCAATGCAGTATGTAAAATAGAAAATGAATAAAATAAAACATGAAATAATATTATATTCCAGGCACTATGTAAAATAAATGTCTGGTTTATTACTTCTACCTTCATGAAATCCATTTGATTTTTGGAGTTCAATATGCAAAGAATAGTTGAAGTAGTTTTAAAAATTCTTATGAAAAGTCCCTATTAAATAGATGCATACACTTCCTTACTATGTCACCTTTCCCTGTGAAAAGTTAATTACAATGGTAAATGACCTACATTTTTGAACACAGAGTCATAGATTACAATTTGGAAATACCTCATTTCTAGCTAACATTGAATCCATACATCTTTAGAAGCCTAGCTTCTGATTTTCAGAATCTTTGAAACAGACCTTAAATATTCATACACAGGGTGTTCTTCCTGCATTGCTTGTATCTGACAGATTTAATCTCATTTTGACTCTATTAATAAACTTTAGTGTTTAGTGTCACAGCAACACAACTTGATCTCTACCCTTAGATACACCTTGTTTTAAACAATAATATTCATTCCAGTTGTTCATTATTCAGTAATCCAATATTCATTCTGCCATTAGATACAGTGAATCTGTATCTCCAGGTGTAAAATGCTGTGAATAAACAGAAACTCTGTTCTGTAAAATGCTGTGCCTTAACATAGTGTAATAAGCTGAGAAATGTGTTAGCTTTTAAAATAATTTCTTTAAACTGCATAGTTTTAAATCACAGAGATGTTTTGGATTCTGCAAACTATAAGGAACTAGCATTTTTCTAACAAGATCTTAAGGCCCTCAAGAATTTTAAGGATTTTTTGTAAACCTCAGTATGCATTTTTTTGCTAAATTTTGGCATTGTTTCACTGTAACTCCAGTACAACTCAGTCGGTTTATTTTATAATTAAAAGCAAGGAAATAGTAACAAAAATACATAATGTATGGGACTCGTGTTTATAATAGAAACATCCATAAAGAAAGAAACATGTTCTGACTCTTCTCATTACCCCAAAGGGAATTGCATCTTTAATCACACAAAGCACAACAGCTTTCTAATTTTGTTTAAAGTGTTTCAGTACTTACAAAAACCAGATCAGGTTATTGTAAATCTAGAGCAAATTAGAATCATTGGCCTCTGCTCAGCTGTATTCAAGAATACTATGTAAATCATAAATTTAATGGCATACTGAGACACACATCTGTTTCCATTTTGTAGAAGTTAATAATCTAACTTCAGAGTATTTAAACATTACTTTCATTAACTGGAAAATTGTGAAAAATAGAGACTGCTGTAAGTCATGTGTTGCAGCATTATGCTCAGGGAAATATAAAAACTGCAAGTCTATATAGTAAAGCCTAAGTTTCTAAGAGATGTGCCATTGTCTGTTTCGTGACCTTGCAGCTCCTCTGTTTACCAGGGAAAACTTACACAAACAGAGCTGCATTGCTGAGTAGAATCTGCACCTGCACATAGTAGATTCCAGTTTGTATTTTTAGTAGCAAATGCCTTTCACAAGAAGAACTACTTGGTGCCTGGATTCCCTAAACTTATGTAGATAATGACCTAATGGCTTTTCCTATAGTTAGTATTCTAAATTCAGGTAAATAACCTGCAGATCAATATACATATTGCAAATGATTTTATTTTTGACGTTAGAACTGATAAAAATGCTGTGCTGAATAAATCAATTCCCAGTACACAGTTATTTTTATAAGATTTACTTTTTGGTCTAGTTTGTACTCTGTCATATAAGTTGCTTCATAATAAAGTTCTTATTGAAAATGTTAATAATTTATTAATATCTTATGCCGTATCACAAATGAGGCATCATGCACAATTTATGTAATTTGAAAAGCACCAATTGTATGTGATTTGTTGGAGAGACACATCAGTATTTTCAACATTTTTTTTGTTGTAAAGACAAAAGTTTTTATGTATAAAAATTATGTCGCAAATGTAATTTCTAACAGATTTTTTCTCTTCAAATAATCTCTTTATTAAAAGACACCCAATCTTTGGGAAGTCAGGTGCCGCTTGTGTGCCGTTACTCTTGTGCTAAAATTACCTGTGGTAGTAGATACTTTGCATTAGAGCTTAGGGTGCATAAAGCTGAATGGGATTTATGTAAATAACTATATGAATATGTATCCCACCTTTTACCAGTGCTAATTTCAATGAACTATATTTGAGAGGGAATTATATTAATATATACAACTGATAGGAAATTTGCACATTAATTTTACTGTCAACAAAAATTCTGATGAAAGCAAATTAATCTGACATAGCCATATAGAGAAACAACAGGAAGAGAAAACCAAAAGGCGAAACATGGTGCAATGCAAATTAGTGGTTTATTCTTCAGTAATATTCAGTGCTTGCATATGCAGAAAATTCTGCCATTCCTGTGTAAATGCATACGGGGCTATCACTTTGCTTTCCAACACTGTCATAAAAATTTAAGTGCTTTAATGATATATTAAATGTAGTATTGTGATTTACCAGATATAATACAAAAAGATCATATTTTCGTGCTGAGTAGTCAACAAACAGCAGCCTGTGCTCACAGTGAGGTGAAGAATAGCATCTTACTTATTGAATACATTTTATTATTTATAATTAGCAGTAGTACTAAGCAGTCAATCGATGTTCCTCAAAACAGAGCATGGTACTAATGTCATTCTTAGACTGCAGTGTTTTTAGGAAGGCGTAGCCATACCTTCAATCAGATCCAAGTCTATTTGTCAAAAACACTGAGGTCTGTCAAAAGTAAATGATCATTTAATTAAAGAAAAAAAGGTGGAATATCTTTGATCCCTATATTTAGTGATATTAATTCGCTGTGCTGCAGGTGTTTGTAATATATAACAAATCATTACCCAAGCAGAGGCTTTTCCAGGCGGTTTCGGTGAAGGAAAACGACTGTTCTTTACAGCTGCCAGAGTTACACCTGGCAATGTAACACAAGCACAACAAAATGTGAACTAGAAGATGTAAGCCTGGGAACAAATCTGGGTCTCCCTCTCCATGCTCTGCTCGTGTCAGCTGAGATGGATTGCAAAGCAGTGCCGCTGTACGGAGTTGATGGGGAGGGGAGGGAGACTGAATTTGCTGCTGTGTCTGGGCTCTCTGACCAGTGATCCATGATGCATCTCTGGTATCTGCTCCAGAGGGAGCCAATCACATAACTTTCACCATTTCAATGGCAATCAGTAACGAGAGGAAAAAATCTAATCTTATAAAAAATATAAGGTACCAAGTCTTTGTGTTAAACCACACAACAAAATCAAAGCAAGTATAACCAATCAACTGAGGTTAAAGCACTTCCAGACTGGCATGAGGAACTGATGGGTAGAATCAGATAACTGAATGTAAAGCACAACTAAAAACTGCCTTGATTAAAGCTACCAATTGAAAATTCTAAATTAAAAACTGAACATTTGCTCTGACAGAATAACGCGTATTGAGACATGGGGGAAACAGCAAAAGGGAGCTGAAATATGCAAGTTTGGAAGCAAATATGTCTGTCATGGCCCATCTTTTGGTAAGGGAAACTTGAAAGTTGCAATCATGAGGTGAGGAAGTCCCAGTGGGAGGTTCTTTTCTGTTCATGATTGATTGTAAGCACCCTGTCCTTTCCTGTTCATACCCTATTACCGTATCTCTCAACTTGATTATTATGACTATGGACCAGGTTTTCATGTAGGCAATATATAGAATTTCTGCAACTTGACTCCTAAAGAGAAACATGGAAAGAATTTAAGCCATTAAGTTTAAAGACTACTCTGCTTAAATGCTGCCTACCTGGGGAAGATGTCTATGCTCAACAGGCACTTCCATGTTTTTCATATCACATTTTTCTGCAGCTGTGATACTCATCATGCCAAATACTGCTTCAGTCAAGATAAACCAGACTAAGGAGATCTGCACCTATATTATTGCTAAGGTTCTGTGTAAAACAAAGCTGAGCAGTTAAAGGTGACAGTCAAACTCTAAGAGCATCTGACACCCATGAATGCAGTTAGTCTGCCACTAAAGCCAGCAGCAGTCGTCCCTTTCTTTTAAAGGTGTAGCTTTAGTCTACAACTAGCATTTAGAGACTTGTCCAGTGCATGAAACAGGGTCAGTTCTCTCCTCTGCTTGAAGGGTTTCAAATGCACATTTCTCACCAGCTAAACAATTCTCTAACCCACAACCTGATTGGCGATGGAAATATTCTCCACTTCTCCTGTTGAAGTCTTGCACCAGGCAGAAAATGATTCATGATTCACTGTACTAGAAAATGAGAACACCAGAGGGAACATGACTCTGTAGTTTAATGATTTGGGCAATCAACCAAAATGGGGAGACCTCAGTTCTGGTCGGTGGTCCAAGAATTTGATGTCTTTTTTCCCATAACTTCTCAAGAATGTAAATTTAACCTTACCCCTGATGTAGGCACCTAAATCTTTATGGGTCTGTAAAGCTGTTCACATCTCCTAAATGAGAGGTCTGTTCCATAAAGAATATGGATTTTAACAGTGCAGATTAAGTGAGGTGTTTGGCTAAGAAGAGAAAAGCCTTCATGGATTCATATTTGCAAATGCAATTGTTTGCCTTTGAATTCTTTATCTTTTTTGCATTACCTTTCATTTTGTGATACAGAAGCAATAGAAGAGTGGCCAGAAATCTAGGTGATATGATACTTAAAAGCACTGTGTAGTAAATGTAGGTTAGAGATTGGAGTCCAGGTGCAATTGGAATTTGATAAAGCAAATTATTGCCATTCTTTTATATTGACCAGGAGGGTTGCAAGAAGTAAGAGGGGATGATGAGAATATGCTGAGACCACCACACATGCCAGTCTGAGTCATGGGGTACTTCTCTCACTCAAATTACAGAGATTGAGCAAAGTCATAGCAAATTGTACAATATAGTTGTGTAAGGGGGAGGAGGAGAAGGAGCTCCCTGCCAGTCAGGCAAAACTGTATTTATTTTAAATAGAAAAATCTGTGTAATTTCTTAGCATCTCTTGGGCTTCTGTCCTTAAAAAAACTGAAACAAGACCTTTTTTTGCTGCCCAAATGCAGGATGCGTGCCTGTACAGATATAGCAGTTGGAGAAAAGGGAACCTAGAATGTGCAAACCTATTTGGAGAATTGGGATCTCATGACATATCTCCTTCCCCAAAAGCTCAGCACTTCAGTTCCTTTCCTGGTATGATCATTTAAGCTTCAGTGCTGAGCTTTTCATATGAAAACAGGGAATTGCATTCATTTCTTTTTTAAGTGTGCCTTGCTATGTTACTCCTAACAGCTCAGTCTTGAAAACTCTTTGGCCTTTGTAAATGCCTGCAGCATTAAACTGTAAACTTTTCTCCACCAACATATATCCAAAATACCTGAATTCCAAAGAAATGTATTTCTTCAGTAACACTGAGCTCCGCTGCTCCCCATAATTTACCTCAGAGAGTGGAGAGCTAACTGAAAAATATGGCATTAAAAACTGCATCTACATACACTGGCAAAAATCATATTGATCTCTTCTAATTCATTAATGTGAGACAAAAATTCTGTTTCAGAATACGAGTTAATATGGCATACACATGCTTTTGTTTCATAGCTGCATTTTCTCTGAACAAGGTTGTTTCTAATATTACTTAATTAAACAAAATTAAATTAATTTCTAAGAAACAAGAGAAAACAGCTTTGTTGAATAAAATGATCTTCATTTTCTTGAAGCTATTTAAATTAAAAACATGCATCTCTACAGTTGGAAAAAAACCATCCATGGTTAAAATGTTTGAAGCCCATCAATCTCTTTAACCACACAGCTAATGTGTTCCTTCTGTTTTCTTTGAATGAAATCACCATGAGTGGTTAGATGTTGATTTAACATAAAGCAAGTGGAAATGGGTGTTTCCTTAGTCATGTGTAGAATTTATTTTTAAAAACAATTAGCAAGTGTTATGAATAAGTCAATGATTTTGTCATTTCTTAAATAATGATATAGATTATGAGTCATTAAAATTGATTACTGAAGTAAACTGTGCAAAATGCAAATTCATATTACATTTATTTGTTCGAAACAGCTGCAGAATTCTCTTATTTTATTGATGGGTTTCATTTTTTTTTCCCCCAAGTGACACTAAAATCAATTACTTAGTTTAAAAGACCACTAATTGTCAAGATATATTTCCAAACTTTTAAGGCAATACATTGGATATTTTCTATTATGGGTTGTATCATTCACAGTTTATTTATATGAATTTGCCTGCAAAATTAATTGGGGATTTTCCTAAATGAAACAAGCAAAATTTTCTCTTTTCTGTTTTATGTTAAAATGGTAAAATCATGTAATTTGTTACTTTTTCATGGGGAAAAAATGAAGTCTTTACATCATACCAATTAAACTGTGTCTTTATACCAGTGCACCAATTTTAGCTGATAATAATGCATACCTATATTTACTACCACTTCTGTCAGTCTTTGCCAACATTACACCTAATTACAGGTTCATTGATACGTTATTCACAGGAGTACAGACAGATAAGAGGAAATGTCAGTCGCTAGTATTTAAAGTTCAGTCATAAAACTCCAGTAATAAAAAATAGGCTGCATAAAATCTGTGTAAACCATTACTCATGGGGGAACTGACACTTAGGGCAATACAAAATATTATTTATCAAGGAACTGAAACATTTTAAATTAACCTTTTTAAGAATAGGCAGATATAAAATGCAATTCTATGACCGAAAAAAAAAAAAAAAAAAAAAGCTAAAGCAGCCTATAAGATCATATTACAGACATCATGATTTAGCCAATTTTTGCCACAAGTTAAATCATCTTTCTCAGATGCATCTCTTTCAAGTACACAGATGACAGTTCAATCTTTTCCAGTTGTTACTGTCCTACATGTGGTCCCTGGAAATGCTAATTGATACACAATTGTTGTGATTATTTTAAAAATTGCTATGGATTTGCTTTTTAGTTTTTCAAGGATATCATCCCACAGATTAATGAAAGTAACTGGAGAGCAGTACACGCAGAATATACACCTTAACATGAAATATTACAAATTTAACTTACGCTAAAGAGTGGGGATAAAATACCACAAAATATTTCAATAAGAATTTACACATTTCTTACTGTGTTTTCAAGCTAAATTTTTTGCACTGTTGAAGCAAAGCAAGATTTTAAGGAAAATATACTTGTCTCTTCTTGTCTGTATGGAATAAGATTCATATTTATAGGGATATGTCAAAAAGCAAATAGTAGGAAGTCATAACGGTGGAAAATGGATTTGTTATAATTCCTTCTTACGTATTAATATTCAAATCTGGCAATAGTTGTGGCTGAGTAAAAACTAAAGGATCAGATTTACGTATGCTGGGAGTACATGTGTGTACAATTTTTCTTTTTAAGAAACATATGCTGATTCATGTGAAGTAGAATTAATCATTTGAATAATAGTATTATACTTGCCAAAACAATATACACCTCTGCCAGGTATTCTTATATCTTAATGCAGTTTTAATGAGAATTAATGGAAACATGTGTTTTTGAAACAAATGCTAAAAGGTCTCTGCATTTTTAGCAATTGTTTAAAACTCAGTTTTACAGCTTGCCATTGTAAAAGAGTTGTAAAACTCCATCTCTGCATGTAGAAAGAAATATGATTCCAGAAGTTTTTGATGAAAAGAGGGAAAATGAACTTCAGTCCTATATTTGAATCCACATAGGTGAATTCACTTTGACTTCTGCAAATATTAGCACAAAGCCTAGTTCTGCAGTTCTTTTCAATCTTTTTGTAGGCAGAAAAAAAATTAGAGAACCCAACAGAGTTTTTTTTGTTGCAAACATAAGAACTTCTCTCTCTCATGTCCTCTCAAAGGAAAACCATCAACCCTAGATAATTCTCGTATTATCGACAGTTTTCTGGCTAAATCCTGTTCTCATCAACTAAGCAAAAGTCTGTTAGCTCAGGGGTATCACTGCTTATTTGCAGTTACATGAAGGAAAGAAAAGAAAGAAAGAAAGGTAGAAATAGAGAAAGAAAGAAAGGTAGAAATAGAGAAAGAAATAGAGAAAGAAAGAAATAGAGAAAGAAAGAAAGAAAGAAAGAAAGAAAGAAAGAAAGAAAGAAAGAAAGAAAGAAAGAAAGAAAGAAAGAAAGAAAGAAAGAGAAAGAAAGAAAGAAAGAAAGAAAGAAAGAAAGAAAGAAAGAAAGAAAGAAAGAAAGAAAGAAAGAAAGAAAGAAAGAAAGAAAGAAAGAAAGAAAGAAAGAAAGAGAAAGAAGGACTTGTTAATGATAAAATTTAAAACTTTGGTAAAATCATAGCAAGTCAATATGTATATCTTTGTATTTCTATGACCCTCTTTTTAAGCATGTTTCTGTAACAGATGCATCCAGACCTTTAAATGAAAATCAGCTTCTAATAAAATACATTAAAATGCCTGTATAATTTAATTCCACTAGAAATGCATAAGGGGTTATTTGGGGTTTATACAGGTGTTTATAAGGATAGCAAGAAAGGGCAATTGGATATATTAGGAATACACCAAGAACTTAATAGAGACTCTGCCCTTTTGCTATATGTTGCTCTCACAGAAACCCATACTTTAAACTATATATAATAGGTACAAAACTGTTACATAGACAGATGATCTGTCCTTCTATTCTGTTTGAGGCATTTGAGCTTTAACCCAGTTGAAAATGGCCTCAGGAAAGTGCACTGCTCACTATGGCAGAACTCTTCCTTTCTCCTAAAAGCTTGGGATTGTTCTTCCACTTCCCAGTCCCCTGGACAGACACCCTGAACTGAGGAAGGTCAGCATGTCTATGGCATGTCCATATTTCAGTGACTTCTAGATATTCACCCCCCAGATTTTTGCTAGCATTGTTGAAAGTTTAATGTGGTTTTGAAGATCCCTGGACCAGCCCTATGGTTCTCAGTACTCCATATTGCAAGGTTTTCAAGATCCAGTCTCCTTTTATCATGTCATGTTTTTCTTAATACATGCTACAATTTCTAAACACTAATTGCACAGGTATGCAGAGACATCAAAATGATTAAGTAAAAAATAAATCATTACCATTAACAAAGGTAATGATCCTGATTGTAAGTGTTGTACTCTGGCTTGTCAATGTGCTTTGGACCTAAAACAGTTGATCAAGCCCCAAGTGGTCCGGCCTAGTACATGTGATTCCGTGAGTAGAGGCAGTTGAAAGGATTTCATTTCAGTGCTGCAGCGAGGGAGGGGATGGCTAAAATCCCCAAACAAAGGGAGGGGGCAGTTATCAGGTCACGTCTGAGCTGCTTTGACCGCGGCTGTCGCTCCCTCCGGTCACCGCAGCCCCGGGCGGGCGCGGAGCGTGGGACGCACGCACGGCCCTCGCCCCCCGCTGGCACCGGCCCCGCCGCGCTCCCCGCTGGCACCGGCCCTCGCTAATGCCCAGCTGCTTCTCCCTGACCTTGAGAGCTGGGAATTGCCCATGTTGCACATCCTGAAAGGTCAGAGCGGATTCTCAGTGTTTTGCATCCATACAGACGAGAAACACAAACCCTGCAATACCAGACCTGGTTTCTAAGAGCGGATTTTTTGGGAAAATGCAGCCACGCTACTAGACTGCGTTTTGTATCCGAGCACACCAGTGAGTCAACTGAGTATCCTTTAAATCGTTTCCAAGTGCTGTTTACCCTGCCCTGACATGTTTTCCCTAACGCATCGCTGTGCCTCGGCGCGCCGTCCCTGCCGGGCAGAAGCCGGGCCATGTCAGTGCGAAGGAGAGAAGGAAAGGACCAGCGGAGCCGTGAAGGCGCTGGGGTGCCGGGACACTCCGTCTTCCCGCCCTGCCTGCCCTCTCTCGCTGCTCGCCCAGCCGGTGAACGATTTTTGGGTGATGCCGGGGAAGGGGAGGCGGGGAACAGACTCTGCGGTGCGGAGAGCCGGCCCGGCGCGGCGAGCCCAGCCGGCCGGGCAGCTCCGCTCGGGCCCTCGCACCAGGCGGGGTGCGCGGCATCGCTGCGCGGTCGGGTACGGGCACGAAGGTGCGGCGGGGACGCCTCCGGCCGGCCGGCCTGCGCGCCTGCAGCCGCCGGGGAGGCAGAGGGAGGGGGTGGCGGCAGGCCCGAGGCCCCAGGCCCGGCCAGCGCCGGGGCCCGAGGCGCCGGGCAGGGGCGCCCAGCGGCTCCGCGGCGGCGGGCGAGCGGCTCCGCGGCGGTGCGCGCCCCTCGGCATCCGCGGCGGTGGCGCGGCAGCGGCAGCGCGCAGCCGGTCTTCGCGGCCTCCGGTGCCGAGCGGCCGCTATTTAGCCTTCAGCCCCCCCATCCCCCGCCTCAAATGAATGAAGGGCGGGAGGGGAACTGAAAAAAGACAGGAAGGGGGAGATTTTTGTCCTTCGCCGATGCCGCTCTACGTGATAATATGTTTATATGATTAGCTGAGCCCAGGGGTGGGAGCGCAGGGAGAAGGGGTGGAGATTGGAGGGGGAGGAGGCTGGAGGTGACTCCAGTTCAGAGCCGGCAGAGTCCGTGTCAGGACTTGGCGCTCCCCAGCCGCAGACGGAGCGGTGCACGAGCACGGAGAGGCTGCCATACATTCATTGGGATTTTTTTTTTTTTTTTTTTTTTTGGTGTGTATGTATTGCGTTTTTCCCATTACTGCGCGCGTTACTTGCTCAGCGCCCGATCTCCAGTCGTTGGCGGGGCAGCAGCACAGGGAGGAAGAGGAGAAAATCTGAGGAGGGGCCGGCCCCGCACTCCGCCAGAGGCCAGAATGTCATCCCGGGAGATGTGAATCCGGTCGGTGCGAGCGACAGAGACACGGAGGAGGGGGTCCATTGTAACATTCGAGTTGTTCCCCGCTGCCCCAGCTGCTGGCATCGCCTCCTGATCGCTTCACAGAAGGGACTCCCGAGGCTGGGCACACACACTGCACTGCGCCCGTCCTCCTCTCCATTTCGGCATTTTTTTTTTTAATTTTTTTTTTTTTTTTGTACTGAATTTATTTCTTGTGTCCGTGCGTGCGGGAGCCTGGCTGCATCGCGCTTTTGCTGCGGAGCGGAGTGTGGGGAACTGCAGGAAAATGTTGACTTAGACCTAGAAGAGCCTCCCGGCCGGCTGCGTGGAGGAGAAGCCGCCCCTGCTCTGCGCTGCCCCAGCCCTCCGAGCCGCAGCGCCGGCTGCCGCCCGCTCCCGCCCCAGCCCACCGCCCGCCCGCCCGCTCCCGCGCCGCCGCCGGGGCCCCGGGACTAACTCCGCCGCGATCTCCCGCAGCCCCGCGCTCGGCGGGCTGACCCGGACCGCGGGTCCCGCCGGGGACACAGACCCCGGCCCGCCTTCGGCTCCCAGACATAGGTAAGCGGAGCCCCGCGCTGCAGCCTCGCCGCGCGTTCCTGCCGGCGCCTGCTCCCTGACTCCTGGATGTTCCCCTGCCGAGCCGCCGGCAGGGATGCACTTACTTTAGGGTCTGCCTCGCCTGCCGCTGCCGCGGGGCCGCCGCCGGCGGAGCGGTGTGCCCTGCGGTGAGCCCGCGGCTCCGGGCGCGGGCAGCGCGGCGGCGCCGCTGCTCCGCACGGCCGCGCTCCGCCCGCGCGGAACGGCCGCGCTCCGCCGCCGCCCCCCCGCGCCCTGCGGAGGGACCTGCGGCAGCCGCGGCCGCCCCGCCCGCCGCCGCTGGCCGCCCCGCCGAGCGCGGGGGCTGCGGGCCGGGTCCGCCCGCCGAGCAGGCCCGGTGCTCCGCGGCGCGCCCCGCGCAGCGCGCAAAGTTGCACCCGTTCGCTAAATAACTACCTGTTGCGGGTGTATTTGTGTAACTCTGCCGAGCGCCCGGCTCCCAGCCCGTGCGGGGTGGGGGGTGCTTGTGGGAAGAGGAATAAATTATCCTTTGTCGGCTGTGGGGTGAGAACAACTTTTTTTTTTTTTCTTTTTTTTTTTTCTTTTTATTTCTATTTATTTTCACATGTAGAAATCTGGGGCCATCTGGAGACAGAAAACAGTGTGTCATGAGGCACCGTTGCTGTGTCTGGCTCTAAAAATAACATCTTGTTGTTAGTCTGCGCCGGCCCTGCTGGGATTTGAGCGCGGTTTGTCAGAAAGTAAAGAGCTCTGCTGGTGTTCAGGTGTGTTTTCTTTGCCCAGAAATGCCCCTGTGCGCGACGGAAGGAATCCTGCGGAACAAATGTTCTGCTGTTTGGCTTCCTCAGACGCCCTGGCTCCCTCCTTTTGTTGCTTGCCACGAAAAGAGGTGCCATTTCGCATCATTCTGCAGAAATTGTTTGAATTAATGCAAGTGTGAATTCTTACCGTTTGAAGGAGGGTATTAGCATATCAAAGGTTTCTTAGCTCCGGCTCAATTGAGAAAACTTCAGCTTGTCTTCCATTTGCTTCCAAGAAGAGGCCCAAAGGGCAGTGGGAATTGTAAAGGGGTAAAATGGGGAGGTGGATTTGGGTTATGTTTCTGAACTTTTGCTGTTTTGCAATTATGGGAGTGAAAAACAAGGTCCCTCCGCTGCAGAGCCCTTGCAAGCGCTCGGACAATTACACTCTATTGATTAATGGTTTGTTCCGAGCAAAAAAAAGTGACCTTTTATGACAGGCACTGTGGCGTGGTTTCTGATTCCTCCTCTCTGGGAGGGGGATTTAGAAAGTGCTTTCTCCCGCGCTCTTGCTCTGGTATGGCCTACATGTTACTGTGTGGAGGGATGAATGGAGAAGACCTTCTAATTACTTCAGAAAACAAATGAAATCTTGTAATAAAAGTCTTCTTGGTTCCAGGCCTTTGAAACAAATATGCTTCCTTCCTTAATGGGTGGGTAGGCTGGAATAATAGATATTTTTATGGAGAGTTTTAAAAGAAGTTTTTATCACCACCAGCCATATGCTTCCATTTCCTTTTCATTCTAGAAAAAGTGAAAATGAGTAATTCTTGTAATCTCATTTAATCAGTGATACTGTGTTTACAAAGATAACCTAATTTGTGGTTAGTATTACCCTATAATAAATAATTCTCAACCAGCTATGGCAGGCGTGTTGTTTTGGTGGCTGTGTAGAACATTTATCGCATTGCAAGTTGTTTTACGAGACTACATAGTCATAGTTTTTTCTTCTTTTGTTAGTATTTTCTTGAGTTTGAAAGGGAATGTGGCCTGGCCTACCCTTTTATTACCTTTGCAAATCAATATTCATAATCCAGCAACCCAAAAGCCAAGCAAAATCCAGTTATCCATCAATAAGTTGGGACCTTTTCCAGGGACCAGATGTTTCTTGGTAACTGTATTCTGGTTTCTATCTCTGGCAAATAAGAACTTCCTAAATTTTCCTTGCCTATTGCTTCTTTCCAAACCTTTTACTTGAATGATACAGATACTAAAACAGATATTTTGTGTTTTTAAAAAGTTGGTTTAAGTCACTGATATGTAACATTGGTCCGTTGTTTGGGTGGGTTTGTTTATTTTATATTTTTTTTTCTTCTGATTCACCGTTTGGGGGCTGTTTCTTTTACTGCCATGAAAGTGATGTGCCTTTAGAGTAGGATATTCAATTTCAGGCTTCAATTTCCTTTCATCTAGTGAAGAAACTGAGCGTATATGGTATGTCTTGGTAAAAAACACTGCAGTTGATCAAGTATTCTGTTATTCTTAGATGGACACGGCTATTTGGGCATTTTGTAAATAGATGTATTTAGTGGTCCTAAAATTAGATAATTACTTTCAGGTAATTTCCAACAGTTTATTTACCTAATGTCTTCAGCTGTCTGAAGTAGTACCTTTTGGTGGTGTAAAAGGAACATATTGATGTAATTGCCATTATCACACTTAAGTTGCTGTTAACTAGTCTGCTTTGAATGCAGAGGGCTATAAAGGAAGCGCATTATCCTTTCAGCTATTAGGGATAATCTAAAAATTGTCTTGGAAATGTTGCACTTTGGTTTATGCGACGGCGACCCCAAATTCGACAAATCTCTAAAGGTAAAAAAGTAGTAAAAAGAAGATTTTCCACATTCAGATGACAAAATTGGACCACTTAGAGAAAAATTAATGTGCTGCAGCAGCACTTCAGCTGCCATTTTCAATCACTGTGGGTTACTATGTGTTGGCAACAGTAAAAAAAGCATAGACGTTCAGATAGCTCAGGGAGCTGGTAGTTGGGGGAATCAGGATGTTGAATCATGTGGGGTAGAGCAAACCAATTACTTCAGGTTTTGACTTGAGAATTTCCAGTAAACATTTTTTTTCTGGCTTTTGGCTCCCCTGCTCATTAATAGACCAACATCAAAGCAGGCAACCAAACTTCCAAATGTTATAAAAACTAATGTAAAGATACAGATCTCACATGTAGTCTTGCAAGTCTTAATTTAAAACAAGCAGTTGGAGTTTTTATTGCTGCAATTTTCACAATCAGCAGAGACATTAACACCAGGCTTCTGGGTGTTTCCCTTCTTAAAATGAGCAAGAGGAAGGCTTTAAAAAAAACAAAGTGTGCTTCGTTAGTTCTTATTTGATCACTTCAGAAGCTTTCTCAATGTTTTATTTATCTCTTACCACTTTGAATGTGTAAAGTCAGGAAAGGGGGTTACTCAGGAATCCCAGTCTCTAGTAAGGAAGAACCTTATTAAAGTTTAAATAAGCAAGGTAGTATAGTCTTAGGAGTTTGTAGTCTTTATGGTTAATAGTATGTAATAATATGGTTGGTTTTATTCTGGAAATGTGATATGTAGACATAGCATTTTGATGAATAGATATTTTTTAAATGAGACTAGTTGTGATGAAGAAAATTTCCTACAGTTTTGAATTACAGCTTTTTTTAAAAGTCCATAATTTTCACTTAAAGATTTTGGAGAGAGAAATCTCTAGTTAGGCAAAATATTTATCAAAGGCTTATTTGAAATACATTTCTAGATAGTGTGTCATAAGTTCATGTAAATTGTAATAGCCATACAATAGAAAGCATTCCTTGACATCATAAGTTTTTACTGAAATTTGGACTTAAAGTTTATGTATTTCCAAGCCCTTGCTCATTCTCTGTCCACCCAAAACGTTGACATACCTATAAGAAAACACTGTTACCTTGTACTATGGCTCCTGCTGTGGATTGTGCACTGCCTAATATTAGTGACAAATAACCTACCAGTAACACTTTCTATCAAAATGTACTCTGTGATTCCTCTGCATTTCCATTAAGGAATATCTGTGGATGACTGATTATACAGGAACTGGAAGAAGCAAATAGTGATTTTTACCTAGTCAGCTGCCAGTGAAGAAGTTACACTACGTGTGGTGTGTAGTGGAAGTCATACCATGCACAGGTAGACAAGCAGTCACTTATGAACCAAGACTGTTCAGAGCATAGGACAATGAAATTTGTAGTCAGTCATGTTACTTGGAGATGTCATATTAAACAGAGACTCTTTCAAAGCATTTTTTAGGATTGATGTTTGTGATGTATAAAAGTGATTTGAAATTGTGAGAAATTTGCCTCCTTAAGTATTTATGTGCAGCTTTTAAACTTGAAAGCTGTCTCTTATTTCTAAAAACACCCTCTGTTTGAAACAGGTAAAAAATTTTAGCCATCATGGTTGTTGTAATTGGATGTTCAAGAAAAATGGAAAAACAAAAACCTATTTTAAGGCCATTCTCAATTCTGTTAACAATCGTGTTTAATAATTAAATAGTTTTCAAAGATAGCTGCATTTTGTTTCCAACAGTTTTTAAAATAAAAGTAGCAGGTGGTTCTGGAATATTGGTGACATATATACCTGGTGTAGAAAAAACTTGGGGTCTTTATTTAGCAAATATGATTCCTTTTAACATTCTTCATTTAAAAGGTGAAAGATGACAGGCTTAAAGCCCTCTTCAGCAGGTGATTTTCTAGGAGTTCATGTTTCTTTCAGCCTGTAATACACGAGATGTGTTTCTACAGCATGGGCTGGGAAGATTGTGTCGCTTAATATCAGCAATTTAGTTATAGAAATACACTTGCTTAGTGAGTGCTGTGATCTGGCAGCATTCTCTAGATGCAAACTGATAGTTAACTGGAAATTGATTCCAAAGGGAGGAAGGAAAAAAGTCTTCAAATTCAGAATCGTAGCACCTCCAAGTTATGGATTGTTACATTAAATGGAGCATTTTATGGGTTTTAGAAGAATGTGTAATATGCATATGCCATGAATTCATTCTTTCTGATTTTCATGAGGTACTCTAATGATTCAACCAACTCTAGCTTGCCATTTACCCAAATTATTTAGAAATGCCACATAGTAAAAAGCATTGCAGCCTGACTGAAGCAAGCACAATGCTCAGCACCTGCAGGTAGAGTGCAGTCTCTAGCAAAATGCTGTTGATTGTGTCTCTGGTGCAGAGCAAGCTTAAATACAGTTTGCTCAATTACAACAAAAATGCTTTTTTATGAGTAAGATATTCCATGTTTGGGGAATGTTTTGTGTGTTGTCTGCTAAGTAAAGCCCCATCACACTTGTATACATTCGTTCAATTATCAGAGCAGCTAAGAGGAGGGAAAAAATCAATTTACCCTGAAAAGCACCAGAAATAAGATTACCTTGGCTAGTAGGAACTTGCCAGCACTGTCTAAATTGCTTAATATTATCAAATGTTGCTATTTTTCATGTTCAGTAAGAAGGATATTGACTATTCTACATGTTCAGGTCTGCTGTTGGTCTATTTCTTTATGAGGTATAAGCATGCCTTATTTTTATTCCTACAATAGCAGTTACAGATAAATCGGAGGATCTAACAATAACTTTATAAAATAGATGGAATAATACCATTCACTGGAGAAATAGTATTTACTTGAGATAAGTGATAACAACTAGTTTTTTCACTTGTTGTTCTCGTAACAGACAAATGTAAATACCTTAGCAGACATTTCAGAGTGAAAGGCAAGAGATAAAATGTAATTACTTTTCAGGGTGGCTCTGACGATGCCCATGTTCTTGTCTGTAACAAAAAAAAAATCTTTTGCTCATCGCCTTAGAATATGAAGGCCGTTGTTACTTCTCAATATAAAAATATTTTCTGATTTCTAATGTTGACCTCAGTATTCATCTTTAGCTCTTCTGTGTAAGCTGGAATCCTTATAACCATGAATTCTAGTTGCTGTTATCCAACAGAACATTTAATAGAGCACCTAATGGACTCTGCTCCTATATTTTTCTTGAATGCATAGCATCTTGCTTCATTCAGTCACCAAAACTAACTTTGCTACAAGGACAGGCAACACGACAAGTTAGAATCAATGGACCATTTGTAGGTCACAAAGTCAGTTTACTGGAATTTCAGAGGAAACTGGTTGAAAAGAGAGGACAAATGTCACTTTGAATAGAGATGTTTAAATCAGACTTCTGCCTTAGGGTAAAATTTAGGTCTGTTGTAGCCTAGATGTAATGTCTCCCTCTACAGAGCACAGCATTAATCATGGCTTGACAAGTGATCATGGGCTGAGAGAAATAGGGCCTGTCTTGGTTGTGTGGTTATTTTTTTTTCTAATCTTAATCTCTTAGGAGCACATTATAAACACTAACATTTACACAAAAAGATTTAAGTATCAATGTCTGTGTTTCAGTAGTGAGAGTAGCTAGTGTCGGAGAAAATCTAGTTAGAGTTAATAAGAAGCTACTTGTGTTTCTTACGTAGATTCAGTGTTAGGAATATTTTCCTTTTAACGTAATGCAGGGCTTTTTTGTCTTAAGAGATTTATTTTATGCCATTTCCTCATACAAATATGGTAGAGTATCAGTCTGCCTGTTTTGTTCCTTGGTTTACTAAATAACTTTAATTTTTTTTTCTTTACAATTGTTTTACAATGTGTTTATCACCCAAGAAAGATACTTCCTTTTGCAAAACAGGTAATATAGGGAAAAGGGGGAGCAGTTTTTCTAAAATGTAACACAGATGAGTGGTTTGTTTTGGTTTTTTTTTTTACTATGTTTATATGTTAATGATGTGTTACTTTATTGCGATGGGCTACAAAACTGGAATGAACTAACGTCAGTGAAGAGTGCTATTTAAGATCCCGAGTTCTGATACTATACAAATTGTGTTTAATACTTAAATAAGGGACGTCTTGATTCATAGATAGATGTGGGAGTATTTATACATTTTATAGTAAAGAAGGGAATTTTCCCATTTCTTGGGCTTTTTTGCTGCTTCCTGTGGTGGGGACAGTGTGGGTGTGCACCACTGCTGGAGAGGTGCAGCTCCTTCATGGAGGGTTACATTTGTGTCGGCAACTGTTGGAAAAATAGATAGTATCACTGGAGTAGCAGCAAAACAATTTATCACTGGAGAATGATGCTTTAAAAATTAGAGTACTTCTGTTTATCCAGTTGCCTGTGGATCTGATAAAATCCCCAATCTCTCGTTTAGGTTGGGCTGCTGCTTTCCTTTGTGCCCTCTGTTGGTATTTTCCCATCAGTCGACACCTCACACCGATTACTGCTCTGAATCCAGATGACAGAATAATAACGCCGATAACTGCTAAAAGTTCTTTCTGGCAGCTGGGGAGGGGATGACTGACCTTGTTCCTGACTATCAGACTTGCTCTGCTGTTGATGGGCTCGGGTGTGCATGGAGAGCCTTACTGTGAAATCAGTGCTGCAGTGGTGGAGAGCGATCACATGCCAGAAGGAGACTTTAATTCACTTTTCTATGTATTCTCTGTAATTTTTTACAGCACTGCAGTCTACGCCGGGATAAGCAGTGTTCAGAAACAATTCCCTCTCAGTAGGCAGCATTGCTTTTAAATAAAGTGACGTTTTAAGAAAATATTTCTGAGAACAAGTTCTGCTGTTGACTCTGCATTTCTCTGGCAAATTCCCGATGCCTTTGTTGATGGTAGGCAGAATTCTTTTCATCTGATCCAGGCATCCTTTCATTAGACTATAACACTATTTCTTAGACTTTTTCAGTGTGAAGTGACCAATTTGGAAAAACCTGCTTTCCCAGAGTGAATAATGATTGAATCTTCATTTTGAACAAAATGAGTATTCTACAGAAGACCAATTCATGACTATTTTGTTGGCAGTGTCTCCAGCAGCTTTTATTTGCTTTACTTTAATAGGTATTTTTTTAAACGTAGACTGTCAATTGGTGAGGGTGATTCTTGTGTAAATCAGTATGAAGTGCTTAAAGGAGAGAAAGTGCCTAAGCAGTGGTGAATTCCTGGTTGAGCTTCTGTGCCAGGAACATGGGTGTAGGCTGAGAGTTGTTTTGAAGAGAGAGGAGAGGTGCAGGCTGACATAATCTGAAATTGAGAAGAAATCCTTTTGCCCTTCAGGCAGTAATCTTACCCGTGCTTGAATAGAGCATCATCTCTCCAAAAAGGTGTTGGCTTTTTTTTCCCCCTGCTTTCTTTATTTCCTCATTTGAGCAGGTGAATAATAGTATCTGATAGTAAGTGGTTGATTATCCAACTGTTAAAGATGTTCCATCAGCACAGAAGAGCTCTATTTGCAGCAGTCTCGTCCTCTTGAACTGAACACCCAAAATTTGTCATATGTTTATCCTAAGTAATGGCTGTGGCCTTACTGAAATACAAGTACTGAAATGGCTGTATCAATGAAAAAATGAAATAGGAGTATTTTTCACCTCTTTTTTTTTTTCTTTTTTTTTTTTTTGAAGCTGATATTGAAGGCTTGAAGGTTTGTGTTTTTGGAGTTTATTTTCCTAGCGAAAATTAAAGTTGACACAGGGCATATGTGACTTTCTGCCCAATGCGTATGCATTCATTTTAGGAATGTTCTTCATCAGTCTAGGGCACTGCTTGAAGAAAGTGAGATTTTGCTCTGCAATAGAAACAAAACCACAGGCATACATTTGTTCTCGCTATGTGAGAAGAGAAATTAATGTTGCCTGATGGCTTCCCAGATTTTTTGGGTGTGTGCTAAAGGTTAGATAGGATGAAGACTTAATTACGATGTACTTATTATTTATAGCTTCATTCACCGAAGCTTTGTTCCATTTGCATTGAAGGGATTTTTATCTAGAAAGCTCATCCCATTACGACAAACAAGCTTGAGACGTTTTAAGGTAAGAGTAATGTCTTTTGGGAGAAAAGCAGTTTACTTCCAGTTGGATTAAAACTACATTGTTACTTCATGATTAGATTTAAATTTATAGGGATTTTTTTAAAAAAAAATATAATTTAATTTTTAAGATAACTTACCATTCAGTTCAATTGCATTATAAACTTTGGTGGAGTGCATATGTAATTGTATCCAAAAGTGACATTAGGTTTTTCCTTCCAGCAGTAAATAGAATGAAGGAATGCTGCTGCTTGGTTGGTTTTCAGTTAGACAAATGCATCAGATAGGATGAACTTGTTTGACTGTTAGGGGTGGTCTTTCATTTTTGTTTAGCTCTGGATAAGCAGAGCCATTTTTAAATTTTCTTTTTTTTTTTTTCTCTTTTTTCTCTTTTTTTTTTTTTCCTGCACTGAAAGCATTTAGATGACTTTGGAAAAAGAAATTTTTGTGACTTGATATAGGAAAAACTAAAGCTGAATGTTTAACTTTTCTGAGCAGACAAGAAGAGACACAGAGCTGGGGAAAAAAGCAGAGAATGTTTTCTGTGTTACCTCCTTATGCTGGATAACACCACAGAAGGATTTCTGGGGGAGTTTCTTTAAAATGATGACTGATTATTTGGTTTCCTATGCTGGCTGTTTCCCACATTTTTCACATATTTTTGCCCATTCTTATTATTACCTGCAGAGGGAGCTTGTATATGAGATAATCAGAGTAATCAAGGCATTCAGGCAGAATTGTTTCCAGTAAGTACAATTTCATTTCACTGTGCCTTTTCTGTTATGCAGAGCAGAAAGGTTCTGCAAGACAGCTTTTAAAAAGGCTGTCCATCAGTAATAGCAAATTGCAGTGGGCAAAGATTTTAAAACATCAATAAGCACAAGCCAACTTAAAAAAATACTTCATATTTCAAAGAAGTGCCTATTAATCAGAAGTTTAAAAAGGAGATGAGGAAAACAATTCTTGCCGGTCGAGGTGCAAGAGGACGGTTTTGGTATTCTGTATGACAAGAAGCAGATTTTTGTTGCATAAACTGTTTTCTCAGATTCTAAAAATGTCAGCATCAGAGAGACAGCAGAGTGCTTTCAGGTCTTCGACACATCTCGTGCAGAGTAGTGTGGTAGCCAAAAAGCAGGAGGTAAGTATTTCCTATTTACCCAAGCAGTATTTTGGATCTTAATCAAGGTGGCTGCAGATGAAAGGCTAACTCTCAATTTTGCTTTTTCTCTATTTAAAATATAAAGTGAATGAGTTTCATCCAAACTGAGGAATTGATACAGTCAGGTAGTAAAGCAGGCAAATAGTTGAAAAGATTTCTGTCTTAAGCTTAAAAAATGCTGACAACAAAGAGCAAGGAATGTCTTAATCTAAGTTTATTTGTATATTGTAACTTAAAAAACTAGCTTGAAGAATCAGAAATATGTACTTTAGGTAGTGATTTTTCCTTAATTTAGCACAATGAAAAAGTCATCTGGTGTATTGCAGGCTTCATAATTTGTATTTTAGTTATCTGGATAGTGAAAGTGTGTGATCCTTCAAAAAGTTAAGAGTTCAAAGAAAAAAATAATTAATATATAATACAGTTTCACTTGCTGAGTAAGAAGCGTAATAGATGGTACTTAGATTTATTCTGTACTTATCTCTGGAAAAATGGTGGCAATCATTTTACTTTAAAATATTTCAGTAAACTTAAAGATGATTTGCTGTGATATTGTTAGGAAATAAAGCAGTAGGTATGCACATTCCATAAAACAGAAACATTTCTTTAATATGCTCTCCTGTAATAAATCTGTGACACAAATTAGTCAGAGTTGATTTTTTTCTTTTTTGTTAGTTTAAAGGAAGAGAACTTTAAAATTAATATACATTCAGCCTAACATGGTCTTAGGGGTTTAGTTTGGATTCTCTTTTTAAACATCGGGGAAGATTTACCATATCTAAAAGAGTAGTAACTCTGTCTCAATTTATTATTTATACTGGCTAATCCTTTCTAATGTGAAAAGTCAGCTTGTTATTGTAACACCAAATGGCCCTCTAAGTAGGGAAACAGTTAAGTAGATCTCCTGTAATAGGTTGTTGTCTAATAAAGAGATTTATGGTATTGGCAAGGGCTATTGTATAGGTATTACCCTCTCACAGCATGATCATGTATTATCTTAACAACTCAGTGCCACGTTTATGCTGAGCATTTTCATAATGGTAAGAATATTAGCCACAGCAATTACACCCCAATAGGATTATAACGGTAAGATTTACAGAAAATATATAAATTCTGTCTTTCCTGGAGGTTTTGGTAGGTGCTAGGAGTTGAAAAGTTGTACCATCCTTTTTGCATGGGAAAATACTGATGTGTAAGTCGTGACGAAGAAAGAGAGGTTTGTTAATTTAATCTTGTCGAGGAATTGTGGAGAGGCAAGGACATAATCTTTCTTTACACAGTCTGTCCTTTTCTTTCCTGGTGAGGAAGGGAAGTTTCAGAAGTTCCACTCAGTGGAGGCTGCCGTACAACATGAAAATCCAGACGTGAATGTAACTTTAGTTCTGGTGTGAGGATAATGCAGCTGCAATTAAGATATATTTTTAACAGCCTTGTATTTTGAAGGTAGAACAATGGTAATTTACATGCTACATTGGAAGAGCCTACTTGAATAAAATCATGTAATTTTTTTGTTTTAGCTGTAGCGTAACACATTTTCTCTTTCACTAGTGCCAGGTTTTTATGGTGATAAGTAACTTAGATAATTTTTAAAATTACTGCAAGCAACAAAAGTGACAATAATGTCATACTTGTACAATTTTCATGTAAGTGACATTCAAGCTGTTCCTTAATTCTTAAAATTTTCCATCTGTTTTTCAAAAAAACAAAAAAGTGAGAGATTAATACTCACTTACTTGGCAGAAGCAATGTTCCAGTCACATTTAATAAAACTAAATTATGTTTTGTCAATAAAAAACACTTATGGGGACTAATTGAACAAAATGCATTAGGTTATATAGTCATTTATGAATAACTGCATTGAGTAGCACAGCAGTTTGCATGACAGAGTGTGATGAAACAGCCACGTATTTTAAGATGGTATCTTGAGCTATAATTCAATAAATACTGAAATAATGAGTGTTTAAATAAACAAAATACCTTCCCTTACCTGATTTCCTGTGCCAAAATTAGAATAAGGTAATTCCAAATCAAGAAAATTGCCATCTATATAGATGGCAATTCTTGTTGTATAAGAAACTTACAGTACATTGCAGACACGCAGTGGTAGTATTGGTTACATTTGTAAGACACATTTCCTGGATGCTTTGGATTAATTCTATGGGTAAGAGTTTCTATAGAAAGATTCTCTACCCATCTGTTTTAAATTGTTATTGATCACCAGAGAAAAGATGTACATGTTTCTTTTGACATATATTCCACTTCTGAAAATGTGCTAGGAGAAGTCACCCATGGATTTAAATGTGGATTTTTTTGTGGTTTACTGCAAAATAACTGGGACCTCAAATCTTCTTTAAAATTAATACTCAAAACTTCATTATTTTTGTTATCATGGTAGCAGCATATGGCTTCATCTGTGACCAGTAGCCCATGCATGTTGTATCTAGTGCAAAATTCTGGAACTTTGTAGGTTTGTGTTCAGAAGAAGAATAACATTTTCTATTTTAAACAAACTCCTGTAGGTTCTTAGGTTGGCTTCACATTGCATTCATTTTGAACTGTGGAAAACGATGGTATCTTTTGTCTGTAAGTAAAAAGAAGACACAAAAGGATGAATGTTACCCCCAGTGAAAGTGGAGCTCCAGCCGATTTAAGAGCGTGAACTGTGACTGCATTGTTGAGGGCAGTGCTTGGCTTGTTATACCCAAGCTAAGAAGAAGCCAGTACTTAGAATAAAAGGGTGAATAATGCATAGGAATTCAGTAAGACGTAAAGCATTGTGTCCTCACTTTAATATTACAAGTATTTGTAATTAATTTTGAAAGTATTACAGTAGATTGCAGGGGATTTGTTTTACATGGATTTATCATTTTAGAAGTTGTCAAATGTTTCAGAATACAATTTCTACATTTGAAAGAGGAAAATGTATGCAGAAATATTCTTACCAAATTGTTAGCCTTATGTGCTCTCCCGAAACATATTCAGAATGTGTATATATAACTGTGAGATGGATTAACCATTTTTCTTTTTGTACAAATGCCATAATGAATGGCCTCTTAAAATCAGTATTCTTCTGTTTGCAAGACAACAAATCAAAGCACAAATCCACACTGTTGTCATTTTACTTGTAGCGTGCATTAGAAATGAAGCCACACTAAGTCATACTTAACTGCCCACAGACAGCTAGCCCTGAAGAAGGGGCAAGTCTTTTTCTTCTGCCTTTTTTTCATTATTATTTATATCTCTTTGTCTGTTTGGAACAGCCATGCTGTTATGACTAATAAAGCTTTTGTATTTGGCAAATGGGATGCAAGTAATCAGCAGTTCTTGGCTCACGACTGAAAAATCTGCCAAGCAGAGCACATAAAACCAATATAACCTTTCAAGTATACCTGTGAATAAAATTCTTCCTTATGCTTCTGTCACCTGTACAGTAATTCATCTGTCCTTCCTACATCTTCACTTCTAATGGTATTATTTCTGATTACAGTGTTTTTTTTGGTCAGTGGCATGATAAGCAAGTACTGCTTGAATAGATTTTAATTAAAAAAAACAAATATATGAATATAGGGACCAACAGTGAAGTCAGCATCTTTGTGCTATCTATCTAATTACCAACCAATTGAAAATTTTGATTTATTTAAATTATATTTAGCTTAATATCCCCCCTAGCATGTGATTTATTGCCAAGATTCCGTAGTCAGCAAATCTTAGTTCTTGTATATTTTCCACAGAGAATCACTCAATATGTGAAACAATTATTTCAAACAATTCTTTTTGTTTAATACAATTTTGCATATTAAAAAAAAAGTCACCAAAGTCCTAATGTTAGTTGAATCAGACTCATATAAATGAAAATTTTTTTAGTAGGTCTGCTGGAAGATGTCCAGTCTTTTTTTGTATTTTAAATAGATACATAATAACCAATGCTCCAAATAAAGCTGCAGCATTAACAGATTATTAAAACTCATTGGTAAAGGTTTGCGAAAAATACGTGGGGCAGTGAGAAAATTTGCTGCTATTTCAGTGCTGTGGTTAAGCAGTTTGCACAACTGTGTTCACAACCTCTGCAAAGCTGAGAGATAGGATGAATATACCTTTAACTACTTAATTACAGCCATTATTTAGGTTACCTGAAAGAAAACTGCTCAGATCAGTGCATATATGAAGTATTAGCTGCTGCTATACTAGCTGGCTAGGTGTGCTCAGTGGAGTTTTTTTGGGGCTCACAGATGTTCTGAAGGAGTAGCCCCGGTATCGTCCTGTGCATTCACTCAAGCTCATATGACCATTGAAGAAGTTGTGTTTTTACTGCAGTTTTGGTGAAACACTGAATGCCAATGGATACAAGAGATTTCCACCCCTTCCCACCCTCCTCAAAAAAAAAAAAAAAAAAAAAAAAAAAAAAAAAGGAACAGTAGGTTTTATTACTGTAGGTTTGTGACTTGTAGCTCTCTGGTGGCATGGGCATTGACGTCCTGGGTGCAGTGGTGGTTTCTGCCATGGCTGCCACTTGGGTCTAGGAAAGTATGAGTCCTTCTGTCCTGCAGGTGCACATTCTCAGTTTTATTCTTTCAGTTGCTTCATGATAAAATGAAGGTGTAATTAGAACTAATTTAGCTAATCATCATGAGCTGGAGGTGGTCCCATCTGCCCTTCCCCTGAAAACCTGTCTGTGAGACATGAGTGCGATCTTTGAGAGTGAAGGGGGAGCTTTGTGTGTGCTGTCTGCAGATGAAGATCCTTGGAAACCAGGTTTGTCCTTTTTCTGTTATTCACAGTCAAAAAGTCAAAATCTCCATTTTAATGAAGACATTTCAGAGAACAGACGGGCTGAGAAAGATATTGTATTTCTTTACATGCTCCTTCCTCTTAAACGTGGAAGAAGCCTTAGGCTATAAATTAAAGTGTTTTACCCTCTGTAGTTGATCTCAGGCTGCCCAGTTGCCGTGAGGAGTTAAAGTTTAAAAAAAAGAATTGTAAATGGCTTGACAGTTTCATGTTTTTCAGTCTGTGGTTATCTTTTGTCCCCCTCATGTCCTGTTTTTGTCAATATTTTCCTTTCACCTAGGAACTATAGCAAGTGGGAGGAAAAGTAACTTGAAAGAATGTAGTCATGCCATAGATGCATTTTCATGTGGGAACCTTTATAATCCCATCATGTAAATGATATTCACTATGGAAACAGTAAGAGCTCCTACGAGCAGAAAGGTTCATCCTGTGCTCCATAGGAAACACAGATTTACTTCTCTCCCTTCCTGGAAAGGGCACCCAGCTGGGGCTGGGGGAGCTCTGGCCAGGCTCGCTGTGCTGTGCGGGGCACCCGGGGAGGCTTGCGGGAGTGGGTAGGGCAGGGCTGTGCCTGCAGCCCGTGTGGCTTTATGAGCGTGTTGGAAAGGGAGCCCCCTTAGTGGATATGTGTATTTTGCATTTTTCATTTTGCCTGGTAGAGTGATGTTTTCTTTTTTCTTTCCTTAAGTCGTTGGGTTCTCAGGTATTCTTCAGTTCTAGTGAATTTCTGGGGGTATCCTCCCCGTGCAGCAGCCGGAGTCACAGGTGATGCTTGTAGTTTTGCTGGCTGGATTCCAGAATGTTTCCTAGAGTCCATTTTCCTTTAACCTGGAGCAAGAAGAGATGAAGATTTTTGTTATTTCAAAAGCTTCATATTTGCAAGCTTTGTTGATGAGTCTTGTAAAATTTAAAATTGTTTTGCAGTGTTTGTTACTATCTCTACCACATTCTTAAAAATTAATTGTCTGCTTGAATAGTGTTTCCCAATCAACTTGAATTATTGATGTTTTGGTCCTTAGTGGAAGAGCAGTGGTACTTTTCCTCCCACACCACAGTCTGTTCAACCCCTGTTTAATGAGTTGTACTCCAGTACCTGTAATAGAATTATAACACACACACAACAAAATCATAATTATGGCTTATTGAGTGGGGCTAAAAGTGGGAAGTGGAAAACTTTCGTGTGAGTTCAGGTTTTCAGAAACTGGTGCTCTGTGGATGTTGAAGTAATCAGTACTAACTGTTTGGAAGTTAAAACTGTTAGTGGCCATTGCAAGATAAATACTTTCCTAGACAAAAATGCAAAACTTAGTAGCATATTTAAATATTTGAAAATAGTTAGATGAATGTATTTTTAATTTTAGCTATCTTAAGCTGTTCTTAGACTGTGTGTTTTACAAATATTTTCAAAAGTGAATTAAATAACAACAAAGTTTTACCAATCCTAAGTAAATATCTGCTCATGAACGTTTATATACTTGAGTACACATATGTCTGGGTCCTTGTTAAAATACTACTTATTTAAAAACAAAAAGTCTCCAGTTTATCTTGTGATAAAATTTGTGAGATCAGGAGAAGAAATGTGTGTCTAGAGTCTTGGATAAGGTCGCTGCTAGCTAGGAAGAGCCTGTTTCCCTTCATTCTGCTCTCAGCCAGCTGGACTGTACAGCTACATGTTCTAGTTAGTAAATAACAACACCGTGGAAAAGCTAAAAATTGCTGTTGTAAAATAGTACTGTCACATTGAATTTGTTTTTTATTTTGGAGACAAGAAGTGATTAGGGTGAACTCTCTAGCTGTTGAAAACTTCCACTGTGCTTGCTGCAAGCTCTTCTTGTATACCATGGTAGTCTTGGACCAGATATTTTTATTTTTAAAAACCTATAAAATTGCTATTTTTAGGTCAAAAGTGTCGCATCACCTTTTGACTGAAGAGATATTAAAATAAAACTGAATAACTTCTGGAGAGAATGTTGATAACCAAGCAGTGTCAGGTGAAGTGTTCTGTCATGCCTCTGTCTGTCACTTCTTACATATCTGAGAAGATGGAGCTTTAGGTTGATTTGGTTTTTTCCTGTCCATTCTCATCTGTGTTATTCATCCTCCCGTCTTGCTTTTTTTCTTCTTGAAATAAAATCTTAGTTCAGCCCAATAGTGACCCGTAAGTACGCTGTACACTTACTGTCACAACCTCTCCTGGACTTGATTTTAAACAAACAAACAAAATTCCCAGAATGGGCAATGGATGTGTTGAAATTCTGGTCAGCTTTTTAAAAATTATTATTATTATTATTATTATTATTATTATTATTATTATTATTATTATTATGCCACTGTGAAATCATTAGCCACTTACAGAATATTGCAATGGCAGTGTGAAATCATCAGCCGTTTATAGAAAATGATTACTTGCAGCATGGCAAGTGTTTCAAAATACTTGTGTGCAGGTAAGAGATGCAGACATAGCTCTCATTGCACACTGGGCATGCTGGCCCCTGTCGGGGCATCGAGTGTCCATGTTCATTACTGCTTTAACTCAATTGTCCAGAGAGCTGCGTGGACCCTGATGTAGCTTGGTGGGCTTTTCGTGTGGGTGCAAAAGCAGATAGCTGCAGTCCACGTAGCTGGTTCCTGGAGAGGAGGAAGTTCTGTACCTTGGGTTATGGGCAGCTGATCCTTAATGTTGGCAGTCGGCTTGAAGGAATCACATTGAGCTCAGCTGTTTCGTGCGAGCAGGTCTTTCCCTGTGTGTGCGGTGCCGTGTGTGCTTTCTGATCCCTGCTGGCTGCTCCTCGCTGTCAGCCCTCCTCCGCTCCCCGTGCTCCGGCTCCGCCGCGGGCCGGCCCGGCAGAGCCTGCCCGCTCTGCGGGGCTCTGCGCTCCGGCCGTGCCCTCCCTTCCCATCCCTGCCTTCCCCTACGCCCTACCCAAGGGCTTTCTGCTTCCTCTGCACTCGAAACTACCTGGGGGAATGCCGTCTTCCCGCTCTGCCTGCTCACTTGCTTTTTTTATTTTTTTCCCTTCCCTTTTTTCTTTTTCTTTTTTTTCTCCTTTCCTTTTCTTTCCTTTTCTTTCCTTTTTTTTTCCCTGGCCCCATGGTGTGACTCTCACTGATTTCTGGTGAGTAGCTGGCAGCACGAGGGAGTCTGCCTGATGATGATGATGATTTCATTGTGCATCTGATTTGCAATCTATTGCAAATAGAATTGTGAAGTGCCTGTAATGCTGACTGCTGTTATTTAGTGTTAGGATTTTAAGATATTAGAGTACATAGAGCACAAGTTAAATCAGGATGGCTTGTTGAACGTGTGTATAAATGGCATCGTTTTGTGAGTGTGAAGGTTTGGCACAATATCTTTGGGCAAGGTGTGAAATCCGGTGATTTAGATTAAATTTGGAGGTTTTGAGATTGCTGAACAAGAAGCTGGTAAAATGGCATGCATTTTGTTAACAGGGACAGCTTCTCTTAAATTTGCTTTCTATCTGTTGAGCTGTCAGCCACTCTGTCACTGAAGGCTTAAAGCTATGTTCATGAAAACAAGAGTTTTCTGGATTTCAAAGAAAATGCTATTTTTGTTAAAAGTAGCAATCAGAGCAAAAGGTTAGACTGTCATCAAAGTGTCTGTAAAAATATGCTTAAGACCCCGTTCTGTTCTTGGCTGTTGGAAGAGACGATGACTTGTAAATTGCCTTTCATAAAAGTGAGTTTGATTTAAGGTATTAATAAAATCTAAATTTGTGCATTCTGGCTGTGGAGACTGAAGATTTTAATTTAGTGAAATGCCAGAACAATTTTTTTGTGCTCAGTTTGATAAGTGTTGTGTGAGAATTCCATCTTACTAAATTAGGGCAGACATATATATTACAGTGTTTACAAACTGTTATGATTACAACCTGTTAAATTTCATATTTAATATTCAGTCATCTTTGAGCAAAAAAGTCACCTCATTTTTGTCTCAGTGCTGTTGAATTCTTGTGTTAAAATAGATTAAATTGCAAATGTTAATCTAAGTAACTGTGGAAAGTTGTGACCTGGATTTGAAATAGCCATGAGACTATCACAGCAGCAGTAGATCTCCCAGAACATGTAAGGCTGGCACATGGCAGGGATATGTCTGATGTGAGAATTAGAGTGCGAGTGCAGGAATAGCCTGAAAACAAAATCATGTGCCAATATAATTTTATTCGAAAATTTAAAAAAAAGAGAAATTATCACTTTAATATAAAGCTGTGTTTTTAAAGGTAGCACACAGTAACTTCATAAAAACTTATTTGAAAACGGCAATCTAAAATTCAAGCTGTATTTAAGAAAGATTGTTTGTGGCACTGAGGCACCTGGTTCTTAATCTTCATGTGCTTCCTCTGGAAACAGTGATTCCGATCTTTGAAATATGGATGGGGATTTCAGGTGCAGACTTCAGCTTAAGAAACAATCACTTTGAGGAAAAGGAGATAATAAATGTGCTTCTCTTTTGTTTTTAGCTTTTTCCTACTGTCCTTTAATAACTGCTTTTCTCTCAGCTAAGCCTGGCTTCAGCCCTGGTTCTGGGTACTTTTAAAGCCTGCTATCATCAAAAGGCCCTGAGTGTTAGTTGTCAAGCACTGGCATTGCTGGTGCAATCTTTTATTATCTTATTGCTTTGATTTTCTTCATCTCTCTTAAAATGTGTCAAATAACAATGTGGGCGATGTCAGAAGAATATGATAATAGTAATTTTTAAAGCAATGTTTTGACTTTAAAATAGTGTTAAAACAATCCTGTTCAAGCAAAGCTTGATGTTAATCAGGGGACATTAAGTGATAATTAAACCTAGTGTATTGAATAATTTCTACGTGTGTATTTGATCTGGTTTGCTGTTCTTTTCTATAAATTAATATTTTTTATACAAATTTATTCTTTCATGAAGGAAAGAAATGAGCTTGCAGATACTGGCCCACGTGTCCGCATGACAAAAGTATCTTGGGGCACTATAAAAAGGTGTTCAAAGTGTTATCATATCTATTATTGCACTGTTGACTATTGATTCTCTTCAGTTTCTAAAACATACCGGGATAGAAGGGCTTTTGCAGTGAGAGCCTGAAATACTTTACCTCTCTAGTTTTTTTAAATGCTAGAATATGACTTTGTTCATTTCCTTCACTCCAGAGAAGGGTGATTGGCAGGCTCTGGCATTCAGCTGTCCACAGCTGAACTGCAGGGCTTGAGTTGCCTTGGCAGGGCTGCAAGTAAAAGTTTGTGCCGCTTTTGCCAACTGTGTTCTTGGCTCAAGCTGATGTTACACGTCTCTCGACTCCAAAGCATGCTCATTTGCCAAATTCTACCTAAAAATGTATGCTGGAATTCCTAATTAAATAACCCTCCTGATATTTATTTTATTCCTTGGAAAGGCAGGCATTCTTTCACAGTAGATGCTGCATTGGTAGAAATACAAATAAAAATTTAAAAAGCCCAAGGTGGATTAGAAAGTTGTAACTGCTATTAGGATTGAAGTTTTCTCTTGCAAACAGGTTAGCAGCTTTGGTTTCTTCTAAGCAGTGAAATTATGTGACTTTACCAGGTTCTTACCTGAAGTTCTTTGCATATATACATTTTTTTGTTTATTTTTCAAGTATTTTGGAAATTGTTGCTCTACAAAGGATAATAGCAGTCCGGATATAATTTCCTTGGGTTTTCCAGCATTACAGCTACCTTATTGCTGCCATAAGCTGAAGGTAGCAGTTGAACGACAAAGGTGTAATTTATGCCAAACCAGTCTGGAAGCTTTTTCAGAGGACTGATAGCAACTGCTTTTATACATATTGCTATGTAAAATGCTTATTAATGTTAGCAGATGTTGCACTTTAATCCCCCAGAATGATTGTTTGGTAGCAGCAGGAGATTTATTAAGCTTGAGTTGTGTGAAATTGTGTGTGCATAAGCTGCTATTTAGATTGTAAAAATGCCATTGAAAACTGTAAAAAAGTTCTAACTGTAATTGGCAGAGAGGTATTAGCTGTTTTAAAAGAAGTATATGTGTACCACTGGCCCTTTTGCTATAACCTCTTTATCATTTATCTTCTTGTATTAATGTCACTGAATTATTAATTCATGAGCAGGGTTGGATAGGGTGAAGGCACTATTTAAATGTGTGGCACATGTATCCTTATCGCTGGAGACATGAAAAGAGTCATTTTGTGTTATCTGTAAAATGGAAAGGACATTTAAAAATTTCATTTACGGTAATCCACTTCACTTCCCAGTAAAACACCTAGATTATTGCTACTATAATATAATGTTCTTATTAAAACTTTGTAATCTTTCCACTCTCTTACTTATAAATACTGTTGATAGACAAATGTAGACTAATTTTTTTCTTAGTTGCACATACAGTTCATGAACTGCAGCAGAACGTATGAAGAGCAGGGTTTTAATAAAAAACCAATTCTCTTTGATTTCTAGTGAAAGAATACAAAATAAAAGCCAATAAGTATTTATAATGATGAAAGGCTAAATAAATTATCATCTAAAATCATAATGCAACCTAATTAAAGAAAAATAGGATATTTTCCAAAGTAACAGTGTCATTGTCACATTGAGCCATCAAGAGCTATATTATTTAAAAGAAATTGTAAATGTGTGGTTTGGTCTGCTTGATGAAACCACAGAATATCAGAGGTCACATAGCTGCTAAAAAATGTGTTAAAAATGTATCTCAAATTTCATCTGTGCTGTATGGATGATTAAAAAAATTAAAATGTACAGGAAATATAATGTTTTCAGTCATTTCAATGGAAAGAGTTCATTCTCTTGAATACTTTAAAAAGAGTTCATTCTTTTTAAAAATTCTTTGCATGAAAGCAATTTCAGGATACTTTGTCCTCAAGTGCTCACAGTGGCTGGCATGGCAGTGCTGGAGATAACTCATATTCCATTTTGTTTAATATTTAAAAGATATCACTTCACACTTCCCTTTTCACCATGCGTGGAAGAGACCTTCACTGTTTCCACAATACATGGGGAGTTTTTTTCTCTACAGAAATTTCTCTGCAGAAGAGAAAATGTTATGTAGGCTGATAGGGAGAAGAGTTTTTAACAGTGGTACATGCAAGTAGAAGGAGCCTTCCTGCTGAATTGTAATTTAGAGTTCTTCTTGCTTGTAACTTCTCCAAATGTAATCATTATAGTTTCCTGACTTAGACTTTCTACAAAAGGAATAAAAAAATAACTGAAATAATTTCTATTTTTCTGCTGTAGTTTGAATAAGTAAGACCAGTTTTCCCCAACTGAAAGAATGTTGCAGCTCTGATGAATGACTGGTACTTATTCAGCTGTCTTGCATAGTTAAGAATAGTCACCTGAATGTTCATTGCTTATTAAATTGTACAAGAAAATACTCTTAACTATAGCACTCTTGCACTATTATGCACCTTGGCAACTTGTATGTCCTTGCAGAGCCCATCATGCAGTAAGAGCATTGAATCCCTTGTTTCATTGCAGAATCAGGCCCTTTCTGAATAGATCCTGTAGATTCATTTGCCAGATTTATTGCCCACATTTCTCACATCCTCGATGATGTGCAAGCAGTAGGTGTGTAATTCAGTAGTACGTTTGTGTGTAGGCACAAGGAAGAGAGTGCTGTCTGCAGTGCTGTCATACAGGGCTTCTCACCCTTGGGCTCTTGTCTTGAATGTGTCTGAGAAAAGCCAGTTACAAGGGGACAAAACCAAGGAGTCTGTTGATTTTTATTTCATGATTTTAGTTTTCAGCCTTCTAAGTGCTACTGGTATGTAAAAAGGGTGAACATGAAAGATGTGTCTTCTGGCACTGCCTGCTTCTTTTTGTACTTAGGCAGTCCACACAGAAGTCCTCCAAAGGCTTACGTAAATTCAGTGAGGTTTCTACCTGTAAGTCATACTTGCCTGGAGAATCCCTTGTCTGCTTAGAAAGCAGTTAAAGACTTCTTCCCTTCTTCTGTTGTCAAAGTTAAAACTTTTGGTGTGGCTCATGGCCAAGTATGGGATGGTAGCACACAGCACTTCTCAGGTTTCTATGCAAGACATAAGCCATTACCTTTTAATAGCTAAATGGTTTGTCAGTGTGGAAAATCCAGGTTTATGGAATTACTCCTGGAAGTTTGTTTGGTGGTGGTGTTTTTTAGTGGAAATAAAATGTGGTCTTAAGTGTCCTGACCATCAGGTTGCTGGAAGGAAAACATACTCTCTGATCATGGTAATATTAATAGGACTTCAGAGGAAAGAAACAAAGCTGGGAATAATGTAAGAAGGGGTTATTTGAAAGAGGAAGAAGGAAAAAAGCTTAGGTACAGCATGTTTTAAAATATGGTTAAAAGCATGCATTATTGAGATGGCCTTTAATAAAATGCATTGTTGTGATGCCGTGATGAATTCTAATACTTGAGAATATGATGGAAGAAGAAATATTTAAAATTTCCTTTCTCTTGCTCTCCATATATAGTCACAGATATTTCACATTTACTTGCGTGCTCATCTGATGTGTTTTATCCTAGATTATCTCATTGCTCCCAAGAAAACCCTTTTGGTAATATTGATAACCTAATATATGACAGATTTTGGTCGTTATTATTTCATTTAGTGGTCATATGTATAGACCAAGAGGGAATCTGAATATCGATTTTACTGAAGGGCTAGTAACAATGATTTATGAGTCACAGATTCAGTGCAGTGAGCCAAACACAGCAGAGATTACATCTTAGGTGCCACCATTGATTTTGATTCATATTTCACTGCACAGTGATTAGGCCATGGTCTCGCAGATGTTAATGTTCCTCTCCAAGCAAAGATCTGCCCGAACTGCACTCAGTGCATAGTGACTATTTCTATATGCCCACTGCTTCTGACTTTAAAATGGTAAATATTTTTCAGTTGCTTATAAAGAGTTGGTATCTCTCTGATAACAAAGGGTTTTGATAGAATTTTTTTAAATAATCAAAAGTGATTTTACTGCACACTCAAGCTTGTTCCTGAAACTGGAACAATATAATTTATATTGAATACAGACCACCTAATATGATTATAAGTACAACTGATAGAAAATGGATGCTTTAAAATGAATGTTAAACCAGCAGCTTCATGAATCTTTTTGATAATATTCCTTGGCACGTGCCCAGAAAAGAAGTTTTCAATGCAGTAGTTTCCAGGGAATTGATGCTACCAAACTGAGGTTTGTGCTTGAATATCAAATGCAGAGGCTGCAGCACAGCTGTCCCCCAGGAGGTCCAGTGTGTTGGGGCTATACAGCCCCCATTAACCCAGTTATAGCATGGATAAAAGGGATGTACATGCATGATAAAAATGTGCTCTTGCCTGCTCTTGCCTGTAACTTGATTTTATTTTGGAAGTGAGTAACGTGTGGGTGTTTTGCTGGCTCTGTGCTGGTCTGCAGAGTTGTCTTACTTCAGTGAAAGACAGAATCATAGTACAGTTTGGGTTGGAAGGGACCTTTAAATTATCATCTAATTCAACCCCCTTTCCCTGGCTGGGGAGATATGCTGCCTGACCAGGTTGCCCAAAGCCCCATCCAGCCTGGTCTTAACACACTTCCATGGATGTGGCATTTGTGACCCTGTTCCAGCACCTCATGACTCTCACAGTGAGGAGAAGCTTCCAAACATCTACTCTAGATTTGCCCTCGTTCAGTTTAAAGCCATTCCCCCTTGTCCTATCACTGCAGGCCCTTGTAAAAAGTCCCTTTCCAGCTCTCATGTGTCCCTGTAGGTACTAGAAAGCTACTGTAAGGTCTGCCCTGAACCTTCTCTTCTCCAGGCTGAACAGCCCCAACTCTCTCAGGCTGTCTGCATGGGAAAGGAGCTCTGGCCCTCTCCTCATTTATGTGGCCTCCTCTGGACCTCCTCCAGAAGGTCCACATAATTCATAACTTGGGGGCTCCAGAGCTGGATTCCATAGTCAGTATCAGAGCTCATCTCCCTGCCTAAGCCCAGAGCCTAGTGGCCATAAAGCAGATCAGGTGTGTTGAAATTCTTGCAGTCAATGAGAGAAACACCATGTCGCTTCACAGGTACCAACATGTCTGACCACAGTCCCAGGACTTAGTTCTGTTTGTTTTGTTTTTCAGTCTACTTCCACTTCAAACAAGTTCTCAGCTGTGAAAAACAGTGGAAGGGAAAAAAAAATCAGCTAAGTGGCATAACAGCTTTGAGAAATATGGGCCTCTGCAAAGCCTTGTCAAGGCTGTCAGCAAACAGTTTCCTGTCTTACAAGACTGCTATGTCTTTGGTTGATGTTAGTCTAGTGGGTTTTTTTCCATGGGAAAGAAATGAGATCTTTAATATAAATAGATTATTTTGAGGATTTCTCTTCGCTGAGAAGTTTGAAAAGCCTTTGAATTTTCTTCAGCTGTAACAGTTGCTTCTTAAGGTTTGTCATATGGTTCTCAGTGTTGTTGTAAAGATACTCATTATTTTCTTGTTTATTTTTGATGTTCATAAAATCTGTCCTACATAGGTTTGAAAATGAGAGCTATTTGTTTTGCAGTTTAATGAAGAGAATGGCAAACAGCCTCAGACTGTGCCTCTGGTGTCCACAGTGATCAGCATATTTAACATGCTCAGCATGACACTGAGATATTACAGCCGATAACGGTTGTAATTGACTTACAGCATCCCCTTCCCTCCCCCCTTCTTTGGATGGTGGGGAATTATCTTTGAGTCCCCAGGAAGCTGTAGTGACACAGAGGGCAGAAGTGGTAGAAAGGTTTTACCTGCACTGCTTGTGTCGTGGTGGTCTCATGTAGCAGTATGAGGTGATTCAGGTGAAATACAGGGAATTTGCAATGAGGATTGAGTGACACGCCCCATCCGCCCCTACCCCCCTTGATTCTGAGCATTTATTAAAGGCAAAAAGAGAAATTCAGGCTTGGCAAAAGGAGAGTGCCTGGAGCCAAAAAAAGCCATTCTTATTAGCGCTAGCAAAGGTTTACTTTGCTGGCTTATTGAATGAAAACTCCCTTGAGTGTCCAGGCTTTATCCTGTGTTAACAAGGGGCAAAGCTGGCTTGTTGGGAATGGACCGCTGTGTAACGTGTCTGTAAAACACAAGAGTGAGGCCAAGCTGAATTAGAGTGCTGATGAGAAAGGAAAATCTTTGTCTTTTCCTCTCAAATCCTATTTATTTTGTCTGTGAATGATTGTGGTAGACCACTGAGGTGCTGAGGACTGATGGACTAAATTGTGATGTTCCGGTGGTAAAATAGTGTCAGTGCACTGTTTAGTGTCATGTCTTGCATAGGTAGATTGGATTTTTTTCAATGTTTCCTTACACTGAAGAGCTGGGAACTCGGGGTGGGGTGGGGTGGGTGTTTCTGGAGTCTTTGTCAATTTTAGGGTACACATTTATTGCTCACTATTTCAGGTGTTCATCAGGCATTAGCATGTAACTTCAGAGCACAGTGCAGCTGAATACATTGAAGTAATTTTTTTGTAGCTAGATTGGATGACCTTGGTCAAGCCTTGTTCTTACTGTATTATTCCCTACCCTCATACTGTATTCTTTCCATGTAACTTAGGAAGAAATGTTTTGGGTTAGAAATCCAATGTTCAAGGTGACAATTAATAGGGACTGTTGAATACAGAAGTGTAGATAAGACTCCCTGCTACCTTTTGAACATTAAATTGCCTTAATGAAAAGGAAGGATTTTTTAGCCATTTTAGATGGATCAGAGTCAGCCTTTCCTTTCACCTTGCAATATGCAGCTGGTTTCATTGGAGCAGATCAGGCATTGGTTGTTTATCATAGGCAGTAGAAGGAGGCTAGATCAGCAGTCTTGATTGTTGTCAGAGGTTTTTTTTGTAAGGTCTCATAGCTAAAACTCATAACCAGATTTTCTACAATCTGGTACTGTAGCACTAATGTGGCATTATTAATGTAAATCAATTTTTGAATTAGCATTTTGAAAACTTAGGAATGTTGAATGCATCTGAAGACATGTTCGATGTTGAAAACTAGAGCTGGATCTCATTGCAGATCTGTAGGAAATGGTAGCTCTTGGATCATAAACAGTATTAGTCTCATTTGAGGATTTTACTAATGCGGCATAGACTGTTTTACTAATCACACTTCACTAATTAAATTCTTGTGTTACGGATTATAGGAAGTTTAACTTTTTGGTTTTTTTAAATGGGGAAAGCCTCATGATGGGAAAGCACGTGGACACATGATTTCTCAGGAGACTAAGTAGTCTATTATATTGTATGAATATATATCTATTCACCCTTGCCTTCTCTGCCCCCTCCTTTCCTCTGCAGAATGGCTCATATATATTACAGAATTACTCAGTTTCATAAACTGGGTTATGAAAGGCAGTGGGGGTGCTGCTTGTGTGGCAAGGTAGGTCACACAGGATTTATGAGAAGGGCTGCCTGGTCCTGCTAGTTCCTTGGCATGTATGAGCTGTGCAGCTATGCCTGATGTTCCTTACCTCCATGTGCCTCATCATCTGTAAAGCTAGTACAAATTTGAGTTCTGTAATACGGATGTTAAAGCTTCACTGAGGTTGCAAGTGCTCTGCAGTGTTTCTAAAATGATTTGGAAAATTAAGCACTATACTCTAAAATACGTCAGTGACTTTTAGCTAAAGAAAAACATCTTTGCTTAGCTGGAAAGATCTCTGTGTTCTCCTTTGTCTTAATTGCCTGAAAAGCTGGATAGAACAGGAGGGAAAAGGCAGCTTTTGAGCATGCTGTGTCAGTTGTCCGGAAGCTCTTAAAAGACCCTTTTTTGGCTTTTGAAAATAAAACCTTGGGAAGGTTAAGCAGAGTAGAGTTGGGACGCAGCAGTCCTTTAGAGGTCTTTCTCTTCCAAGATAAAAGTATTTCAAGGAGCATGCTTGGAGCAGCTTTCTCTTATCTCTGGGGTGCTCTTGAGCAATGTTGCGGGGAGAGGGGTGGCCAGCAGTGGCATGTATTCTGCTGTGGTCGTGTTCTGTCTGTGAGGAGTTTCAGAAGCACAGAAGAACAAGGAGGCGAGGCGGGGCACTGAGATACTCGGGCCTTGGAGCACAGCTTATGAATACAGTATGAAGAGATGCCCAGTACCTGTGCAGTGTTACAGGTTTGAACATTAACATTTCTATTCCTGATCTAGCCTTCTTTGACAGTGCATATGAGAAGAATCTTAACAAGGTGAACCACTCTACTTCCAGCAGGGGGTTGTTTTTTTTTCCTGTGGGAGATTGCAGTATGGCCCAGAGGTAGGGATTTAAGTTACAACTGAAATTTTCTGGGCAGCTTTTATTGCACTCTGAAATTCAAGCAAGATTTTGCTCTAGGGAGATTCTCTTTGCCCCACCCACAGGCTGAAGCAGTCAGCAATGCAGAGAAAATGTTTATTAAGGTCTGAGGGGAAATAACTTATTTGAGCAGGCCAGCCACTCGCTGTGGTCTCCTTTTTCTGTTTACAAAGAAGTAACTTAATACGTCTTTTCCTGCTTCTACTCGTTTGGTTTGGGATTTGTTGTTGTTGTGAGATGCCACCGACAGTCTCTGTATCACTGATAGATGGATGGTCAGAAGGATGTGGCTGACAGCGCTGTCTTTAGTGTCTTTAGTCCGAGTGCTCTCTGGCTCCAGCTCATGTCTGGATGCCTTTCTCAGGTTTAGCTTTTGTTATACTGATGAATGGTTGGAACTGCACGCTCTTTTACTTAAAGCCACACAGAGATTCTCAAATACAGAGGCTCCATTAAAATTTGTTTGCTGTGAGCATGTTAAGTTATTCAAAAGAAAAGAAGCAAACCCAAATCCAATTGCATCAGTTTTCAAACACTGTTTCATTTTTTTCTTGGGTTTTTAGATAAACATGTGTTACTGATAATCTGGTAGGGGCTGGTTAGTTTATTTTGAATTCTTTTTGCAGCAGCACACTGAGTTAAATTCTATGTCTGTAGGCTACAGCAATCTAAAGAGAACAATATATTGCACAAAACACTCAATATTGTTCTTTAAAGTGCTTGCAATTTCTTCTTATTTGAATAGTTTGTGCTGGTTTTGGTATTTCAAAGGCATCAGTATATTTTCAGAAACTGTAGGTCCTTTTAAAAGTGCCTAAGTCAGTTTAGAAAGTCAAGAACTATTCAATTAAAAAAAAAAAAGGCAAAGAATTTGGCATACATTTTGCAGCTATTTCCTAGGGAGATGCTGGATCTTACCACACGTGATGCTTTAATTATTGGTTTTGTTTTTGACATAACTCTTTCCTTCCCACTCCAATTTAAAAAGGCCCACAAGGAAGTGGTGACCGAGGATGATAAAGCACAGGGATGTCACTATCCAGTTGAAGCTGAAGAAAGATAGCTCAAAACCTGAGAGTGCAGTGATATGTTATAGAAATAATGATAAAAGTCGAGTCTCAAGAAGTCCAAATCTTCTGGACAGACTGGGAGCAATCAGAAGGCTGATTTAATTTCACTTTTAGCCATTATTGTTTATCATCTATTCTCCTGGATTATTCTGATTGCTTACTGAAATTACGCTGATTAGTCTGTAGTGTGTGTGGAATAGTTTTATGATTTTTCCTTTGGGTGCTACAGGTGAAAAATTAATCCAAACTCTTCCCAAGCTTCTAGCTGAACTATCTCCAGGGCTTTTTTTTTTTGGAGATCATGGTGGCAATTTTTTCTTCTTAACTCAGCAGGAGCTCCTTTGCAATTTTAATTTCTGCTGAATGCAGTGCATCCTTTGTGGACTTTTAGATTTATTTTCTTTTAGTTCACACCTTGTACCTCAGGGCACATGGGTGTGTGCCAGGGAGAGCCACGCTCTGCCCGTCCTGCACTCTGTTTGCTGTCGCCTGCTTCTTGTTGAAATATGTGTGGGAAAAAAGTACCTGTGACTGAAGAGCACCTGTCTGTTGTTGAAAATTGGAAAAAGGGCTCATTTTTTTTGTATCAATAAACATAAAATCATATGGTCTAAGATGTCAGTTTTCTTTCATTTCCCTGTGTGAGGAATCCCAAGCACACTTGTATCGTGAGAGGGATGGCTCCAGTTCTCTTAAAGAGGAGCCAAGTAAAGAAACCTGCTTGTCTATTTAATAATTTCCACAGATACACTGCCTTCGTTGAGAGCCAGAGAAATTGTTCCATGATGTTTTCTGTTAATTCCCATCTTTCTCTCCTTGTGGGAAAAAAATGTGTCAGTTTTGTTACTGTTTGTGTCGTCAGGAAACAAACTTTATCATTGATTATGACTAACATTTCTACTTTTAAAAATTATCAACATTTCATAGAATTTCTTTATCTGGTATTTTGTGCTCTTCATCCTTTCCACTTCTCCTTGCCAAAAGGGTAAATGTATTTTTAAAGCCCTCAACATGCTCTAGTACTCATAAGAATCATAAGTGGCCCTTGGATCCTGCCACTTAAATTTTTACACAGTCATTGTTACATGGTTTTAAAGTAACATTAATTTCAGATATCTCAGCAATATGTCCTCACAGTCCTGTTCGTTCCTCCTGGAAAGACCAAGCGAATGTGACACTGGGCTCAGCCCTTTGCATCCATAGTTGTTGCTGCAGTGCTCAGTTTTCTCCAGAGCTGTTTCACATGTCTGAAATATGTAGAGCCAGCTTTCTACTTAAAAGTAATCTGTTCTTCTATGGATGTTAATTTTTCTTTAGCTTCCCAAACTCTAATAGTCAGGGCTGAAGCATGACCCAGCTTCACACAGTGAGATATGGAAGAGGATGTGTGTAGTTACTCAGCTGGCTGGTGAGAGAATAGAGTCATTAGCAAAAGGGAGCACTCTGCTGTCAAACCTTCTACCACAGCTACTGCACTCTATCACTGTAATTATATTTTTCAAATGCAAATGATAGCTTGAAGAATTCTTCCTTTGGTACATCGTTTACAGGAGCAGTTCAGTTCGTATTTCTCAGGAGGAGACAAATCTTGTCTGAGGCTAAGGACAGAAGAAGGTCTCATCCATTGTTTATTCCCTTTTCTCTGAAGATGTTTCATGTGTAGAAATGCAGCTAAGTGCAGTGATATGAAGAGGCTGCCTCACCAAATGGCGTATTTTGTCAGCAAAGCAGCTGTTACTGCCTCTCTCATCCAAGGAGAGCAATCGTTGTGTAGCATGAAGGGAACGCCAGAACCATGGCAGGGAGCAGACCTGCTCAGCCTTCCTGCTGAGGGGAGTTGCTGTGTTGTTCTCAGCCACTCCATGCTTCAAATCTCCAATAAAGATATATATATAAAATATGCAATACCTATATGTATATATATTATAATATGTAATATATAGTGCCCTAGATTTTTTTTTCTGTGGTTCTTTGAGGTACAGAAATGCAGGTTGTGTCAGATTTGTGGAGTAAGTAAAGCTTAGCCAACTCAGCTACAGGTCCAGTTTCTTATATTTGGTGCAAATGTTCTCCTGTCTTTTTTTTTTTTCATGTTTCTTAGTACAAATACATCAGTAACACTCATACTTTCAACTTTAACACGTATCATTATTTGGCATTGTGCTTAGTGATGATTGACCTTGAGAGATTACATCCCAGAACGCTGCCAAATTCCCAGCTGCAGTGCAGGAATACTCTCAGTTTTCACTAAATATTTCCATCTTCATGTGAAATAAAATTTGGTATTCCAAATTATTGGTGTTCAGGTACTGATAGGTTTTTTTTTTTTCCCTCCTTTTCTTCCAAATCCTCTGCTACTCCAGGTATGAAGATGAATAATGCAGACCACTGGTTTCGATGATGCTGGGCTTTTATAACTGGATTCATTAAGGAATACAAAGAGAATTCTTACAGGGATCAATAATGGTGTCTTCTGGCTGCAGAATGCAAAGTTTTTGGTTTCTGCTCATTATCAGCTTCCTGCAGTGTACTGAAGGTAAGCTTTGGTTTATTTTTTACTTGGGTTTTCAGATGAGTTAAATGGACTGTACAATTAATTTCTGTTAGGTAACTTGAAGTTTGAGGATGACAAACTAAATGTAGTATATTCTAGGTTTAATTTATAAGACTCCAATTGTCCCTTTTTAATGAAGAAAAAAAGAAAATAGTTTTTTTTAGGTTTGATAGTGTCATATGTTGAAATTGAAATGCAATGTTCAGGCAGGTGAAGTATTAATAGCCTTGATTGGTAGGTGCCTTACTTTTGGATTCTTCCAGTTTATCCTTCCTTTCCTATTCTCACTGCACAAGAAATGTATGGATATGTTAAATGTGATATAAAACAACTAAATGAAATACCCGTTTTACTTTTCTAATTTTGCTCACTGAAAACGAAATGGCAAACACTTCATTAAGATTAGTCCTATGCAAGTTAAATTTCAGGAAATAAAACTCAAAGTTCATACAGAAATAGCATCTACTTGAAAATATTTTTGCTCTTTTTGGAAAAAGGAAAAATACTTCACTGCTATCAAATGTGTTTAAAATAGCTGTTAAATTAAAGAGATGAGGAAGGAAAAAGATTTTTTTAAAGAAGTTGCATTATCTATTCTTTATCTGTTTTTTTTTCATAAACTGTACTTCATCCGGTTAGTCTGTCTCCACAGCTGTTCTTGTGGCCCTTTTAATAAGCAGAGGAACACAAATGAATGAAAAAGAAAACATGACTTATGAATTTTTAATTGCAAATATTCGTGTAGAACTTGAGGCTGGTTTTGGGTGTGAGCATTTTGATTGACTAGATTGTAGGTGAAAAGATTGGTTTAGTAATAAAATAGCATCTCCATGCCATCTCACATTATTCAGTAATTGATGTATAACATACAGAGTTCCTTCCTCCATCTTTGCCATGGTCTCACCAGTTTTTAAAGCAGATATGCATGTCGTTCTGTCAAAATTCCCTGAATTTTTAGGCCAGATTTTCAGAAATACTTCTGGAAAGCTACCCTGCCTCTCTCTCTCTTTACTTATATAAATTTAGGAAGAAAAAGGAACTATTATATAAATAAAAAGGTCCCTAACAATTCAAATATTTTCTGCAGCCTTCCACGCTCACTGCATCATTTCCTAAGCTTTCTTTCCAGCCTTGCCCAGCTGGGGCCGTGCTGGCAGACGAGCTTTGCGAGAGGGGTTGTTCATCTGCATGTGTGAGCACACACATCTCGGGGAGCGCGTCCTCGGAGCCCTCCTGCCTGTTTCTCAACTTGGGGAAGTCTCATTTCACTGAAATAGCTTCCACAGTCAGTTTCCCATCCCTCCCCTCCTTCTTAAATGTTGCCAGGATGTAGTAGAGAACTGAACAGATCTGAGATGGTTTGTGCTTGGTGGGACTCCTGATCTGGGAGCTGCTGTTCTCGCTGCCCTCGCGCTGTCTGCCCTGGGACTTGTAATCTTACTTGTACAGGACAGTAAGTACACACAGCTGGAAGAGAAAATGCTTTCCAGCCTCCTTCGTAGGTAAGAAAGGTAAATGTGGCTTAGGAGATTGGAGTTATAAACTTTATGACTGGCTGGTTTGGTAATAGCTGGTGCTAATTATAAATGCACTTACATTGCAAATGTAGTTGCACTAGGTGAAACCTAAGGTGTAGGAAGTTGAGACATCTATTTATGGGGTTTTATTCTGAAGTTTTAAAACACAAAGTTTTTTTTTTTAAATTATTATTATTGCAATTGTTTCATATCTCTCTACTTAATCCATTTTACAAACATTCAGGTGCTTGCAGTTTAGTGCTGTGTGATGGTTGAAAACATCTGAAAGCAGAAAGAAAAAACAGAGGAACAACTTTCTGTGATGTGGTTACAGTTGCAAACAGCAGGCTGTAAAACATGTTTTATCTGCTGAGTTTGGAAAGGAAAAAGTCAACTGAGAAGTTCTGCAGATTGAATTTTTACCATTTGCAGAAAGTTAATTTTCATTGTCATCTGTAATATTTCAAGTTCATTTTGTTCTGTCCCTGTTTTTCTTGCTTTTAGTAGCCAGTAGCAATCTTTTGATGCTTCAGTTGTGAATTTACTTTTTTAAAGTCTATACAAGAGCTGCTTTTTCAGCTAAAAGAAACAGGGAAGGAAATTGGGAGCAGATAACAGAATCATACCAAATTAATTGTAAATTCTTAAAATAAATGAAATACTGTGGCTCTGTATACTGGAAATGAATATTAATATAGAGTTGGCTTCCAGCCACAGAAGAAAAATGAATACTGCATTATTACACTTTCTCACAAAATTACATTGCCTTCTGCTTCAGTAATAAGAGATGCCAAGTATAACATGCTTTAGTAGCACTTCATGCCTGGAAGTATGAACATGAACAAAGGTTAAAATAAGAGCATCTAACTTTTGCTAGAAATAAGAAAATCTTTAATTCTCTTGCTTGGAACGTAGGTTTTTTTTTATAGAAATCTGATGTGTACATGAAGGTTGTTGCAGTTACTGGGAGAGATAAAACCTGGCTGAATTCCCTGCTGTTACATTTTAATGTTTCTGCACAGTTTAATGGAGAGGAAGGGGGGGAAATGATCCTGGGTGTGGACAAGTGATTCATTTATTCATATAATGAAACATTTTCCAATCAAGAAAAGGCTTTATAACTCTCACAGCCTTAACTTTACCTCACCAGGGAATTAGCAAGCAGGCACAGTTATACGAAGGCTGTAATTTTATTTTAGTGTTGCCTATCCAAACAGGAATCGTGTCCTCAGATAAGAAGGTCTTGGTTTTGCCTTTTTTTTTTTTCCTGACTATGCAGTCCAGATGGGCTTGCTTTTGAAACAGTCCATTCCTTCAGGTAAAATGCACCTGGAACAAACAAGTGCCGACAGCTGGACAGGAAAACCACACTGAGTTATTATACACTGCTGGTACATCTGATCAACAAGGAGTCAATAGTGTTGTGCTTGTTGTTACTGCCATCAACAGCAAGCATTGCAGCCCTAAATGAGGAAAAAACAAGAGGCTGGAAAGAGGAATGAAAAGCTCAAGTCATGAGTTGGAGTATTATTAATCTCATTTTTGAAAGTTATTTTTCTATCCCTTTTTCAAGCATGTTTTATATAGGCATGTCTTTCAAACTAAGGTTCTATTGCAAAGGCAGACAGAAGGGACTGCCTTGGGGAGCAGTTTGGCTCAGCCTTGGGCAGGTGCCTGTGGGAGGCCTGGCCTGGGGACTCAGGGCAAAGCAGAGCTCCCTCTGCACTGTGCCAGACCCCGTGTCTGTCCCACCCCATCAGGAGGGGATTCCTGCTCAGTCCCAGGCACCTTTACTTACCTGTTTCCTACAAACTCTTACTTTTGACACCACCTCATTTTTCCCCCTTTTATTTTTTTTCCCCTTCCTAATTAGGTGAAATCATCTAACAAGTTAAAAATTATCTGAGAAAATACAGAAAGCCAGAGAGTGAGATCACACACGTCTTGTTTCCATAGCAAAGCAAAGTAGAAAGCATATTATATGTATTATTGGTTTCTCTTCAAGCAAGTTAAGACAGATACACTAATATGCATATGAAAAAAAGATGTCAGAGCTAAACATTCTGGTGAAGATTGGTTTTTGGACAGTGCAGGTTTCAGTATTTTAAGCTTTATCTTGCTTACAAAGTCTACCTTTTTGACTAGCTTTTGATGCTGTTTGTTTTTATTCTTTTCTGCTGCTTGAAAAGCACAAGTGCCTTGGAAGTGCTGAAATAATTTTCTTTGCTAACATTCTATTTTAACCAAGGTTTAATACAATTTAAATCCATTCTATTATGAATTATTATCTATGCTTTGTCCAAAGGAAGAAGCATCATGGTTTCATTATCTATTTAATTCTGTTTTCCTAAATGGAATTAATGTTATTTAAAGAAATCCAGCTTGTCTTTGCTTCTGAATGTTTGTTTTAATGAGCATTACACTGAAAAGGATATATTCCTGTAAATTCCAGCTATGCCAGCCAAAGAGCTGAGTGCTGAGTTGGAAGCAGTTCTAAGTGCATATTCAATGTTAGTGCATTTACTAAAGAAAATGCTAAATACAGATAACATACTTTGGGCCACTACAAAGGTATTTGCTATTTCAGTGTATTACTCCAGCTCTTCAGCTTCCTGTGAAGCCACTCAGATGTGGAGTGTCTAAGGCACATGGCACAGGTACTGAATAAACAGTAGTATTAGTAGGACTTTGCCCAGGATAAAAATTACAAAAAACTTGTACCGTGGCCTTGAGTAGAAATCAGCTTTTGTTAATTAGTGGATTTAGATTCTGCAAGGAATGAAATCTATTATGGAATCTCACCAGAGCAAAGAGGAGCACTGATTTAATTTCTAGCCATGGAATTTATCACAGTAGGTTTTGCCAGGCCCCCAGTTAGTAGGAACCACTTGGTTTGCAGAGGTTGCAAAGCATCCATAAGCACACCCAGTGTGCTAAGCCCAGACTGGTATTGCCCACTATTTGGAGGATCACTCTAATAAGCTTAATGCTATCTTTCTTTGTATCATGTATACCTGATGTGGTTTAGGATTCTTTAGCAAATGGGTTTTTTTTTTTTCTTAATTGGTTAATGCAGATTATGCAGAATTTTTCCAAAGGAAGCAACTGCTGCTCTGGCTCCTGTTTTCTGTCCTGAAAGAGCATGCATTTTTCAGTGGGATTTGCTGGTGCATACGTATCTGGGACATCTCTCTTTTCTTTTCTAATAGAGGGCCAACATATCTTCTAAAAAGAAAATTTATTTAAACAGCAAAACCAAACTTCTTCTTAAAGGAGAACGTCTGTTAAGCTTTTCAACTGCATTTCCAAAAAATAGAGACTGACAGACTGCACAGAAAATCCAAAGATACTTTAACATGCTGGCAGTGAATAACCTTTTATATATTCCCAGAGTACTGAGGTCTCTGCAGGATTCTGTGCTGTAACATTACATTTTTGAAACCAAAGCAATACCGTCACTATTTCAAAATGTGGAAGAACCATGTAGAAGAATGGATGAAGAGCCATTTTTAATACATTTAAATGAAAACTTGCTAGGAAGTGTTAGTGTAGGAGTCTTACAGTTTAAGCAAAGAGAAGAGTATAAATGCATAATTACTATGAGATGAGTAACAATATTACTATTTTGATATGCTGTCCTCTCAGTTACTGAAAAACATTGTCCTTTATGAGGGGAGATTTTGCATTTTCTTGGGCTCTGTGTTCAGAAGAAGAAAAAGCCCCTGTAATGTGTAAAATGATAAAAGTGCAGGGTGTTGTGCTAAGGGCAGATGCTGTACTTTTAGAGCCCTCTAAGCTGCTGCTGGAGTTTACTGTCTTTGGTTGTTGTAACCTTTATGGGTCTCAGAGGGTGAGGTGAGCTGTGCTGGTGACCAGTGCAATGAGAGGGGATTTATTTAACCCTCAGCTGACCTGCACCAACATCATTGCCTAAGGGCCTTTTCTTTTGTTAAGTGTAAATCTTGGAATGTTTTAGATTAGTTTATTATGATAAAGGGACCTTTGCAGGAATACAGTAACAGATTTTGGACATGTCCTTTAGAAAGCAAATAGGCTTTATTAGTAGTCTGCTACTAAATATAGGAAAACATGTAGTTTATTTTTTATTGAGTTGTATTTTAAAAATCTTTCTTCCACTCAACAAAAAAACAAAAATGAAAAATAATGCTGCTTGTCTTAGTAGCAGAGTTTTTTTTTTATATAGTTTTAACATTGCTTTATATTGTACTTTCACGTGATAGTGTAAAATATAAGTATAACTGCCTGAAGCATCTGATACCAATGAGTGCTTCAGCACTGGCTTTCTTATTGCATTTAGTGTCCTTATGATCAGATTATAAAAATTATCATAAAGTATAATGATTTTAGATTTAATATTTGTTGCCAAGCTCTACAAGCACAGAATGGGTTTTATATTTGCAAGATGCTTATGGTCTACCTCTGTGAGCAAAAGGCACAGAAAGTAATAGTCTGTGCTAATTGTCTATTGCATGGATGGATGTCTTGATAGCAGGAAGCATATGTAGGATGAAGGCACTACAGAAAAAGGATTTACATGAAACATATTTTAGAGTCATTTGTGTATGTGCCCACTTCCATGTTTGTGCTAGTGTTCCAGATTGTGTTATGTGAGGAAGAGGAGATAAAACTATCCACAGAGAGAAATTCTTGGCTTGACCATCCATACTCCCATTATAAAGGCACTTAATAGTATAGGAGCTCCTAACAATGGCAAAGACACACTTAAAAATTGTCTGACCTTTTGCAGTGGTTAACTGGTGTCATCTTTATTCATCAATGTTGTTTTTGTTAAAGAATATTTACAGTTGCTCCTTTTGATTTTTTGTTGTTTGTTTGTTTATTATGTTTGGGTTGATACTTTAAATGATACTCAAGAATACTGGATGTTTTTCCTTTTTTTTTTTTTTTTTTAAGGAATGCTAAATTTTTTGCATGTTTAACACAGGGTATATTTTGTATGTGTGCCTCTGTAGACCAGCCATACCTGAAATCCACAGACAAAGCATGGTAAATTGAATATGCAGTTCTTTTTGATAGTATGAGATGAAAAAAATCCTTTTGTGCGAGGTGTTAGAAATTTCTGCTGTTCCAGAAAGAGTCTCAAACTACTCTGTTGGCTTTCAAAACCCAACTGTGCTGAAGCTCTGTGTGTTTCTATAATCTCTACCTCCTTGCTTTCATTTGAAGTATAAAGCAATGGAGCTGTATGAATGTCAGTTCTGTTTATGGCTCCTGCTTTCAGTCAGGGAGACAATTCATCCATGTCCCAGTGACGTTAGGGTAACCCATGTAAGTGCACTTGAGGGTGTTGCCAGTGGTAGAGGAGATTCCCTGCTTGTTCCTTCTGAGCTTGGACCAGTCCAGGTGGTTGGGAATGTTTAATTCTTTTTGTTTTCTCAATTTATCCCAGTATAATAATCCCTGATGTTTTCTCGGTGTATAAAAGATGTGTGGGGGAGACTAGTTGGGAAGCAAAATGAATTTTTTTTCATCTGTTGCCTGAGCAACCCATACATGTGAGAAACCCAGGGGGACCACATAACTTTCAGTTGTTGGCTACAGCACTCAGCGAGTTTTATGAGGGATCTTGACGGTGGGAGGAAGGCTGGCTTTTGTGTTCTCCCTTGTCAGGGGTTTTGATGTCTCTCTCAGGAGTTAGGTAGTTTTGTTCTCTTCCAGCAGAAAGTACAATTAATGCAAGGTGCTGTTGGAGCAATTTTCTTGTTAAATTTGAATTAGGTAATTCATTTAGGAAACCTGAGAGGAAGTTGACACCGAAACCAGATTCGCCTGTGTGCTGAACAGTTGGAAAAGCAATGGGAAATGTTTGCCTTTTATAGGCTTCAGTGCTGTTTCATATCGCTTCTGTTTTAACCATCTTTTGAAAGAGCTTCACTCCGATTTTCCTGTTTGCTGCTGGTCCTGTGCCTGCGATTAGATCTGCCTTCCACTGTATTTCTCCCACTGAGCTGCCCTGGTTCATTTAGCTCAGGCTTGTGAATTGCCTCTAATTGCAAAATGTTACTAGAATTAAGTGGCTTTTTATTCTGCAACATTGTAACATTTGCCATTGAAAGTCTATTGGAAAGTCTGTGTTCTAGCCGAGCACTGATCGTGCTTTTTAGTAGCTCAAGATAAATATGCTTTTAGTAAACAAAACTAGAGCAGTTTGTTGCTTATGCTTTTGCATCATTTAATTTGCAACAGATGAAACTGGCATGCGTGAAGAGTGAAGCATGGAAAGTACTAGAGGGCAAACGGGTGGTTTGTGATGTGGATTATTACCCATAAAGATGGATAGGGTCCACAAAACATCACTTCATGTATTAATGCACCAGCTGGGGGAAAAAAAAATCTATCAGCATACTATATCATGCATAAACTGCTTGGTTTAGGCCTTCAATTCAAATCCTGCTCACTAATCTTCTCTATCTTTATGCTAGTCTGAAGATCTATATATGTATATAGATCTTCCTAGATATAAAAAGCATCTGTACATTTTTAAAAATTCACAATACAAAAAGGCTGGAAGTCGTCCATATGTAAACTGTCTTGAAGGATTTGTGGTAGTGTTTTGTTCTGCAGTGTAAACTGAGTGCTGACAGAAAACCAGTCAGAAATACATCTAACCAGCAGTCTTTCCTTTATCAGTTACAAAGTAATCTAATAATGCAGCAATCATTTTATGCTTTTTTTGTAACAATATAACAATTATTTTGCTGTACAAATTATTTCAAATTTCATGCTGATAAATCAACAGAGTCCTGACTCAGTCCTGAGAACAATTCCTATTATGAAATTTTGTCTTATGTCATTGACGTATTATTTTCTGGCTCTTAGATTTTTTGTAGATCCATTTTAACTGTATTTCTATGTTGCCTTCTTTTTGCAAAAGGCTTTTTGAAGTATGAAGAGAGACTTTCTGAATATTTGCTGTTAAAAATTCATCATCATGTTAATGTTATTTGTAACGGACTCGGTGATTCTGACTTTACTAACCTCAGAGCCTCATCTGTTTTGATTCTTTTAATTCTCTTTTTTATATGGCTGATTAAAAATAAAATAGAAAAACGTAGTGACAATAACTGGGAAAAACTAGTAAAGAAATTCTTTGGTCAAGGGAGGAATGATTATGAAATAATCAAAATTCATTCTCTTGATCCTCTTTCCATCTGGAGTAAGGGATAAGGTTGTAACACAGGAAAAAAAGTGCATTTAGAAGCATTCAAGGATGTTAAGCAACAATAAAACTCTGTAACCATTTAAATGACAGCAGCTGACTATTTGAATTAACTTTGTGTTTGGCTTAATTTTGGGGCCTAATTATTCCTAACTTACGTGAGTAGATTTCAATTATACAATACTGCAGGGATTTGTAGCTAAGGCAACTAAAGGAATCATTTTACATAAAGTACTTTTGTTCAACTGATTAGGCAGGTAAAAATGGAATGATAGAAAATGGGAACTCTTGTCTGATAAGGGCCAGTGAATTGTTACCAGTGACACTATGAAGAAATAACATAAAGAAAGATCATTATTAAAGATCTTGAAAAATTTTGGCAACATGTTTATATCTTGATAGGGCGGTGTTAGTTAACTGTTCACAAGCAATTCACTGGAGTATTAACAATATCTCTATCAGTAAAAAGACAATGAATATTTTTGTGATACCTTGGTTTGGCCTGCATGAGGTGGTTATTTCTAGAAGCTTGTTAACTAAAACTTTTGTTCTTAGAAGGGCTTTTTAATATGTATTTATTTATGCCAGTTAAGCATTTAAATGGGCAAAAGATGCTATCTTGATTGTGAGATATTTAATGTTTTAGATATAAAATAATTTTTAGACATACAATATATCTCCAACATCCCACTTATTTAGAATTACTGTTCCATGAAAATAGTTCTCAGTTATGCTACATTCTTAAGATAACCTGGGGGAATTAAAAGAGAAGGAGGTATTGGAATAAAAGTCTCTGGAGTCAATTCCTATTTTAATGCCCACACACATATATACCCTTCATTGGAAATTATTTTTTCAACAAATTACCGGCATAGCTAGAGCTTAAACCTGGATAGTTTTATGCAGGTATAGATATAGATACAGATATAGATATATTTTGACAGTGTGAACATATATGCTCAGTTAAAATTTCTTTTTTATTCTTTGAACATTTATAAAATCATGCCTCCTAAATTAGATCTGCAGCACAAGTAGGTGTTTCCTTTTGATGATAGCAGACTAACTTCCCTAGATTTAGAATGCCTAATTTTGCTTTCCCTCCATTTTTCAAGCTCAACTTTTTTAGTTTCCTCAACCAAAGTATTGAAGGTTACAAGAGTGCTTATTCTGCTGACAACACAATAGCATGTCTGCAACCTAAACTATTAAGTCTGTTTTTAGAGCTGTCAGCTTTGCCCGTGTCACCTGAATATACACCTAGACCTTACAGTCAGATACTTTAGGAGAAGCACTGCAGTTGTTTTCTGTGTTTGTTGTGTTTAGGAGGTCAGAACTTGGAGTGCCTCTGCTGAGGTTAGTGAAAGGCTTTGATGCTGTTTAAAGGGAGGAAAAAAGCCCACTCATAAAAAATATGTTAAAACGTATAACGCAATTTCTAAATTAGATCCCAAATAAATGCTTAAAACAATAAAATCAGACAACAATACATGCTTCTCTTTCCTCTCTCTTGACAAATTCCAGGTTTTTGTGGAAAATTCATATTTTTGATCGTATGTCTGCTGTTAACATATTAATGTTACACACTTTCAATTAGTACTGCTGACAAGTTATTTAGGAAAGTCTCTGGAGCATGGGGAGATGTGTACAGCTTCTCTGTGTCTGGTGTTTGCTTTCCAAAGTGAAAGCATTAAGATTTAATTATCAGAAGATGTTTGCAGTAGGCAGAGTGCCTTGGAAAGCCCGTCAAGGGCGAGGCTGCAGGTGCCCTCCTGCAGCTGGGCAGGGGGACAAAGGGGGACATTCCTGCCTCGGGAGCTGCCATCGCAGAGGGGCCCTGCACCCCAGTGGGGTCAGCCTCGGGACACTGAGCTGCAGCATTTCCATCTGGTGGTGGGAGGAATGCTGACTCCTGCTCTGTCACCCCATCAGCTCCCTTGTGGTCTCTCTGGCACCCCTGTGATGCAGGAGGCAGGACCGGCAGGAGACAGCCTTTCTTTCTCTCTTAGGAAGAACTTTCCCCCAGCCTCTTCCCTGACCCATGTCACCCAGGCATTTGACAACTGGGAGATGTCTAGGTCATGGTGGAGCTGTCAGGGTGCTTCACCCTTAAATAGATGAAAAACCAGTGAGATCTGTGCATCCACTGAAGCTTGGGAAACCATTGTGCCAGTTGAATGGGCATTTTCTTTTCCATATGAAAAACTGGTCTAGAATATACCATTCTTTGTTGGAATACAGTGCCAGTTTGACACTTAACGTGAATAATGTTCCTTTGTAGGACCCTGTCATTTAAAGGCAGAGTATCTAGAGCCTCATTCTCCTTGATTTTGTTATGAAGATGGTGAAGGGTATCCCAAATTGTCTGCAAACATGAAGACAGCCTATGTGTCTTTATATGGATGTGGTGGGTAGATCCAGAGTTGCATCTGATTTCTGTTCTGAGGAGGGAAACAAGATTTTTCCAAAGGGTTCATTTCCCAGATAAACTAGCCCTTTCAAGACTACTTTCACTGGAACAGAAATTGCCTCATTATATCTCAGTCCTTCAGATTTTTTTCTTTCACTGGTAGTCAGTACTGAAAGCCTCAGAGGAAGATGCCAAAATACTTAAATGCACAAAGTAGCCTGCTTAGAGTGTACATTTATTAATTATCCACTGTCATTGAGTACCAGTAGATATTTCTTGACTCTTGCTTAGGATTTAAAAATAGTATTTAGGTTTGGGTTTTGGAGTGAATTACTGTGGCCATGAATCTCCTTGTCTTTTGTCAACTTTACTTTTCAAAGACATTATCACAGAGCATATTTCTCCATCTCTCACTTCTCAATGCATTTTCAGATCATTTAAGGAGTATAGTAAATAATACTGCTGCCTTGTAAATTTTGCCATCCTGTTCCCTCCTTCCACCCTCTCCATGATCCTTTTCTGATGATGGACACCACTTCATAGACCTCAGCTGTGCAGAGGAAATCATGCTGCTTCTCTGCATTGTCTTCCTTAGCCTTGGTCAGTCACCTAATTCAGCAAACTCATCACTTCTCACACAAAAGAAGCTTCCTACTTTTGTTGTACTTGAGAAATTTCTGGTTGTGAGATCATTGGAAAGCATTTTGGAAAAAAACACCTGTGAGTTTAAGATGCATACAGAACACAGGCATGGAAAAACATACTAAAGAGTCAAGAGACAAAACCAGTCATAATTTGCCAGTTTGTTTACTTTTATATATTGGTACAAGTCATTGTGCCAGACACTTTCCTCTAATTTTGTAGCACAGCTATAAATTTTGCTATATCTAATTGCAGGAAACTTTTTCTGCTCAGCATTTTTTATTTTATTCTTGCTGAGCAAGTAATGTGTTTATATGAAAAATAATTTTATATATAAATTTGGTTTACAGATGTTTAAGGGCTTATAATTCTCCCTTTAAAGTCAAGCTTAATTTTTATATGTTTTTTTAATGGAAAGATTTTATGGCCAACACATGCCCCATGAGAAAAGGAAGAAGTTACAGATGGTCCAGAGTAGAGGGTCTGTTTCATACATAAAAACTTCATGTCAGCATTTCAACAGAGCAGTTTCTTAGGGTATCTCTGTTATCACTGACACTTTCACATTGACAAGCATATGGGATGTAGTGCTGAATGTGTAAATTGAAATGATCACATCTAGCATTTCCCTGTACCAGGTGCCAGCTTGCTGCTGCAGCTCTGCACTTAATGTTGAAGGAGGAGTGCTAGGAATAGTTTCATTTGCTAATTATCTCTTATCTCCGGCACGTAGTCCTTGGGCAAACAGCTTACCCAGGTGTTTTTGAGAACACCTATCTGGACAGTGCAGGACTGCAGGTGGTCCTGTGGTGACAGTATGGAGTGCAGAACATGTAAGAAATCTCCATCTGTGCATGAGGGGTTTTTTTTTCTCTCTTTTTTTTTAAGTCTTCCATGAAGAACAGAAGATAAATTTGCGAGAATTTTTCTATCCCTATAAAGTTTGTGTGAAAAGCAGAAGACTGCCATTCCACAGCCCAAGAAAAATGTGTGCGTGTGTGTGTTACGTTTGAGGGGTTTGTGATAACAAACCTGATTGTCCTGTCTTGTGATTTCAGTGGAAAGAAAAGAGTGTACATGCCAGTGAGAGTTTTGCAAGGACCTGCAAGTTAAAATAAATAAAACCTGGTGGTTTAAGGAAGAGGTCGAATCTAAATTGCCTTTCAGTATTACTGTTCCAGGATCCAGTTTAACAGGATTATATAATTTTACTAATAACACTTTGATCTGTCATTTATACAAAAAGGGAGGCTTTCCAAAGCATTTGCCTTACATGTTCTTTTTGGGCTAGACTTAATCACTTGCAGAACTGATAATATTTTCTCATTCTTTAAAAATTCACATTAGAGTATTACACTTAATAGGACTGTGGTTTGAGTACAGAATGTTAAAAGGAACCATTTAATTCATAATCCTGTAATTCAGACAGCTAAATTATCCCTCCCTTTCCCTGATATTTATTAAAATGAATCCAAAGAAACTTCAGAAATGTTGCTGTCATCCAATTGCCCTTTTAGGTTTCTTTATTGCTGTAGAGAACATTCCTTACTATGATTAAGTGCAACATCTATTTGTTTATGATTTCTCCTTGCATTTTTCCACCCTTCCTATAGGAGTTACAGTTTTCATTCTTAGGCATTCTATACACACTAAAATTCATGGTGTTTGCCCATGAATCTGAGTGAACTGAGCATCTCAGTTATACATACTTGCCCAAGAAAATTTTATTAGTAGCTGCACCTCTACACTTGTTTTATTTCTTGCCTCTAGTTTTTAATATTTACTAGCACTCAGAAGGTGTTATGTAGCAACTCGTTAATTAAAGAAAAAATATCCCACACCTGGCAAACAAAACCGAGGAAAAAAGTCCCCCCAAAACCAGCCCAAAGGGAAAAAGAACCCCCAGCCTGTAGTCCCGAATCAAACGAGGCTGGAGAAATACCTGAGCATGCAGTTATTGTATGCAAATCAGGCTGCCTTAAACTCGGGGTGTGGGTTTTGTGTCATGGAGCAGATCTCTTCTCTTTGCCTGTCTGACCTACTGCCAGTGCCTCTCCTGTGCAGAGGTCAGTTTGCTTCGTGGGCTTGGGGTTGCAGTGTCCCAGTTTCTCACGGGGTTCGGTGCCAGGAGTTCTCTGCCCTGCTCTGGAATTGGGGTTTTCCTCCTGCAGCCCAGCCTGGACTGCTGGATCCCCCAGCCCCGGGGCCCTGTGCTGACAGCAGCTGGGGCTTGGCCCCAGTCCAGCACCAGCCTGGCTTGTCTCCAAGCCCTGGGAGTGGCTAGGCATTGATGGGGACATGCAGTGCAGCTTTAGGATGGATCAAATTAACTCTGAAACTATTTCCTCAGTCTCCCATCACTGTTCTAGTTTAAAAAAGCTTCGTTTTTCTGTCCTAAGAGCAGGGATTTTAAAAAGTGTTGATAATGCTTAGAGATGGAGGCAGCTGCTGTCAGTGCTCGCTGTGGGTTCTCAGGTGTTACTGAAAGTGTGTTAATGGATACCATTAGGCATTAGTACCTGTATTTTAGGTGCCTAAAACATAGTTAGGAGACTGTGAGAGTGGTGTTTTCCAGCTCTTGTTTCTGCTGAAGTTCATTAACCTGAAGGAAATGGGTAAATAACAAAGACCAAAAAGCATCTTGAGCCTAGGAATTTATTCCAGGCTTCTGAAGAACTCATTTACCTTGTTCAAGGGGTCAGTTCTTTCTATGACTCCTAGATCAGGAAAAACAGGTTTTTTCAGAGAATACCTCCAGGCCAGGTAAGGCCCCAGACCTTTTAACTCTGATTTTCATTATAATGGCTTTCCCAGTCCAGGCATGAATAGACATCTGGGAAGCTGATCTGTTCATCCTGCAACAGCCTGAGCAGAAAGTCAGATCAGCCATTTCTCATTTCTTGTCTTTCTGATATTTGCTGTAGCAGTTTCGTAAGTTTTACTGTGAGATTTTTGGGCTCACTAGGGATTGATCATGTAGAAACAAACTGAATTCAGAGAAAACTGGACACTTTCACAAAACCACAATTTTTTCACTCCTTTCCAAAAATCACAATACAAAAACATGTCTCTAAATTAAATAAATAGAAAATATTCATAGTAAAATATTTTCGCTGGAAAAATATTAAGTAATTTTAAGAGTAACTTTTATGGCAGCATATTTTAAGAACATTAGTTATTAAAATTAAGAAAAAATTCTAATCATATTAAGCATATTCAGTTTCTGTATCCTTTAATTTAAATTTACTGGTTGCCTTTAGTACTATGCTGTTATAACTCCAACATAATGATTATTTGAAGGATAGTTTGGTTTTTTTTCAATTTTTGCACTGCAATGTGTGTTTCTTTTGGCTGTATACTTTCTTTTTGCTCTTCAGCTTTATTTCATGAAGACTATTTTGAAGAACATGTAGGAGGAGATAGAGGTTGAGCTGCAGAAGTAAACTCTTCCATTGTTTTCATCATACTGGTATTTCCTATGGTCAGCATGTAATCTCCTTTGTTCTGTCAACAGTCAAAAAGTATTTAGGCACAGTATTGTGCAATTCAGTTTTATTTCAAGATGTAGCTGTCACTATTCTCACCTATTTTCTTGTGATTTCATTATTGACATGGTGAGCAGTCGGTATCGCAGGGATGGCACTTTCTGTGCTCAGGTTGTGCTGCTCCCTGCAGAAGAGGCTGGATTCATGCAGAAGGCCATAGATCAGCTTTTTTGAGAAACACAGACTGTATTCTTTCACCTTTTAACATGGCATTTTTTCTTTTACTGAATTTTAGTGGATCTGAATCTGAACAAAGGAATTGGTTATTACAACTGTAGCAGAATCGCAGATTTGTCTTTTTACTGCTTTCACTTAAGTTTCAGCTGGTGGAAACTGCATTTTGTAATGACAAGGCTTCCCAACTGGTATGAAACAGTAATGGACAGGCAGTGTGGATGCTAGCCAAAGCAGTAAAAGAGAGGCATTAGGCAATATGTAAGCTATGTATATGCTGAAAATTTCTAAATATATGAGATTTATAATCTGAAGTCCTACATTATAATAAATCTTGAATCTCATTTGGATGAAACATGATGCCCTGGTTCAAGAAGTGTGGTGTCCTACCTAATTCATTTTTTTAAAAAATAAATTTTTATCTCAGAAAGCAGAAGGTGGAAATATAAATTTCCATAGCTGTATCTGTTATGACTAGTTTTGGAAATTGTGAAAGGCAGAGATGCCTAATAGGAAAGTTTTGATGGAAGGGAGAGGAAGGTAGCCCTAAGCAAGTGCTGCGAGCAGCCCTGGAGGGACTCCATCTTTAACAAAGGAACAGAGAAATGTAGCTGCAAATAACTCTCTGAAGCAAGTCAGCTGTGGGTAAAGGAGGAGCTCAAAAACCTGAGTAAACCAAGACAAGTGCAAGAACTAGGAAGGGTTTGCTTGGGAAGGAAGCTCTGCTTTTTTGCTTTTGTATTTTACTGAATTCTTTTCAGTTTTCTAATCGAGGAAGTGACCCTTTCACGCCTCTCAGTTTTTGAAAATGTTTACCTACCTAACCTGTGCAGGGCGTGTTCAGGACCGGGAACAACAGCACTGGGATGCATTTCCTGTTCAATTGTCAGCAGCAGCCTGGCAAGTGGGATTACCAGTGTCAGACCAGAAAAAAATGTTCCCCTGGCTGATGCCTCACAGGCAGCAAGGTGTCCCGTTTGGCAAGAGGCAGATTGCAAGGAGGCACTATGTTCCTGCAGGGTGGGAGGAGGAAAATGCTTCTTGTGCAGGAAAAGCTGCAGCCTCTCAGGCCAAATAACTGCGTGCGAGAGGCTTTCGTAATGAGTAACATGCAGTTTCTCACATGGAACCTCAAAATAATGAAAAACAAATATTGCAGCTTTTCTAGTCCATTTTTGGACTAGGATATTTGGAAGTTGTCTGAGGGAGAAAAGCCTTTGTTCACCTACTTCAACTTTCTCTGCAGCTTGAGTGAGGTTGATGCAAAACAGACAAAAACACTTAGCCATATGAACACAATATACTGTTTAACAAAGAGTAAAAATTGAATTAGCTGTACAATTAAAATATGTCTGTAGTGTTTTTTACATTGTTGATGTTCTAAAGGGGTTAGAAATGGTAACATGTATCTTGCATCTCTCTGAACTGGGTTGTTAGCTGTAGTAATCTTGTGAAAGATCAGAGCCCTCTCAATTCCTCGTTGTCTTCAGGACTTTCATTTTCTCTCTAATTTTCCCTTCAGCTGTTTTTTCTATATTTCTGGCTTGTCTATATTTTTTTTTTTTTTTTAATTTAAAACTCATGTCTATTTTCTTTTGCAGTGTTTCCCTTTAGGGCAATTCTTAATCTCACAGAAGGATCAAAACATTCGAGTTAATGTTGGTTTAGTAGCCAGTCCAGATAAGAGAGCATTCTTTAGTGCATATTCTTGTATCTTTTTTTGCCCTTTCACCCAGTAGGATTGTGCATTTCTAGAAAGGTTTGGAGTTTAGGTTGCAGATGTGTTCAACTGCTAGTCTCTGCCTCCCACTAGCCTACCCTATTTCCTTGCCAATTCAAACAGCACTTTCCAGATTTTCTTAATGAAATTCAGTTCACCTTACTCAGCCTAAAGTGAGTACTAGAGGGATGTATTAATTTAGCCTAGAAACTTGATTTGTGAGTTATCTCAGTTCTGTCAGCCTAGGTGCTTGTTCAGACTTGGATCCAAGTTGCAGGAGAGAAAATTTCTTGCTGGAAATTTTAACTGCAATTTCTAGGCATAGCTAGCATTATCAAAATATGAAAAATTAAGTTGTCTCATTACTCTTCACTTCACAGAGGTGAGAAGTGTGTCAGCACCTGCCTGAATGAGAAGTCTTTAAGATTTGGTTTCTTTTTTTTATTGGTTGTAATCTCTTCCCAGGTGCTTATTAGTTTTTGCCTTCTTTACCTGTCTAAGACTCCTACTGAAATAAATAGGAAGCCATGCTGTGCAACTGGGGACAGTGCATGGCCCTTTGGAAGTGTTTTGCTGTAGGGTCTCTACTGCTGTGGTGCAAGTCTTATAATTTGAAATACATATTCTGCATTTTAAACCATAAGAGAAGTTAAAAAAAAAAAAAGACATGGCTATGAAGTTTTTTTTTCATCTGCATGGAAAATGTGGTTCTCCTGTTAATGCAGTTAGTAAGGAAAAAACCTGGCTGAAACAAAGATATGTATCAGTAAAATTCAAAATAATTGGCATCAAGGTAGTAAAAAAAGTCACTGAGATGTAGCTTATTTTTAAAATTAAGGCTTTGAAGTTTTTTAAAAAGTGTGGTTTTTATTTTGACATAATTATATACATGTTACCAGCATTTCAGTGAAGACGACATTTCCTGAAACAAAACACATCATTTATAAAGGCTGTTGAAAACTCAGCTCTCAAATTATTCTGACTTCAGTGGTATGAATTACACATATAAGCAGAGCCTTTAACATAAAATGACTGCGGCACCGGCATCATCTTTCATCTCCTTTGCCTGCCCTGTCTCACACTCACTCCATCGCTTTGAAAGGTCAGATCTGTTAGTGTAAATGGTCCTGTGCCCCAGTACCAGCCATAGAAAGGAAAGGCAAAGGCATCTCTGTCGTGGAGGATTACCAGTGTGTTGCTTTGTCTATATTTCAGTGATTATTCATTAAATTACTCAATCAACTACTGAGTGTAAAAAACATCTGGGATTATACTCATTTGTGATTGAAATAAGCCAATGTGACCACTTAAAAAGCATGTTACTCTTCTCTCCATCCCTGGGACCTGTTTTCTACTGTAGGTTGCCCCTCCCTGCAGAAATGTGGTCTGAACTGTAATCAGTTATGCAGCATGGGTGATCCACTAGCACTAAAAAAAAAAAAGTAAGCACACACCACAAAACACCTAGCCTAAACAAGGGAGGAGCAGCAAAGATGAAAGGCAAAGTCTTTTTTTCACCCTTTCTTTGTTTTTCTGTGGTGATGCTTGTTTATGCCATTTGAAAATACGGCCTTAGTCTTTTTAAACTCCATTTGTAGTTGGAGAATCATATTTTTTCCTAAGCAACAGGATGTGAGAAGAAAAACTGAAGGATAGAACCCATGATATTTTTTACTTCCACTTTTGGGAGGAAATCAGGGATTTTTATTACTCTTTTTATTTAAGGAGAAAAATAGAGCCCAGGTTGGATTTGATGTTTTAAGTATTCCCTTGCTTACAGTTTTGAGGTATTATCAGTTTTATAGGTGGATTTAATTTCCATGGAGTAAAATTGTGCTAATTTCAACATGTGGCAGGCTACTGTGATGTTATTTCTTTTGCTGTTTTACAATTTCTTTTTCTGTTCTACTGCTTGATTACTTTTATTGTAAACCCACAAAACAGCTGGCATAATGCAGAGATTAAAATTACACTTTTACAAGAATGATGAAGTGTTAAACTGCTTTTACTCTGACATTTTGGGTGGTTAGATTTTAATTATTTGAGTAAAGTTGTTAATTCAGCTCAATAAAAGCCATATCCACATGATAGATGTAGATGTCAAAATGCCACAAAGGGTTCCCTGCCTTTGATTAGAGGTGTTACTATGAAGTTAAACCCAGATTACAAGAGCATTTTAAATTCTATTGATTCTGTCATCCTTTTTTCTAATGTGCTGTTCAAAATCAATGCCTAAAAAAAAAAGAAAAAGGGAAAGAATGGCACTATATTCCCCCCTAGACCTGCTGGTTTCTCTGTAAGTTACCAAGAGACAGTCTCTACATCTTTCAGTCAAGAAAGAACTCAATGAAACAGGGATTTACTCTGACTCGGCTGTCTTGCTTTAAGTTTCATTTTGTTATACATGCTTCACCCATCTTGGGACGTTGTATTGGAGTGTGTGCTTGGGGGATGCAGCTGTCAAGCATTATTTCAGATAAACAGAGCCCCAGCTACATCCTATCAGAGAAACTGTCCAGAAAATCAGATACTGCTTCTTTTGAGGTTGGCTTGACTTTTGCTTACACGAAGCACAAAAGAGCTTACAGAGAGGAAACACAGTCCTTGGCACATTTTGACTAGTTGCAAATTCATGAATACTCTGTATTCTGTCTTTGTTTAAGGCTTAGTCCTTATGACCCCGAGGTTCAGTTACTCCCTTCCCTTTCCATTACCTGGCAGCTTCTTTTCTCAGGGAGATAACAATGGTAATTCTCCTATGCAAATTCTGCAATTCTTAAAGGCAGTATCCTTTTAAAAAGAATTGGTAATATTTAAGGAATAAGAAGAGGTAAAGAAAGAAAGAAAAAAGCTCTCGATGTAATGGGAGTAATCCTGCAGAGGACGGGTCACACCAAGTGGTTGCATCTTTTCCTTTTAAGTGTGTCTTCCAGTGTGTTTTGTTTGAGCCTTAAGGGCATAACCTTCTTAGCAGTAATAGTTAAAGTTCACAGCTTATAGGATAAATATACCTATCAACCTTTAGCATTTGAACATGGAAGTGCAGTTAGGAAATGTCTACTGTATTGAGCAGAACATTTTACTTCTAGCGTTGTGATTCTAATCTTAAAATTCTTTATCTTGCACGGCAGAATAAAAATTGAAACCAAACTTAAGCCAGTTGACCCTGTCCTGCTTACAAGTAAAACTTCCACCATGAGATTTTTTTTCCTAAAAGTAAATATTAAAGCCATCATGCTTTAGTTATTTAAAAATTTCTTTTAGATAGGAATTCTTCAGAAATATAATGTAAATGTTATGTTCTGTGACTTGACATTTATTGCATTTCAGATTTTATGCCTCAGATGAATGGCTTAAATAGGAATTAAGACAAAATGATTTTTTTTTTCCCCATTTAAGTAGTTGCTGGGAAAGAGGGAATAGTCTGAAAATACCATCTTGTAATCTTGAATTAGAATGAGTTATGCCAAGTAGCTGTGGAGGCCATTTAGTATTTCAGAAACACAGCAGGGGAGCTTTTTTAAAAGACATAATTAAAAACAACGGATGGTAGAGGCTGTTATGGATCTTAGGTCCCAGGCTTCCAGAATAATTGTAAGTTCCTCTAAAATACCTCTTGCTGTGGTTGCCTATTTGTGTGATATTTCACTCTAGTCAGTATATTTGAATGTGGGGGTTTCAGTAAGTTGAGGCTGGGTTGGTCACTTCCACGTTATTTTTGTTAAATATTGTTTGTTTGGGTTTAGATAATAGACCTTTTGAGAGAATACTTCAATAACATTCATGACTTTTGCTGTTTGGGTAATCTTACCTTAACTAAGAGACTGAACCTTACCAGGGTATGTGAAGTTACATCTATTGTTATAAATAACAAAGTTGTTGAACTGAATAAAGGTCAGTATGTTTTTTTCACTAGCTGTCAAATTGTACGTGAGTTGTTTGCAATCAGCTCTGCTGCTTTAGGCACAGAGAACTGTGCTTTAAAACAATTCTGCATAGCTACACAGGGACATAGCTGAAATTTCGTTGTAGTGGCAGCAGTTCTAGTAGGGACTGTAGTCTGGAGGAAAATTTCTTTGCCACTAGCAGTGAAGATTAATGGGTATGTTTAAAAGATAGAGAACATAAATGCATGCATAACGTTTTCAATGGTAGAACAATATTCCTGAAACATGTTAAATGGAATTTTGAATTGGAGCCTTGTTTTCCTTATTGCAGTGTTGATCTGCAATCAGTATATACCATCCTCTGAATTCCAGAGGCACATTCACCACTGCAGACGTGGGTTAGGAATGCTGCCACACCGACCACTGGCACCTTTAAACAGGATATTATCTAATACAGTTTATAGCTTCATTCCCTGTGCCATTAAATAAATAAAGCATTCAGTGTGTGCATCAGTGCCATCAAGCATGAATACCCCGGTGGGCTGGGAATTAAATGCCAAGTGAGGGTCAGAAGCAACAAAGGCTGAATAACACTCAGCAAATGTATACATATTAGGTAAGGAACAGTGCCCCTGATGCAGAAGAAATTGAATAAGCACCTTGCAACGTCTAGATGGAGCATAAAGACTTCTTTTGTTTGCCTGAGCTGCTATCATTGACCCAAGTACAATATTGCATTTTTGAATGAACTGAACAATAGTTTATTACAGGTAAAAAGAAATCTTGGGAGCCCCAATTCTGCTGTGCTATTATACAGTCAGGCCTGATCATTGTTCAGCCTGCAGCCCCTCAGGCCAAGTGGACTAGTGAAATATATTTTGCAGTACGTTCTCTTAGCAGGCAAAACTAATTATCTCTGTTTTGTCAGATTTTGTGTTTTGAAATACAGTTATAATTTCATATTTTTACAAGGAATGTCCCCGTGCTAGTGGTGCTAAGCTTCCTTTTTTTCTAGCAGTTCAATTTTGGTTCTGTGAAATACTCTGCTCTCTCCAAATATGAAATATATACATTAAGAGACAGTATTGCATTCTGGTGGACCAGCTTGAAGTTACTGCTGAAGCAGCTTTTCCTCATCTAATTTAAACTTTTTTTTCCTGAAAATATCAATTATGTTTTATGTTATGATATAAATGTAAAACAATGTGTCTAGCTAAGGTTCCTAGAGGCTGAATATAGTTATTTCTTGATTGGGTTACGTTTGAACAGTTCCAGAAAAAAAGATTCTTTTCTATATACTTAAATTGGTTCTTCTTCGTTATTCTAGTTTGGCTTGCTTCATATTACCCTCTAGTGTACAAATATCCTAGAAGTATTATTTTTGTTATAAGAATTAGCAGGACTGAGTACTTAGAAGAGTTACCCTCCTTGCTTTGCTTACTTAAAGTATGAATAATGAGTTTTTTGGCTGATCTAATGTAGATCATTTTATTTTAGCATTCTAGTAGCCTCTCTATGCTACTGAAGTGAAAAAGCAAAATTTGTATTATGAAATCTTTGTTAAAACAGAGGGGTGACTGTGTGGTAAGCTGAATCAAGGGATAATTATTGCTTTGGGTGAGTAGTAACCTGGAATTCTTGAGTATTGATAACTGTCTGTGTTCCCTTTTTTTTTTTTCTTCCAGTCATCATATATAAAAGTTAAGTTGGTTGTAATTCTGACAGTGGGCTAGGAGAATAATTGCCCATAGTTAGCAGGAAAAAGCATTGTTATGACAGAATTTTCTCCTCAGTTACTTTAATGTGTTCTGCACAAAGACATTCAACAGCCAAAAAAGTCTGTGAATTGCCTGAATTGATAGGAATTAAATAATGAAAATTAAATGAAATTTGTTTTAGAAATAAAAATGGAAAAAAAATCAATAATGCATCAAAATGTCATAAGAGGCTATTCAGCTCCTTGCATAGTTTTAGTAACTTATCTCCTGAAGTAAATTGGTGGATGTGCTGATATATGATAATACACACTTACCAAATTCTGTAATTTAATCCACACTGTAATTCAATAGCCTTTTGCCTAAGATGTTGTAATCTCTTTAGGATGTACTTATCCATGAAAGTAGAGCCTACCAGCCTATTTGAGACTATATGTGAGTGCGGAATTTCATGCCCTTTAAGTAGTCCGATGCCCTTTTGGTTAGGTAGTTTAAAAGATATGGTTTTGTAAGGTCTTGTTTCCTTAAAAAAACCTTTCAAATTAAATTAAAGTAAAATAATTAAATTAAAACATCGTGGTAGTTTTTTTATTCCTGCAGGTGAGAGATTTCAGGACAGAGCCTCATTAAATGCGAACAAGTTTAATTGCGATGCCTTTGCTACCAGTGAATTCAGGGCTCCCTTTCTCTTACTAAGATATTTTTTGTTTTCCTGGGAGTCTGAAAAGAGACATAAAAACCCTGGAATTGACAAGCATGTAGTGTCTCCACTAATTCCCACCTAGCTTTGTTCAAAGCTAGCAGAAACATAAACAGGTATAATTCTGGGTATTTTAAGGCTTTCCTGAAATCTCCTTCAATGCTCTTTATTTGTGAATTTGATAACAACACAAGGTTGAGCTGCTGTCCTGATTAGTCAGTAGCACAGTATCTTTGACCAGAGCTACAGAAGGTTTGCATCTGGTCACATGAAAAAGGTAACATGACACAGTGTTCATCAGTCTCATTATGGTTTTGAAAGTTTGATTCAGGGGTGTAAACCCAGCAATTTGTTGTAATGAGGGGTAAAGAGTGCTATAAATAAACAAGATTTTTATATGATTTGGACTGCTCACTGCCTAAGAAGGAAAAAGAATTTCCCATATTATCCTATTTTAATGATTCTATTACGGTTTCCTGGAATAAATGAAATACTGAAATACAGACAATTATAACTACAATTACTGAAGTAACTGGAATACGGATACTCTTGAAAGTAAATTCAAAGAAACTACATAATGAGGTTTGACTATTTTGAATCCAGTGAATAGTTTAAAAAAAATTACTTAAGAAGGTAGTAGTTGGAATAAGAAACAAATTGCCACTTGGCTGGATGTAAATGCAGACTGCACAATCTGTAATATTATTTCGTACTCTGTATTTGTGAAGTCCTTACCTTATTAGAAGCAATATGGATCTAACATCTTCTGTAGAAGAACAACACTGTGGACATGTTCGCTGTCCACCTTTATCAGAGTCCAATGCCTCACACAGATGGATACAAATATTCCTGAATGTAAAAAGAAACTCCGAGGACAGACTAGGAAATGTATTTTTAGGCTCAACAACCTTAGGTCAATAGCATTAAAATGTATTCTATCTTCAGTCAAAAAGATCTTTTCATCTTCATTTTCAACCTCTTCAGTCCAATCTGTGTATAAAATATGCTACTTTTTAACATTCTTGTGGGGTTAATAACTACAAATAAAAAACTAATTTGTGTGGATTCTCAACAGCATATGATTTGAGCCTGTGAGAGTCCACACACCCCTTCATCTATCCACATCCATTTTTACCTGTAGCTGTTAATTTGTAAAATGATAATTAAGATTTTGTCAATTACTTTTTAAAAGTTGTAATAAGTGCATTGTATCACTATGATGAACATGTTCAATTCGTGCTTGTATGGCACAATTTCCTCTTAGGCATGCTGTAATCTCTACTTCATTATCCAAACAAGATTTCAACTTTCTTTTCAAGTACATACTCATGATTAATTGGGCTATTAGCTAGAAGGGACCTCACATGTCTGAAAGGGTAATGGAGCACTGATGTTTGGGGATGTGTGTTTTGTTGTCCAGAGACCAGAAGAGGCACCCCCAGGATTATGTCTATAACAGACTTGAGATACCCTGTTCATACTTTAATAAGCAATTGGAATGGGTAATCTGGTAATGCATCATTGTAACTAGTGAGTAGTAATTGCTAGAAAATAAACTGAGATCTTACAAAACAACTGCATGCACGCACTTGTGGATTTTCCCTGTAGGTCTGGAGCCAGGAGTTGAGGCAATCACATTTGTACAAGTATGTTTCTACTTAGAAAAACAGAATAAAAAAATGAAACACAACATGTGACTAAGCTTTCTAAAAGTAGTGTTCTTTCAAGACTGATAGCCTCTGGCTAAATTCACATATCTTGTGGAAAATAATGTAGAATAACAGTTTTCTCATACATATTTTTCCCTCTTTTAGGAATAGCTGGCATGCCCATACACACTCCTAAAAATATAAAAAATACCACTAGAGTGTATCAATGAGTATTTATGAACCACTGATTAGTACCTTTGAAAATACTTACAGCGTTTGAATGATGTAGCTGTAGCTACAAATGTCATCAAAATACTTAATATGTTAAATGGCTGGAGAGAGGTATTTCTGATAGTCTTTCTTATTTTTTTGCCTTTGAAATTTTTTTGAATTTTATCATTAGGAATGTTGGGTCGGACTTTCCACTGGAAGATCTTTATTCTGATAAATTACCAAAACAGTGCTGAGGCTGTCGAACACTCATTCCCCAAGAAGTAACCTTTTTATATCCTGGACTGATCACTTGGATTGTTTGTTTCATACAGAAGTTCAGGGATTCATATCATACATGTATATGTCACAGTCTGTATCCAGAGTGGAATTCAAATTTCAGAACTGGTCAGAAGGAAATGCTTTTTGTGTCCAGACAGCAATGAGTGTTTCTCTTTGCTTTAGAACATGCTGCTTTCAAATGTGCCCAGCTTCTTGGAGCTTTGTCCTACGTTCTGCTTGCCGTGTTTGTGAGCACAGTTGCTAGTGAGGTTGTCCCTCCTGTAGGTGCTTAAGCACAAATCATCTCTTTACCCTCTATTGCGTTGATTTCCTACCCCACAGAACTGAAATTTGTAGATTCTGAGCCGTTTCTTTAATGTTGTAATAGATGTTTCTCCTCAGAGCTCTGCAGGTTTCACATGTGGAGCTCTCAAGAGCCTCCAGACCCTTCCTGAACAGCCTGCATATGACATGGGGCCTCAGAACCCAACGGGTTCCCAGCAGGGAACACCCCTGAAACACTGTTCTCACTCATTCAAATCCTAACTCCTGCCTCAGTAGGTTCAGCCTCCTCTGATCAAAAACTTCACTGTGCATCCAAAACTCCTTCTTGAAACATTATCTTGAACAAAAAAATAAATTTTTTGTAACGTTTACAGTAAGTAAATTGCTTCAGTCCCTGCTGCATCCACCTGTCCTCCCCGTGTTGCTCTTCCCAGGACAGCAGAAATGTGGCATTTCAATGGGCCTGGCCTTGCAAATGCAGACAAGGGTTACTTTGCTGTTGACTGCACAGTTTTATTCTTCTTGGTTTACACTAAGTTCAACAGCTGCCCGAGCACACCGTGGCATAAAACCGAGCGTGCCCAGAGCTGCCCAAGTGTGTAACTACTCACTACTGACATTGTGCTTCCTCACCCTCCCTCAACCTTGAAGACAGGCAGTATAGTATTTTACAAGCTAATTGTGCTTGGTCTTGCTGAACTGTAAAACAATAAAACACAAACACTGATTTTGAAATCTGAGCTGGAGAGCAAGCAGTTTAAATACTGACTGACTTTGAAACTGGAGCCGAAGAACAAACAGTTTTGCCCAGGCACACAACCTGGAGTGCTGCATTAATTCACCCGATCTGTTCCCTCCCGAGGTGTTGGGGGCTCTTGTCTGTGTCATGCCAGCTGGTGAGGTACACTTGTTGGGTTGAGGATGGCTCTCAGCCAACCTGCATCGCTTCCAAACATGTTGAAGTGAGTAAAATTTGGATTTGAAGTATTTAGTTACTCTGAGCCAGCTCTTCAAGGTTTTCTTTTTCCCATCCCTGGTGACAGCCCCTTTTGTTTTTTTGTGCTGGAAGAAGCAAAACTTGCGGGCTGCTGCTTTGAGACTTGAGCAAAAGTTTCTGATGAACACCAGATGAAGAAATACCATCTTTTGTAAATGTTTATGTTACAGTTAAGAAATAATTTCTTCCTAAGCACCTGTAGTTTTAGACAGTAGAGTCTACCTAACAGTTTGGGGATTTTTGATTTCTTAGTACTTATTTGTACTTTTGTTTTGGCTCTTGGGCTCTCATTAGTTTGGCAGATGTCTTGCTCTGAAACTGTGATGCCTTTCTGGAAATATAATAATACAAATGGGACTGTACAGATCGATTGAGATACTCTATTCAGTTTGGTTTTAGTTTTGGCCTCTTCTTCAGCATATGTAGCTGATCTTTGCATTTTTTTCTTTTCAGTATCAGTTTTTGTCAGTAAGTAACTGCTAATTCTGGAAGCAGTGATCTTTAGACATTTGCAATATTGGCTTGGGAGGTTTGGAGATATGGCATTCAGCCTTGGTCTTGCTTAACATGAGCTATGTGGTCCCTGTACCCTTGTGGAACCCCCAGGTAGGATGTGAAGCTGGCAGTGGTCTGACCTGGAGCTGCGAGCTGCTAGCCCATAGAGAATGAGTTTTTCTGGGTCTTAGTTCTCAGTAGCACTGAGGACTGCTTGCAGGCCTCTTCTTCCACCTGAGATCTGGAGGTGAACACTGGTTCCTACATTTAGCTTCTTTCAGAGGTCAGCCTGCCAGGAGTGGCTCTTCTTTGGCTGCTGGTGCCATCTCCCACCTTTTACACAGAAATACTCCCATGCAGGCGCATTCACACAGGAGCTGGAAATTTGGAGAGTGTCTTCTGTGCTTGATAAGACACAAACATTTGTCTCTTCTCAGGCCACCCAAAGCTCCAGGTTGAAGGGGTCCACATGCCCATCCTGTTTGCTTGGGGAAGGTACAAGAAACCCTGCAAGATGCAGTTCTAGAATAGCCCAGTGCTGATGTTAGATATGTATCCTCCAGCCTCGATCAAGTATAAATTGTCTGAAAGCATCAAGGCTTGCTGTCAGTGATCTCAGAGGAGAGCAAGCGCTTCTAACTGGGTCACTCAGCTCTGGTCTTGCTTCTGATCCGATGCAGTAGTCTGTCTCTGTCAGTTCTAGGCCAAGTTACTGCTGCATTTGTAACTTGCAGAATTATTTCTTCTGTCCTAAAATGAATGAATCCTCAATTGCTTTTGGGTTACAATTTTGTAATAGGTTTCTGGAACAACCTGGTACTGAGCACTCAAAATGCTATTACTGTGCTACCTGGAAAATGCTAATTAATCCAGACATACTGTTTTCCATGAAAAGCAAATGCTGAGTGGCTTATTAACCTTTTTTCTGAGGGAAGTGGAGAAGAAAATGTAGGCATCACCATTATTCCATCCGCCCAAAGAGATGGGCAGGGAAGAGGTGGAATTGCAGTTTATTATTTCTCCCCAGTAAGAGTGCCAATGTCATACACCGAGTTCATTATCAACTTCTTCTCACAGGGAAGTAGGAGGAAGGAAAAAAACAAAAAAGGTCATTAGTGTCTGCTTAGCAGAAGTGATGTCAGGAGAGCTGTTTTTATTCCTCTCTCTGTGCCCGGGCAGGGGTGGGCGGGCACAGCCCCGGGCTCCTGCAGGTGCTGGGCTTCCCTTGCGGGCACTGCTCGGGTTGCATTTAATAAGCAATATTCAAGCCCTACCGGTTTGCTTTCTCTGAGAGGAACGGTGAAAGCACTGACTTGCTCTGGAACAAAAGAATGGGAGGTGCTAAATTAGCTTTAGGCATAGTGCTGTCCTCTGCAGGTGTAGAAACAGTTTGGGATTTCTTTGTTCGTTTCCATTTATTCTGTTCATTTTAATTCTGTGACAAATATCGTGAAAAGTTAAAGTTATCTAGGAACAGTTAAAGTGGATTTTTTTTTTTTCCTTCTGATTTGTTACTAATTTTTTTGAAGTGAGAGGATGGGACTATCCTGTTTTCAAAATTTTGTGTGACCTGGTCACCAAACGCAAACAATTCAGTTTTTCATTCCAGAAAAAGTGCTTTTTAAATATGTCCATTTGTAATGCAAACAAGTTGGATAACTTAATTTATGTGGCGATAATGCCCAAGATTTGAAGAACTGTGTGTTTAGTAGAATTCCAGTCTGTTTTTTATTCTCCCAGAAAAGGTCCAACATAAATAAACAGGATAAATTTGATAGTCATTTAATTAAAAAGTAGTACTTATTTACTCTTTTCAATATAAGAAAAGAGGAAAAATGTAAAAATCTCCATTGAAATAGCATAAAGGTAGATCTACAAATTGAGAAAGGGAAATGCAAATTCATTCTAAAAGCTATGTTTGTCAGTATGTTTTGTTAACAATCACTGAGTTATGCTTTATTTTATAACAAAAATACAGATAAAAGATAAAAATAAATAAGGATAAATTGGTTATCTAAATATAGGTTCCTTTCTGACAATTTAAATAATTGGACTTTGATTTAAATGGCAATTTAAGTGATTCTGAACAATTTGATTTACATTCATCATTTCTGTTTCCAGAGATATGGATAGCTCTGCTTGTCTCCTGCTCTTTGCTTAAGCAGTAATTCCTTGGACTAGGATTTAAATTATTATTGTTGCATCAACAGACTCTTCTCATGTGCAGCATGTAAAGAAGCCCAGCGATGCTGCCTGTCCTGTGCAGGGAGAGCTGTGGGGCAGGGAAACCAGAGACCTCTCTGAGCTTTACTCAGGGTTTCCACTACAAGAACCTGTAGAGCAGCAGAGCTTCTGTCCCTCCTGGGAGTCTGAGGGATCTCTCAGACGATCCAGTCTCACCACTTGCTCAGGAATTTCTGAGTAATACTTGTCACCAGAAGGGATCTCTTTTATCTGGGTTGCTGCCTGTGTAGCTCCTTGAAGGAGTTCTGTTTTCCTGTCAAGTGCCCTTGGGAATTTGCTAAGCACCCTGCAAGTGACCTAAATATCTGCTTTTACCATACAATTAACATCATAACTAGCCTTGGAACATTCCTCATTGTTTGGTGCTTATCTTGAATTCACATTTTAACACCAAAAGCTAGGAAAGACCAGTGAATGTACTCTACCAGTAGACTGCAGATTTACAGTCAGGAACAAAAAACACTGCTTGTGTCTACCAGTAACTTAGATAAAAGAACCCCTTGGAGTTTATCTGTCTGAGGCTAATGGCATTTTTGTGCAGCCCCATGTCTGGGCATCAACTGCACACTGATGCTCAGTCCTAATGTTTTCCTTAGCAAAGCAAGACCTGTATTTAAGGATTTGAACTCAGACTGGGGGATGCTATTCATATTTACATTCCCTTCCCCTCTCCAGATTTCTGTGAGTGTAACTTAATTAGTAAGTTGATCTTAACCTTTTCCTGCTGCTGCTTAATTTTTAGAAATGCTAACAACCTTTGGGAATGGTTAGGTGGAGCTATTCCTGTCTAGACAGTAAATACAGCTTAATGACTGTCCTGGTCTTTAAACAATCTTTAACTCATTGTGAAGTACAGGCTCCCTTATGCTCAGTAGCTCAGGGGACACCTTCAGCATCCTTACCATTTTTCACACAGAAAAATCCCAATCATATAAACAAATATGTGTATTTATTAGCAACAAAATCTTACTCGAACCTTTAAATGTGAATCCTGCATGTCATATTTTACTAATGCTCAGCTGAAGCCAGACAGGGTAATGAACAAAGCCTCTGAATTTGCAATGGGTTTGTGGGGACTGACCCCAGCTTTGGTTTTCAGGGATACTGCAACAGTGTATTATGCTTTCTCCACCTGCTGACCAAAATATGGGAGTTAATTTAGCGTAATCTGCACAGTCTGCAGAGTTCTTACTGACCTCTGTTTCAAAAGTCGCTGTTCTTTGTGGAAGTTTGAAAGCAGACATCAAAGTAGTAATTCTGGCGGACACTAAATTTCACACAAAATCTGAGGGAGTTGTCAAAATGTGAAAGCAAATATCACAGAAGAAAAGCAACCAAATGCTAGTTTTAGTTACTTCAATCTATTCTGGATTTGTTTAACACATTTGTGATGTTGCTTACTGCTGGCTGTGTACTCTTTTGGGCATGAAGATGGCCTTGATTCTTGTCTCAGGCAGTGTTTCTTCTCACTTCATCAGAAACTGGTCCTGATTGACAACAGACATTTGTGTTTTTAAACTGACTGTTAGAAATAGTCACAATGCCACAAAGAAAAATAGAAGACATATGTCCCTAGGAGTGTGTAGTGAACGTAATCTATTCAGAGGAGTAGTTCCCAGTGGGCTAACAGCAGGGAAACTTAAACACATGCATGGAAGGATTCAAGAGTCAGTCTTCATCTGTTTATCCTAAAAATGTGTGCTTTAACCAAAAAAAAAAAAAAAACACAGCAATCATCTATAGAAATCTTTTTTAATCTGTTGTGGATTTTACTCAAACCCTTACAAATAAACTTCTCTAACTCACTTTGCTGAGCTCATAAACAGTCATGTCTGTGACTGTCTGCTAAGGCTCAAGATTAAGGTGCCTAGATTTATGTGTAAAACTTAGTTTTTAATGTAGATTAAATATGAACAAAGTGCATGCTGTACTTATTCATGTTCTATTACAGCCCACACAAAGAAAACACGAAAGTTAAAACTCAAGGTCTATTCTATAATTCAGGGTTTTTACTGAAATTTGAAGGCAATTTAAGCCACCTACTTATTTCAAAGGTAGTATCGATAGACCACCTGCTGTTGACATGAACTAAGAAAGATGGAAGGATGTAAATGACTTTTAGTGATTTGCTTGCCTTTGAATACAAATGAGGCTAACAACCTCCCATCCTGCACTCTGGCAGTCAGCTACTGGAGTGTTTTCAGGGTGCTTTATTGGAAAGTGAGTGTTGTCACCATGAATTATCATTAGACTTTGTTGTTGTTGATGACTGCTTGTTAGCACTGGATAATTCAAGTGTAATTCAGTTAGAACGTTTTAGGTATGTCACTAATTATGTATTTTGTAACTTGCATTTGACAAGGGAAACTGCTTCCAGCTGAAACTTGGGAAGACTTCTCTTACCTGCACATTGACAGATTTGTGGTGGAGAGTGAGATTCAAGCTGAGTTAGCTGGAAAGAGAAGAGAGTAGAGGGCTGCCTATCCCAATCCTACTGTCATAAATCTAATCTTCCAAGCTCAGTCAGCATTTTCAGTGAGTCCAGGGAAGACATGTAAACTTGTCTAACAGTCATCTGTGCTTTTTTGTTGAGAACACCAGGAGACTTGAGTCAAAGATTCCAGAAATGTCTGTTGCCTTTCTTTTAAGGCGGATGCAGAGGCCTTTGTGATGAAGACATTTCTTCCAGTGGCAAAACAAAGAACTAGGAAGCAAACGATTCAGGGCAGGAAGAGCTCAGTCACTTTTTGGGTTGATGAGATAAAAATCTGAACAATTGGGGCTGTCCCTTCAGAATAGCTTAGCTGGCTGCTGGGGGAGGTTTTTGGACTGATTTCCATTCATTGTTTTCAGTGACCCTTCTTGAAAAGCCTGAAAGGCGTTTTTTTAAAGTCAGTCGCTCTTTTCTCTTCACTTGTAAGTTTTGAAAGCACATTGCACTGATTCATCTGTGGTTGCAGACTGCCACTGGCTGTCTCCTCCCATGGCATCAACCATCCCTTTGAATATTTGCTACCTATTCCTTGTTTATGCCTGGCTTCAAAAGCAACAGTTGTCACAAAGAAACAGGCTATCCTAAATGACAGCTTTCACTGCCTTTAAGATCACAGGTCAAATTGGAAAATGAAGGTTCAGGGATGATTTGATTGCACCAGATACTGTCCTAATATCTTTGTAAACTGATCTTGCAGTTTAATTCAGCATCGTAAAACCCCAGCCAGAGAAATGTCTGCTTGCCCTTATATGGACAGCTATCATAGCAATAATTTGCTTATGAGATGCTTTTCTTTCTGGAAGACTAATGTGCCTTGGTTCCTATCAAAAATAAATCAATTTCCTGTGAAAACTAGCATTAATCAGATTGTTTCTTCATGTTTTTGCAGTGTTTGTCGGAGCTGCTGTTAGCTGCAGCTCAGTGTCGTCTCCTGATGAATTGTAGCAGTGGATGAACAAAACAATATTAATCTGTTTTTGTTAATCCTGTTTTGTAATTAAATACATCTTTCATATAAATCCTGTTAAGATTTGAATGAAAGGGGATTTATGGAAACATGACTTGCTTTTTGTAAGATAGTTTTAGGATTATGAAATGAACACTGGGAAAAAGAAAAGTTTGACTTGCTCACAGAGTAAAAGATTTTCTCTTTGTTATTTTTGCTTTGCTGGTGCTATGAAAAAAAAATATAATACGAGCATTCAAGCTGGGTTGCCTGTGGTTTAACTCTAATTCCATAGGCTGCACACTCTTTCTCCCCAAAATCCCCATAGCAAGTGACCTTGTCAAACAAAAGTGTGGAATAATGGGAGGCAGCCCAGGGACTGTGGCTCATTTACAAGCAGCTGTTTGCTACTGTCAGAACAAAGGCAAATCAAAGTTGCATTAACGGGGTATGACAGGCACAGTGAGCAACTCCCCAACAATGTTCATCCCCTCGTGTTGTTCTGGTTATAATATTGGTTTGCCTGAAGGAGAAAATAGTCATAAGGTCAAGTCAGACATCTATGTTTGCAAAGCCTTTCAAAATTGCACACATTATTCAGCTTATCAACTATTGATGTTTTTAAACAAAATTAACATAACAGCAAATAAATGCATATTTATGTGCATGCTTGGGTTTTTGTATGAGTATTAGAGCCATGTAGAGAATTAACAATTGTATCTTCACAGCAAGCTTGTAGTCTTGGCCTTCTCTTGTCTGATTCAGCCAATCCAAGAACCAAGGCAATTGTAGATAATGTTGCTGTTGAACATCTGCATGGCATCCTAGCAAGTTTAGAGGATCACTGTCTTCTGAATAGCTTTTGTAGTTTACTGTTTGACTGGAACTTTTCTCTGTACCTTGCAAAATACCACTGGATTGTCTTACCTCATGGTAAAGAAATTTCATAAATGATGTACTGCCTTCCTCTAATTTCTATTAGAAGTGTGCTCTGGATCCTGAGAAACATCCTGAGCAAGGTCTGTTTGACTTAATTGAAGCCTGGTAATGTGTGGCTACTGGAAACTGGACACTGAAAAAGAGCACGGGAAATTTCTTATGGAATAGTGGAGTATTTTAGGGAAAAAGGTCCAGAGTCCAACATATGAGTGAGCAGTACTCCCCAGCCACAACTGAATGGAATAAGCAGTAGGTGATGTTTTAGCCATGTGAATGAGCCTGTTGCATAACTTGAGCCTGTACTGCTCAACTCAGTCTGTCATCTAAAATTAGGATGAATCAGTTAGACTGGCTAAGAACATGTCTGAGAAAGGCTTGGAAAGAAAGGAAACTCAAACTGAAAGGACAGGAGAATTGCTGGACCTAAACTTTATAATAAGGCACACAATAGGCAGCACATTTCTCAGTGTTTATTGTACCTCACGTAGGGTGATAAAGGCTGAAGGCAAAGTGACTTTTAACAGTCCCCAAAGTGCAGTATTCCCTGAGAAATACAGTTTAAAGTGCCTTACTGCCATTATAAAATTTATAAATAAAAATAAGGAAAGCAGTAAGGCTCGCACATTTATTGGGCAAATGGATGTGACTACTATGTCATTAATTGCTGATCAAAAAGATCTATTTATTTCATAAAACAGCGAGAAACTGTCGTTTATATTTAGCAAGTATTTTGCTACTGGTATAAATTCCTGAATTGCTTGATTGTTTTTTTCATAGGGAGAGAGAGACTAGGAGGAGGAACAAAAGAAAAATGCTTTTAAAGTAAAATATAGTGCAGATTTAAGGCAACTGTGGAGTACATTTTGGTAAGGGCATTTGACATCTGCTATATTTCACAATTTAGATACTATAAACTCATTTAGAATTTAACAATTTGAAGTGTAGTTACTTTATTTTCAGCCTAATTTGCAGTTTAGTTAGGCATGTTGAGGAGGTACAGATGTGAATAAAGTGGATAAAGGCCAACTAAGATGCAGCCAGTGTATCTTCTAACCCTTAGAGACAGTGTGCTTGGATTCTAAACATTAAGGGTAAAACTTTCAAAAGTGCAGTGGCTTGCATGCATACAAAGTTGTGCCGACAACATCTTTTAAAGTGCTAACATGAATGTGAATTTAATTTAATTTATTCTCACAAACTTGCAGTTCTAGCTGTATGTGTTATAGTATCATGTACAGGTGCCAGCCAAGATTACAGCTCCATTGAGCTCTACTCATCCAAAAAGTTCTATATTTATCAGCATGGAGAGCTTGTCGAGTTTCCTCTTTTACTGCCGTTATCAACTGTTTTGAAATATTCAAAACCTTAAGTGATACTGCAAAATTACCCAGTGTCCAAAGCACATTGTGTATTTTGAAGTGAGAAATAGAGCTGTACTTGTAAAGTGTGCTTGCATTTAGTGTAACACTCAAAATAGAAGAACACAATTTGCATAGGAAATTTGGTAATATTGATTTATTTCTTGGAAAGGTTCAGATTTCTTATACTGCTCTAGATGTCATACAATGTGCAGCAGTTTTATATCATCATCTTATAGTCAGTATATTTAACAATAATTTAAGAAATGAAGATTAAATTTTGTTGTTAATCAATCTGTTAAACTCACATGACAATATCCTAAATTCCTTTCAGTTAATGGTCCCACTCTTTCTGGGAATGGAGGACATTTTGTGCATTGCTTTGCTTGAATAGTGCTAAGAGACTAGCAGATGGTCACTTTCCAACTGGTTTCCCTTGGAAAAAAGAAATTAAAATATTATAGCGCCGGGGAGAGATGTTGTAATGTGTCCCTTTCAAATTAACAGGTCGTTTTTCCCTACTATTTTATGATTGTAAAATAGCTCAATGTCACATAAAAGGTTAAAAGCTGGAGTAAATGGCATCATGGGAAATTTGAAATAAATAGGGTCTCATATGGTTTATGGCTCTATACTTGAACACACAAGGAATATATTTCTTTCCTTGAAAAGGCATTCTGTAAGAGCTTACCATGTTAATATGAATTGTGGGCACAGCAGACTCTGTTTCAGGCACTTATAATTCACAAGTTAATTTTTTGTATGTTTGTTTACTAAATCACAGCTTTCTAAGGCTACTTGTTCAAACTGTTGGCAAGCCTAAGAAGAAATGTGGTATTTTCAGAAAAAAAAAAAAAGAAAGCCAAGATTCCAGTTCATTGAATTATTCTGCAGGTGTCTTAGTGGTTACTTTTCATAAAGCACAGACCTTCAGAACAGATCAAGTTTTAGACTCCAAACTGTCAGGTATTTCATATTCATGCCAAATTTGTTTTTTCGTGGTAAAACTGATTCCACTCTGATGTTCTTCAGTGTCCTAGTTCCAGCAGCCCTACTGAGCAAGGCTTGCACAAATTTAGCTCCTTTGTCTGCTCCACTGATTGGTTTATTGCTATGCATGTGAAGAAAGATGATGGGAAAGCCTGGTAAAGCTTCTCACTAGCTACTGAGGTGAGAGAACCCTTGTTTTGTCTTCTGGTATTCCATCACCTGTGGCTGTTACAGCCTTGGTGTCCAAAGGCTAACAGGAAGTGCCTAAACCAGAACTTTAAAAATGGAAGGGTTTCTGATTTATAAGTCTGTAGGATTGTCATGACAATGAGAAATGCTTTGTCTTTCAAAATCGTTAGCCATAGTAGCCTTTAAAATTATCAGTCCTGTGCAGCTAGGATGTTTTTATATTAAATCTGACACCAAGATAATTTTTGTTTTCAACTGGAGATTGTGAACTGTATCTAATCCTGTCAGGTACCTGGGAGGAGAAGGAGCAGGACCAGGGACAGAAAGAAAAGAGTCAGTGGAACATTGTCCTGCATGCAGAGCTTTTCCCTGGAGTCAATGTTCTGTAACTTTCACAAAGGGAATGCTATGGTTAGCTGTTTCAGTCTCATCTTACTCTCCCGGAAAGAGGCCAAAAAATAAGCGTCACAACTAGTTTGTTTCAGAGTGCCTTTAATTTTTTATTCCTGTTTTGGTTCCAGTCCTTTTTGCTAATATAGTTGGTATTCTGTGAGGAAATGCAGGATGCATTGCCTGTATTTCTTCATAGAGGAATGTCTGTGGTAATGGCAAAAAGAGGATGTTAGGTAGGTGATGACGCCTGGAGATAGAATTTCTCTAAAAGTAGCTTAGGCCAATTACAGCTAATAACCATTTTTCATAACTGCAGCAGGAGACAACTGTGGATGTTTCGGCTATACAGAGACATACAAAGATTGCATTTGAGTTCAGAATTGATCAGAAACTGCTTATCTACAGCTTAGGGGTACCACGCCCAACCTCCGAAAGCAGGCAGTGCCCAGCAGTGCTCAGCCCTGCAGCACAGCTCTCGAGTGGTTTGAAGGCCAGGCAGTGAGCTGAAGTTTGCAGAAGCACAGGAGCAGCATCCCACTGCTGCCTGGTGCAGGCTGGCACAGACAGAGGTGGGATGCCCTCGGTTCCCACAGCTACAGGACAAACTGCCTCTGCTTCAGTTCACACGGTGTGAGTAGCAGGCTGGATTCAGGAGAGCCAATACTGCTCTGCAAAAACTCCCCATATAATAGCAAAGCTTATTGAAGTCCAGAATTTAGTGTTATAGAGGATAAGAGGTTTGAAAGCTTTTGTTCAGAATTGCAGGAGTCTAAGCAAAAAGGTGAAGACAAAAGATAGTGGATAGAATACTGCTCAGAGGACATAAAAATTCTAAAGAATTGACAAATCAAATTGGCCACCTGGAAGATTGTTCAGAAGAGAAATATCAGCTTATTATGGCTTCCTACCAACAGAAGAAACAGAGGTATTTTTTTCACAGTGGATTATGATGGAGCACGTCCTGGGTAATATTGAACTCCTTTTCCAGCATGATGTGTCACTGGGAAAACCAGTGACACCATTCTTTGAATCTCGAAGTATGTGAAACTCTTAGATGATAAAAACAGATTGTCACAGAGATGTTTAGCCCTAAAGGTTCAAGATCACTGAAATTTAGCAAGAGACATAAAAATAAACTGGTTCCTGTCATTGTGCTCAGGAATCCAGACTAATTTTTCAAATAAGAATGAAAGAGTAGAAAGAGTGTGCCATAGTAAATTATCTGTAAATCAGCTACAGGCCTGTTTTTCTTCTGATGGATGTACATGTGTATTTTGCAAATGAATGTATTTATACTCAAATGGCTCAATCATTTACTTCTGTGTTATCTTTTCTGATGGAAACTTTTATTATCTTTTTTTTTCTGGTAAGGCAATCAAGTTTTAGAGGCATACACAGTCATACAGAGAGTAATGTGCATTACTGTAATTGGTTGTAACTAATCCATAATTGTACCTTTTTGACTGGGATGACAACTGGAGGGGCTTCAGTTCTTAAATTATGTAGGAATAATTCTTCCTATATGTGATTTAAGTTTTATAGCTGTAAAAAGCATTTGAATTAAAGACTATTTTGAGCATATAAGAGGCAGGAATCCACTTCAGCCTGAATTATCTCGTGATACTCTGCAACTATGAATTGTTTTGGAACAAAGGTCAAAGTTGAATTCAAGCTCTCTTAGCTACCAAATACCAGCATTATATTTCCTTGGAATAAGAATATGGAAGGGATTTGGATTGGGCTTGGAGAAGAGTTTACTTTGCTTCGATTAAGCCTGCTGTGAAACAAACATTTGTTGCTTTTTATGCACTGCATGTCTACAGATCTGTTGAACAAAGGATTTTACCGATGTCCTTAGTTAATGTTTGAATAGTTGAATATTACAGGGGAAAAATTGTGTCACACTATATGTTTTGCTGAAATGTTTGGTTTATCTACCAACCTAAAAAAAAAATGCCAGTTGCTAGCGTCAATAAAACTAAATAGCCATCTCTGAGTAGTAGCTAAACAGACAGAGGAAAATGCTGTTAGCACACCCCTTTCAGTAAAAATGGATAAAAATAAATCAGTAAATTACCTTTACCCAAATGTGGCGTCAATATGAAGTTTTGGAATTATGCAGTGAGTATCCCCATTGTCCCATTGAAACTTGGATCCTGAGCTGAATCTTTTACATTCTTTATATACTGAAAGAAGTGAAGATCATTAGAATAGTGTACAGCAAAGGATTAAAATCACAAGGGTGTATCAGTCTTACTACTTTTAACATGTTTTGCTAACATTAAATTTATAAAAATATATTAAAGGAAAATATTTTTAGTCGCTATTGCTTGGAACAGATTAGGAATGAAAAAAAGATTTATCCATTGGTAAAACAGCAAGGAACCAGTCAACTAGTTGAAGAAGATTCAAAGAAGAATCTACAGGAAATTTTTCTGGTAGTTTTTTTTCTCTGTAGTTCTTAAAGGGAGTTTTTCTGGGTTTTTTTCATTCTCACAATTCTTCCCTGTGTCTCTAGATTTTCTTTCCCTTAAAGTCAGCTGGGAACATAATGTACTTGCCTGTTGTTCCTCCTATTTCCTTACTTTGAAGATACTTCCTCTAAAATCTGCTTCAGGATTTCTTGAAGGATGAGATAGAGACACTAATATAGTTATCCTCCTTTTTTGGCCTTCCTGATGTTGAAGCACTGAGAATTGCTTATGCTCAAAGTTTGGTGCTTGTCCAGTGACCATGTGTGATTACACCAGAAACAGAAGGGAAAAACAAGTTTGGATATGTTTATAGAAGGTAATTATCATCGCAGAGGAAAGAGACAATGATGCATTGAGCTATCTGAATGACTTGGCATGGAGTCAATTTTTAATCTATTTTGTTGTGCTTTTGAAAGCGTATTTGTCTTGTACTTCCCTTTCCCTCTTCATCTCTTTCATAAGCATCTTACATGTCCATGAGTGAAACAAATGGCTGATTCCTGCTTCCAGAAGTGCTTAAGGGAGAAAGAGCGCAGGGCAGCTGGAAATACCTGGGACTTGTGACAGGCTGTGATAACCAGGCTGGAGATGTCAGCACCAGTAAATTAGGAATGCCTTCCTAGTAAACACAGCTGCTGTGGCATTGCCCAGCAGTGTGTGGCTGGCTGGGACTGGCTGTCCCGTGTCTCAGTGAGGAGTTGATGGGGCTGTGCTGGAGCTCACTGGTCCATCCCCATCCCCGTCTGCAGGCGGGCGACGGACGGCGCCGAGAGCCGCCGTGTGCGGCCCCGCTCCGGCGAGCCCGAGCTCTGCCCGAGAGGAATAAAAAGCCACTTTCTCAGTCTCTGACCAGAATGTGTGATAAGGCTTGATGTCAAAAAGGGCAAGATTGGGCTCACAGCAATTATGGCAGAGGCATACTGGTTTCCTTGACAACCAGATTGAGGATTCTTTGTGATTTATTATTTACCACTTCAAACTCTCATTCTCTGATTTAATTAGGGAGAAGGATTTCCATAAGTCCCCTCCCTTCCAAATTTGAATACCCCCACATTATTGCTACAACCAGCTACACCTATCCCACCTTGATGTGGCTCTGAACCAGCTACAAATTTGGCTCTGTGTTTAGCATTTGGAATATTGGGCAGGTAGCTCAGACAGCAGAGAAGTGAAATTCAGTGGTTGTTATGTTGGGTGGTGACTTGTTAATCTGCACTTACTAGCAGGAATACTAGACCTCCTAACCTTCTCCCCCCACCCAGTTTTTCAAGGGACTGCCACAAGTGACACTTTTCAATTGTCGTTAGAGCTATGGGAAAGATAAAATATCTGCTAGTGTCAGTTTCCCTTGCTTGGGCAATTCACATTATTTTCTCCTTGAAGTCTTTATTAGCAATACATCAGCCACTGTTGTGTAAACAAAGAGTGTATTTTGATACTTGGGAGATTTTTCTACTACCAGTTGGATAGCTATTTGAACAGGAAAATATCTCCTAAATTGTGGCTAAAGTTGGGGAGTACAGCTAGTCTTTTCTAACTTGGGATGTATTTCAAATATGTATTTCCCATGTTTATAAAGCATTGACTGAATAGTGATCTTCAGTGCCCGTTCTAAATTTAGTAATTCAGAATAGAAGTCTGAACACAATAATATAAATAATAGAGATCTTTATTCAAATGTCACTGGCAAATTTGTATCATTATACATCAAGATTGAAATTGGGTCTTCCAAAGGGCATTTTTTTCTCAAAGTACTTTCCTGGGTTGCATATTTTTTATTTTGTATTCAGCATGAGGAGTCTGCTGCATTTAATAAAATAAAATGAAGGTCACAGAAGATCACTGGTTTTCCCATAATGTGTCCCAGTAGATGACTGGAAAAAAGGTAGTGTTTGAAATGCATTGAGGATCCTCTGTGCAGACTATGTAGAAAACTTGTGTCATTTTTTAATTATAGGGAGGACTTCTTGGTTTAATTGTGTTTATTTCACTGCATACAGTCTTCTAGCTGTACCACTCCAGTTTTAATTTCAAAAGTGTATACACATTTTAGCATCTCCACCTCAGGGAGTTCCTGAAGTGAGTCAATAGGTGTTGCTCTTCCCGTGGAAGGCTGAACGTGAAGCTCACTGAGTCAATAAAAGGACTTAGAGAGACCTAAACACTCTGTGTTGAGTTCTGGCTCACTCATGCACCAGTGCCCCATTAGGCTGTTGAGGGAGGCTGGCTGCTGAGGGAAGATGCTTCTTTAAAATTGAGTAGTCTAATGAAGCTCATTAATGCATTTTTCATTAGAACAAGAATATTGAGTATCCAGGTTAAATTCTAAAGAATCTGTCCTGCACTCACTGAGGTTAATGACAAAGCTCCCAATGATATTAGTGATGCAGGATGAGAACTTAATTGAGGTAATTAAGATTCTGCTTACCTAAAATTCCCTATTATTTTCAAGTAGATAAAATACTACAAAATTGCTACTATGAAGAGTTGTGTAATGTTGGAGCTCAACACATCCTTCAGAGATGACAGCAATTCAGTGGGAGATAATACTATTTCTGTATTTTGCATTTGATTCATGAAGTGCCCTCGTAGTCTTCTAGAGGCTTGTGTATGTGAAAGCCATTGTGGAAAATAGGGTTCCTTTTGGTTTTGGAGCTCAAATATTGCCTTTGTTGTATATTTAAAGTGGGCCACACATTGCTGAATCCCAGTAAGGATTTGGAGGTCAAATTCAGCAGCAGCAGAGATAGAAAAGGCACTGCAGTAGGTATTGTTTAAGTTGCAGAGAATAGTTTAATTAAATGCAGCTCACTTTGCAGTACTGCAGACTTACTAAAGTCACTGTTTGGACCAAAAGAAATGCTCTTTGCTTACTGAGTGGAATAGATAGGATATCCAGCTGTAGTGCCTTCCAGGGAGTCTAAAGCCCTGTTATAAATGATTGTGTCAGGATGCCTAATTTAAATAGTTACCCTAACACCTGCTCATTCCTGCCGCCTTTGGACACCCCTAACCTTCTCCTTCCCTCCTTGGCATCCCCAGCAGATTAACAATTCCCTCCTCAATTATGCTGCCATAATGGCCACTTTGATCATGCTCCGAGCTCGATATGGAAATTACCTTGATTAAGAACACTCACCGCTGCAGAAGGCAGCAGGGGCAGTGCAGAGAGGTGGGCAGGGCAGAGCCGAGCGCCCTGGGTGTGTGCAGCTCCGGGCACCCGGGTGCAGCCCTGGCCCCGCAGGGAGCTCTGGAGCCATCCCTCCCCTCTGACTGCCAGGAGCCATCCCTCCCCTCTGCCTGCCAGGAGCCATCCCTCCCCTCTGGCTGCCAGGAGCCATCCCTCCTCTCTGGCTACCAGGAGCCATCCCTCTCTCTGCCTGCCAGGACTGCCTGTTTGTACACCTCAGTAATGGATCAGGAGAGCGCCGTGCTTTCGGCAGCAAGGTGTCAGTTTTGGTGGTGTGGAAAAAACTGGACAAGATCTTCTCTAGTTCATAGCTGTCTCCTGAGATACTTGCTTTAAATATGTGGGGAAAGATTTTTTTAAAGAGAAAACTCTGACCTGGGACGGTGAAGCACCATGCAGATTAATTACTGAGAAAATTACCTTTCACATCTGTAGTAATGGTGCAGCACTTCTATCTTGCTGGTTTTGAGTTTATATTTGAGCACCTAAGAGTTATTTCTTTCCTGGGTGTGGTGCAGAACTTTCCTAGCCCTTGCCTTCATTAGGGGTTGCATTAAGATCAATGCAGAGCTTTGGAAACAGTCTTTCAGCTCTTAGATGTGTGCTTCTAAATTGAAGGAATCGGTAAATGCAAAGTTTTCCTTTTTGTGTTGTGCTACAGTGCCTGTTCATCCCTCTTGTTACTTTCTAATATAAATAGTATTAAATATGGAACTCCTACACATGATTATGGAAAATTGCACAGTTGCTGTCTTAGTACTCAGATTTCAGGGATCCTGATTTTTGCTAATTTGAACCTTCATTAGCTGGTTCTCTAAAAGCTGAGAGCATTCTTGCTATACACATTGTGAGGGTTGGTGAGGAAGACGCAAATTCCAGGACTGAAAACCAGAATTGAAACTCAGAAGCCCTGAATTTGAATCGGGGTGGAATTTAATGATCCTGTGCCCTTATCTCCGCTGTCTTTTATGTTTGCAATGAGGCATGTGGATATGCAGTTCCTTTACAGGGATTAACAGCAGTTTGATGGGTGGAAAAGGTGCCTGTTTCCTTTATTTACTCTGGAAATGGTACCTGTTGTTGCTATTCTTACTCCCTGCTGCCCAGGGAGCATGTCAGAACTGCATATATTCCTTAGGATTTTTCTAATTACCTCATTGTTTACAAAAAATGAAACAGTTTTCATTTCTTCTTGCAATTTATTATTCAGAGGATTTTCTTATGTATGTATGTAGAATTATTTCATGATTCACAGAATGTGCCAGAACCTTAAGTACTGTTTGGTGCATCCCTCTCCTCTCTATAATAGTATTTTAAAAATCCAGAAATATTTCATAGAAGGTGAGGTCAGGAAGAAAGCCTTTCACTCTGACAGGTATTTTCCAAGATTGCATGCTGCTCTTGTCTCGTATCTACTTATGGGGAACATTTAAAGTGATGGCACATTTACCTTAAAGTACATTCATCACATGGCTCCTCTTGTTTTCAAAAGGTATGACTGTATATTTTGATTTCATCTACAGGATCCCTGCCTTAATGTTTCCAAGGGTTCTGCTTTCTGCCCCTGAGTTCTCTGAAATGTTCCTGAAGCTGTACTTACAAGAAGGGGGTTGCTGTGCTATTTGCATGCTCATGCACTCTTTAAGCAGCTTGCCATCATTAAAATTAACCACATAACTTTTCCACTATGAATTATACTGTGACAGTTGACTCCACCCCATCATTTTACTGAAACAAAGGAGAGTATATGAACTCTTATATTGTTTGTTGATTCCATTTCTAATATATAATTATATTTGTAAACAAGAAAATGCCCCATTTTTAAGTTTGCAGTTGTGATCTCAAATATTGCCATGTGGTAGCAATTGTACAATAATGAAATCTATTTTTTTTTTAGCGCTAGGGCTGTATTTGGTATTTTCAACTTTGGCAATTGTAGAATTAAATCTTATTTAAAATGAGCCAGAATTGTCAGGTATCTTAGTGAGATTAATTGTTTTACTTTCTTACATGGGTTAGGGTATAGCCTGCTAAGAAGGCGAGGTGCACAGGACACCAAGCGTTATTATTAGCACCCAGCATGTCACCTGCTGGGATGATCTGGCTTTCGCCAATGCACATATTCCCAAGGAAATGATACATCTCTGCATGGCTTCTATCAGCCTCTGAGGTGACAAGGCTTTGACTTTCTTAGCAATGGGAAGAAAATAGTTCTTTTGTCAGCTGGCGACTCCGAATACTGATGATGGAAATTCCCCTTTCTTCCTCTTCCTTTGCCCCTCCTTAACACATGGTTTCCAATCAAAAAATTATTGCAATAACTGGAAATATAAATTGTTGTCAAGATACACTTTTATAGAAAATAAAAGCATATTTATTTTTGTTCTGCTACCAGTATCCTGTGCAGAGGAAATAATTCAACGGGAAATCCTGTTGACACAACATTTCTGACACATCAGCCTTTGTGTGTCTTAGGTCCCTTTTTAAGAGGTTGTTTCTGATTCAGAAGCTTCTCCTTCCTGACAGGTGGTGTGCTCAGAGAGTTCACAGTAGGTAAACTGGAGATAACCTTCAGGAGGGCGGGTTTACAAAGACCATGGGACTTACTTGCCTAGAGAAATTTTTAAAGATGCAATGTATTTAATGGCAAGAAAGAAAAGGGTAGAGTGCTTTTTGTGAGCTGGCAGAGGATCAAGTGTGTATGATGTGAAGGAAAAAAGGAAGGAGATTCTTGCAGCCTGAGAACAGACATCTGGCTGGCAAAAGAAAAGAAATATCATTGGCAGATGAATACTGTTTTAAACGGGGATAATTTTAGATCAAGAGGGCCAAGTTTTGCTCTCGTGCATACAGCTTCACTGAAAGGGATGGGAAAGGTGCATGGATATGAGAATACAATGTGGTGTTAAGTGAGAACTGAAGAACATGTATTTTTACATTAGATATTTAGACTTTCATGTTAAGATCACATGGTTTCCATCTGCCGTATGTAGGCATTGCTAAAATGCTGCCAGGAACCAGGCTCTGGTTTGGTGACTTTCATTAAAGGAATTAGTGGTTTCTCTCCAGTTTCAGTGTGGCTGGATTCAAAGTGCAGAAGCCCATTTTCACAGTTTAGCATTAATTAGCACTCTAATGGCAGCCTCAGCAGGCAGGTGAAGGATTAAATGGGCATGAAGACCAAACTATCTCTTTTCAGTAGTGGCGATTCCTTCAGAGTAGGGTCGAGACATATTGGGCTAATGTGGGGCTGTGTGGATGGCTGCAGTCTGCCTGTTCTTGTTCCAGGTGACTGAAGGATTGTGGTCTGCAGGTCTGTCAGTGTAGCACTCATCCCTGCCCTCTGTTCTCTCCTGCTATTGAAGTGCGCACACTCTCCTCACACACACCCAAACCCTAACAAAAACACCATCAAAAAAAGCTCTTTAATTCTGCTGGCTCAGAGAGACACATTCTTGCCCTTCTGAATGAGGGGTGAGAGCTGTTTAGGAGAATTTAAATGAGATCCTTGCCAGCAGTACACAGGAAGGATCGACGCTGTTAGATTAAAAGGCTGAGATGCTGCTGCTCACTTAGGTTTTGCTGAATCATTTAACAAGGTGCAGAAAGTAGGTAAGCCCTGACTCTTTTTTTTTTTTTTTTTTGCTGAAGAGAGCCTCACAGGGTTATATTTGAGAATTGCATGGAGACTGAAAACATAGAAGGAAAATTGTAATAAGTTTCAGTGAACCTGGAAGGCAGGACCCATCCTGGTGTGAGTCAGAGGGTGTAACTCTGGCTTCTCTCCTGAATCTCATTAAGCAGACATACGTACTTTATGTTTATGTATACTGAATATTAAGTATATAATTACAGAAAATTACATGCTGTTTTAATTTTGCTGCTCACACTGAATCTTGAAGTACATTCAAACTTGTCAAAGAGTTTAAAAATTTTAATTTTTTAAAAGGCAAAATCATGTTCAAATAAAATGTAGAAAAAATCTATAAAAAGCCTTCACTAGTTACTTAATATTTCTGAAAGCTTTTGTTGATAGGAATTCATATATCCTTTTGTAAGAGACAGGCTTCCAGACTTTAGTTATGCATTTGTAATATGAAATGTCTGAGAAGCAGAATTCTAGAAACCGGTGTTAAGAATCTCCCCTCACAGCTCATTTATTCAGTGAACAAGTTGCCTGGCTTCAGTGTAATTTAAATGGTCAGGTCTGTACCTTAGGACTCTCTGCCTCTTTGTTAAAGTTCACATAATGAGATACTTTCATGTACTTTGTTTTGAGATGATCCCATTTTTATGAATGAGTTTTGAAAAATGGGGGAGGTGTCTCTTAGTAGAAAATAGTTTTTCTTTACTAAAAAATCCCTTTCCTCCCAATGTCTGCTCCATTCAGCATCTTAATTGACAAGAAGGAGTATATACATAAAATGGTAGAGAATCCAGCTGTAGGAGGATATTTTTGAAATGATCACTTCCTGCCTAATTTGACCCCGACGGAACAGTGGGGTTTTGTGTGCTGGGCTGCAGCACAGGCTGGCTGTGCATGGCTGCTGGGTTTCCCTGAAAGAGGAGCTGAGTGCTGTGAACTCCAGACCTCTGTGCACTGTCAGAAGCTCTTACTGGGCCAATGTAATCTTTTAATAGACATGCTTGCCAGAATGACTTTTTCCTTCAAAGATAGAATGAGAAAGCACAGTTGTCATTTAAATTGCCTCTGTCTTTTGTAGTAGTTGGTAGCGTTCTTTTGACCAGGGTTGGATAATTTAAAAGCTGTTTAACAAAATAACATGCTTGTCTGTGTGAAATATATACAGTGCTGAGAGACAGGGAGAAAAGTCTCCCTTGACAGAGTTCATGGGATTCTTTAGAAACTGCAGGATGCTGAGACTTGTCTGAGGAATTACAAAAGCTTTGAGACGCCCATGTTGAGCATTTGCATGATTTTCAGATGGCAAAGTGTGTTCAGCTGTCTTCGTGCACCCTCCCGTGTGTGCCTGTATGCACTTCAGTGGAGAGGGAGAGGATTCTCAGCACAGTTTTCATTGGGCTTTGCATTTGTTAAACATATATTATTGAAATGCTGCCCAGGACACATCACTTCATCTCGTGTAGAACTTAAATCATCATGTTGCATGATATGGTAAAATAAAAGAGATTGTGAAAGAGACAACTGTAAACATTCTGTTTGAAAAGATGTGCTCTTTTCAAAAGACCTTTCTGTTACAGCCAAATAACACAAGAAGCAATATTTCCTTGCTCGCAGAAACATATATAGCTACTTCAGCAGAGATTTGTTTTGGATTCTCCGTTCTTCCAGTATCTTCATTCTTTGAAATAAATTTATACTTCCATGTTGACTTTCTCTGAGCTTTAAGTTTTAATCAAAGGTTCCTTGCTTCTGATGTCGAGTACTGATGTTAGCCTGTTTACATTCCACTGTTTTCCCCCTGTATTCGATGAACATTCAAATGCGGTGGTGCCTTTTTGCTTTTATCTACCAAACTTAGCACACTCTCTTATTATTGACAGCTCAAAAAGATGGTATGCTAGTGGGCAGGATGCTGTGAATTATTAACTTTTCTTTGCACTTTGACAAATTTAGGTTATCTTTGTAAAGAGAAATAGTTTTTTTCTGAAGGAACCAAGACAGTGGAATGGTAAATAAGGCTTTGCAAACTTAAATTAAAATTTTTTAGCCAGATTTGAATTTACCACATTTCCAAAACATGATTCTGAATTACAGTTCTTGTACAGGACTTGTACTTTTCATTTCATAGACTGAAATACCAGAGGAGAGATTTTGATTATGATTTTTTCCTTTCAGTTTGTTTTTCTTATATGGATTGATCAATAAAGAATTAAAGAATGCATATTGCCACTAAACATCCCCTCTACCTTTTTTTGTTAGAAATGCGATTTCACAAAAGCAGTTTATTTGCTCCTTTCAATAAAGAGCCTGCTCTCACCTAATTTGTGAGCAGATAAAATGTGCAGGAAACATATGTTTGCCAGGAAGCTTTTCTATAATCAAAATGGTCAGCAGGAGAGAAACAATGTTTTTCTTCTCATTAGGTGTTGATCTTCTTCCATTAAAAAGAAAAAATAAATTAAAAATTGGCATACAAGACTGATTAATATACAGAGGCATGAGTGAATCAGAGACAGCATATGTTGCATTAGGTAAGAGACGCTTATTTGAGTTAATGTTTAGGTTGTGCTGGAAGTCCCAGCCCAGGCACCAAAAGGCCTTTGCAGTCGGGGAGCATTTTGGGCGGCAGACAGCAGGAGCAGTGTCATCCAGGGCACAGTTTGCCTCCAAGCAATTAGCAGGAAGAGGAGGAATGTTGATTTCAGCTGCCAGAGGACAGCCAAACATAGTAGGTTTGTTCGAGGTTCGGTAAGGCAAGCAGCAGGTTTAATACAGCTTGCTTAAGAAAACACAGTGTTGGGAATACTCCTGCGGAATGCATTCGAGATACAAAGTTACTGGTGACAACAGTAATTATTGACAGAGCCACATACTTAGGTCTAAAAAACTCTGGAATGACACTGAAGCATTCAGATGCCGGTTGTTCACACTTCCATCCCGTGGCAGTGCATCTGTTTATCGGGAATTATCTCCTGAATGTAAATGAATTTCAGTCCTAAGTCATTGCACCTGTTGCCAAGAGGTGTTTATTCCAATCACTTGCCTAAAGCACAGGGAGTTATTGCTTGACGTTTTATAGCTCCAAAAAAAAGCTGTCGTTTCAAAATCATTTGTTCAGAGAGGAGAAAATGGAGCAAACCAGTTCATTTTACCCTAAGCACTGCTATTTGGCAGTATTCACATTTGCACGGCACAAAGCTGCAATATTGATTTTTTGCTTACAGGGCCTCCCACAAGTTCTTTCTTCGATTGTCAGGATTGCAAGATGGATTGAATTACACTTTGCTTGTTGATATACTTATTTTTTCTTTGGTGATAGGAAAAAAAATACAAATAAAGCTTCAGCATAAAGATCATAGCAGCTCTGCTCGTGGACTTGGAATTTATTTATTTTATTTAGTTGAAATTCTTTCTGCACCACAGAGATTTCTTAGAGCAGCATTCCCACCTTACACATGCTGCATTGTTTTGCTTTATTGCTTGCTGCTTTTGCAGTGTAGCACCTACATTGCAATCTCAGGTGTGTCCTCTGTTGCCTGCAAAGTGATCTAACCTTGCTCTAATATTTTTAATGTTTGTCCTGATACAGAACTTCTTGTGGATGCCTGCAGGGGGAAAAACTGCGGGATAAAACACATTCATAGTCATTATAGCAGTTGCCATAGATGATGAAGTAAGATTTGCAGGCTGCTGATTTCTCTGTAGCAAAACTGCAGAAGTCTTGTGTTTGAATTTAGAGTATTTCCTAGCAGAAGTGGAGCTTGTGCTGCAGGATCCACAGCAGGGTTCAGTGCTGGTCCCAGGGAGCTGTGTGTGGCTTTGTCAGCCTTGACCCCATAACTGTCCTCAGCTGCTGCTGCACGTGAAGCCACTGACACCTCAACAGCTGTACCCCATGCCCCTTCCCTCCTGCTCTGGTGCAAACATCTCTTTGGACAGCTGTAGGTGCTGTTCCCTTTCTTGCTGATGGAAAGTCAAAGAGTTTGAAGGGGGTGGACTTCCCCAGCCAGGCTGTGGTGGTGCTGCAGGCCGTGGAATCCCAGCTGAGTGCAGGAGATACAGGCACCATTGCTGCCAGCAAGAGGGATGAGTTTCCTGGGGATGGCATTAGATTTGACAGGAGTAGTAGGATGTAGGAATGGCAGTGACTAGCAGCATTCTATTTGGTCCCACCATGGCTGTTGTGATGGTAATTAATGAAAGGAGTTGCTGTATTGAGTGTGGTGGGGACTCTGCACGTACCCCTCCCTGTGCCTGTTTCACACCCCCCCTGAGCTGTGAGTGACTTCTGTCTTCATTGCATTAATTTGCTGCACGGGAGGAGCATGCAGGGTGTCAGTGTGATGGATTCATGGTTTAGCTCTTTCCAGCTCTCAGCCCTTGACACCTCAGCAAGCCTGTAATCATGGTGTTTGTTACTGCTCATGGTGTGCACAGCCACACTGAGAGCCAGGAATGAACCTGAGGTGGAACTTGATGCTTTCCACAGCACTGACTCCTTCCCTTATTAACAAATACTGAAGCATACTGGCCAAGTAATAGTACTGGTTTCCTGCAGGATATGGTTCCACAAAGTATAAAGGCAGACCTGGTCCCTGGGCTCTGGCCAACTGTTCTCCTTGTGGCTGGGCAAGTTCATGCCAGGGAGCCACATCCTTATACTTGCATGATCATTATAAAAAACTTTTGCTGTCTTAACAGATAATCATCTGCATATAGTAGGAGTTTTAATACATAGAATTCAATAGAAAAAGTGATAGCCTCTGGTTCATGGGAAAATTTACTATCCAGGGGTTATCTCAAGTCGTTCTTGATTTTTTTAGGTACTTGCATCTTCCAGTGCATCATACTTTTAAAGAAAGGTTTATTTTCTTCACTTTCAAAAAGCCACAGAGCTCCAACTTTCCATACTTAGCAGCTGTGACAACTGGTCTCCAACAGCCTGCACAGAAATATTAATGGCCTTGTGTTACTCTATTATGAAAGCATTTTTAAAAAATAGAGAGTTCTCCTGAAAATTCAGGATTTACTATTTTAAAGGACTAAGTTTTTAACACCACCATATTGCCCAGCTTTTCTTCCAAGTCACACAATTTTGTAAGAAAGAGAAATACTGTTTAGTAATAATCCATCAGTAACTGTGTATAAGAAACTGTAGTATGCAGATAGTTTTATTCTGATGTAATATATTCTTTTGTATTAAAACTGTAGTATGCAGATAGTTTCATTCTGATGTAATATATTCTTTTGCATTAAAAAATGTCTCTAAAAGACTAAGCATCTGGATGAATAGCTGAACCTTGTTCTGTTTCTAAAGTATTTTATACCCCTTCATTGGAGAAGTTACTTATTTTTAGGAATTCTATTAAGTAGAAAAAAAATGTTAAAATTAAAATTAAATGTATTATTTTTGTGAGAGATGAGGAGGTTTAATGAAGTACACATCTGTGATTCAAAATCCTATCTGTGTTTAGTTAAATTTATGTAAAAGACACAGTAAGGAGCACTGGAGTTCAACTAGGTGAAGTGTCAGCATGTGTATTTGGATCATGTCCATGCTGAGGTCACAAAATAGCTAAGCAAAAGTAACCAGCTCTTCCTGGAGAAAGGGAGACACAAAGTAAGAAAGACTAATGAAGTTGGAAGTTGGAGCTACAGCTTTGGGCTTTTTTGTGGTTGTATTGTTTTCTTTTTTAAAATCCCTTCTGCAAATCCTGCCTGCTCTGCTGCTTCCTGCTCCCAGACACAGCCTGTCTGACTGTGCCCAAGGACTGGAGACAGAAGCAGAGAGAAAAGAGGTGGAAACTGGAACGTGCAGTGTAGCCATGCAGACAGGCACCACTGTCTGCCCTGCCCAGGATTAGAAGCAGTGAAAAGGAATTGCCTCTTTTCCCAGATTAAGGACACAGCAGCCATGGTGTGAGGATGTGACAGTTCCATGAAAGATGCCTCACTTTACATGGTACCAGGTCAGACTGCGTAAAGGTGCGCATCCTTTAGCAACAAGAGTTGGTGCTTTTGTGGCAGAAAAAGAATAGTCCAATTCAGTGTGTCCTTTAGGCTCAACCCCATTTTTGTCCTTGTTTTTTCCCAAGGTTTCAGCCGAGCAGCACTACCCTTTGGTTTGGTGAGGAGGGAGCTCTCCTGCGAAGGCTACTCCATCGACCTGCGGTGTCCGGGCAGCGATGTCATCATGATAGAAAGCGCCAACTACGGACGGACAGACGACAAGATCTGTGATGCTGACCCTTTCCAGATGGAGAACACGGAATGCTTCCTTCCAGACGCCTACAAAATTATGACACAAAGGTAAAAATATACATATCGTGGTGGGGACTAACGGGGAAAAACGTCTGCATTAATACAGGGAGAGGTATATGCTGTAAGAAATGTTGTGATTGCCACTTTGCTATTCAGGTAGTATTGTTTCTATCTAGTAATATTTAAAGGAAATAGAAACTACCAGTTGCAATTAAAGGTTTTGGGGTTTTTAATTCAGGAAACAAAGCTTAAAAAGCAGAAAGATAACTTCAAGGAGAATTAAACAATTCAGTTTTTTGGAGATTCCCTATCTCCTTGTCTTTCAGGGGGTCAAATAGCTCTGAGAATTTTTCCAAATGGCTGCTGTATTTTTCAGTAAATGCAGTAAATTCCCACCGTAGTTCCTAATAGTAGTTCCCTCCAATGGAAAATGTCAGAATGATTGCATGCCAGGATGATTATATGTCATTATACATGTGTGTACGAGCATTCAGGTGCATATAAGAACAAGCTAGTGACAGGGCTTGACATTCAGAGAAGACAGAAGAACCAACCAAGAATCATAAAGCCATTTAGGTTGAAAAAGACTTTTTAAGTTCATCAAATCCAACCATTAACCTTGTGCTGCCAATTCCACCTCTTAATCATGTCCCCAACTGCCAGTAAAAGTATTTTTATTTCAAAAGGTGCAGGAGAGCTCAGATTCACAGAAAGTCCTGTGCTAAAGGCTGTGTATGGGCAGCAGCCACCTACTACTGACAGTTATGTAAATGTCAGTACAAATAAGTCACTGGCATTCCTACTGTCTTAAACTAAAAGCTTGAATGAGTTCAGGATTGGCTGGAAGTTTTCCTCCCAGTGCCTTTTTCCTAGGGTGAGGAATCTGAACAAAAAGGGGATGGGAATAACCTGGAAGCTTTCTGGTGCCTCTACACAGATGTGTCAAATGAAATATGCAAGTTGTCCTGCCTTCTGTGCTCCATTTCCTCTGTTCTGTAACATGGTAACATTTAGTCCCATAGTCACCTCTTAAAAATAGCCTTCCATTTTGATTTACTGATTCACTTAATTGTAAGAGTGGGACTCTTATAATTTTTTATCATTTTTATATGAATATGCAGATATTTTTTACTTCTGTAGTCAAATATTTGGGCTGGATCTCGGACTTCAATTTCAAATGCTGGAGGTAAATTAAGGATATCAGGTCTTTTATTTCTTGTTCTGTGTTGAACCTGTGGCTTGTTTTGTGATCAGTAAGGGAAAGGCTCCATTGCTACACTGTTAAAAAGGTAATACAACTTCTTTAAATCGTGTTTGAGTTATCTTCTTGTGGTTCGAGTTCATAGTTGTTAATTAGATCAAGCCAGATTTCCATCAAGACTGCAGCAGCAGTGTCATCATCCTCTAATCTGTCAACTCCCTTTGAAACCACCTTCAATTGCTTTTGTAAATGTAGTGCCGCTCTCTAGACTTCCTTGTTGTGTAAAATGCATGTTGTGTTTTGATCAAAGTCTTCCTTATGTTCGCTGCAAATGTACAGATTAGGGTAGTCAGAGACAAATATAGAGGCACAGTCTTGCTTGATGTGACATCAGACTGTTGCTGAAAAGCTGAAATTTCAATCTTTCCCTTTCAGTTAATCAGCTGTAAAAATATGATAGCAGAGTGTATTTTTGAACTTCCCCCATCTTCTACTCTTATGCTTTGTTCAACATTAAAATAAGATTGTGATCACATGGAGGACATTGGTTCAGATTATGCTCAAAGAGTTTTTCGTTTTTGTTCTCTTTTTTTTTGTCTGAACAAATGGCAAAGATCATTTGACACTTTGCTTTCTATTTTTGTCTGACATTTATAGCAATTTGGAAGTTTGCTTTCATAGTTTTCTTTCTTAGATCCTGTCATTAAGTAGAAAAGATGTCTCTTGTCTTGCTTAATTTTTTCCAGAATTGCTCAATTTGTGCTAAATTGCAAGCATAGAAGAATGTTGCTAATTTCTTATGAAATATTAAAAGTTCTTATATCTCATTTATTTATAACTGCATCGTGATTGTAATTTTTTGTTGTCTCAGGCAAATTGTTGTTTGTTACTCAGCAAATGTCCTTGATCTGATATATAAAAGTAACACATCAGCTATATTTTGATGGCAGCAATTGCATAGAAAAATCTAACCTGAAGGACTATCAGGTTCATTGGTTTTCCTTTTTTATTTATTGTTTAGAATTTTTCATGACAGTGAAATCTTCTCTAGCTTTGGAAGTAAGCAGCCATAGTTTCTGTATTTCTACTTAAAATCTTGCAGTGTTTAGTTTTAAGGACCATTTTTTATCACTTCAGTCAACTGTGTTACCACTGCGTTTGACCACTCAGTTCAGTTTAGATGTACAGTTAAATGTAGTTCTGCAGCAATTACTAAGTGCTCATTATTCATTTGCAACATTAATCCACAGCTTTTGCACAGCAACTACATCTTCTGCAATTACAAGGTGAAAACATGAGCTTAATGAGATCAGTACTGTGAAATCTGAAGACTGAAAAATAAGATGAGGTTTCCAGTTTAACACAAAGCCATGTCATCACGTGCCCTGCTCCCTTTCCAGAGAGTTTGAGATGTTAGCACACAGACCTTGCCAGTGTCCACTGACGCATCAGCTCCTCTTTCTCAGAACGAGCTGCTACTTAATCTTTTCTACCTCACCCTATTCTTTCTTTGCAGCAGTTCTCAAAAGATTTTTAACTTAATGCGTTCCTAGGAAGCCTGACTAGAACACTAATGATTTCATTGCTTTGCTTTTACCTCTGTAAAGTAGTTATTAAATTTTTAGTCCCTGATTGAAATTACATCCCAATTATTCCAGAATAAAGTCTTTCAGATGTATTTAGATTCTATGTAAACTTCAGACTGGCATGGTTGAAATTAAAGCTTTGAAGAAAGAGACTAGACCTTTAGAAAATCCTTCTCCTCTTTCACACTTCTCTGATAATTAACCCCAGCGTTTGCATACCATCAAGTTTGAGAGATTCTACCACATGCTGCAGTTCAGTACAGAAATAAGCTAATTTCTGGAATATTTGGTGAGTAAGTAGCATAAGTGAGTGACAGAGGACCCATGTTTCAGGCACGTTTTAGTTCTTAAAATAGTCCAACTCCTCTGTGCTCCACTGTCCTTTAGCAGGGACAAGTCTCCTCTGTTTCCTTTTCATTTAAAAAGAAATTAAGTGAACAGGGAAGCAGAAGATGTAAAGCAGCCTGAGGAAATTGCTCTAGTTGCTTGCTCATAAAGTGCATTTGCGTGGCTGTAGCAGAAACTGTCATGAAACTTTGAAGTTGATAAGGCTAATACTGCTTTTTATAGGCACGGCAGAGATTTGAAAATTAACAGCATAAAATTTACTTATGACCTCGTACTATCCATTTCTGTGGCAAGCGGATTGCAGGTGGATCTTGTGAGTTCTGTTCAAACCACCTGGGTGTTTATGAACGTTTTCTGTCTCCAGTGTCTCCTATGGTCTGGACCATAGGTAAAAGAATAACAGATATTTAATAGATATTTCTAGATATGTACTTAAAATATATTTCAAATCAAATGTCTCTTATGTATGTAATATTATAGTGGAATAATAAGATGCTAAGATGGATTCTTGCATGTTGGGACTATTCTTTTTTGAATTACAATTTAATGAGTTGGTTCGTAGGAGTCATTTTTCCTAGTTCTAAATTTTTTGTTTAGGAGAAGTTCAGAGTTATTTGTTGTCACAATTGGATAATGATTTTGTGATTCCAGGACAGAGCAATTAGATTTTTTTTTTAATTTTGAAATTGACTATGTATTTAAATATATACTTGAATGGTGTGGCAGATAATAATTTGGAATTATATAATTTGAAATCTTGATAAACCCCATACTTAGAAAATGACGAGTCTGTTCCAATCTCTACAGCTTATTTTTTAAGCAATTGTAGTTATTACTATTGTTGGGGCTAGTAGAAAATTAGTATTTTGTATTTGAAGAAAACGAACCCTATTCATTCAGTCTATGGAATCATTCACATAGATGAAAAATTCAAACTTTTTTTTTTTGACAGCTGTCCTAGGTTGACAGCCAAATTAAGTTTAGAAGGAAACTTGTAATACAGGTTAAAATACCTTGAACTTTTAAATAGAACTGTATGTTCTCTGATCTGATACCAAGAGTATTGTTGTAAACATTGAAAAGAAAAAAATTCAAAATGTTTAGACTTCTTTTGCAGACCATGTAAACACCTACATTAAAAAAATAGTCTCACATCGGGATATTCAGTTTATTTTGGATAAATTTTTTATCTGCAACAGAAAGGCAGTTACATCAGTTCTGTACTGAAATAGCCTTTAAATTCTGTTTTCACCTACAGTTTATACTATAATTGCGGCTTTTGTGTACTTTGCATCTTTGCTAAGCATGTTTAATCAGTATAATTTTGCTTTCTAAATATGCACAAACCTCATTTTCCATAGGTGAGCTAAACATAAAAGTATGTCAGGTATAATAGATGAACTTAAACAATGGTAACTTTTTTTTTAGATACTCTTCCCTTTTAAAACATTGCTGCAGAAAAGTAAAAGGATTGAAAGAGGAATAAATCCTCTTCAGCAGTGTTTGTTTTTTCTTATTACATCTATCCTGTCCTATCTATAGCACAAGCAACACATGTACCTTCAATTACCATGTCCATCATGACACCAGTGATGAGTTCACGCCTGGGTTTGTTACCATGAACTTTTCTCCCCTGGCAATGCTCTTAACCTGTTCCGTCCATCATCCCTCTGCAGACAGCTGCACTTCAGCAGAGGGATTTCACAACGTGAGCCACGCACCCCTGCCCTGCTGAGTGACCAAGGCAAAGCTGAAGGAAGCAGCACATCCATTCCTTCTCCCAGGATTTCTTAATGCATCCCATGGGAGATTGGAAGACTGCAGATGTTCATTCTTTTCCATCTATTCACACGTCCAAGAAATAGGTCATTTTGAAAACTTCTATATATAAAGGAGTGAGACATGTTTGAAAGAAAACAAAATGAGTTCTATTTCAAAGGACTCATCTCTCAAGCCCTCTTTCCTGTTCCTGCTTGTCAGGTCTGCAGAGAAAGCACTGTCACACCATATTAGTGTCCTTTCAAATGAAAACAAGTTTGGTCTGTTCTGTAATGTGAGTGGATAAAGCAAATCTTCCACTGGACTCCAAGCTTGGGTGAAATCTATAACTGATGAATCTCATTCATTGTAGCAAAACGGTGTAATCGAAAGGAAACTTGGCACAGGGTGCTTTGCTGATAGAATGCAGAGCCTGCTGTAGATCACTGCAGACCTGAATTCCAGTCTGTGCAAGATTTCCAAAGAGAAGCATTTCAGACCCTCTTTCAAAAACAGCTCCTTCAGCCAGGGCCCAGGGTTGATTCAGTGTTTAAACTGCAGCACGCTTCAGATTGGCATTTCTTGGTGGTATGACTTACAGCCTTTTTCATGGGGCTGGATTTCATCCTTTGCCATTTGGAGCTGCCTGTAATTGAGGCAGTGGCACACTGCACTTCGGGGGTCTGCCAGGCTTAGGCAAGGGCTCTGCTGACCCCTGCTGCTATCCCTGCTTTTTCCCTTGCTTTTCCTTCTGCAGCCAAAGGTTGCCTCTTTTTGCTAAAGATACTATCAGGTGAGAAGTGTGTTTGATTAAGAGGTATAGCTTGCCTTTTTCTGCTTTCTGTGTGTCTTTTTCCTTTTTATGTCAGAGAAATCCCAGTGCTGATGGCAGGGTACACAGGCTGTTGTGCATCGGGTGCGTTCTTGGAATTTGCACACATCGGAAGTTCTGTCGTACTGATGCTGATCTCACAAGCGAGGACCTTTTGCTTTGGCATGCCAGTGCTTTCTGATCCAGCTTGCTTACAACTGCTTCACAAAACATTTGCCATACGACATCATCAACATTAGACGTTTCTTTTCTTAAGCACACTTTTAAAACTAAGACTTCTATTAATCTGAAATAGATCTTAGTACAGCAGTCAACACTGTGACTATTTTGATGTAGCAGAAGCTTAAAATGCTCTTTATTGTGAAACTAAGCTTTTCACAATACTGAGCTGTGGCCAGATTGATTTTTGTTTTGCTTTCTATGTGTTAGTCACAGACTTAGTTATGACTCAAATACGAAGAAAAAAAAGCAGAAATACGTGTAGTCTGTTTTCATGAGCAAGGCATAATCACAGAGCCCAGAAGGTTCCTGAAACACACTTCAGTCCTTGCTGTTATTACAGCAGAAAACAGTAATACCCGTGACTGAGAAGAGCCTTTTCTGGCATTATGTATTTTCACTATCATTAATTCCTAATATGAAAGTAGTAGGTCTAGTTTTACTCATTAAAAATAGGGGGATTTGTTAATGGGGTTGTTCTATCATGGCATTACTTAATAAATGAAATAGAAATCCTCATATTACAAGGTTCTTAGCAGTCAGGCGAAGGGAAATAGCTGTCAGTGGTACTTGATCATCATTTTGCAGTGTGTTCTATTTTAATTTCCTGCAGAAGAAATTTTTTTACTCACATGCAAACACATAACACATGGACGCGTGGCTGTAGTCGCGACATCGGACAGGCTGCAAAGGAAACAACAAAAGGATTATTCGTACCAACTAATTACATTTAAAATTTAGATTTAGTTTCCTCCAAAAGATATGGGATTCATTATTTTAGTAGGGTGTAGCTTGATATTCTATTTAGCTTTCATATCTTTTATGCAAGTAGTTTTCTTCCTTTATTATTGGCAAAACCACAGTCAAATTCTTCTTAAGTCAGCGTATCTCTTATCTGGCAGGATTATATATACACACTCATCAGTCTTTCCTTGCTATTCATGGGGTGAAAATAAATGTAACTAACTGTACATATACATACATTAAATTTTAAGTATTATATGCTGTTGCTTGTGTATTTGAACTTCATATAAAATACATGCTTCAGCCTATGATTTTCTTGTGTTTTTTGTTTCTGTTTGCTGAAATGGGCTTTACTAGGTGTGCACACTGTTTAGCCCAGTTAATCATTTACTATATGTTTTGGGTACGTAATTGTCTCTCAGTAATTTGCTAATTTTTTAGAGAACTTGTCTGAGACAACATTGCTTAACCTTCAGCACCTTTCAGTTGAATTTTGTGTCGTCTTGAATGCGTTTGCATGAATTTTACATGGTTTTCATATTTCTAGTCTAGCCAATATAAGTTCCTGGTTCAGTTACAGTCAGAACTTTATTATTAAGACGTTCTAATTTACTTATATATTGCTGCACCAAATTTAGTTCATATAGAATAATAATGTAATAGTTGAAACCTATTAATTCCTCCCACCCCCATAAAACCTCTATAATACTTAGCCAAAACAGCTACATTATCTGATAAGTTGATTTAGGACTTTATACATGTGTTCATATAGCCATTTATCTCAACCCTTTCTGAGGAGACCTTTATTAAGCTGTGATGACTGCTGAATATGAAATGTAACCAAGATTATTTTTTTATTCAAATATAATTTAAATATTCATCAAAGAGGAGTTATGCTTGAAACTGACAGAGACTATTAACATCAAAAAATATAATTAACTGCACTGGGTATCATGAAGCAGAGTTAGCCAAATAGCCGAGAGGTCTAATTGCTCTAGAGTCTGAGAAGCAATAGTTTTATTTTATACTTTTGCTGTGGAATTAATAGTGATGTGGTTTCCTACGCGAGGCAATTAAAAGCTGCCTGTTAAGGTTCATTGCACTGTAGGAAATCTGTTGAATATCACTTAGTAAACAGAACTGACATGGAATAGGTACATGAAGATGGGCAGAGCAGGGTATAGATCATGAATTAAATATATGTAAGTAAATTATGAGTACTTTCTAGTGTTAAAAGTCAGCAGTAGCCATGAAAGTGAAAAGTTTTCATTAGTAACACAAAGGAAATGGAATTTAAAAATTATTACAGTGAAGATGTTTAATTCAGAGGAAAGAAACAGAAGAGTAACATGGGTTTAAAAATTAAAAACTACAGAGTAGTGGAGAAATTAGCAGATCTCATATTCTGTAAATGTCTTTCTGCCACAGAATAATCTCCTACTTACAATAAAAAGAACCTTCTGACCTTTGTGGCTCAATTAAGCTTTTAGTTGTATTCAACAAGAAAAGTCTTCTTTATTGAATCCCATAGATTCTGCCTGTGCCCAGAGTATACATTCTAAAAAGGGATGGCCATATTTGTGGTATTTTGACATTAATGAGGTTGCTGAAATGGAAGAGTTTAAGGATCAAAGATACAAGCAATGGTGCTATTTTACAGCATTTTTTTTTCCTCTCTAATAATAAAATTGCGATTTAATTGCTTAATAAGTGGGCCATGATTACTGAAAGACATAGATAATTTCCCTCTTTCCATTTTATCTTCTCCATATTGCAGAACAATAATTAGGAAAAATGCTACTACCACAACTGAAAGAAGTTTTTATTTTTTTTCTCTTCATGTAACAACTATGAATGAAAGGAGTTTGCATGTATGTCCTTTAGTCTAGTATGATACTCAGCTTCTATGGTTTTTAGGAAGCAATCTAAACAACTAATGTCATACTGGTAAAATAAAATCACACAAAGAATTCAGCTAGAATTCCTGCTTTATATAAAGATTGGCTGCCTGTTTCATACATTATTTAGCAGGCTTACCCTGTTTATATCAGTGACATAAGAGTGCGTGCTACTTTCTCAGAAGAGCACTGTCTTTGCCGCTTCACAGCACAGTGCCTTGTACTCCCAGGCTTGCACATGGTGTTAGCAGATATTTAAAGCACTTCAGCTTAACATTTTATAGGTCATGATGAACTGAGCCTATAAAACAAGTTATTGCAATGAAGTTAATGCAGTCTTAGGAGTGTTACATAGACCGAATACTCAATATTCAGGATATTTTTAGCCCTCTGTAGACGTATCAATGGGAAGGAAAGGTTCTTACCACGAGGAATTTATTTCCGTGTCCAACCTGATTTACAATACACTTAGAGTACCGAAGCTTTGCTACAAATTTACTATTGAAAGCCTTTTTTTTCAGGTTTACCCGGTAATACAGTAACTATAGGAACCTTTGAATTTCAAATAGTTCTACTACACACACACATACACATGCAAAACAGAAAAACAAGAGAAGAAATTAGGCAGAAAAATAATTTAATTTGGCAAGCTACTCTGAGCAAAGTCATGCCCCTTGAACACCTTGGAGGAAGCTTCCTCCATCTTACTCGTCAGTGACACCAACCTGTGCAATGTTTCATCTGGCAAGATGTGTATTTTGCTGTTGTAGGGGCAAAGGCATCTATGTTCCTTTCTTAGTAGTAATCTGTGATCTTAAACCTTACTGTTCATTGCTTCTCAGATACCTTGCTACTTGTGATATACATCTGTATAATGAAGGATGTATATCTATTATGTTGATATACATCTATATAATTTGGAAATGTATTTAATACACACATTTTTTGCAGCACTATAAAATTGTTTTGCCATAACTCAAGAGTTTGTGCTCTATTAAATGCTTTCTTTTAGGCTGAATTGTGAGTGTAGCAATAACGTGACAGTTCTGAACCCATAATCTTTCCCTGTTTACTGAATTTATTACAGACATTGAGTTCAACTCTACTGTTACACTCATGAAACTGTAGGTGTTTTCTCATCTAGGAGGTAGCAGCAGTGATATTACTTTCAGTATATTATTCTGGTGCCAGCATCACTGGTGGGTATGAAAAACATAATTTGCTTTGTGTATTTAGCTTTCTTGGATAATTTTGCTGCCTTTTTGACAGAGATACAGCAAAAGAACACCTCCTGGAGTCACATTTAAAACAGGAGCACTTTGGGTAATGTACTGTAGACAGAACACATATGAGTTAGAGCTCACTTATCATGAATGCCATCAGCAGTGCCTTGTTGCTTTCTTATCAGCCACTTCCTGCTGTCAGCCCAGTGCTTATTTCAATAGTAAGGGATTTGCATCAAATGTAACATAGCATTATGTATGGCTAACATGCGGTTTTTAATTGTGCAGGCACACGAGTCTCCTTCAGTGGTAGACAGTTTCATAAAAGGATTAGATCATGAATATTTTTGACACAATTAAAGATTACCTGTGCATTGACAAAGTGAAGCCAGTGAATTTTCTGATGAATGTTTTTCAGTGGTGAATTTGCTTGGCTTGTGTAAAAACCTACTGCAGAAAAGGGAGGATTTTTGCAGATGTGGGAACGAGCAAACCGAAGCAGTCCTCTAAACTTTCTTGGGCTCAAAACTGGAAGTTCCAGGAAGCAGAGAGTGCACACTTCAAATCAGTAACTTAAACCCTTAACTTTGGATTGCAAAGAAAAAGTGGGATTGTGCTTTCCTAGTTAGAACAACATGCTTTTGCAGGGGAAGTTCTGTACCTGGAAGCTCTGCAAGCTTTCCAGATGATAATTAGATCCAGACATCACTGGAATATATATATTCATATTCTAATGAATAACAGTGCTTTTGTGACAGGCATTCCTCTCAGAAGAAATAAAAGTACTTGTAGTGAGGACTCTCAGACACATTTTAATAGGAAATGACACCACTGTTACAGAGTTGATTAAAGATCTACCAAGGGACACTTCTGGAAAAAATCAGCAGATGAAATGAGAAAAGTTGTAATTTTATTATTACTTATTACTTATCAGTTAAATACACGTAACTTTGAGGCCATGAAATCTGCTGTAAAAATTATGAGGAAAAGGACTGTACCTTCTTGCTAGCAGATTGCACTTTTATAAATCTCTTAAAATAACCAAATTGTCTTTTGCCTCTTGCTCAGCATTTTACTCTGAGTTCTGTTGAGCTGTATAAATGAGTCACTCTGCAGCCCTATGGAGTTGGTGGATATGCAGCAGTGGGCACATGGCCTCTGTTGATGAAAATAATAACCCAAAAAGGGGATATTCCCCAAGGCAAGTTTACAAAAAACAATTTATTCTTTTTCACCCTGTAAAACTCATCTTACATGCAGGATCTCTTGCATTATTACAAACTCTAATCCTCTGAGTGGGTAATTAACGGACCAGAAAAGCCATTTGTGGAAAGAAAGAGCCATAAGGGTGAAAAATATTTCTCTGCTGAATGATCTTTAAGGAGTAAATAATTACAAGAGTGAGAGGTTTGGGATGACCAATCTAAATCTGAACATAATTAGGATGAACACAGTTTGAAAATCGAAGCAGTTGGCATGTGCAACAATTCTCATTTCAGAAGACTAATTAAATATTTAAAAGCCCAAAACCCCTCACTATTCACAGAAAAATAGCCTGACACAAAAGGGTCTGTAACTTTGCAGATAATTAGGAAGGGTTATAGGGGAAAAATCACGGATTGGCTCCAAGGTTCTGCAAGGTCACATCTTATTATGGTGTATCTTTTATATGGTCTGATAACAAGATCTTGCTAATTTAATCTAAGTAGGGCATCCCATAGCGATTTCCCATTTCCCTTGTTAAAAATATGATCATTTTTCCATATGCTAACTGCCATAGGTGAACATTTTTATAAATAATTTCTCCTAATTGATACAGGCTATAAGATTTTTAATTATTCAAGGTGAATGCATGTGTTAAAGTTGAGTTAGGGTTGCGCCCACTGCGTGCCCCCTGTGAAGTTGTCCTCAGCCTGCCTGTTGCACAGGGAAACCAAAGGACTCTGTGGAATCTGGTTGTCCCAGTGGCCAGTTCTGAAAATGACTAAATCTTAATTTCCTGTTAGAGGCAAAATAGTTTTTTTTTGTTGAGTATGCATTTCTGTATGCAGAAGAGATGTGTTAAACTCAGGAGACCGATAGCAAATCAAGCTGAATTTGCATTGTGCAGGCCTGGAGGTCTGGTGGAAGTGTGAGCATTGAAAGTGTACGAAGGCTTCTATTTCAGAAGTTGCAGTAACAAATCATACATCATGTCATCTAAAACGCCTTATTTTAGTAATTAAAGTGGGTGATTGTTAAAAATGTATTTCAGATCGGTGCAAATTAACGTGAAGGATAAGGCTACATGTTTTCAATATTGTAATTCTTCAAGTTACTCATTTAATAATGACTCAGAAGCTGTCTTGAGTTCCATAACTTTTAACTACGTTATGAATATGGTGCATGCCAAGCCATGGATAAAAAAGATCAACCGTGCTGCAAAAAAAGAATTCTAAAGGGTTTTTACTGTTATCCTATACTCTCTGCCTGGTAGTCTCTTCTCCTGCAAGTCTGTTGCAGTGTTATTCCTAAGGATCAGACACTGTGCTTCAGGATTTTCTCTTGGATTTTCTATAGCTCTGCTCTAGCACTGTGCCTCTGAAATAAATGCCCCTTCGTAAAGCTCTGGGTTTATTTAAAGCCCCACGTTTCTCCCCTGAAACCTGCTCAATGCACAAGGCATGATGCTGCACTCGTGCTCATTCGGTGTGAATAATCTGTGCAAATTGCTCAGATACGACGATGCTGCACTACTAAAGTTTTCATTAGGAAGTAAGCATAGCTGCAGGCTATTTATTTTGTCTAAATGGTGAAACATTTAATTGGATCTTTTGAACTTATTACTTTTCAGCAGTGCAGATCTGCTTGGCTTAGTTGGTGTTCTAAGATGTACACTGCCTGTAATCCCATGCTGCAGCTTGCTTGCAAATAGGCATGCACATAAATAATATGACAATTATTATTATTATTATGAAAATTACTGTATTTCCATTTCTTATTCCTCAGGTGGGGTTGCATTAGAAACATTTTCTCTAAAGAACAGATCTCTTCTGCTTCATACTGTTACAAGGATTGGGTTTGCACCTACGCAGACCTCACCAGGAGATTGTTCCATTTACTTTGCATACCTCATTGCATCTTTGATACTTACTTTTACTGTCCTTGATTAACAGCCATCTCCTCACAAACTCTGATTGGCTTAGTAGGCCTTTGGTATATGTGGTAGAAAGTAGTAGAGATAGAAAAGCAGGATTATAAATGCACCTAAAAATACTGAGCGAAAGCAGGAGTTATGTATTCCGCTGGAATTCCCTTTTTTTTTCTTTTCTTTTTTTTTCCTCTCCCTCTTTTATCTGATGCTCCAGTTTCAGCTTAATGATAACCCCATAATAATAGCATTTACACCAATAAGAAAAGTATTAGAACAAGTATGAACTGTAACAAGAAAAACTGTTTCTGATAGCTTAGATGTAAGTGAGAAGATTCCTCATTTTAACAGTGACTGCTTTGAACTTAGAGACATGAATACTAAAAGGCAAATGGGTCATAACTAAATGTATTAAAGTTGTAAGAAGAGGTTGAAAGCAAGAAATATAGTTAAATGACTTTGCCATACAAGTCTGATACACATTCATTGACAGTGAATCAGACTGAGTAATTCTAAGAAAAGGCCTATGGGAGTTGCATATTTTATGCTGTGTTTTATTGTCTATTTGGAGATTTATGCTTAATGTGTACCCTTAGACTCCCACAAGATTACATTGTATAAAGAAAGCACAATTAAATATTATTGCAATTTTTTATTGGGCAAATGGAAACAAGGCTATGGGGCACCTTCTCCTATAATATTAATTATACACTATTTACCTTCCTTGTATGTGTTTACTTCGTAATTAGGAAGATTCAACAAATCATCCATATTATATTTTAAAAGAAAATGGAGGGAAAAAACACGCCTCAAATATTTTTCATCCAAATCCCCCAGATTTATTACTGTAATGGTCACGTTGCCAAGTGCATAGAAAATCCTAGGGCCAGTTCATGGATTTTCAAACCAAGTTGTAGGATGCCTCACTGCTTTAGCGGTCATAGGTGAGTCACCAGTATCTAGACAGAGCTCTTATGGCCAAATTCTGCTGTCATACCTGCTCATGTATCTCCTTTTTTCTTTTAGATAATGAAAACTACCAGGCACAGCCCACTAAATCCATTTCCTCTTTGAGCTCAGTAAAATAGGTGCTATTTCATTTTTGCATGCTCATTCCCCTATAATGGTTTTGGGGCTTCTAACTTAAAAATAATTTTTAGAAAATCTTACAAATGAATAAGAAACATTGTCAGTGTGTCAGGCCAGTCCCAAGATTATAGATCTATCCTTAGGGGTGTGTGGCTCTGTAGGATGTGTGCACTCACTCATCCTGCATGGGAAGGGTAGAGCACTGTGGAAACAGCAGTGAGGGCTGGCCAATCCTTCTTCAAATCCAGGCTTTACAGGAAGGCTGGATTTTCTCAGCAGGTCTTTGTTCCAGGCTTTGGTTTGGCTTAAATTGCTAACTCATTAGATCTCAGTACATAATAATGTATGGCTTGTGAGGTGAATTTGAAACTCAGAATTTAAATACATGCCTTCACATTTATCTACTGTGGCATTTCTTTGTGCATACTTATGTACCAAAACACCCCTAAAATAAGATCTCTGTTCTCTATTTTATATGTAAGTTTTGCAGTAAAACATAGCATTTAGGTAGTATCTGATGTCTTCATATATCTTTAACTGCATTTAATGACAGCAGCAGAGGTTTAGTGAATATTCATACAAAAGCAAAACCACATCTCACATGGCAGTTGTAGACCATTAGGAATACAGCTGTAAAGACAGCTACTTACTCTGGGTAATGAGGTTCAGGAATTTTTCAGTGTAAGTCATCACATGAAGTGCATTCATCCCGTATTCCCATATCTTTTCACTCAGAGTGCAGCTCACCCAGGGTGAATAAGGAACAAGAAGACCATATGGAGTATGTGGTGCTGCAGCTCAGAGTTTACGTGCCTCGAGTGGTGTTTAAGCAGGTTGCTGCAGGCGATATGCAGGAACATGCCATCATGCTGGCTTTTAAGTGTTTAATCAATATGCTGAAAGAGAAATATCATCAGAACTGGCTTGAAAGTTTCAAAACATACCAAGATAGTTTTTTTAATGTATCAACAATGTTACTAAAAAATTAATTTTACTTACTAGATGTGGATTTATAGTGTATCTTTTTTTTTTTTTTTAATAATGAATTACATGTGACTGTGTTTGCATTTCGCCCTACTCAAGGAAACACTACTTTCACAAAAATACAGCATTAGGAATAACCTAAATTATCTTGATAGGTTTTTTTCTGGCTATACGTTAGTCCATACCTTTTATAAAATAGCATGATGTTTCTTCCATGTTACTATCTATGACAAAGTGCTGTATGCAAAACAAAAGCATTTGAAGGATACATTGCAATGCAGACATTATTTCATACATAAATTATTTTTGCAAACTGCAAGAACCACTTGTTAAGGATCTGTTTGTATCTTTCTGTGTCAGATGTGACTTGCCCACAGAGATGACCTCTTCCCTCAGTCACTTGCTTTGATCCATGCAGTGCTAATGTCTTTCCAGAATCTGTTTCTCAGATCCCAGTGCTTCACTTTCTGGTCCAGTCATGATACACTGTGGTTTTCATTTTAATGCTGGAGTATTTGTTCAAGTCCATAGATTGTGCGTTTTTAATCTTCCTTAGAACAATGGTGAATAATGGCCCTTGGCAGGAGATAATGAAATTTTCTTAATTTATATTTTCAAGCAGAAGCTTCAATTGAAAATGGCATCCTATGGCCTGCAGACATAGCTCTAGTGCAAGTTTCAGGGGAGCTGTAATAATAATGCAGTGCCAGCAGTGACGGGGAATGATAGGACAGTGAAGAAGCAATTTAAGAAAGAAAAGAGAATGTACCAAAGCTTTATTGTAGCATATCTAATGATCTGCTGAAGATTCCCAATAGCTTTGGGAGCATGACAGGAGAAACTAATGTTATCTTGCCAAAACAGAAGCCCCTGCTTAATCAGCAGAACAAGATTATTGATTAAAACACCTCGCACAATAGATTGCACATGGAATCTCATCTCCATACATTGCACATGAAAAAGTGCAATAATAAGCATAAGGTAATAATAATAATAAAAAAAAAAAGCAAAAGCAATTTGTTGGGAATTGTACAAGTCAAGATTAGAGTTGAAATACAAACAAATTATCATGGAAAATGCAGATGTCCTTATAGCTGAACAGAGAGGATGGAAGCAGCAGAGACAGGGCTACATCATGAGCAGAAGATAATACCAGCCCTGCTGGAGCTGCTTTACTTTCCTTTTTTTTTCTGTATTCATCTGAAATGTGAAAGGCCATTCCTCATTTGCACAGTCTTCTTCCTGAGGTGAAAGGAGTTCAGACATTATACTGTAACTGTTAATTAAACACTCCATTTGATTTTTAGATTACTCTAAGTGATGCATGTGCATTATGAAGATGTAACCTTTCTTCATTCATACTAAAATACAGAAGAAACGTGTGTCAGAGTACACAATTGCTCCTTGCATTCATGAGAATAGTGAGAATTCCTGCATTTCCCCTTGCAAAACTGTTGTTGCTGCTATCACAAGAACCTGAATTATTATTCTTTCATCACTACAGTTAGTCTTTTTCTAACTAGCATTTCAATTTTAATTCATACATTACCTTTCCTAAGTTAACTGTTACTGGGTTATACAGACTTCTTTGCTGATCTGCTGTATTTCCTTGTAAATGACAAAGTCATTGCATCTTTGTGAATATTATGAATTCTTCCTGAGTGTGAAGACATTTCTCAGTGTGCAATCCTATGAATTTTAAGATTGTGCATAATCCTCTGAAAATGTCTGTATTTTAACATATGCTGGGGAAGTATGCAGTGAGGTAGATTGCAGAACACTTAAATGGTATTTAAAACCTACAGAGACCTTAAACACTAGATTACAAACACTGAAACACCAGAGTATTTGTGATTTGTCTTCTTTACTTTGCAGAAATTACAGCTGGTTTGTATCACACCTTCATTAGAACAATTCTGAAAGAGTTTGAATAGAGAGAACAAAGTAACAATATATCATGTAGAAAAAATAACTTTGGTTAAAATGAATGAGGGACTCCAAGTTATTCACCAGTTCAGGTTTTTGAGGTTTGGATTTTTAATTTTTTTTTTCCTAATTTTGAAATTTTTGCAATTTCCAAGGCACTTTATTTCTACAATAGTCTTGTTTTGGAGAATCCTGTGACACAAAAGGTGTTTGCCCATTACAAAAAGAAATGGGTCACCAGATTTAAGGCTGTAACAGTGGAATATCCTCTTCTTCAAGCACAATGTTTCCTAAGTGTAAAGATTTCTTAAAATACAAATTTCTGCTGTGGCAGTGATGAGGTAGCTTTGATAATCTGTAGCCATGTAGGATAATCTGCTGTCTGAGGCTATTTGTGCAGAGAGGAGTCTCTTTTATCCAATGTGCTACAGAATTTGGGGCTTCTTGTCTTTAAGAAATTCAACTGAAACACTTACCAATTTGGAAAATGGATTTTTGCAGATAGTAGCAGAAGTATAGGCCAATAGCTAACAGAGAAGTATCCCTGGTTTTACAGAGAAAAACAGTGCAGCAGACAGAAGGCTTTAATTTATTCAGATAACAAATCACAGTAGTGATAATATAAATTCCCTGAATTACTTGTCTCAGAATTACCTCCACAAAATTCATCATTATTCTTCATCTCTTCTCTGTAACCCATGAATTAGGATTGGCAGGTACAATAGTTGCTGTTGGTTTTTCTTAAAAGTCTCACTCTAATGGAAATATGACCTCTAAATATTGTAAAAAATTGTTACCTGAATGTCAGCTTTTTAAACTCTGAATATCCTAAACACGTGTCTTTAATTTGAAATCTTAGAAGTGTATGTAAATTACTCAGGTTTTATAAAATACAGCCAACAGTGCAGCAAAATCAGTGATTTGAATGTGCAAACCTATAACTTAAAGCACAAATACACTATTCATGTAGTTATTCAAGTAATTCCACTTCTTGGGGGAAGTGCTGGTGGGCCTGCTAGCACTGCTGTATACTGCAGCAGTGGACATAACTCATTGCTTTGTGACAGTGGTCTTGGGTTTGGCCATAGGGGAGCAAAAGGTGACCATTTGCACAGCAGGTGAAATTTTTCATAAAAGAATTGTCAGAAGTTTTTGGATTGTTATCAATTTTCTGTAAACACGGAAGTTTGCCTGACACTTACTGTGCAAAGAAAAAAACCTGCTTTTTCTTCTGAATTATTATTACAAATCCTTTTGATAAAACCTAGAATGGAGTTCTTCTCAGTTTCCTGGCTGATGGCAGCATTATGAATCTTTTACTGGGAGAAAATGAAACTGAAGAAAACAGCTCTTCACAGGGAAATTAGTCTATCTTTTTCTCACCGCTAAATATGACCTTGGTTAGCTTCATTCTCAAGCATGTACTCATTTTATTTTGTAACAAATAAATAATTCTGTCTTAATTGCTGCTCATTTGAGTATAAAATAAAATTTTCATACAGCTCAAAGCTGTGGAAGCCATCATACTGAAGATGCACTAGGAGAAGTCTTATAGGAATTACTTTGGCGTCAGCATAAGATTTTTGCAAAAGAAATGCAAATTTAAAGAAATTTGCTACAAAATCTTACATCCCAGATTTTCTCATGCTGGTTGGTGTACCTAAGGTGTGGCACATACAAACACCTGTATTGGGGATATTGCAAAGAGGCCTGTGAGGTTTGGGGCCACATTGCCTTCTCCTGCTTCTACAGCCTTCATCTACACCACATACAGCAGCAGCAGCAGCACTCTGTCCTCCATGGGAGGGGCTGTGTGCACATTTTCACATTTCACACACTGAGTACAGTGGTTTTCTCAGCAAGCTGGGTGCACATTTCACCACTTCAGCCTGGGTCTGAAGCCACTGGGTGTGTCAGAATCGTTCCAGACTCTCTGACGTCCTGCAGAGCTGCTGCACTGATTGACTGAGCCATTGGGGTGGGAGTGGGGTGGCATTATTTGTGCAAGAGCTGTGCAGGGGACCTGGCTTTGCCCTCTGGAAAGGGTGGCAGATGAATCCCCACCACCTATCTGTATCCATGGCTGTGTATATATCAGAAATCCCTGACTATTTCCATCAGTTCTGCAATTATGAGGCTTATGATATTAGAAATAAGCAACTTTAAAAAATTATTTAAAAATTTTTAAAAAGAGGAAAAAGAAAAGAAGAGTTAACAGATCAACTTAGAGAGCTTTTGTCTCTGAGTTTGCTCAGCAGAGAGGCACAGCATGTCCTGACTGGCTCTGTGCTATTTTGATTACTGTATAAAAAAGGAAGTAATTTATAATCAAGTTCTTTGAATATGTTTTCTCTACCTTTTATGAGGTAGCATGAATTATTCTAATAGCTGTTGGTGCTGTACAGCTGGGGAAAGCCACTGATACAAGGCAGATTATTTTAGCTCGGGTTATGTGGTATTCAGGAGAATGGGAAGAAGTAGGGCAATAGAGAAGTTGATGTACAGCTGGAGTCAAAGGCTAGTCTATTACTTCAGTTCATACTTCTGTTATTCAGTTTGCTGACAAACAAAACCAACCCCTGAGAAGATCAGCCAAGCTCTTTCCCTGTTAGTCACCAAACTCCCTGACCTTGCCTTTTTTTCTTCCTCTTCCTTGTGACTGTTTTCCTGTATTACATTTTGACCATCTCTTCAAGGTTAGGTGACTGTTCACTTTTAACTTCCAAGCTAATATTTGGGTTTTTGGGTTTGTTTTTTTTTTTGTTCTGGAAAAAATAATAGTAGTCTAAAATCTATTATTATTATTATTATTATTATTATTATTATTATTACCCTTCAAAAACATGAAGTTCAGTAGATTCTCACAATTAGAGGCATTGTAATAAAGTTTTTCTTTGTATGAAAATGCATTTTCTTTCATTGTTATGCAAATAATTGTTATGTCTCAGTCTCCTCAAAAATACATCTGAATTAATTTTCTTTACTGCTTCCTGTAGCCTAACAGAGTCCACCAATTGCTCCTAAAATAATTAAAATGGAAATGCTAATATTCTTTTTCTACAATAGCACTTCTAACCAAAATAATTTCCTCGAATCACAAGAAAAATCTCTCTGAGATTTAAAGTCATTCAGCAGGATGTATGTCTCTAAAGATGGAAGGAATTACTCATTGTTGTTATTATACATTATTCAAAATTGCACTTTTTTTCAATCATAACGTCTTTGCATTTTATTTTTATTTTAGTGAGCAGTAGTATCAAATCAGTCTAAACTTGGTACTTGATACAGCTGTCTCTACCAGTGGGAACAGTTAAGATAGCATCGATCCCCAAATTTTTAAGTATAGAGCCTGAACTAAAATATTGTCCTGAAGTCTTCTTTTGGACTTTAGCTAATTAGTATTAATTAACTTTGTTGTTTTATGGATTGAACTGCCCAAGTGTGAAGAGAGTTAGCACTGAATGTAGTCCTTTAGTATGAACTAGCAAATTAAATGTAATTTTAAATTAATTAGCTTGCTTTCTTTTCCCATTACAGGTGCAACAACCGAACACAGTGTATAGTAGTTACTGGGTCAGATGTGTTTCCTGATCCTTGTCCTGGAACATACAAATATCTAGAAGTTCAGTATGAATGCGTTCCTTACAGTAAGTATAATCTTTTTATTCTTGCTCACTTCCTCTGGCCCTCACAATTGAAGCTGGAGTGCTGTTACATGGAAAAGAAGCATATGTTTATGGCCCATGGACCCATTATGCATGCAAAGCACTTGCAGACTAGGGCCTCCAATTAGCTTCACAAAGTGTGGAAGGAAGCCATGGTGTGATGCTGGCCAAGTGTCTGTCTGTGTTCTTAAGTGTTTGGCTTTTAAGGCTACTGTTTTTCCAGAAAACAAACTCAAATTAGCTATTCAATAGGCCAGATAGAAATTTGTACTTTTGCCCGCAACCAGTTGCTGACAAATTGGCTTGGCTCACAGACTTGTAAAGCAGGAATTGACTTCAATTTTAATCATGATCTACTTGAAAGGCTACCTGCTGCTGTGGTGACTTTGGGTGCACAGCAAAACCCAGCACTGACATTCAGAGGCAAGTGACCCAGTTGGGGGACATTGTAAAAGGATTTTGTGCTTCGTTATAAATGAACGCAGATTCAGAGTGAATAATTCATTTAATAAGGTACTCACACTGTGTTCTTTAAAAGCAAAGGGGAAAAGAGTGAGAAAGAAATGTTCGCTTTTAATTGAAAGACAAAATATCAGTCGTGTCTTGAATCAGCTAGCAAAATAGAGTTTTTCACTGAAAACAAAGTAAATAGTGAACTCATGATGAGATAGAAAAATGTGAAGTTCTCGCTACTTCAGCAGTTTTGTACAACATTCTTTATAATGCCAAAATTCAGTAGCTTTAGACGTACTTCTTATTTCCTTGCGATAATTAATGCTTTTTTTTATTGACATGCATGCATGTTCATGAAAGTTCTGCAGATTCGACACTTTTAACTGGTTTTGCTTTCTCGTAAGGTCATTCTTTGCAGTGACTTCTCCCGTCCCGTAACTCAACAGAGAAATAGCTGTGCTTGCAATGGAATTTGAGCAGTGCACTGATCATCCCCCTGAGTTATTATTAGGCATGAATTTCTTGATCTGCAGTAATTCTTAACCAAAGTCGTATTTTCTGTTGGTACAGGAAACAGGCCAAGTCTGAGATGCAAAAACACTGTGGTGACAGTATATACTGAAAAAGGAAGGAAATGAGTTCTGGCATAAGCAAAGCCATGCCAAAACTGTCCATACTGTTTTCTGCAAAATTTAGAATTCTGAAACTGAAATACTACTCCGTACTGCTTCACCATACTGAACCTTCACTGTTGTTAAAGGCCAAGCACAGATCATCTGTTTTTTCTTCATTTCTGCTGTGTCATTGTGAAATGGTTGCTTGCTGATTTTTTTCCCTGTACCATTTGTAGGTTTGGAAGCCTACTGCAAACAGTGATCCCTAGTGCCATTCCTCCTGTGTGTAGTATTGGTGGCTTGTTGTAACTTTTCTTCTTGTGCCACTTTTGAGGAGTGATGTCTTACCCCAATCTAACCAAAGTTTTGTTCCACAAAGACCACTTCTGCTTTAGCACTATTTTCATTTCCAAATTCTCAGAAAGAGGGCAGTGCATCTGATTCCAAAACCTGAGGTCAGTCAAGTGACAAGAAGTTACGTTTCCAGTTCCAGTAGGCTAGCTCATAGAGGAAAAAATGTAATGCAAATAATGTTCAAACATAATTTCTTATGCTGTTTTAGGAAGAGAAGTGTGGATATGTTCTACTGATTGGGTATTGCTATCTCCAGGAATCTTTTCTTTTCCAGTTTCAGAAGTATAGTGCCACAGCGCGGCCTACCCTGTACTCTAACTTGTAGTTACTTTAATTTTAAAGTGTTTGTTTTTGTCAGTTGCATTGGCCTACCCTTTGAACTCTGTAATTCCATGTCTATCATAATTCAGGATTCTGGATACTTTCCTGTTTTTCAAAGTCTATAACTTTTGGAGTTTGTCAACTGCAGCATGTACAGTGATGACGCTACCCAATTCCAGAACTGTAAGATACATCACCTGCCATTACCAGCAGTCATCAAAAAGATTGCCAGTTACTAAAATGAGTTTTGAAGATTGGTTTCAAATCACATTGTGCTTCACTAGCCATTTTGATTGTTGACTCTCTTTCTTCCCTGTCCCACAAAGCCTATCTTGTTATTTTTCCAAGTCTTTTTTTGATGCCTGCTAAACTCCAGTTACCAAATCGAAATTTTATTTCCTTGCTTGTTCCAGAGCTCCTTATCTAAATTTACAGAATGACTGAAGTAATTAGATTTGCAAATAGCAGCTGTATCAGTGTAAGAGACTTCTTAGGAAGGTAGGATAAGCTTTGGTGGGCCCAGGAATGGAGGAGTTTAGTGATCACAGCACTTCTAACCAAAGTTCATTTATTTCATGAATTTCATTTTCAGTTACTGCATGACTGAAAAATTTGCAATACTCACTGTGGTAGCTTTCAGTTCATGACAATTTTAATAGGTTTTGTGGTGAAAGGTGAGAGCTCTTATGCACTGGAGTTGTCACCCTTGTACAAAATGCAGTTTATGAGCTCCTCTATGTCTTGCTGGCCTCCAGAAATACATAGCTGCTTTGCTTATGGGAAAGTACTTCATTTTGCAAATTTGATTAAGTTTGAAAGTACTTAATAAATGCTTCCTTTTTTGCAACTCAAAGTGAAAAAAACAAAACAACAAAACAACTTTTCAGATACTCAGTTGGATCTTGAACAAAAATTCCAGACAAATTTGATAGACATTGCTTTGTCCTGAAATAGTAGGAGTGCTATCAATTAAATTACAAAGAGATTGGGAGTACTATACTTGACATTTCTCTCACTTTATGTTTCACGATGTGCGTTGGCACTTTGACTAACAGAAGCCAGCCCTTTTATAAAGAACATCAAAAGTGCCATTTTGTATATCTGTGCATTTTTATTTTAAGCCTATTTTGGATTCAGGAATTCAATGGAAAACATTTTAAAGTGTTTTATTCTCTCTCTCTGTGTATTGATTGGACTTTGCAGCATTTGTTTATTTCAATAAGCCCATCTGTCCCTGAAAAATGTACAGCTGTACACCAGTGCATGCAGAGCAGACATGCCAGTAATGATTTTAGTTATCCCTATCTTTTCCCCCGTCTCCTATTACTAACTCTAAGCAGGTACAGTATCAATATTGCTCTTTGGTGAGAAATAAGCACATGCATAGGAGTTCACAAACAGAATCGTCTGAAAGTCATTAATACTAATGGTGAAACCCAAGAATTCACCTCAGAATACATCTTCTGTTTACTCGGATAAATCCAGAATTACAAATTACAGAAAAATGAGTATTTTACCTAAAGATGTATAACAGTACAAAGGCTAGGAAAACTACTTCTCATTTTGAAAATATTGACACCCTCTGGTTCCCCTGTAAGGTTTTGGAATTGTTTCCTGAAGAAACACTCGATCAGATCAGCCAATATCATTCCCAGAATAATCATATGTAATTTTATTAAATGAAACTGAAAATTCAAAACTTTATATGAAACATACGAAGGCATTTTTCAGGATAATGTAATACTGAAAATGTAATAGCTGTGCAAATAGTTTTGATACACTTCCCTGGTTTCAGCAGCTACTGTTACACAGCTTGGTACATCTGTCATTTTCCAGGTCATTTTATGAAACCGAGGGAGCATACTTCAAAGGCCACAGAGTATATGAAATAGGTTTTATTGCAAATAATTATTGAAAAGCTATTTACTAGCTGAGCTTCAGCTATATATCTTTTTGTAACTTCCTTAAAATTTCCTGGGGGAAAAATTGCTATAGTAATATAACTTTATTAATTGGGTTCAGTTTATGTTTCCCATGTATGGTGGCAGGATGGATGTTTGTTTTAAACACAATACTGTCCTTGCATACTAGCTTGCTGTTTCGGGCTTAATCGATGATGCTGGAGAATATCTGAATGAGCTAATTGTTAATTTTTTCTTCTCTTTTCCTCTTGCTTACTGTGCTTTTGCTTCTTTTTTTCTAGATGTTTTTGCTTATTCCTTCTAGTCTGATTTTGCAGTTATAGACTAAGAAGTGGCAAAAGTTCTCAAGATTAACATTCGGGAAAACAAATAAAATACAGCCTAAGGAGACCCAAAGTGTGCAAGCTGCTTTCTTTACAAGAAAGAAAAGCAGGGAAATGTCTGGGGCAAAGATGGGGGAGGTTTAATAATCACATATGCAAACCTATATAATTAATGTACTGAATTTTAGATTTCTAATTATCAATTAATGCAATATGTATATGTGCACTTGCACATATATGATAAATTAATATGTTGCTTAAAAACCAACTTGATTAGCATTATGCTTTTAGAAGAAGAAGAGTATATATAGCATGTATTAGTAAAGTAATTCATTATTTATTCAGGTTCACTAAGTGAAACTACATGTCAACATATCTGTATTCCCTCCTTAATCTACTGAAATGATTGATCCATGTTCATTTGCGTAACCGTAGAATCTCTCTCCTGCTAGGTTATCCTGTTGTCTGTTTCTCTTTATCCAATATAGTGCAGTTCTTATTCTCCCTATATTTAGCGTCTGTTACTAATTTAATCTTTTAGTCTAATAGTCAATTTATGTTAATCTTCTTTCTTTTTTCCTTGCACTTTTTTATTTTTCTTCCGATGCTTAAAATAGAAGTGGAGCAAAAAGGTAAATAACGTATACAGTCCAAACCCCAGCTCCTTGTTATGTGCCTTATGGATGTTAACCTCTTCCCTTCCCCTCCCCACAACACTCTTATATTATGATAATCAGCAGGATCTCATAAGTACACCTCATAAAGAAGTCGACTGTTTGCAATAAAGTGACTTGGCTGCTTAAAGTAGGTGGCGGGGTATAGTGTCTGAAGTTCTTGGGCTGGAGGGAAGACTCCCTTGCTTTTTTTCTCTCCCTTTCTCTTTGTCTTTCTTTCCCTCTCTTTCTCTCACCCTTGGGTAAATTCTTGTTAATCAAGTGTCATCTTGCCTGGCTTCCAGAACCCTCTCCATAGCATGCCATGGTTACAGGGTTTCCTGGTCTGTTTCATTCATTGCTTTGGTTGTGTTTTGTTTTCTCTGCTCCTAATTGCTTTCTCTATATACCTGATGATTTGTTTTGTTCCTTTATTTTTAATCGAGGCACCTCCTTTTTCAGCCTCACCACTTCTTAAAGTTCTAAACAAGTCGATGCGATTTTTTTGGACTGAAATGACCTAGCACTCTGCTGCACACCAGTAAAAAGCTCTGGAGCGTTAATGTGTACTCACTAAAAGTCTGAAACGAAAATGCAAGAGTAGCTCTACATTTTCAGCTGTCTGTGTATGCCATTGAGCCTTGGTCTGTACTAGTGAAAACAGTTCCCATCCACTTTCCATACTGGTACAGCAAGAACATGGTAACTTTAAGAAAAGTGGATGATAAAGGGTGATAATTGCATTAATTACAACATAAGGTATAATCTAGTGCCAATTAAATTGATTTTTTTTTCTTCCTGACACAGTCATTATGATTTACCTACCTTTTTGGTTTATTCTTTTTCTTTTTTTTTTAAATTTATATTATTAGACGGTCTTAATTTGACACAATTCTTGTCTTACTTCTCTCTGTGACTGTTAGTTTTTGTTTGCCCGGGGACGTTGAAAGCAATTGTGGACTCACCGTATTTATATGAAGCTGAACAAAAAGCAGGTGCTTGGTGCAAAGATCCTCTCCAGGCTGCAGATAAAATATACTTCATGCCATGGACTCCGTATCGCACGGATACTTTGATTGAATATGCTTCTTTAGAGGACTTCCAGAACGGACGCCAGCAGACGACGTACAAACTCCCAAACCGAGTGGATGGTACTGGATTTGTAGTGTATGACGGAGCTGTCTTTTTCAACAAGGAAAGAACTCGGAACATAGTAAAATTTGACTTGAGGACTAGAATTAAGAGTGGAGAGGCCATAATCAATTATGCTAATTACCATGACACCTCTCCCTACCGATGGGGAGGAAAGACTGATATTGACTTGGCAGTTGATGAAAACGGCTTGTGGGTAATTTATGCTACGGAACAAAACAACGGGATGATAGTGATCAGCCAGCTGAACCCCTACACTCTGCGCTTCGAAGCCACCTGGGAAACGACCTACGACAAGCGGGCAGCATCCAATGCTTTCATGATATGTGGCGTCCTGTACGTGGTGCGGTCGGTGTACCAGGACAACGAGAGTGAGACCGGCAGGAACGCCATCGATTACATCTACAACACCAGGCTAAGCAGAGGCGAGCACGTGGACATTCCTTTTCCCAACCAGTACCAGTACATCGCCGCAGTGGATTACAACCCCAGAGACAACCAGCTGTATGTGTGGAATAACAACTTCATTCTGCGATACTCCTTGGAGTTTGGCCCGCCTGATCCTGCCCAAGGTAAGAATTTCTTCTTTTTCCCCTCATTTTTGATCTCTTGGTGTTTCCATTCAGAGAAATAAGTTAGGATATTTTTGGTCTTAGATTTTGCTCATGACAGAAAGGCGAGGAAGGGCTATTTGTCTGTGCTGTGCTAAACTGAGCAGCATTACAGCAGTGCAAGACAAATTTGCAGAACCTGTGAAGAGAAATAGAATTACTGTATTTGGTTTACCCGCTCGTGCTGTTCTTTTTTTGCTTTTTTTTTCTTTTTTTCTTTTTTTTCCTTTTTTAAATGCAAGTGCGTAGCTTTTCTGCGGTTGAGAATGAGTTGGGGAATTATTTACTTTGTACCATCAGTCAGTTTGACTCCAATAGCTAAACTGAGTTGGAGTTGCTTCATGCTGATCCAGAAGCCTGTTCCCATCCGCTCGGTGTTACCTGCCTTCTGAATTGATTGCAGCACACACGCAGACCTTTTAACTTCTTGGCGCCAGCAGTGGAGAGCAATATGTGCTGGGAGGTCCCAGAGGAGACATATGGGGTTAATGTGCAATACCAAGCATAAGTATTTTTCTGCAGCCTTATTTTCACAGTTTCTAATGTTGGGTTAGACGAGATTGTCTGACATCTTTTTAGTGGATTTCTCAGTAAGCCCCTTACAATTGCATTCCAGCTTGCTAGAAGTTAGTACTACTTCCTAAAATGAAAGATACTAACTGTCAAAAGGGAAAAGAAAAATGGGGGGTCTTTAGATGCCAGAAATCCCTAAAAATGACATGAACAGGCACAGCCACATATTATCATCTACAGAGGAGAGTAAATACCAGGAGAAATGCTCTGTGGCGGGAGATATATGCAGCAGAAGCTGCTTTAGCAATGAAGGAAATACTTCACTTCTCTCATCTAACTGCTATGCATGTTTAGCAGCCGTTTTTTCTACTTCAAGAAAGTTGTAATAATGGCTTCTCCACATGAAAAATAGCTGTCCTGCTTCAGCTGATTCATGCACAGCAGTGCAAACTGTATTATGCACACAATTATAATAGCACACATATAGCTTTTCCAGGTACAAAACTGCATGTGAGGCAGCAGAACAGGGTGGTGTAGAACCAATACATTAGTGACCTCCAAAGCCATGGATGATCTGTCCAGTCTTCTACAGACCTCCCTGGGAATACCTGGCCAGGCTCAGGTGGGTTACAGGTGTTTGGGGAACTGGCCAGTTTTGCTCTCTGTACATTGAGGAAGACTATTCCTCAGGGAGGCTTTGGGCTGCTCTTAGAAGAGAGATAAACCACCTGTGTAATTAAAAAAAAATTAAAGCTTTCATTTTCATACATTCTCATGCATGCCACTTTTCATTCAGTTCAGCTGAGACAAAGATGCTTTTTAAATTCTCCAAAGCTTTAAGAGTAAGAGGAGAAGATGGAGGTGCAGGCTCTAAGTAGCTTTTGCAGCTCAGGCAGCTGCTGTGACTGTGAAAAAAGCTAATCTTTAAGTCACTGCCTAGAAGAAAAAGTGTAAAGGAAAAGAAGGGCAGAAAAGGCTTTGTGGATTCCTTCGTTCACTTTAGTAAACATCCAAATGTCTCCAGTCAGACATTTCATAATGTTTTTATTATGAGAGAGTCTTCAGGATCTTAAGTTAAAGTGTATGTGCTGGTCACATCCCATCTTCTCTCAAAACCGGATTTGGGCATCCACCAGCACCCTTTTCTCTTCCTGGATTTCTTGTTGGCATGCAAGGCAGGAGCAGAAATTGTTTATTCCAGCAAGACCTAGGCAAGAATGGGTCCAGGGCACCCTGCAGGGTGCTTGCCTCTCCTCTGAGCTATTTGCCTATTCACCCATGAAGACAGAAAAGGAATATTTGAGTAAGTTATGAGTTTGGGTTTTAAATGCATTAGGACATCAGTAAATATCTTTTGATTCTGGTCTTTTTAAAATACAGATACCAAATGAAGACACTCATTTTATTTGAGCATGTGATGCATAAATTCACACATAGCATTTTCCTTAGATAAAGCCAGTACCCAATATATTAATTTTGTGTGGGTACATGTACATTGCAGATCTAAGAGTATGTTTCAGGTCATTTCCTCTTTTGCCTAAGCCAATTGCCTGTAGTTAGAAACTACTAAATGAAAGGAAAAATTATCTAGCATAATTGTCCTTGAGATGTACTGCTGTAAAAACAAGGAGAAATTCTTTATGGTATCTACTTCTATATTTATTTCTATTATATTTCCAGTTCCTCTTTGTTTCAATATAAATTCTGTATAAATTGCAGCTCAGTTCTTTGACTGTTATATAAAGGATTTACATGTGTAATACACATTTGGATTTTTTCTCTCATATGGAATTAGATCAGCTTTTAAGCATGCTTGACAAACAGCATTTTAATGCTTTTTTTATTCTAATTTGGTTTGGGTTTTTTGTGGTCAACTCAGATTTCTTAATCATCTACTCAACAGCAGAGGAGTTACGATAACGTTCTGTAAGTCACCTAACACAAGAACTTTCTTTTAGTGTCCTTTGCAACAGTACTTTAATATCAACTATTTAATGGTGTCACAAGGTCAGTGTCTCAAAATTGGAAGTCATGGCCCTTTCTTTTCAAATGGTTAACTTGGGACCATTGTGGAAAACTCAGTAATCTGTGCTCTCTCCGTTGCCAAGTGAGAAATAATGATAGATAAGACACACACTGATTTTTAGTTTTTTTCCCTATATATCTGTCTTGGGTATTAGTTTTTGTCTACACCACAATGTCCAGCTACCAAGTGCTTCAAAAACACCAGTAGTCTTTCTTCCTACATGAAAGATGAATTTATTGGACTTGAGTTGCACTTTCCCTTCAAATTTGCTCCCAGGGCCAAAACTTGGGCTCATCCATATCCTGAAACTCCTGGCTTTGTTTTCTGTATTGCCTCCTTCATTTTCAAATCTCCCTGTTGAAACTTCTGAAATACCACTGCAATTAACCTAATGTTGACCTTGCTCTTGCTGCAAACCTACACCATTTTCTCTTCTTGTATCTTTCCCAGTATCCTTATTTTCTTTAGTCTTCAGGAGAAATGCTTCAGATTTCTAAAACCGTAGCTGCTGGAGACAGACTACTGCTTTAGTACTCAGACAGTGGGGTCTGCTGCCCTTAGAACTCCTCCCTTAACCCTGTTCTCTTTATGCTATTTTCTTTCTGCTTCTCTTGGAAATTATAGTACACAGATGTATCATAGAATGATGGAAGGATCATTAAGTCCAGCCATAAAGCTCACCCTGCTGAGTCCCCCACTGAACCATGTCCCCGAGCTCCATGTCTGCACATCTGATGCTGAGCAAATGCCCCAACTGCATTTGCAAGGGGTCCTCCTGTTTCTGCAGTGCTTGTGTCTGCCAAGATGGTGCATTTGCAAGGTGTCTGCCAAGACAATGCTACGTGTAAAACATTCAGCCTGCAGCTGTGTGTCTCTGGTGTAGATGTAGAAATGGTTTTCAGAGCTACAGCTGTCAAGTATTGCTCAGATGTTGCAGAAGAGCATGTTTTCTAAGATTAAATGTAAATTTAATTTAATTTAAAGATTTAAATGGAGAAAAGCATTTAAAAATCAAAACCCTAATTTTAAAATGAAATCGAATATATCAGGCCTTGCAAAAAGACACTGAAAAATTTGAGACAAACTAGAGTTTTTAAATCCTTGGTAAATTTAGTGGATATATCCAGTTACATTCTTTCTACAAGAGGTACCAGGGGTTCAAATGAATCCCTGGTGAAACAGGAATTTTTAAAGGAATTCTAAGTTAAAAGACCAGGAAGACTGAGGGAATTTTCCCTCTAAAAAGTGAATATGAGCATTACATTGTAAGGTTTCCTTGGTAACAAAAAGAAGATAAATCCTTTTGTTCTGTGTTAGTGCATTAGGGAGAGATTTCATCCACACTCATCCCAATTTGTGCTAACTGTTCAAACTGTAGTTGTCTCCCCTTTTGTGCCATGATACCCATCATTAAGTATTATTGGATCACTGCAGGAAGAGATGGATGTTGTGAGTATGGACAGAACAGAAACTCAGAGAGTAGTATCACTGAGGGCTTGAAGTAAGAGGAAACTAGTGCAACACCAAAAATCTACAAGTCATGCCACAAATTAAGTAAATTGGGTCTTTGCTAGTTTGTCAAATCTGATAGACTACAGATGAATTAAAAAGTGGTTGTACAAGTAAAGACAACATAATGGGGACCAGATAGCATATTTCTTAACCACAGGTATTTTGCTATTTTTTTTTTTTCACGTGTGTTGTCATTTTCAAGGTATAAATTTATAAATGGCTGTGTAAACATTTCCCTTTCAAATTAATGGGATTTGGCAGGGTCAATAGAGTACTGACTAACATAATAGCTGGAATCACCTATAGGTAATTAGGTGACTCTTAGTACCTTCCCTGCTATTCACTGAAGCACAAAAACAGATACAGAACAGTAAAAAGCAGAAAGGCAGGAAAATTGTGATTTGCACAGGTTTCTGATCTCTGTTCCTTTACATAGCAGCTCCATGCATGACACCTTTTGGGAATAAAGGTGGGCATATAGATTTTCCTGTCCGAATAAACTGAAATACCTGACCTATAAAAATATACATTTAACGGAAAAATCTGTGCAGCTGATTTCTCAAATGACCTGGATGCCGGAGGGGGGAAAGTAGCCATTTTCAGAAGTGGCATATCATTTGGGCATTACAATTAACACAACTGTAAATCTAAGGTTACAGTTGTATTTTGGGTGGGGATATTTTTTATTTGGCTTGGTTTAGTTTTTGGGGTTTTTTTAAAGCTTTTTTTATGCCTGCCTAGAATAGAAACCTGTTGGCAAGGAATACTAGATAGCTTGTGTGCCTCCTCTAAATCTGCTCTTCACTGATAGTTGGAGAAAGAAAGTTACTATTCCCCTGCTGTCCTACAGCAATTGTGTTAAGTTTTTATAGACATCACACTGCTAAACAGGTGTTAAGTTTTACTCCAGTGGTGTCTTCATTTTTAGTAACAGATAGGATACATAACTGTTTAAATCAGATGTTAGGAACGGCATGAAACAAATGTAAATTAATTATGCCTCAATTTGAGTCTTTGGATTTACTTCTTATTGCTCTTTTGTCATATTTTCTTAATTTTAATGACTGTCTTCAGCTGATAATAAGAAGAACCTATTCTTAATAAGAAAAGAAGGCAGAAGAGGTTTCTGTTTTCTCCTTAGCATATCAAGCCTAGTGAAAAAGTCAAAATAGAATCTCACATTATAAAAGTGGCTTTTTTGGAGTTGGACAAAAACTACATAGCTTCATCCCTGCTGCTTGGAGCAAGAGGTCAATAACCTTGACATGGAGTTTGTTCTTCTTCTCTGTTGCAGCCTATTAATCATCACTGCCATATCTTGTATTGGCAAAGTGCTCTGCAAGGCAGAGCCTGCAGATGCCACCGCCCTCAGCTCTCAGAAGGAGGCACATCAGGTGGTGGCAGCTGTCATGTGTCTTCATGCAGCTCAGGAGAATGGCCGAGCAGATTAAGTTCCCACAGGTCGTTAAAGACAAAATGACCTGCCTTCTAAAAGCTAGATATATTCCTTGAAGTGATGTTTGGTTGTTTCTTCGTTTTCAACCACCTTCTTTCCCAGACTTTCAGCACTATCTGAAGTTTCCTCGTGCATTCTTAAATATGCTGACTTGTTTTCTAAAATTTGATTGAAGAGAAAAGCTCTTAGAAGTTATCTGCATTGGGTTTGTTGTTTTTTTTTTGTGAGAGGTGATTTAAAGTCTTTCTCTTACAATGTGAGATTACTTATATATTTCTATGTAGTACTACCATGCTATGCAGGTCATTTTTTAATAATGGGTGATAGGCTTTGAAATTTATTTTAGTGGATAGCATGAAAATTGTGCTAACTAAAGTTGTGTAATGACAGCAGAATTATTTTAGCTCAGGGTGCATCACGTTCTGAAAATTGTTACCTCACCACTGAATTTCAAAGAGTTTTATGAATTCTGACACTGATATTTTGCTTCTGAGACAAAACTGTCCTAAACATTACAGGGTTTGCGTAGTAATTGCAATAATGCTAATACCCATTTTGATGTTTAAATATGTATTAATTAGCAGAGTGTATTAGGAGATGGATCGTAATAATTGGTTGTCCCCTGCATCATTCTCCATCCCCATGAGCTCCCTGTTCCCGAGGACCTGATTCAGCAGGCCTTGCCTGACACTTGTGCAAGTGATTGCAAATGCTTTTGACAAATGTTAATTGGGAAGCACTAGAAGGCTGGATGCATTGTAATCAAAAGCAAATTAGAGCAGTTTCACAAGATGTCAGGCAAGCACTTGCAGAACAGATCTGAGGGTTTCAGTAGTCGCTGGCTACACCACAAGTTCAGCACAATTACACAGGCTGTGTTCAAGCAGCCAAGAATGAGACTGAAGAGAAGACAGGCTCTGCAGAAGTTTGTGAGCAGGAGAGAGATGATTGGCACATCTTTGCCTTTAGTCTTGAAAAAACATGATCATGATGATCAAAACTTCACCCTAAATTCATGGGAAAATAAAAAAATTAATTAATATTCTAAACTTCTAATATAAGTGAAACATAATTGAAAAGGGTTTTGAAAAAACTGTAATTTGCCAAATGGCTGAAATTTAATATTATGCAAAACACTGATTTACAAAACAACTGCTGACAAAAGTGCTCTTCATTTTGGTTTTATTTTATTTATGATTTAATAATTTAAAGAGAAGCTTCATTGTCCAGTAAGTCAAGAATGTAATGGCCTAGCAGAAAAAAAAAAAAAAAAAAAAAAAAAGGGAGAAAGAAAAAAGCCAAAAATATTTTCCGTGAGCTTATTTGTTCTCAGCACAAGCCTCTGTACTTTTCTGTGCCTGTAAAGCATTTTGAACACTAATGAATATTTGGAAATAATGATAGCTGTTGCAGTTGCTTTGCTCACTTGCATTGTCTCTCAATATACACGTGAAAGTGTCTCACAGCCATTGCAGACTCCACTAGCATTAACTTATATTATCTCTCCAAAGCCTGAAAGCCCTGGCATGGCTTGGGCTGTACCTCAGCAGCTCCAGCCGTGAGTTCCTGCCATGACAGTGGCAGGAGCAGCTGCACATCCTGAGCAGAAGGGATTTGGCCTAAGCCTGTCCTGGCATTTCATAGAAGATGAAAACTCAGTCCTTGCCACTGGCTTGTATGAATTTTGTCTTCCTACCTGCTCTATCAAAAAAGGATGTTAAGGCCCCAAATATTCAAAGAGGAGAACACCATGTACCTGCTGGGTGCTGCCTCTGCTTGGAGCTAATCGGGCATGCAGCTCTCTCAAGCAGCATAACTGCTGAGTAGGAAGATGTTATCATAATTATTGCCCTGGAAGGTGTGTACTGGGTGACTTGAAGTTTTGGGGTCTGTTTTTCAAAAATGGTCTCGTTAGTTACAGCCCACTGCCTTTGTTGTTAAACCTGGACTACATTGTTCACGGCACACTGATTCAAATGATTCTATCTATTGAGTTGTTCCTGCTGCAAATGTGATTAAGTAATCTTTAATTGCTTTGAGCGTGTTTGTTATGTACTGATAATTCCCTAGTATGCCTTTCAGCTTTTAGAAATGTAACTATCAATTTTTATTACAGAAGAGATTATTTGGAGAATGTGCTGAAACATCATAACAGTATGAGCTCGGAGTAAAAAAAGAAAAAAAAAAAACTAAAAAAATTTCAAAGTTATATCTTAAGCATCCAGAATAGCAATAAGAGTAATATTAATATAAAGGAAAGGAGACGCCAGAGAATCCTTGAAAGCTACATAAATAGCTTTTAAATAACTTTTTTATATATAATTCTGAAGTAATTTATTTTATTATTACTTTGTTTTTTCCCTGTGCAGTGCCTACTACAGCAGTGACAATAACTTCTTCAGCAGAGCTTTACAAAACCACAGTGTCAACCACTAGCACTACGTCACAGAGAGGTCCCATAAGCACAACATCAGCTGGAGGAACAAAGGAAGGAAGCAGAGGACCCAAACCACCGCCACCCATTTCCACAACCAAAATTCCTCCTGTGACAAGTTTTTTCCCTTTGCCAGAGAGATTCTGTGAACCGACTGAGGCCAGGGGGATTAGCTGGCCTCAAACGCAAAGAGGAATGATGGTTGAACGCCCTTGCCCCAAAGGAACACGAGGTATTGCCTTTAAAACTATGTCTTGATGCCAAGGAGACATTTCAAAAGCAATATGCAGCTCTCTCATGATGAATGTTTTTTAATCTCAGGCTGTCTGTCCCATGATTTTTTTGTTACCCAGAGAGTGCAGTATCTACAGGAAATGGTCAAGTTATAATCTGCAGTCGTCATTTGAGCATAGCCACAGAATTACCTTGAGCTTGCACTTGTGTGAATCCAGGTCAAATTTTAGGGCATTGCTTGAGCACTGTTGTGAAATATGCTTACAGCTGCCTTTCTCATTATGAACTCCCCTCTGGATGAGCTCCAAGAAAAATCAAGGGCTTTTTGTTTGTTTGCAGAAAACGTCTGGTATTTTTCACTGACTTTTTTTTTTTATTGCTCTTTGTAATCTACATTATTTCCTTACGTTTTTGTCAATTATTGTCAAGTACTACCATTAGCAGCATTCAGAATTGAATGTTGTTTAGGAGCATAGTGTAGCCAGTTTCCTGAATGCATGCAGAAAAATGGTTTCCATTTCACTGTAGTTTTCTACATCTGTTGTAGGAACTGCCTCGTATCTCTGCGTGGTCTTAACAGGAATGTGGAACCCCAAAGGCCCTGATCTTAGCAACTGCACCTCACACTGGGTAAATCAGCTGGCTCAGAAGGTTGGTTGAAACCTTTTAATCTGGTGTACACTGGTGATTAAGGATTTTAACTCTGAGCATTAATATTTCAGTTTGTTGAAGTTGTCTTTATTGCTGTGTTCATTAAAATTAGAAGGAGTTATGTGTGCTCCGTGTGCAAAGTACTGGCCAACAGTTAGGTTCTTGCATGTGTTTTACTATACCCTCTCTAAATTCTTATGTTGAATTTGTGATTACATGTTCTCATCACTATTTAAAGCAAAGTAGCTTTGCTTGTTTTCAAAAACCAAAAGCAATATTTGCTTAAGAAATCAAATACTATGCAACACACAGCAAAACCTCTGATACGCAGCAGGGGTTTTTTTGTTCAGTAAAAATTACACTGTAATAAATAGATTTTTGTCTGAATGAATTGATAACGGTATGATTAGACTGCAGAACCCCTTTCTGTGTTTTCCTTCCCTACTGAGATTTACAAAGTTTATGAAAACTGGATAATTTGTTGTCAGTACAAGGCTACTTGACTTTCAAATGCCTCAAGCACTGGTATGAACAAACAGATTTCTTACTGTCTGATAATGGCAGTAAAATGAAAGTGGGGATGAATAGAAGATCGAGCCCAAAAGTCCCACTCAGATTTCTGGTTTTGAAGGCTGTTAAGAACTGCTTTTGTGTGTCACAGATCTAAGAACCTTTAATCTTCTGAGATAAAGAGAGCGTTATTGGTCTCAATTAGTTACAGATTTCAATGTATGTGCAAATGGTTATTTCACCACAACAAAGGTACACAGGGAATTGGAATTAGGAGCCGCAAGCAGAACAAGGGACCCTGCTGAGATAATATAAACTGTCATTTCAGATCAGAAGTGGAGAAAATGCTGCTAGTCTGGCCAATGAACTGGCTAAACACACCAAAGGACCGGTCTTTGCTGGCGATGTTAGTTCATCAGTGAGGCTGATGGAACAGCTCGTGGACATTTTGGATGCTCAGCTCCAGGAACTACGGCCCAGTGAAAAAGACTCTGCTGGAAGGAGTTATAACAAGGTACACACCTCCCATCACCTCCTCCTGCTGGGATAACAATTGCTCTCGGGTTTGGTATTTTTTTGCCTTTCAGAAACATTAATCTATACTTTGTTCCTGCATGTGTACAGTTCTGGAATAAGCATGTGAGAGAAAACAGCAGTAAATATGCAGCAGAAAGTTGTAATTACCTTCTTTAGGGAATAAGATATAATTCACCATAGCTGACTGGTCCTAAAATACATAGCTGTGTCCCACATTAAAATCTGGAATGCATTATAACTAGTGTGAGGGAAATGAGTATTAGCTCTCAGAAATTCTGTAACAAATCAGCATGTTTATCCAGTGATCCTTTTAACCCTGAACATGTAATAAAATCAGTGGAATTCTGCATAGGTGCAGGGTTTTATTTTAATCCAACTTCCTGCAGAATAATAGCGCTTTCTTAGACTTCTAAAGGCACCAACATGACTTATAATTGATCTTTATAAAAAGGCCTTACTGCACATAACTAAAACTTGAATTAATGTTTTCTCTGGAAACGTGTTCCAAGAAACATTTCAGAGAAAATGTGTCTTTGTGGTTTAAATACAAATTATAGTGTTATTACCTTTCCTCTTTTTCTCAGAGGAAATGCTATATTTCTCAGCCTCTTCCTTGCACAAGCCTAGTCAGCAAGCCACAAATGAAATATTTTTTCATCCTCCTTTAGAGAAAGAGAGATCCATGCACTTCTCTGTTATTTTGGCAATAGTTTTATTTACAGTCCCTAGATGCCCTTAAAATAGTTTTCCCAGAGACAGATCAAGTGCCCACACACAGAATTTTTCCTTTGACCTTTTCATACAAACCCCACCATTTGGGCAAAAGGTATCTAGACACCTGAGTAAAGGTTGCTGTGCTGCTTTTGGCTGGGGTAGAGTTAATTTTCTTTACAGTGGCTAGTATGGGGCTACGTTTTGGATTTGTGCTGAAATAAATCTTCCATATCTTTGATAAAAAGATGGTTTTGTTAATGCTGAGCAGCACTTTCACAACATTTTCCTCTTTTCCTACTCCCGCACTGTCAGGGAATTTGGGAGTGAATGGGAATTTGGGAGGGAGCACAGCTGGGACCTCTGAGCCCAGCTGACCAAGGGGGTATTTCATACATATGATGTGACATCATATTCAGCATATAAAGCTGGCAGGAATTAGGAAGAACTGGGGGACTTCGAAGTTATGGAATTTGTCTTCCCAAGTAACCATTCCGTGTGATGGAGCTTGGCTTTTCTGGGAATGGCTGAACACCTGCCTACCCACGGGAAGCAGTGAATTAATTCCCTGGTTTATTTTATTTTGTTTTACCTATTGAATTGTGTCTATCTCAACTCATGGATTTTGTCAGTTTTACCCTTGTGATTCTTTCCCCAATCCTGCTGGTGAGCAAACGAGCAAGCGGCTGTGCAGTCTTTGGTTGCCAGCTGGGCTTAAACCACAGCTGGGAAAAAACATTTCCTGTGTGATGTTCTTTTGTAGTCATCATGGAGAGAAACTAGATTTATGTCCAGGCTGTCATTCAAAATCCGAATTTGAAACACCAGAGTATTTTTTTTTTCTCTTTCTGAAGTTTTCCAGAATCTTTCTAACTTCTGATTTTCTTTTTCCTTATTAAAAAGCTCCAAAAACGAGAGAAGACGTGCAGGGCTTACCTTAAGGTATATCTCCTGTGCTGTCACCCTGCTTTCTCCCTGCTTCAGCAACCTGCCACGCTTTATCATCTTGCTGCATGATCCTATGTATTTCAGTCTTTGATAAATGTGTATTGTGCCCCATATCAACTTTACAAATGTTGGCTTTGCACAGGTATAACACTCAGAAAAAAAAAAAATCTAAGTTCATACCTCTTGTTCCTTAACTTGTTTAAAACTAAAAGAGCAGAAGGGATTATTATCTGAATTGGAAGTAACATATCTCTTGTAATAAAATTTTGGGCAAGGGTAAAAAGCTTGCAACTCAAAGAAATCAGTTCACCTTGATAGAATTTTATATCAAAGACTGTTTAGAGTTAATTTGCTTGCAAGAAAACTGTACATTGTATAGCTTGCTTTGTGTGTATTCTTATTCCTAGTAAAATCACTCCTTATTACAGTTTTAAGAATTGTTACAATTCAGTGACTTGAGGATACAATGCAAAGACAAACATTTCTCTAACTTCACCAGTAAAATGTCTGCCACGTGTCCTATTAACCAGGCTATATAGAAGGCGTGTAACACATTGCTACCTGATTTCCAGTTCCTTTCATCAGCTGTAGAATGGTTGCCTGTAGTGGCCAGCTCCTTTGCTGCAGTACAATTCCAGTAATGCCACCTCGCCCCTGTTAAGGGCAGAAAAAAGTCCTAGAACAGAGATGTCTGGCTCTGAAAGATTTTATTGCAGATTTTTTCAAAACTTCTTTAAAAATACTGATTTTAACATGTATCCTCTGAGATGAAATGTAAGAATTATTTTTGGAAATAATTTTGAAATAGTTCACAACATGATACAAAAATTCAGACTCTTACTGAAAAGAGATTTCTCTGTACAGGGCACTTCTGTCTTTTATCCTATAGCCCTGGAAGTGCATGGGAGATGTCCAGTTATACAGAAATCTGACAAAAAAGACAAAGATCAGGAGAAATTTACTTCTCAAGCAATAATAGTTGTAATAGGCTTTTATTAGAAAATAAATTTTAATAGTAAAGGGTAATCCAGCAGATTTGGTTTGGGTAGAGTGGGTTTCTCTGCTTCCTTTTCATTAGCAAACAGGATCATGAGAAGAGCAGTGAGGAGGCTGTTCCAACAGCTGTGTCAGAGGGGCTGTGGGGTTTTTCCCATCCATTTGCCTCTGTCTGAGAGGAGAAGCACTTCAGAAATATTTCTGGGCAGGTGATGATTTTCCCCAAGGAAAATGCAGAGTTAGGTTATGCCGTAATGAACGAAAAGCGCGTGTATCAATGAATGCCTGCCGTCAGTGCTGTATGGCGATACACGGGAAACCAGAGCTGAACCTTAATTTCCAGCTGGTGTCATTTTCTGTAGGTCTCAAATGGGCTTCTCTGCTTAGATAAGACTAATAAACCTCTTGAAATTACAAATCAAAAGCTGACTTACACTATGCAAATGAAGCGAGCTCCCACTTTGTGACAGAGAATTCATTTGTACCTCAGATTAGAGGCTCCAATCTGTATTTCTTAGTGACTAATGAATCTGGCCTCTGCAGACCAATTTTGGTTCCACTCTAGTTAATGGCTGCAGCAGTATCAGTGCGGGCATTTTGACTATTCTCCCATTAGAGAAAGAAAAAAGGCTTTAAAGCCACTTCGAAGTATCTTCCACCTGCCAGGAAGGTCGTGGTGGCTCACAATGCAGACAGAAAGAGGATATTAAAATGGATTAGGCTAATTAATCTTGCTCTGACAATAGCCTTGACCAAGTTTTCCCATTCGTTTGTTTGCACAATATAGTACTCCAGACTGACATCTTTCTGTTTGTATAATGTGTTCTGTTTCCATTTCTAATGCTTTTAAATTGATCAAACAAGTGATATATATGCTTAATGACACATTAGGGATAGGTAAATGGGACAGAGTAAACAGGGTGTTGCAGCAGTGCCTGCTGTACTCAATGCACAGCACACTCGGTGCACAGCAACGTTATGCATTAATGTAAAAGCCTGCCTTCAATTGATTACCTGATTACTCTGATTGGATTATTTTGTAAAATAATGTAATCATGTCACTGAATTATTCTTCTTCCTTATTTATTACTACCTTATATGCAGCTCAGTGAACCTTAAAGCATGATGATAGAGTTGTTATAAGTAAAACTTTTTAAAATATCAGCTTTTATTCAGCTTTACAGTTTTGCCGTCACTGATAACAGGAACAGTCAGTGGACATCTTGTTTGCTCTATTGATTTCCTTTTCTAGCTGACCTTTGTGCAGGAATGGGAGTTGGTAATCCTTCTAAGTATCTATGAACAGGTACAGGAACAGGAGGGGGAGTGAGAGTGGCCAAAACTAATTTATATCCACTGAGTCAGCTTCATTTCATGCCTCCTGTAATAAAGAAGGTCTATTTGTCATAGACAAGTAGTTTATAGTGCTATGGCTGCACTAGTGAGGCTCAGTTTCCAGAGGACAATTATTGTCATTTTAGCCTAAACTGCAGAGTGCTAATTTTGGCATTAGCATTTTTAAATAGAAGTTATACATTTTGACATTAAGATGAAAGCTTCAGGCAAGACTTCTGGCATTTATTTTTACATTTTTCAGCACATTAATAATACCATACTTATATCTGATACAAAACAAGTCAAATTTGCATGTTTACTGCTTAGAGACCACACAATGCTAGTGGCTAGCTGTGCTTCTATTCGTGCTAATCCAACAAGCGGATGGAAAATATTTTAATGTTGAAAATAGTCTTCTTGTGCCATTAAATCACAGTAAATCATTCTGACAGTTAAGTATTATAATTGTCGCCGTGTAACATTGGGAATTTTCCCCAGCTGCCTAGGGCTTCAGACCTAATGATAGTTTTCTAATGAATGCAGGCAGTTGTGGATACAGTGGACAACTTGCTCAGGCCTGAAGCTCTGGAGTCCTGGAAGGACATGAATTCTTCAGAACAAGCCCACGCAGCCACAATGTTACTTGATACATTAGAAGAAGGGGCTTTTGTCTTGGCTGATAACCTTGTAGAACCAAGTAGAGTCTCAATGCCCACAGAAAATATTGGTAAGTAAACTTCTTTTCGAGCATAAGTTAAAGTGCTATGTATTGCTTTACACAAAAGGAGAAAAAAGTGCCCCAGATAGTGGCATACTTTCTGAAGGCTGAGCTGTGCAACGTTTGATGGAAAGGTGAGTGTTCCAAAGCAGGGAAAACACACTTTTCTTATTTGGTTCTTTGAAATTAGCCTTCTTCTTTACTGTCATTAGTACATTGTAAAATGGAAAGTAGTTGATGTTGCAAAGTTGATTTATCACTGAAAAATCATTAGCAGAATACATGGATGTGAAGAGTGCTTAAAAGGCAGAGTATGGATTTTTCTGAGGTAACTGCTTTCTGTAGAGCTGCAGAAAATACTTTTCTGTTAAATATAAACTGTTCCTAATGAATTTAAATTACTTTTTTTGCAATGTGCTGTGCCAGTTAAATATTTTAGGCACTCAGCATAGGCCAAATGTTTATATTAAACATGACTGCCTTCAGGTAAAAATGTGTTCAGTGAACTACATCTCCCATAATGCAGAATAGCTATGCTCCAGAGACTGCAAAATAGCTGGAGATAGTTGAAGCGTAATTTAGAATTTAAGTGGTGACAGAGAAATGAAGGGGTTTGGTATTAAAGATGTGCAAATATTGTTGTGCAGGATGTGTTAAAGCAAAAATCATTGCTATGCATAAAATTAAAATTCCTTATTACAGAGATTAATGTAGTCTCAGGGAGGTACAAGGAACCTGAAAGTCTGCTAATATGCAGAGTACCAAGATAGAGACTTGGAATAGACTGCAGAAATGAGTTTCAGTTTTCACGTTTCAGTGTCCACATATTTGTAGCTGTAGAAGATGATTCTGCCTAGTTTTTAATTGAGTAGGAGGATACTGGGAAAGGATGGGAAAAAGTCTCACAGTCTGTTATCAAAGGAACTGCACCAGTTGTTTTGAAGGAATGTGGGTAGAATCACAGATCTGCCTTTGGATGTACACAAGCAGTTCCATGGAGATGAGTAGACACTGACTATTGCTTCTTGTGATAAGCTGTCTTCATGTCATAATAACACTTCCCGGATGCCATGCAAGACTGAATTCCTAGTACACATATGTATGTATGACTTGGAGAAAGAGAAGTGATTTCCTAATTTCATACTTTTTGTCAGTCTGTAGTTCAGAGCTGTAGCTGGACTGGTTTAATGTAACACAGATTTTGTCAAGCAATTGTCCACTCTCACCTATATGATTTTATCTGTGCAAGGAAATCCAGCATTCAATGGTAATCCCGTGAAAACTTCCCGATATGCAGTGTGTTATAAAAGTAATAATGAAGGACGGCTGAGTGGGATCTGATTTTTCAATTTAAATGCTTATTAGCAGAACTAATAAAATGGTTTCCTATAAGTATATATAATTAGATGTAGAAAGAAATTGGATTTCATTTTTAGCTACCTATACTGATTTAGCTAAATACATGGCATGAGTATACTTAGGTATTCTTTGCTGACTGTTTAAAAACCTCTTTATATCTAAATCAATACTTAAAGATCTAAATTTGTCAGTAGAGGATACTGCATAGACATTAAGATTTTGAAAACTAACATTTTTTTGCAACATGTGTGTAGTATCTTTAAGTGGTTGTTTTGTGGGCACAAATTTGAACAAGGTTTGATGTCATGTTATCACTACTAAAGTGCTGTCATTTTAGCAGTGTGCATTGGATTTAGTTAAAGAAGCTAAGTCTGTGTGATTGAAGCATGCAGTACAAATCTGCCTTACAGACAGCCATGTGAGAAAACTAAATAAAGACTGCTGGGAAAAATTGTCATCTGGCATATTGTTATCTGGCCAAGAGACTTTCTTTACATTCTCCTTTTTTAACAATTTTTTTTTCCTCTGGTCTGCTTAGTTTTGGATGTTGCAGTGCTTTCTACTGAGGGCCAAGTGCAAGACTTGCGATTTCCTCAGGCTGGTAAAGGAGGCAACTGGATTCAGCTCTCTGCACGAACCATGAAACAGAACAGCAGGAACGGTGAGCCTTGGGCACGGAGCAGTAGAACTCCATTAACTTCTATAAAACCCACCTTACCTAGTTAAAACATCAAAACAAAACTCCACAAATCTGCTCTATAGCTTTTTTTTTTTGATGATCATGGATACTTGGTCATTTTTCTTCAAGTCCGTGGCCTGAAAATACCTCTCAGTTTATTGATGCTTAATTGTCATGAGAGTACAAGTCTCTGTCTTTCTGTAGACCTCTGTGGTGTGATGATGGGGTTTTTTTTTCTCTTTTGTAGGACTAGCCAAACTGGTTTTCATTATTTACAAAAGTTTGGGTCGTTTCCTCAGTACCGAAAATGCAACCATAAAGTTAGGCAGTGACTTGGCGGGGCAGAACAGCACGATCGCCGTCAACTCCCACGTCATCGCGGCCTCCATCAACAAGGAGTCGAGCCGGGTGTACCTGACTGATCCCGTGCACTTCACCCTGGAACACATCGATGTGAGTTATGCTAATGAGTCAATGGGAAGGTCACAAAATCAGCAAGAGAGAAAAGCAATGCAGAAAAACAACCTTTTTTTTTCCATTTGAATTTTAAATGTTGGGCTAGGTCAGAGACGCGAGTTAAGTCTATGAACATAAAATTAAATGAGCCTGGTTCAGTGATTATTAGAACTTAAGTGTATTCTTAATGAAAGCTAATTCAGTAATCAACATGAAAATGTAAATGACTCATTTGTTTCTAACTGAAAATTAACTCTTACCTTAGTGGAAGGGTAGAAAATAGCTGTTAAGATTCTCGATGGTTTGATGTAGTAAGTTTTATTGACTCTTTAACTTTTTACATTAATTTTGGACCAAGTTGTGGAAGCTTATACAAATTTTTCAAATTGCATTTATTCAGCAAAGAATAAAGTATGGTATCTTGATCTGTTATACTTTGAAATTATGTATATTTTCTTAGTGGTATTTCATTTAATGTGTTTCTTTGCTCTTAAGTCTGTCCCTTTCTCTTTTCATGTCTCACATGGGGAAAATAAACAATCACTACTGTGAGAAATAGAGACAACATAGTTAGATTTTTGCTCTCATTTTGCCTGTTTTTATAAATCTGGTTGGATTTTTTTTTTCATCAAAAGAGATAGGCATTGAGAAGCGAACTTTTTTGTGATACCTATTCACATACTTTGGCCTGACCAAAGATGAGAACCAAAGGAAAAAGATCCTATTTTAAAACTGTCAATTTAAAAAAAAAAAATCTTCAGAATAAATTCACAGTCCTAACTTTCCAGAAAGCAAAAATAGCTGTAATGTACCATCCATGCATAAAAATTGTAATTGTTTAAAATGGGGTCTACAGTAATTGAGACTTCACTCCAGAGTGCTTCAGACTATAAAGTCCCTTTTAAACTAGATGTCTTCCTTGTGCAACATAGTCCACAGTTTTGCTGATGAAAAACTTTATTGTCCAAAACATGCAAAGTTTAATCTAAATTGCCTTTTACACATATTAAACAATTGTTCTTGCCATCTTAGTGTGTAAAATCCTCATTTTATGTTATCCTTTTATCTCCCAGCCTGACAATTATTTCAATGCAAATTGTTCCTTCTGGAACTACTCAGAGAGGACTATGATGGGATACTGGTCAACTCAAGGCTGCAAACTGGTTGACACAAATAAAACTCACACAACGTGTGCTTGCAGTCACCTCACCAACTTTGCAATTCTTATGGCTCGTCGGGAAATTGTGGTAGGTAACAATATTTCCAGCCATCAACAGGGAACAAACTTAAAAGACTTAGCTTTAAATTTTTAGCAAGATCCAAAATTGTTGAAGTTTCTCTAGAATTTATAGCTCCTACCCACTCTTTCCAAAGCAATTCGCTTTCTGTAGCACTTTTCTTACTCATCCATTAAGTTGAAAGCAAAATAACAGGGAAGAGAAAACAAGCAAGAACAAGAATTTTCTACAAGCCATGTTTTAAAGTTACTGACCAACCTTACAACCATTTTATAGACTCTCTCTCAGTACAGATGGAGAGTGTCTGTTGAGATAGCTGTGCAGGCTCTTCCCTGGAAGCCCATGTGCCAGCTCTCCTTGGCAAGGAAGGTCAAGGAACTTCTATACTGGTGGTTTAAACACCTCTTCATAGTCAGAAATTTTGTTGTCTGGTTAAAGCACTTCCTGCATGTCAGGGGCCCAAGAGGATCCAATATTTGCAGGGGTATGGGACTTCTCATTAAGCCATTATATTTGAAAAGTTCACTGCAAAGAACTGAAGCAAAGGAATCTCCTTTAGCTAAACATGAGATTGAAGCCAGAATTACATGGGCAGCGTATTCTGCATTTTGTCCTGATCATTGTGTAAAGCACTGCTTTCTTCTCTGCTGTGGAGCTGCAGGTCTGTAGGGAATCCCAGGGAATGCTCTCCTCTCTCCTTTCATCAGAGCCTAGTGGTACCTTAAAAATGTTATGTTTCTTTGCTCGTATTTCCAGCCAGTCTACAGTGAGCCATAGAAAAAGTAAAAATGCTATCTGATCTGGATAAAATAGTCACATTTTTCTCTCAGACCTGCCCCTCTTCTACTTACCCTGATCTTGCTCTTCTGGGAAGCTGACCTGAGACTGAGAAATTACTGAGTACATTTTGCCCATCTCATGTAATGAACAAGTAACTTTTCTGGATACCTGTGAAAATAGGTTTTTGTTTATACTCATAGAGAGTCATATTAATTTTCTCCATTCTTGGTTATTTCTAGTACAAAGATGGAGTGCACGAATTGCTCCTCACTGTCATCACCTGGGTGGGAATTGTCATCTCTCTTGTTTGCCTGGCCATCTGCATCTTCACATTCTGTTTTTTCCGTGGCCTGCAAAGTGATCGTAACACTATTCACAAGAACCTTTGTATCAACCTATTCATTGCTGAGTTCATTTTCCTAATAGGCATCGATAAGACAGAGTACAAGGTAAGTTTTCTCTCTGTGTACTGATCTTGTTCTCTGAAATGACTGTTTGAAATGGATTTGAATTAAAACATGACAACACTGACAAGTTTTTAGCACTCCAACACAGCAAGGCTGAAATAAAAGCTCAGCATGAAAATAAGATAGATATATTCACACATAGTACTTACATCCCAAAATATGCTTTTTATTTTCAGTTGAAAAACACTGACTATTAACAAAGCAGGTGGTTAGACTTTTGAAAGAGGAGATTGAATGTTGACTATTAGGAACATAAATTAGTTTTCTATATATATTCAAATGTCTTAACAGGTATTGACTACATTTTTATGTACTTTAGTACAAAACCTTTTCTATATATATATATATACACATTTTTTACATTTCAAATTCAAGCAGGTATTTTGGTAGTATTGGTAAAATTAATTCTGACATCATTCATTTAGTTGAAACTAATAATCTAGCATAGTTTCGTCCAGAATTTGGCCAATGGGGAAAGAATTAAAACAGATTTCTGTTACAACAGTAGAAATTTCCATATTACAGCAGACAAAAATCCTGGGACAGACACTTCATAATTTTAAATATGTAGTATCACATTATGCATAGAGAACCAACTGTTCATGTCTAGGATTATCTAACCTTGTAAGTCCTAAAACCATATCTGTTTCAAAATTAAAAAGTTGCTTATAAAATTAAGAAGTCCACTCTGAAATTGATGACTGGGAGATGAGGGTGCACTTTCCTTGTCTTCATTCATACTGTTCAGCTAACTCATTTTCTGTAGCTACTGAGCACATATTAGTGTTTTCAAATGTTCAGAGTATGTTTTGAGGTAGGGAAGATGCTCCTGAATTTGTGAAATGTTTCTAATAAAACTGTCTGCAGTTCTATTGCACACTGTTCAGTTGGAGAGGTAATGATGTGAAGGTTTTGTGGTTTACATTTCCATCTCTCTCTTTCTTTGCAGATTGCATGTCCAGTTTTTGCGGGTCTCTTACACTTTTTCTTCCTGGCAGCCTTTGCCTGGATGTGTCTAGAGGGAGTGCAGCTTTATCTAATGTTAGTAGAAGTATTTGAAAGTGAATATTCTAGAAAGAAGTACTATTATGTTGCTGGCTACCTCTTCCCTGCTACAGTAGTTGGTGTCTCAGCAGCTATTGACTATAAGAGCTACGGAACAGAGAAAGCGTAAGTAATTGCAAGTGACCTGAGTGTTTTTCAAGTGAATAATTTTTTAAAGCCTATTAGCTGTCAGAGGGTCCCTGACAAACTAAAATACCATCTGAAAGCTTTATTGGTAAGAGAATGGCAATGCTGTGCACAAATTACAATCAAGTCTTTTGTAATTCTCTAGGTTCAGGGGATTTGTACTCTAGAGAGACCAATTCTAAATTATGGTCTTTCTTTTAACACAAAAGATTGACCTGAAACAAATTGAAAAAGTAAATAACTTTTTGTACTCAGATGTATATTAAGCAAAATTTCTCAACTTAAAGTATCTGACAAGCCTAACTACCCAGCTTTAAGCTAATGCTTCATTAGATCTCTTTGTTCAGCTGTCCCTCTAGCTAGCTCTCATCCTGAAGTATGACAGTATAATATTCCAACCTATGTGTTTTATTTTGATAATATTTTATCAGGCAAGTAGAGTGGGATTAAAATTAGCCACTGCCTTTTATTTACAAAAATACAGATGTATATAGGAAGTGACAGAAGGTAGACAGGAAACATTTCTGAGGATTTGAGTTGCTGGAGGCATGAATTTGCCTTTCAGTAGTGTTTATTTTGTCCTTTGATGAAATTAGTTACAGAAGGGGAAGATATTGTTGACTACAAGAAAGCTGCTTGATGTTGCTACTGATGAAAGACAAATAAGAGAATTCAGCAGGGAGCTGGGCTGTATGAAAAATGAATTGCTGAGTGAAGTTGGCCCTAATAGGTTTATACGTCATTTAGTCTGGTATCTTATGTATTCTTTCTCTACATTTCAATTCCCAGATGGGGCATTCTATTTATGCCATTTTATTATTCAGCAAAACATGGCATCTGAGCATTTTCTGTCCCATATTCCTCAGGCGTGAGCATTTAACATAGGATATAAAGTTAAAGCAGGCTTTGAAGATCACATGGGAAGCCTGCAAGAATTATTTACTGATGTTAGTTTCATTAGTCCATGATAGCACCTGTCACCAAACCTTTTGACTGAAAGGAGAGCTTGCTTTGGTTTTGTTTCTCCTTCTGTTAGTTACTCCTAATGATGTAGTTTGTGGTTCAGTTGTGTTATACAGAGTTCATTAGAAGAGGTTCAGGTTAGGTGTTGTCCATGGAATAGTGGTACTGTGCAACCTTCATCATTGTTTACTGGCAAAGTGTTACCTTAAGAAGTATTTTTGCACATTCCATTTATTGGACTGAGGTGCTAATGCAGCTTTTCACTTTTCTTTCTCTTTCTTCCATAATAGTTGCTGGCTACACGTAGATAACTACTTCATCTGGAGTTTCATTGGACCTGTTACTTTTATTATTCTGGTAAGAAGTTTGGGGGTTTTTTCCTTTCTTTTTAGGTTGCCTCTCAGCAGATTAAAAAGATTTAAAATTTCATTCAATGCCATCCTTATTCACAAGACATTCCATAAAAATGCTTAGAAACAATTTGTAATGTGACTAATGGTTATATAAATGTGTAGAAATCTTTAAAGAGTACTGACCAAATGATTAATTGTCAAAGCTGTGGTGGCACTTCAGCATGGCCATTTTTTCCTATTGGCTTGAATTCTGAAGGTCGTATTGACATGTGTTGTCACATGAAAGATCAATGAAGTACTAAACACAGGGTTTTTTAAAAGGAACCATTATTATTGCTTTCAATTGAGTCACTACTGTACACATTCTAGAATTTAACTGCTAATTATCCAACATAATTATCTTAAAAGTGTATTCTAATGCATTGGATAATTAAATAAATTTTTTGTTCCATTACACTTGCACAGTATTTGTCTGTGTATTTGCATATGCACATTTTTCCATGCCTACTCCTGTGTGTGTTTGTGTTACACGTAGTGCCTGTCAGACATAGAAGTTCCTTTGTTTTAGTACAAATATTGGGCTGTTATATAACCAGTAGAAAGCCTGTGCACATTCATTGCTGAGTCACTGTGTGCCTGCACCCATGGCTGGGTGCCCCAGTGTCCCCTCAACACAGAATGCTGCACTCAGACATCAGTTACCAATTCTCTGAGCCCTTCCAGGTAAAATGCCTGTAGTCACGTGTCAACCCAGGGAGAGAACTTCTCCCATTGATTTCAGACTAACGATGCCAACACTACACAGTGGAGCAATTTGTGAGCACAGTGAAGGCATGATGTGCATTTTGGCTCACCTAGGTTTTCTCTGCTAGCTCTGTATCTTTAAAGCCAGGCTTTACTTGGGAAATGCTGTTGAAGGCTGGCTGGGGACATAGCCTCTATACATAGAGGCTTTTTCTCATAATTGCTGATAGTTTGGAGGGATGAATTAATTTGTGTTTGTAAGTTTTGAAATCTTAAATAGTTGCATGTCTTTCTGCCCTTTCACAGCAGTAGAGTTGTGAAATGTTAGCAGAATTTAAATTCACTTAAATGTCCAAATTCAGGAATTATATTTTTCCATATTCAGAAATTTTATTTTTTCAGTAGGAAGCACATGCATCAGGCATAATTTTGAAATTTCTTTGACTTTTATAGATCTGTGTGCCAGACATAATATTTCAGCACTTTTTGTACTTACAGTACAAACTGATACTTTGATTATGGAAATTTCTACTAAAAAATGTGCCTGGCCAATGTTTTGGTTTGCATTTACTCTGTTTATATCAAAAACTATTTGAATCCTTGAGCTATCACTTAAGAAAAGATAGTTGTGCAGTGTAGACGTTGTTAGAGTTCATTGGCATATTTTCAAAGACGTGGGTGTAGATGCCAAAATTTATGTGTGTATGACTTGAATTAGAAAAATTACAGTGTTTGTAAGTTTTAAGTGTAGACCATAATAATTGTAATAATTGACTTTATTCTAAATACATTCAAATTAAATCATATCTAAGCATGATGGGGATTTTTTTAAAATTAAACCTACAATTGCAATTGAAAGTCTTTGAAAGATAGACTTAGTATGTTCAATATGATAGACAATATTTTTCAGCATCAAGTAGTTTTTTGCAGTTGTAATTATTCTGGAAATTGTTCTGATTTTCATGCTACAATAGTTAAGTCACATCAAGTCTGGTCGTGTGGTGGTAATTTTGCTTTTTGTTTGTGGCTCCTTCCTTATTTTATTGTTACTGGGAGTATTTTGCTAAGTCACCCATATTTCTCTCCCTTCCTTTAAAATAACATTTCACATAGGAAGCCTTGGGCTTTGCTGATGGCTTTTTCACTTCCTCATAACCAGGTCAGAGTGAGAATAGAGGTGAAGGACATTTAATCATATTGACCATGTACAGACATAGTTCACTATTATTTACTGGCCATGACATTATTATCCTCCAGCAAATAATTTAGACTGAGACGCAAAAGGCTTTTGGGAGCAGTATTCCCAACTTGAAAAATATGAAACAGCAGGTAGCAATCACAGCACAGTTCCTAGGAGTAATTCTTCTCTAGCAATTGCTTTGCCCTCTAATCGTCCCAGCTGAGAAGGCAAGAGAAACCAGAGGAAGAAGTGTGAGAAGTGTAGTGGCTGAAAAATAATATGTCATGTGCACTGTAACCAAAGAGCTACATCTGTAGTGTAGCTTACTAAGTGTCAGTAGCATGTGAGAATGTTGCCTTGGTAAGCTTTTTAACATGTTGCTCAAATCACTCCTGTGTTTCTCAGTTTAATAGTTCTGCATGTAAACTCTTTTTTGACAGTATTGTCCTCTCTTCGAATTTACAGTTTTTTCTCTGAATTTATAAGCATTTGTACTTGTGTCTGTGCACATTTTTGCACAAAATGAGAATGGGAAATATGAAGGGGAAGCATGAAGTTCCTCAGTACATCTTCTGAGGAACTTTTAACTTCACTATTTCTATAGCCTGTCATGCCTTTGGGCACCAGGGTTATTATATCTATGAGAAAAGAGCATGTAAGTAATGAGCGGTGGGAAACCATTAGTATGCCTGAAATGGTTTAATGAAAGCTTGGATCATGATACGTCAGGAGCTGTTCTTATCATTTGGACAGCTCCATCTGCATCTTTAATAATTAATTCAGTTCAGTAAGAGTTCAGTGTGCACACTCATTTAGAAGCCTTCAGAGAGCACCTCTCTCGCTGCCAGTCCCAGGGAGAAATAGGCTTCTGCATGGCTAAGAGCAAAGATCTGGAGATACAAGAGCAGTTTTAGAGCTGCATTTGCCAGGTAACAAAAGCTCCGGGGAGTTCAAAAAGGGTCAGAACATGTGCAGTTCAGCTAGGTTACTTCAGAGTGGTGTTTCTGTTCTTCTGTCTTATCGTATCCATGTCAGCACTGCAGGCTGTGTGGAATGAATTTTAAGCTGCTAAGCTCAAGGCGGACGTGATTCCATTGAGCAGGTTCATGGCTATAAAACAAACAGTGCACTTCTGTAATCTGTGGTCAGAAAAGCCCGAGCACTTTGGCTGCTGTGTAGATCTGTATTCATTCATGTCTGAGGAACAAGTGGCGTTGGTTTAATTCAGCCAGAACTGTTGCAGTTGGCTTCTCCCAGCTTGCAGGCAAAGCCCATGTATCAGTCTACCAAGGGTTGTCTAAGCAAAAATTACTAAGATGCCCCATTTCATTCACACAGAATGTGTTAAATGTTCTCATCCAGACTGAGGTATTGCTTACCCGAGTCAGTGGATGGACAGATGTAGACATAACTTAGCTCCACAAGTGAAAATGGACTGTATTTGTAAACTTATTTTTAACAAATAATAAGTGTTTATCTTTCTATAGTAGACAGTTGTTAAATGGTATTTATCTGTTACTCACAGGGGAAATTTATCAGAGATTTTGCAGATCTAACTTTGTTTTGCTACTAATTCATTGTACCTGCAGCTAATTCCAGTTAATTAGTCTTCTGTGCAGGTTAGCACACCCACTTTTTAAAAAAGTTAATTTGAGTTGGACGCACTCACTGTCTCAAAATTACATAGGTTTCAGGGGCTAGAAAGACAAATTTTCTACGTATACCTTCTTTCATGTCCAGTTCCTTCTGATTTCCAAATGAGAAATGCCCATATGTGTATTGCCTGAGGAAGAAGCATGATCTTCTATGGTGCTGCATTTGATTATTACCATAAAAACTCTTTATATTTTGTATTTTAAAGTAGTAAGTTGTTATTTTTTAATATATATCGTCTTTCACTTTGTTCTATCCAGTAACACTTGTATTAAGAGATGAAAAGGAACTAGTATATTAGAAGATACCATAATTTAAATCAGGGTATAGATCAAGCTAGTTCTCTATCCAGTATTCCATCTCTTCCAGTAGACAGTAAGTTTTAGAAACTACATCAGAATCAAGTATAAACATAAATTAAATACTATCAATTCAAATATTTGCTTGCTATTACCAGCTAATGTTGTAAATGATCTCATATTATAGCTCCACCTTCTGTAGCTGTGTGTTCTGACACTTTTTGGTATCACAGCAGAATCTTCAAATCCAAACCTAATGCCTGACCAGACTTTTAATTTCTTATTTTTAGCTTTCAAAAGAATGTTGGTCTGATTTGCAGACAGGCAGCATGAAAATGATTTTACAGACACGATCAAGGGTATAATTTTAGGACTGTCTGAGATGTATACATTGTGCATCTGTGTGTGTGTTTGAACATTATATTTATATTTTTTATTAGCATTAAAGAAGAGGGGTAGTGTTCAGCTGCAGATTTTGGCTCATCTGGGATGGATGCAGCCCTGTTGTCAGGATGAGGTCCAGCCAGTTCCTGACCATTTATGTTACATGAAGTGGTGAGAACACCACTGTTGTCAGAGGCCTGTTTTTTCTCCTAGAAGATTGCTCTCAAAAGTCTCTCTTGCCGTTCATGTGGGCCTTTGTATGACCTCAGAATACTGCATGCTTGTGGGGAACATTTTCTTTAAGAAAGGTGTCCTACTCAGACCATCTGTCAAGCTTGGAAAACATCTACAAATTCATTTGCTTAGCTCAGTAGCAGTTGAGTCCTCACAGAAGCAATTCAGGTTGAAAGGAGCTCCAGGAGATCTGTGGTCAAGACTTCTTCTCAAAATAGCCTCAGCTCGGGGCCAGACCACTCTGCTCAGAGCTGGAAAAGCTTTGCTTGTACAAATGAATACCAAAGTCCTAACTGTGTTTTCTTCTCCCCCCCTACATATTTCTCACCAAGAAAATTAATTCAGCTATTCCTTATAAAAGCAATTATTTTCCAGCAAGTTCCCTTCCCTCACTGCTTAGTGTCTTTCATGAGGAAAAAAAAAAAAAAAGACAAGATGCCCAAAAGTCTTTAACTTGTGAGTTCCTCCAAAACAATCAATTTCTAGACAAAAAACAATTAGGGAGCCAAAAGCAAATCTATAGAAATGTTTGGTTACAGTATCTGCAAGCAAGCAAAATAGGGTTTTTTATAATGATATAATGTGTAACAGAGATGCCAGCATGTTTGAACAAGTGGCAAACCATGGTCTTTTGACTGCTGAAACTGAAAACTATGCAACATTTCACAGTGATGGAGAAACAAGTATCATATGTTCAGTTGTCATAGTTACTTTGTCTTCAAAGTACAGTATTTTTCCTTTTTTCTTGGAAGGACTTTTTGAGCTGCTGTGCTATGGCATTATTTCTGTGGGCTGGTTTTCTGGGTCTGTACATAAATTACAATTAAAAAGTCACTTAAGAAACTGCTTTGTGCAGTTTTTCCCTGGTGTAGTAAGAAGTTTTATACAGGTACTCAGCCCAGACAGATCTGAGTACCTGTATAATACCTCTTTAATACAATGGAGCTTGGCTCAAGCTCTGGGGTGAGCAATGTCTGCCCACGTCACCAAAGGAACTTCAGTGTGTGAATATAAGTTTTTATTTGTCATGTGGCAAACCAGCACTTCAGTTGTACAAAGAATCAGAGCATAAAACCCTCTTGTTTCATAAGGCAGTCATTTATGGGCTAAGCCATATCTGTGAGTTTTTGATCCAAGAATGATGATGTCAGTACTAGGATACTCTAGGGTAGCTACTTAGGCAAGGATTAGCTTCCAGCTGTGCTGTAAATATTATTCTGAACTGATGCATAGGTAGCAGACAAAGTTGATGTACGTGTTAGGATTGACACAGGGCATGTGTCTTAGCTCTTAATCTGTTTGTTCTCACAAAAAGCAAATTGAGGTTGCATTTTTAAGGCAGGCTGAAGAAGTTTGTGTTATGTCAGCTACCAAACTGTCCAAGAAACTTTTTAAAATAGAGAAAAATGAAATCTGTGTGCAAAGACATGGAACTGAGGGTCAGGTCTGTTGCAGAGCCCTGGTCCTGTCTGGTGCAAAGGCCAGGGAAAGAAGCAACTTGTTTTCTCATCCAATGAAATTACACTGTACAGTGGAAACCTAGATAAGAGGAAGAGATCACAATGATGTAACGAAATGGTTTTTCTCATGTGGTTAGTAATTTCCTATACGAATCATAAACGTTAATAACCAAGATCATGAATTATTGACACTTCTATTACATTTTGCAGCAATGGAAATATAAATAACCTACACCATGTACATACATCAGCCTAAAGGTTAAGTATTTTCAGCCAGTTCTTGAAACACAAACAGAAATCAATCATAAAAGCTTATTTTTTTTATTTTTATCACAAACACCTGTTTCTACTAATCTCAACATACAATTGTAAAAATGTTGTACTTTGTATGATGAAATCAAAAGTTGCCACACACTTTTCTGGTGTTGAGAACTGCATTATAGTTCGGGCTGTCCATCCTGATTTTGAGACAGCAGCAGGAGCAATAACATGATTGCCCATAGCAGTAGGAATTATCTCTGTAATACATGGTCTTATTAACAGACTTTGATCAGAGCCTTCAAAATACTCATCTCTTCAAGATTAAGACCAGCTCCTTATTAGTATTTCAGTGGCATTTCTGACCATTGAGGCACAGCTGCAGGAACACATCTAGCATCAACTGATATCCCCAGTGTTACAAAAATAATGAAGATTTTGAAACTGTCTCAAACCAAAGGCTTCCCAAATTGAGAGACTGGGTATAATCATGCTCCATCAGTAACCAGTTGCAGATATATATATGGAAGATTATAAGGATGGGGTTCTCTATCTAATGTATGTGCTATAAGGATGTCCAAGCATATTCTTCCATCTTCTCTTAACTTTTGGTCCAGCCACTTTGTGTGTACCACTGTAGTAGTAGATAAGGATGTGTGTCTTCTTGCTGAAAGGACATGGCTCTTACTGGTTTCAAAGATAGAATTTTGTCCAACTTTTCTGTGTGATATAGGACAGCACAAACTAATTACTGAAATTAATTGGACACCATTTTTTAGCCCGTGTTCTGCAGGCATCCTTGTATTTGGCTCGCCTGTGCTTTTCACAGGCTTTGAAATCGATAGGAGAAAGGCACCCAGTAACTTTGATATCTGTGATTCTGTTTCACAATAAGAGAATGATAAAAAATTTCCTTCAGTGTCTTCCCTGGTGTTACCTGTTTGAATGACACAACAAGAATAAGATGCCACAGTCCTTCAAGTGCACACACAGTCTCGCTTCGACAGAATCCAGACTACAAAGGGAAAGAGGGCAGCAGGAGGGTGCACCACCAGCATATGTCTATGGCACTGTTAAGCTTGATGCATTTGCTACGTCTTTGTGTTTCTTTTTCTTCTTTTCCTCTCTTTTTCTTTTTTTCCAGTTACATTTAAGGTCTTTTCAAGGCCCCAGTAGGATTGTGAGAACAAAAAGGAATAAAAAAAAAGTAAAGGAGAAACCAGCAAAGGTGAAAAACATTTCAAAATCAGGATGGGGTGATAAAAAGATGACTAGTATAGGCCAGTAAAGCAGTGACCATTGTCTTCAGAGAGTGATATGGGGAACAGGGCCAGGGGTGACAGGTAAAGGTGAGCAGGTGATGAGCAAAACATGCTGGAGGACAGAGCTAAACTGGCAATGGCAAGTGCTGGACATTAGCTAAATACAGTGGTTCATGATGATGTGGTGCATTTTGGAAATTAGGTGAATCAAGGACTTCTAATATTTTTATCCTCTCATTCTTATTTGCAGTCATGGTTTGCAGACCATCTGATTTAGTTACCAAATTTCACTACTTACTTGGCAATAAACTACAGGGTTTTTGTTTAGCCTGTAACATCATCATTATTCAACCTATTACTTGAAGTAGTTTAATTTCATTCTTATCTGTTTTGACAGCTGAATCTTATCTTCCTGGTGATCACATTGTGCAAAATGGTGAAGCACTCAAACACTTTGAAACCAGACTCTAGCAGGTTGGAAAACATTAAGTAAGTGCTTTGTGTTCAAGTATGAGAACTATGATTATTTTCTGATTGCTGAACTGATTGAAAGCTACTCTCCATTAGGAGCACATGCCATTGTCTCCCAGCAACTGCAGATGTCAATTAGAAGCAAACAGAGCCAATCCTGCTTTCGTCACATTGTTGCTGTAATGTCACAAACGCCGGTCAAAATTAGATAATTTCAGCCTGGAACTAGTGCCAAGAAACTGTTTCATGGAAATGCCACAGCACTGTAGTAATTTCATTTGCATTTAAAATGCAGTTCAAAAATGATGTTCCTGTTTGCATGGCTGATATGATTATATTAAGTTTGTTTTGTTAAATGACTTTTTGATTTAGGGATTCTGAGCAGTTTCTACTCGTAATCCTGTTCTCCCAAGAGAATTGACTCTATTATTATTGTTAACTGGAAGATTATCTGTTGTTTTCATGCTAATTTACCAAATGTTTACTTTGTCATGGTGTTCTACTGTAGTGTCCCTTTTGCAGAGTAATATAAGTTTTTGATAACTAACAAGGCTTTGGCAGCTTTCACTTCTTTAGATAGCTTTTTACTGTATTCTGTTTAGCCTTACGTTGTATTCAAGGTTTTTGTTACCAACACTGAAGGGATGGTGCCACTTTCTAACACTGAGGGTTGGATGTGAAAGGGTCTTACAGATCTGCTTTGAACGTTGGAAATGGCAAAGGGAGACTTTCAGTAAGGATAACATTTTGAACTAGATGTTCTAGATAGGTCAGTATCAGCTTCATTGCATGTTGCATGATGAGAGAGAGAGCTAATCTTTAGCATCTCTCTCTTTTCTTCCTTTTCCTCTTTCTGTCTTCTCATCCACACCAGTAATTACCGTGTTTGTGATGGCTACTATAATACGGACTTACCTGGGTAAGATAGAACCCTACATTAACAAACTTCTAGCATGATTTTTAACTTTACAAACTCGGTCATTTTGTGGATTTCCCTTAATTTTAATTAACTATTTTTGAGATACCTGATTTGCTAAAGACTTTTAAACTATTACATGCCTTTATACTTTTAAATTGCTTGCCTCTGCATTTTGAATTTCCTAATTTTGACTAATTTTTATAGACAATTAAAATGCTCTTATTAATTTCTGTTTAAATTCTGTCTAATAATTTTGTTTCTCTTTTCTGCTTATAATGCTTTCTAGCTATGAAGATAATAAGCCATTTATCAAGTAAGATCATTAGTTAGATGTGGAATTCACTGACTAAATTCCCTTTCCCTTTCATTCTGTGCTGTTTGCTACAATTCCTTTTCCTTAACCTATTCATGATGGAATCTTTTTTAGATTGTTCTGTAAAGCAATATCCATATTTTTGTCGCATTTCAGCAGGGTTTCTTCATGCGGAAGTTACATCCTCTAGCTTCAGTTTAGCTGAGTTTATCGAAGCATTAATGATTTGGGCTCTAGGCTTTTAATCTGCTGTTTAACCTTTGTGCATTTGTGTTACATTATTTGGTGTCATATGGCAGCACCACTGTTTAAAATCTATGGTGTGATTAGTGGCTAAGCCAGATTTATCAATCTCTTCTCTAAAAGCAGATAAAGCAGTGGAGCAGCTGAGGCTTGTGCTATACTTCTGCATTTCAAAATAGTTTTGACATCCTATGCTGTTCTTGAGAAAGACAAAGGTTATATCTATTCTTGCTGTTTTCATTGGAGTCTAAGAGTACTGAATGGAATTGTTCTTTCTTTAATAGATAAAAGGTTAAACCCAAGGAATTTTTACATTTGAATGTGAAACTAGTAAAAAGTCAACTGCAGGAACTGAAATGTTAATATTGGATTTGGTGAAGTACATTCTCGTAAGTAATGTTACTAAAATCAATTTTCTTTTACAGATCCTGGGTCCTGGGTGCATTTGCTCTCCTGTGTCTCCTTGGCCTAACATGGTCATTTGGTCTGCTGTTTATAAATGAGGGCACCGTTGTGATGACATATCTCTTCACAGTATTTAATGCTTTCCAAGGAATGTTTATTTTCATCTTTCATTGTGCCCTTCAAAAGAAAGTAAGTTACCAAAACCACAGATGAATGTTCCCTAACTCCTTAGAAATGCCACACATAATTCTTAAAACCTAGAGATAAAATTAACAATTTGAAGAACTGGAGTATTTTGAGGAGGGTACTAGAATTCCAGTGCAGTTCTTGCTGTATGTGCTAGTGGCAGTCATGCAACTGCTCTGTGACCCAGACAGGTTTAACATGGATGCAGCATTTCCAGCCTGGGCTTGAAAAGTTTGAAGGCTTTGTGAAGAAAATTTAAAAGTTTAACACTGGTAGTGCGGTACATATTAGCTTAGACTTACAGCCAAAAATCTGTTATGTCCACATGAAACAAGTCCTACCTTTGCTGCAGTGCTGCAAACAGAGGATCAGTTATGATATCAGCCCATATCAGGCTGGAAATGCTCTCCTTTTCTTAGATCAAGGCAGAGCACCTTTCCTGAGATCACATAAAGCTATGGGTGATAGGCAGGGATTGTACTATGTGTGCTCATTCATTACAAAATTATGTGGAATGTAAAAATTAATTTTATTATGAACTTTGACACACCTTAGAACAAAGTAGTCATTAATGCTAGACACCTGCTAACAGGAATAGTTTTCTGAAGATGGAAAAGAGGCCAGCATTAATGCTTTTTTTCCCAGTGTTTGCTTCCCCCAGAAATGAAGAGCTTTGTGCTCTTCACTGGTGCCTCCCTCACAAGTGGGATGAGCTAAATTAGTTCTGCTGCCTTTCTCTGGATGAAAGCAGAAGGGTCCAAAAGGAGCTGGAAGGAGAGAGAGACAAAGAGAGGCAGAGGGAGACCGAGAGAAAGCTTGAAGGGGAGAGAGGAGCAAGTGGGAGAGAAGGAAAGTGAAGGGCACAGCTCTGTGGGACTCTTTTTTGGGTTCCCTGCACCCCTTCTCTTCCCCAGAGGGTGGAGATTGCTGCCAAGGATGCCTTAGAGGTATTTTAATGAAGAGTACATAAAAAATGCTGAAAGCCTTTGTTAGAAGGCAGGCCAAAAGAAAGTAATGAGAGTTGAGAGGAAGGGTGAACATGAAAAGATCCCACCCAAACAAACTTAACATGAAATGCAGTATGTCCTACATTTGGAAATATCCAATTTGCAATATTTAGATTCTAAATATTTTTACCAGTTTTAGGCTGGAGACCTAGCAATTATTAACTCCCATTATAATTAGCTCACCAGAGACATAATTAACTGAAATTTCAAGATAGTTTGAGACCATTGGATAAAGTGTTGTTTAAATACAAAAATCCTGTGCTCATGTTCTCAACTGTACCAGTTCTAACATTACCAGCATCTCGAAATTTGATTTAGCCAATGGCATTCAGAGGTGTTTTAGGAAAAGATCTGGTGGACAGAATTTTACCCAGATGAACATGACACTCCACTCATTTGGAGAGAACAAAAGCACACTTAGCAGATTGAGCCTAAGAGAAGAAGATAGGGAAGAAAATGCAAACATTCCAAAAATGCAAATAATTTCTAGGTTAAGGTTTCAAATAATGTTTCCCTTTTTACTATTTGTATTGGACTTGAAAATCAAAAACAGATTCCTTTTTTATTTCTTTTTACAGCTGTGCATTGTTTTTTTATAAAGTGGAGTCAGCAAAAAGCAATATTAAAATACCAGTCAAGTGTGAAAAAACATAACCTAGAGCAATAAGATTTATACCTGAAAGAATGTTAAAGCTGCCATTTAAGATTTTTAAGTGTCACTGCCTTTGACTTGATATTGTCCTGTGCTCTGTCTGCATAGCTAATGTAGTCTTTTTATTTTGTTATTACTACTTGGTCACTAAATTGAACAGAGGAATAGAATTGTAGAAGTGAAAACTATTATGTTTCCAGTTCTGACGAGATGATAGTGCTGTTGCTTCCATCAGTTTCCAGCAAGCTATAATTTAGAAATAATGACAGTGGAATGTGCAGCCCTGACAGATAATGTACATTCACTGCAATACAGGCATTAGGCAAAACCAGCCCTGGAGGTGGTATTTGGGTAAAAATACAGTTTTGATTGCCATTGTCTCTACTGTGTAGTGGCTTAGAGCATTTAATATCCATTAGTGTTCAGGAGTGTTTTTTCTTAGGTGTTTTATACCATCTAGTGATGATGTATGTAGACCTATGTTTTCCAGGGTTAAAAATTATAATTCAAAGTTGTTTCATTTCTGTTTTCATTTTTTACATGTCTTTTGTGCTGATATAGATAGGGGTTGACTTAAAATATGTACCATATACTTTTATAAAAAGCTGAATTATCGTGCCTAGCTTGAAGGTAAAGTACAAATTATTAAACTTTTCTTCATCCTTGTGATTTATAGAAACAACACAGTACTATTCTGTGAGTAAAACTCCTGTAGAAAACAGCACATTACATATGTAAATCCACCCTATTAATTTTTTGCATTTTTTCCTCTCCCCTTTTTGCATGCACATAACCTTCTGTCTTATACACTTATAGGTCAGGCAGAATTTCCAGATTAGCTGAAATCCCTCTTTTCACAGAAACTCATGGGTCTCATTGATGTAGCAGAGACACTTAAGTTCCCATGTAATCTGGCAGAAGATTTATGAGTTTAGACTTACACATCTATACCAGTTCTATCCACTGTGTCCTTTCACTGGTGCAGTCTTGCTGCCAAGATATGCACACACTCTTCTGTTATCCGAAAATAATAGTCAGTGAAGCAGTCATGGAATATAAGAGAATTAACTGCTCTGTAAAGTGATCCTGATTACTTTTATGGCAATTGTTATCACACATAACAAAACTAAAGTTTCCAGTAGGTCATTAGAAACAGAAGGTGAATTTATGTAGCCCAAATACTGAAGTTGTTAGTTTTGCTGCTGTCAGAAAAAAAAAAAGCACAAACATGGGTATATTCAAATTTCTAGATCCAACAAAGACAGGAATTAGAATTTTATGTTTCAGTCTTAAAAGTGAAAGGTGCTTCATTCCCAGCCCTTATGGTTCAAAAGGTGACTCTGGAACCCTGGCAAGTGGTTCCACCAGCATAGCTGAGGCTGTGCCTGCAGTGGGGCAGTGGAGTTTGTGTGCTCTGTTCAGGGCCAGGGCAGGTGTGGCTGTCTGAAATAGCAGCTGGATGAGTTACACAAAGTAAGAAAATGCCTTTACAGGCATTGGAAATTTTGCACTCTTTATTGGAAATCATTGCATAAGGGGTAGTACTGAGCAGTGCCCAAGCCCTTCTTGCCTGCTAGGATGGGAAGACAGGTTTGCTGTGCTTTCTGCACCAAAAGCTCTCATAAAAACTATTATTTTCAGCCAGCATTCAATTCAGGTAAGCTTCACTATATTAATCTACAATATGAAAATTGAATAAAAACAATTCTCTAACTAAGTCAGTAATGATTATTCAGGGACATTTCTAAGTGTGTGTATACCTTGGAAATAATTGGTTCAAAACTCCTGGGTAGCTTCTAATACTGCCACTAAGTAGAGAGAAATATGTGGGTTTGCTAACAGCCAGAAATTCAACAGACAAGAATTATCTATTTGCTTGAAAAGTGAGTAGTTTCGATGCAAGGTTCATGTGTTTTTGCCAGCAGCTATTTAAAACTATTTTGTGTGCTAAGCAATATTTTTTCCCCCACAGGTACGTAAGGAATATGGGAAATGCTTCCGACATTCCTACTGCTGTGGAGGACTTCCAACTGAGAGTCCCCACAGTTCAGTGAAGGCATCAACCACCAGAACTAGTGCTCGCTATTCCTCTGGCACTCAGGTAACAAAGATTTTGACAGCATCTTTTAATTACCTTATTTATGAAAAGCCTACTGAGATGTCTTCCAATCAGAAAGACTAATTGTCTTCTCATTATTGTCATTTAGATGGTAAATACATACTTCTGCATTGTAGAATTATTTCTTTTTAAACAGTTATTTTGATATAATACAAATATGTTATTTTTTCTTGTAATTAGGGAGTGATTTATAGGAAGGTTTATACCATCATGTTTCATTGAAATGAAGTTTAATAAATTAGAGTTTTAATAATACAATAAGGGATTTTCATGATGTGCTAGAAAAATGGTTTACTTTGGGCTAAAATAAACACAAATATTCCACATAATAGCACATGAGTAGGAAAAACTCTTTTGTAATCTACTATGCTTTTGTCTCACTGCTTTGTGCTAACAGAGTCGGATAAGGAGGATGTGGAACGACACTGTGAGAAAACAATCGGAATCGTCTTTTATCTCAGGTGACATCAACAGCACTTCAACACTTAATCAAGGTCAGTCACTGGGAACATTTCGGTTTTAGAATCCTTAAATTTATTACAGATTTTATATCACTTAACACAGAAGAATTGAAAATAACGTTAAAAAAATAATCTGGAACAAGCGTTCTCTAAAAGCAGATTTTTAAAGTTATTCACCAGCACTTTTGAAAACCATGTTCCCTTAACTGGCCCCTGCTATAGAAGTTGAATTCTTCAATTCATGGGAATGTATTTAAATTAGTTTCATCAATAATTTAGCTTAAAAGCAAGATCATAATTTTAAATCTTTCCTAACCTTTATAGGTTAAATCTGAAATAGAAATATGAGTGCAGTAACATTTTAATGCATATTTGACTGATTTTTAGGTGCAGAAATTTTCCCAGTGAAATCTAATTGATATCATTTCTATGCAAAAGATGTCTGTAAAGCATTTATCTTTTCTATTTCAAAGAGCATCATATCTGTAACATGGGATAGAATCCAGATTTTCAGGCACAGAGAAGTCAAAACTCAAAACTTCTCATCTCAGACAGACTTTGAAATCTGCAACTTCATTCTCATGTCCGCACAGAAGACAAGGGTGTATACCAAGACAGATTGTCCCTCCCTTTCTCCCCTCCCTCCTGTGTTTTGGAGGCAGTTTCAGCTGGCAGTGGAGGGAGAACTGCTCTGTGTAAGCCAGGTTTGAAGCCTGTTCTATCACCCAATCCTTAAGTGAAGAGCAGGTTGCCCTGGTCACACTTCAACCAGTTCCTGCTCCACTCCAAAAGTTTGAACCAGAAAACCCAAATTCAGGATTTGATAGCAGCAACGTGTATTTACATTCATTTTGGAAGTAAAAACCGTGGTGTTTGCAAAGCAAGAGGTATCAGAAAGCATGATTCTACTTTTGCTATTTGGTACATAGAAAGTGGGTAAGACCTGTGTGTCTCACTGCTCCTCCCACCCCCCTTATGAATCCTGCGTGTTCTTCTGGAAAAAATCAAAATTAAGTAACTTCTCCTAGGTAGAAAATGTATATTTTTCATGTCTCCTTCAGTGTCTTACTAAAATTCCAAAAATACAAGCACATAAAATTTGGTAATTACTCTAATTTGCTGTCTCTGACTCCTGAGGTTTGCCCTAACTGTGCTGTACTGTTAGTTAATTTAGTGTTAGGTCTCAGCAGCTTCTCCCTCTTTCAAGTTCCAGACTCAAGTCACTGGAGATGTTCTGCCATGGTTAGAAAAATTGTTATCAATTCTGTTCACTTATAATTTTGTCAATATCTCAGTGATACATACGTATTAGGGTAGTTTAATAGTTAATGGCAAGTGGCATTTTTCCTTTAAAGTAAAAATCAAGCTTTAATTAAGTTTTTTTTCTTGTGACAAAGAAATTTGGATTGAAAAAAATAATAACTATAAATTACACGTAATTAGTCTAAGATTAAATATAGCATGCAAAATTAAAAAAATAAGCAAGCAAAATATATATCAGTTATTATTTCTAGTAAGAAGTACTTTACAATGGGAAAAAACTATGATAATTTTTTTAGTTGATCACTAATACAAACTTTCAAATAAGATTAGCATAGTCAGACCATAACTCTCTGAGTGTTAGAAATTTTTTGCTCATTTGTAGCTGCTAAGTAGCTCTGGGAGTAGAAAAGCATTAATATTTGGAATATATATCATTACTTGACAAATAAAAATATTTATACTATAAAAATAGAGCTGCTCTCTAATTGTCCTTGGGTCTGTAATACCCTGATACTGATGTACTGCTCTGCAAAGTAACAAAAAAGGAATTTGAATTTAATCTTATTGAAATGTTTAAATTAATTTTTAAATCACAGCACTTTTCTTGTAGTAGCTAGAAATCAGAGATCAACTGACTTTTTAATAGTTTCTCAAAATATGCTGTTTTTTTTATCTGATTGTTCTGAGAGTGTTTAAATGGTGTTGTGTTAACATGTAATTTTGAGTTTACAAGAGTTTAAAAGAGTCTGTTCATGTAGTTATTTTGTTTGTCTTAACATTGTTTGTAAACTGATAGTTTAAAGAAATTTGTCATTCGAGAAATTCTTTTTTAAAACCTGGCAGATACGTTTGCAGCATGACTGTCCCAGGAGAAAATGTGAATGCTCTGATTTCTTAGAGCAAATATTTTGCTTTCCCCTCAGCATGCATACTTTTGCATATACTAAGATATGCTTCTTGCAATTTGTCATCCACTGTCTGTTTGAAAACAGCAATTCCCTTCCACTATCTGTGTGTTTTTAATAAAGTGAGTAACAGCTCTGATCCTGTCATAAGAGGTTTTTCAATGCCTTTCAGTTTGAGAAATTCAGTTCTGTCAATTCTGGGCAGAAGTGCTCCCTATGATCATTTTAAAAGTCCTAATAGCTTTATGTAGTACCTTGATCTCTAAACATTTAATTGCTACTCTTGTGTAACAGTGATTTTGTATACATTAGTAAATATCACTTTCGCTAGATGTTTACTTTGGGGATTTGGACAGCACCTGCGAATTACTGGAATCTAACTGTGTTTTCCTTCTCCCATTTCCAATGCATAGCTCAAATACATCCAGAAATTTTCAGCTGAGTTACATTTTAGAAATCCCACATGATTCATGATGAATAAAAATTATTCTTTATTGAAACTGTCAGGCTAAAATTAAGCAACTGACATTTTTTTTTCTGTTTCTTTTGCTTTAGGAATGACTGGCAATTACCTACTAACAAACCCTCTTCTTCGACCACACGGCACTAACAACCCCTATAACACATTGCTCGCAGAAACTGTTGTATGTAATGCCCCTTCAGCTCCTGTGTTTAACTCACCAGGTGTGCTTATACTTCCTGAATAAACTGCTTTTCTTGGCTCACTCCAAATTCCCTTTTTTCCCTAGATAGAAACTCAAGTTGCAATACCCCAGCCGTACAGTCTGAATTTCTGAAATAAATTCGAGAAATGCAGTGTTGCCAGTGTCAGCTTGTAAAACTGCACTATATTATAGTAATGCCTTTGCCCTAACAGTATTTACCAATAATTATCCATGTTTTTAACACAGGTGGCATAAATCTTAATATACTATTAAAGGACTGACACCACATGGTCCGAGAGCCCATCTTCAAGATAAATATCACTTAGAGGTATCATGTCTATGCAATATAAGGTTGACTCTAAAGCTTGCTGAGAAAACCCTGCTTATGGAATGGATGAGATACTAAAGCAGTGCAAGGCATCTTGACACCTTTGGATACCCCGGTGTAGAAAATTGTATCCAGCGTCAAACAGATCTAAACTATAGTATAGTGCAGCTTTATTGGGAGATCGTTTTCCTGTAGGAAAATCTCGAGATTAACAGTTAGAAAAGTTTAGTTCTGTAGGAATAAATGGTGTCATCATTTACCTAACATTTTGTTGTTACATTATCTACTTGCTTTTTTTAATGATGTTGCAGTTCATCAGTAAATATCTTGCCGATACTGTTTGATGAGCCCTAAGATCACTTTAGTGTAAATAGAATGATAAATCTTTGAAAAAGAGCTCATAAAACCTTGTTTCCAGTTTTTATTTCAAGTCTCCTTTTTAACTGAACTGTAGTTTCTATTTTCATTCTCTTGTTTTCTTACTTTCCTTATGCTTTCCTCTAGCAACCTACAGAGAGACAAGTATGGGAGTAAAACTTAACTTTGCCTATCAAATGTAAATTTTTTCAGCATGATTTTTAATGGGCACAATTAAAACATAACTAGCGGTCATGAAGTAGACTCAGCGGGCAAGTGGTTCACAATTTGCAAATAAAATGTTTCCACATTCAAAAAGTACTTGCAAACTGCTTTTTGGGAAACACCAGGAGGTCTGTAGCAAACCCTATTGGTAACACAAGTTATGCAATGCTGAAATAATTTGCTGTTTAAAACCAAAGCAGTATCATGCCGAAATGCTTAATAATTTACTCATATTTTTACATTCCTACAGTAATCTTGCTACAGGCTATGAAAGATTTCAAATTAATTACCTGATCATGGGCAACAAAATTTGCCTCATCAAACCAATTTGAATATATTCTAGCATGCTTAACTCTGCAGTATATCATAGAAAACTCATTTTGGATTATCAGATGTATTTTGATATCTCTTTAACAGAGGAAAAGAAAATGAAAATTACAGAATTAAATCACTTTCATGAGGGAAATGAATCCAGCATGTGGTCCATGTGTTGTCTACTTTTATAAATGCCATATGTTCTGCACAGCTAAATCCATTGCAAGAAAAATCTTGGAACATACATGAAATTGCAAAACTACATAGTTGTTTAATCAAAGCTTAAAGAGGCCTTTCAAACAACCCTCATCACTGTTAAAATCAGTACACATGGAGAAGAGTTAGCAATAACACAAATGCAAAATGACTTGAAAATTGCTGAGAATTTATTTGGAAATGATTACTCTATTTTTCAAAGTTGAAGACAAAAATCTTTTCATGAGAAAATGCAATCTGTTTTTAATTGAAAACAACATTTCCAGGGAATATTGAATTTTCTAGGATAAGCTGCAGCTTTAATTATGAAAAAAGAAATCCACAAAAATGAGAAAATGTAAAATCTTTTCCAAAAAACTTTTCCCTTATACTCCTCCAAGCCTTGCATATTATGCAGCAGCCTCACAGTGGTCAGTCTCATTTCAGTAAAGTCACTTCATTCTTTCTTTACTTCCAGACATATCTGTAGATAAGTGCTTTTCTAGGAATGCTCTAACCATCTGATTTCCATGGTTCAGACTGTTTAATTTCTTGCAAAGTTTTTTTTTCTCTTTTATCTTTTTTTTTTTTTTTTTTTTTTTTTTTTTTTTCCTTTGCTTGCTTGGGAAGCACTGTGCTGTCATAGTTTACATGTCTTTGTGTCTATAGGAAAACCTTTTCTTTATCAAGTTATCGGAAAAAAAAGCCAAAACCCAAAGCATAAAGACTTTAATCATCATAAGACTTCATTTTCCCCCCTCTTAAACTCCTTTTCATGTTTTCAGCAGACTTACCCAATCTGTCATTCCCTCAACAGCTATGAGATATCAGCCATGGCTGATTTCCTCTTCCCATTCCACAACTAATATTTATTCTTTGGTTTAATTTCTGTGACCCATACTTACAGAAATTCCTAACATTTCTGCATTTGACTTCCATGCCCATGGTAACTGTGGGCCTAGCTCTTAATTAACTATTCTGGTTCATTCAGCGCTGTCACTGTGACTGATGCAGACTGCAGGCAAACTTTGACCTTTAGGAGCCTGGGGCCTTTGTTGGCAGACAGAATATTAGTGCAAAAAAATTACATTAAGTGGGAAAAGAAAAGCTGTTATTGCTTAGTAATCTAATTTGCTGAACCCTTGCTCTGACTAAGTTGCTGAGAAGCTCAGTAATTCTTCATCATGTTACAATAAATCATTTTACTTTCTTTTATATATCAGCTACTCTTAGGCCAGATAGCCTGAGCAGACAGACATGATGTGAGTTGTCCAAAGTGAGTCATTCCACCTGCTGTCTATCGTGTTGTTGGATGGTGCTTGTGGGCCCTGGTCCCTGTAGTGTGAAAGATGGCTGTCCTTGTTTAACATAAATTCTTTGTATTTATCCATTTTTTTTCATTCTTTTCTTTACTTCATCTCCAAAAAAAAACAAAACCAAAAAACCAGGAAAAAATGTTAGAAATGTTGTTAAAGTAGTTGCTTGCCAGTTATGTGGGTTTATGTTGTACATTTACCTTCAGTTATGTCTGTGATCTAATTCCTTTTTAATTTAGTGTTGTTTAGGACAAATTCTGTTAATTTTCTTTTTCTAAATCATGGTGACGTACTTCAAAACACAGATGCTTCCAAATGAATTGCTTTGCATTACATATGCAAGGGCATGGAGTGAACAGTTCCTTGTGGAAAAGTCACATAATTGACACTAAATTACGAAATTCAAATGCCACGATTCCCCACAGGAAACACACGTTGCTATTTTTAGAATGCATCTTTCCTATAAGGTGTGCATCTCTTTACATTTGGGAATGTTCAATAAACTAACTTTTCTCAAGTTTTACTTCCAAGTACAACTTTGTCCTGAACTACATTAAAGAACTTTGTTAAAAAAATTAAAAAAAAAAAAAAAAAGGTGATAAAAACATGTCAGGGCAATAACCAGAGCTGTCCTTTTCCATTTCAGGACATTCACTGAACAATGCCAGGGATACAAGTGCCATGGATACTCTACCGCTAAATGGTAATTTCAACAACAGCTACTCATTGCGCAATGGAGACTATAACGACAGCGTGCAAGTTGTAGACTGTGGACTAAGCCTGAATGATACAGCTTTTGAGAAAATGATCATTTCAGAGTTAGTGCACAACAACCTGCGGGGCAGCAGCAAGAACCACAACCTGGAGCGGGCGCTGCCAGCCAAGGCTGTGATCGGCGGGAGCAGTAGCGAAGATGACGCCATCGTGGCAGACGCCTCATCTTTGATGCACAGTGACGCCCCCGGGCTGGAGCTCCACCACAAAGAGCTGGAGGCCCCGCTCATCCCTCAGCGGACTCACTCCCTTCTGTACCAGCCCCAGAAGAAAGTGAAGACCGAGGGAACTGACAGCTACGTCTCACAGCTGACAGCCGAGGCCGACGACCACCTCCAGTCCCCCAACAGAGACTCTCTTTACACGAGCATGCCCAACCTCAGAGACTCTCCCTACCCAGAGAGCAGCCCCGACGTTGAAGAAGACCTCTCTCCTTCCAGGAGGAGTGAAAATGAGGACATTTACTACAAGAGCATGCCAAACCTAGGAGCTGGCCATCAGCTTCAGATGTACTATCAAATCAGCAGGGGTAATAGCGACGGCTATATCATTCCCATTAACAAAGAAGGATGTATTCCGGAAGGAGATGTTAGAGAAGGACAAATGCAACTGGTGACAAGCCTTTAATAGTGTAGCAAAGAAATATTAAAGGTCACGTTCAAGTATTAAAAAGACTTAATTGGCCCCGTGCAGGCTCCCTCATATCTGCTCGAAGAGACAATTCTGTTGACCCTGTGGTTCTCCAGTAACAGGGATGACTGGACCTCGCAGTTCTGTGAATTTTTATAAAACAAAAACTTTGTATATACACAGAGTATACTAAAATGAATTATTTGTTACAAAGAAAAGAAATACCAACAAGGTATTTACGATATCTTCTGCTGCTGAATTTAACAAAATTGTGAAAAAAAAGAGAAATAAACACTTTCCAGCCATTTTACTGCAGCAGTTTGTGAACTAAATTTGTAAATATGGCTGCACCATTTTTTTTTCCTAGGCCTACATTGTATTATATACAAGGCGTAGGCTTTAAAATCCTGTGGGACAAATTTACTGTACCTTACTGTTCCTGACAAGACTTGCAAAAGCAGGAGAGATATTCTGCATCAATTTGCAGTTCACTGCAAATCTTTTCCATTAGGGCAAAGATTGAATACATGTCTAACCACTAGCAATCAAGCCACAGGCCTTATTTCATATATTTCCTCAACTGTACAATGAACCGTTCTCATGAAAAAATGGCTAAAGAAATTATATTTTGTTCTATTGCTAGGGTAAAATAAATACATTTGTGTCCAACTGAAATATAATTGTCATTAAAAAATAATTTTAAAGAGTTTGAAGAAAATATTGTGAAAAGCTCTTGGTTGCACATATGTTATAAGCTGTTTTTCTTACACTGTTCATAGTACGATAGTTTGTTTAAAATGCAAGTTCTACCTGTTTTCACTTATTTTTTCACTGTAAACAGTGTTCTGCTTTGACAAGTTAGTTTTTATTCTTAAGTTTTGAATTTTTATTGCCAAAAAAAAAAAAACCATAATTGGGGAGAAAGTTGTTTTAGAAGCCAATTATGCCAAGCCTTGCACAAATTTGGTGTAGCTAACAAAGATTGTAACTCAATTCCCTGTTCATTCTTTAATCAGGGTTGGGTGGTAAGGGGTAAAGGGGACACTGGACACTTCTCACAAGCTTTCTCGTGAATAAAAGGTGCCTGTCCTTTAAAAAAAATAAATAAAACATAACTATAACTCTTCCATATTCCTTCTGCCTATATTTAGTAATTAATTTATTTTATGATAAAAAGTCAAATGAAATGTAAATGGTTTCAACAAAATTCTGCTTTTTTCATCCCTTTGTGTAAACCTGTTAATAATGAGCCCATCACTAATACCCAGTGTAAAGTTTAACACCTGTTTGACAGTAAATAAATGTGAATTTTTTTCCAAATAGGTAAAATGTGCATTATTATGTACGAAGCATAATTGGCATCAGCAGTCCTTCGACCCAGATGTGTCCTGCCTAGAATGGCATCTTTACATTTCATGATTTAAGTGTCAAGAATTCAACAGAAACTGTCTATAGCTCTACAGAAGACAAGTCATCTTTACTATTCCTTTGTCATGATTGAATAGGATCAAAACCAGATATAGCAGGGTCATTAGGAAAATGTACTGTAAAGTCATATATTCGCATAGCTTTTTAGTAGGCATCTGCACTGAAATCAAAAATAAGGTGGTAAACACCACTCTCATGTTCTTGGCAACAGTAATTAGCAGTTAATTATTAGTGATGAAGATACATTGTTGCAGTGGGGAAAACACAAATAAGCAGCATTTGGCTAGCACTCTGAGTGCTATCTAAATAATTCATCCATCACGGCACTGGTTTGTGTTAGATAAATAAGCATGACTGTCCCTCTTTTTATCAAGCTAGAGAACTGCAGAGAGCAGCTGATGCCCAAGATGTTATCCACAAATCAGTAGCTAAATTGGAAGTCTGAAATCTTTGTTGTGTTGATTCCCAAGCCTCTTCTGTTCCTCTCATCCAGGGCCTTTCAAAGGCAGCATCAAGGACTGCATTTGTCACCACTTCCTAAACTGTGTTCTTTCAAATACCTCTCAAATTAATGCCCCATCGTCACAGAGGCCACAGTTTCACATGTGGCCACTATGACTTCCTGTATGACAACAGCAAAAATTCACTTGAAAGCTGAATCATTACCTTCTAATGCATTGGAACACAAAAAGTCCTTTTGGAAAATAAGTCAATGCATTTTTAAGAAGTTTGGATTTCAGAAGAATGTTTTGGGCTAGACTTCCCACTGTTGAGAAGGTTCAAGCTCTATAAAACTAAAATCCAGGTTGAGATGGAACTGTGGGGTTAGGTAACCTCAATATATCTATTCAGGACTGTGACATTGTAGCAATTGTTCATAAATAAAAAAGCATCTCCACCATCAGCCACTGGTAACTCTTGCCAGTAAGTTCCTTAACATTTAAAAGTTACTGTGTTTGCAGTAGAGTCACTGAAACATAGAACATTTAATCAAAACACACTACAACAAGAAGGGGTTTACTTCTTTAGTAGAGATGCTTTAAAAATCTGAAGTCTCTATGAAACAGGACTTAGTTCTTAGAATTTGCTGATTCAGGGTACACAGCAGACTCCATGGAGTAAAATTTATTCCCTTAGTCTGTCTGGCAAAAGCATACTTGCTGCCTTCTACCTAGGAAATCATGTTCTCAAGGATTTCAAAATTATGGTAGTCAAGTAATTACAGTACACATGACCTAATAACATCGCCAACTTTCTGGAGAATCTTCAACCCTATTTCAAGCAATTACTCCTTTGTGTCTAACTAAAGGTGGCAAAACTACATATTGGAGAAAGGTTTGTAGCATTGTGATCTTAAATACATATTCAACTGCAAATGTAACAAGTATCATAAAACAAGAAAATGTAGCTGATGAACCTAAGATGAACCAGCTGAACCTAAGTATCATAAGGGAATTCTTTTGTTAGCTTCTTTGTAATGTAGATGTTGCTTTTTAGTGAGCCTGTTTTTTTTTTTAACGTTGGGCTAGTGAGTGTCCCGTGTTTAGCTAGCAGCCAATACATTGCCAAATTTCTGTTGGTGTAATTTCTCAGTGTAGTAGGTTACAGTATAATTATATACTTGACAGCTTATTGTAATTTATGTTCTCTTCTGACATTCCTGCCATCTTGTCTTGGGATCAGAAGGACAGAAGAATTCAGAGGAAGAGTTCAAGAATAGTGAAATAATGGCAGCAGAATTAATGGAAACAAGTATTTCTTCAGGGTCATCAGTTAACCACTTCCTATGATGGTGCCCACACTATGTTGCTGTTTTAGGCACTGTCTTTCAGAAGAGCTGTAATTTTCATATGGCTGGTAATCTCCTGTTAGCATCAGTGTTAACCCTACTGGCTCAGTCCAATTCTTCCTTGTAACTTCAGTCCAGTTATATTAATTCCTACAAAAGATTGAATGGGATGTGCATTTAGTGAACTGTTGTATAATGGTGCTATGCATTGTCTAATATAAAATACATCTCAATTCTACATAAGTGAACCATAACATGAAGAAATGCAACACTGGTAATAACGTAGTTAAAGCTAACCTTTATCTGTAAATTCTACAATACACCTTTGCTTATTTTAAATTTGAAATGAAGTTACTAATAAAGTTTACATATATTCACTTATGTAGGCAATAAAAGGTGTTTCAAGTTGCCATAAATTATGGATAAAATATGTGTCATACTTGATGTCCTAAGTTTTAAGGATTTTTTTTTTTTTTACTACTCAGAACAGACATTAACAGAGCAAAAAAAGTAAATGGTCCCTGTGTACTGTAGCTGGTGTTATCCCTCCTTTGCCTCAAAAATAACAAAACTTCTCTTCTAGATTTGATTATATGACAACATAGAGTAGTGTAACTTTTAATCCCTGAATAAAATGCCTTTTCAAAATCAAGAGAAGCTACAGGTAGACAATAATATAAATATATATAGACATACACACACAGCATTTTAATTCACTAATTCTAGGGAACAATAAAGAACTTAAAAAGATGGGATTCAGCAGTAATCCTTCAGTTTTTAAGTAATCCTGCAAAGACACCCCAGAGAGATCACAGTAAAGCATTCCTTAATTTTTTTATAAATAAATGGTGACAATTACCTCCCACTTTCATGAAGAGCAGTGCTACCATTTCAGTAAGCAAGGATCTTGCCATATGGCTGCACTGTGGGATGATGATCCCAGATTTATGGATGCCACTGGTTTGCTGGGTCTCTATTCCACAGTGACACCACAGTTTTGCACTGAGTTGGAGATAAAAAATTATCACTGTCACAACCCCGGAAGCAAGAGATCTGTGTCTTTCATTTACACAAACACTTTGTAAATTAGTAGGAATTCAGTTAATGGCTCCAGCTCAATCATCTGGCTCTGCCAAAAGTCTGGAGTAAGGGTTCGTTGGGACCCCATCTATTTCAACAGTGTTTGGGGCTTTTTTCAGTAAAATCTTCATGTGGTTTTTAGAACAACAACTTCCAAATCCTTTTATTCATGCAGGATAATTCTCAATGGTATTTCATTAATTCATGCCTAAGAGCATTAATATCTCTTCTTAGTGTATTATGTCATCATTAATCTCAGCCGCTCCCCATCCAAGTTCCTGGCATGTGCAGGGGATCACACCATGGTGCAGCCTGAGTGGTTATAAATGCTACTGAAAATCACACAAGCCTCTACTCAGCAGCAAGGAGATTTTAAAGGACCATTCAATATCATGCACCAGCTGCTGCAGACATCATTCTGGGATCCCAGATGGGGGAAATCACAGCTGCATAAATTACACTCAGAATAGGTAGCTCCATAAGGAAAATTTTTCTACAGCAAAGTTTGTGTACTGAGTCATTGCTTCCTCGGGTGCATGTCTTCTTTTATGTGGTGAAGTAGGATCCCAGGCACAATGTAGACTCTCCAGTGCCAACCAGTTTGAAGTTTAGGTAGCAAAGCTGAGCACAAAAACATCAGTGCACATTAAAAGCTCAGGTTCCCAAATAGGAGGCAGCAGGTGAGTACCTGTATGGGCTTTTTTAATGGAGAAGCTGGAACTCTGTAGATAGCATCAGAATAACTGATCCAGTCCTATTGTAGCAATAGAATTGTTTTAAAATAACGTAATGCTGCTGAACATTTGGCCTCCATGATTGCTTAACAGAATGATTCCCAAGGGTTAATGAGGTTCTCATGAAAACAATTCATTTTAATTCTCTTTAAATATACCACGTTTCTTTTCTTTTTTTGCACTAAGAATATAAATAGGAGCTTCTTAACTTGTATTCTTAATGCCACTGATTCTTTTAAATACTTGCCCTCTGTTTCCTATTACTTCTTGCTAAACAAACGCTTGTTTTCAGCATCCTCCACCTCTTTAATTATTTAGTTGCCAGTCTTCAGAGTTACTTTTTGTCAGTATGCTTTAAGAGATGTGGCAAGAACAAAATTATGGGTTCATGTTAATTTATGAATGGGAGTTTTATCTTCTGTGCTACTGCCACCCCCATGGTCTCACATTATCTTTTGCTTTCATAAGGATCCCTTCACAACACACTATTCCACTAGGCTGGACATAGTAAGTAATGACCTAAATAGTTATGGTTAATTTAGAGCCCAGCAAAGCCTACAAATACTTCCAATTATTCTCTTGAATGTGTGCCCAACCTTGCATTTCTCAGCGCTGCATTTCATCTGCATCACACTGCCCATTTATTCACTTTGTTAACCCAGGTCAATCACAATCTTCCCTAGTTCTGATTAACTGAAGTAATTCTGTGCTAACAGCAAACAGTGCCACCTCCCCGGCAGCATGCTCATCCCCATTTTCAGATAGCACCAGCTGAACTGAGCAGGAGCACTAGACCATTAGCCTTTTGTCATGCTAAAAAAATCAACCATTTAATCCTGCTCTACCTCTTAGTTTCTAATGCACAACTACTTTAGCTCTCACTTCCTTAATACGCATTTGCTTTAATGGCTTCTTGGTAGGCATATTTTTATATGGATTTTTTTTTTCTTTTTTAAATCCAAATAAATTACATCAACCATTCCCTCTAGTCTCAACAGCTGCACGATTGACTTAATTTTAGTATGTTAGAGAGGCACAATTTTCTTGCTCTAAGCAGTTACATCTCTTTTGGCAATGTTTCCCCTGCAGTTTGTGCTTAAATGTGGATCTGCTAGATGTCAGACCCAAAAAGCACTTCACTGTTCAAAGTGAAATATTGGTGGAATTTAGGCACTTAAATCCCAGGTACAACAAATGTTACTTCAGGGCCAGAATTAATTATAATCTGGAAGACATGTATGTTTTTGTCAGTAAAGCCTTTTTACCATGCCAAGTTTGGTGACGCTGTGTGTGCAGCCCCGGCGCAGCAGCCAGGAGCCATGAGCAGTGTCACTGCCTTGCTGTGCTTACCAGGGCAGACCCTGAATGCCATAATCCAGGAATTAGGTTACAAAAGAGCTCCTTCCTTCCCCTGCTGAAGCTGAAATCCTGACAGTAACTAGCCTGGAGTAACTCTGATGTAAATGCCACCACCAGAGCTCTGCAGCACCCATGGATCTGCCCTTGCTTCAGCAGGAGCTGCATTTGGCAATATTTCCAAATCTCTGTGAGCCTATGTGTATCCCTCTGCTGTGGAAAATGGGCTCTAAAATTTCTCCCACCTTTTCATCACATGGAAGTTGAAGGCTCTGACCAGACCAAGTTTATTATTCCTTTTGAGAAAGGGTCATGACTCTTGCCTGCACTCAAAAGCACCACAGGTTCTGGCCCGGTGTCCCTCCCATGACAGATGGTGCGAGGCTGCAGAAGGGCCATGCCCTGTTGGTGGCACTGACCCTGCCAGGGGACCTGCAAGGTGGTGTGAGGTGCTCTCCGGCCAAGGGACACTCAGGACCCCCATTGCCCACAGTCAGCTGGCAGCTAAGGAGCTCAGAGAGCCAGACTGGGGCTGGCACTGTGGGCAGCCCTCAGCCTGCCCTGCCCAGCCGCCCACAGCCTCGGTGCCCATGCTCAGTGACAGCCATGCTTTGGCTGCAAATGCTGCTTGGGGCTCTCAGCTTCCAACTCCCTCAGGCAGGAGTGGCTTAGTGAGGAGCTACTGCTAAAATCCTTCCTGCAGAGAACATAGCTGAAATCACTGATGACAGGGCTATCTCCATGACAAAGCCCGAACAAGTGCAAGTTTATACAAAAAAAGTGGTGGTTTCCAAGCACATTAGAGGTTGCCAGAAGAGCCTGGACCGTTTTTCAAAAGCAGGGGAGGAAAAGGAATACAGACAGATGGACAAAATAAAAGGACAATATAAAGCAAATGGGGTGCAAAATTAATTTTGCCCTTTCTCATTTCTCTTCTTTACAGCACCACTAGGTGCTGCCCCTTCAAGGCAAGACAGAAAAATCTCAGTAGTGTCAATCTGTCTGGGTAAATTGACAAAATAGTTCAGAGAGCCATTTCTAACTCTTCAAGCTTGTTGATTCATGTATATGACCTAGCCGTGCCAGATCATGATATGCTTACAGAAAGCAGTCAAGAATTTTTTCATTCTAATGTATTGAAATTTTCAAATCACACTTTCAAAATCCAATTTAACAAAAAAACAACTTACTTCAATGGACCAAAACTCTACCACTCACAAAAATCACTGAAAATGAAGAAAACAGTGAGAACACCTAGCAAGAGAAAGTTGATTAAGGATTTTCCTTAGCACAGGGTTTCCATAGGTCATCTAGGCAAGTTTTCTAAGGCTATGAATACACCCTTCCCTGAGAACAAGGCTTAGTACAGCAAGGCAGTGTTACCCATGCAGGGGTGCTGTAACTATCACAGTACTGTGCTTCTCAGCATCACTTAAGGAATCTGGTCCATGTCCATTCTCAGAAGTGCTAAAAGTGTATGCAGAGGCAATATTTGTCTCATATTTAAAGGATTACTGCCCTGACTGAATACTACAAGTAAGCAAAAGTGACACCAGTATATAAAGAAGGAGAACCTACAGGTACAGTCCTGCAGTGTAACTTGCTTTCATGATCCAGCTCATGGTGAGCACACAGAAGTTTCTCTTGATGCAGAAAGTACACAAAGATAAGCTCTGAATAGTCTGACATTCAAAGTAAGCAGGTAGCTGCTGCAGGAGAGGTTCTTCTAGGTCTCAGCAAAAGTTTGAAGCACATTAGCTGGCACTTATGAGACTACTTGGTCTCCCCATATCAAGGTAAGAATATGCTTAGTTGTAAGTGTTCTAATTAGGTCAACTTGACTATTGTTCTGTGGTTTGACAGATGCTGCATTTAAAGTAATTTCAAATACTAATTTTTAGACCTTTTATGTGAACTGATAAATCAACTGCTATTTATTCATGGAATTATTCTTTTCTTTCTTAATGCTTATTCCCTCTGGCTTGTAACTTTAATTAGAACCTGCTATCTGTTCATATTGGTAATAGTCACAGTTGTCACGAGAGTACAGGTGCATAGATTCAGCTGATATTGTCCTTTGACATGATACCTAAAGCCTAGCAACCTTCCCAGCTATGTATCTGAGCATACCATCCATTAGTGCTTTATCTCACTGCCACCCTCAACTCCCCACTCTAAACACTAACAATCTGATTGTTTTTTAACCAACCAATAATGCATTTTCTAAAGACTAGAAACTGTACAAAAAATAGCTTCATTTGAAGATAAATATCTGCCTGAAAAGGTTATTCAGCCTATCCAGATTTCTTTTTTATTACCAAAGATTTTCCCAAGGCAGTATTGTTTCTTGAATAATTACCAATCTAAGCAATCATGTGCTAAAGCAGTCTGATTCACTCACTAAACATACACAGAGAAAAGAACTTGGTTACCCTGGTGAAAACAAACAACTCTTCCTCTTCTTTTTGCCCTCTCCTCAACCCCTTCATAGAATATAATGACTGCATTGAAATGTAATCAGTTAATATTTGATTTGCATTTGTCAGGAAAAGGAAACATCAAATATATTTTTTAGAGCAGAGGAATTAGGATCTGGAAAATTGTTCAAATAACACTAATCTTGTTTGATTTGTGTCTTTACATACTGATTCATAAGTTTCAGTAATTTGAAAGGAGGCTTCCAGCAACTAGTTGCAATCAGATGGGTTCTAAAAGCTTGCCAACTTACTATTTAGATAAACTAATTAAATAAACTTTTCCTTCCAATAAAAACTAATTCCTTTTTCATTATTTTTCACTCTGTGATACAGAAAATTACACCTGTTTCACAAGTTTCTGATTAAATGTATCAGGAATAGAATAGCTTTCAAAGTCTCTGTTCATGGGGAAGATACAGACTGCTCCTAAAGTGGTCTGCATACCCCGTGTGAGAGTCAGCAACACCAGCCAGAAACAGGCTTATAAAGTATCCATTTGCAAATACTGCAATTTAAAGGACTTCCATTTGCAAACGCAGCAATTTAAAGGACTTTTTTTTGCATTGACTCATGTACTCCATGGGTGGTACAAAGCTAGACTGAGCCTCACATCTTCAAACACCCAGCACCACTTGCTTACAAGTGGTACAAGGAAAGGTACATTCTGCTGAATGGACGGTGGTGATGCTTAAAGGGCTTTGCATATCAAATATTTAGTCCTCATTTGTCCTCACAAACAGAATGAGTGATCGAAAGTTTCTCCGAGTGACATTGTAGTTCAGCATGCTGCTGTGTGCCACAGAATAAAGTATTATATATTCTTGGTAAGAAAAAAGTGGTAGCTCCAAACAAGCAAAGGCTCACCAGCTGTGAATCTGCTCAGAACTCTGCAGTTTGTGAGTTCTGGGTGCTGGAGACACCAGGACTTCTACACAGCCTGGTGTAGTGAAGGCTCCCTGCCCATGGCAGGGAAGGTGGAAGCAGATGATCTTTAAGACCTCTTCCAACCCAAATCATCCTGTGATTCTGACTTACTGAAAGCATCCAGTTGAAAAAAGGAATTTCATTCATCAGGAATGAAATTCCATTCATCAGGAATGAAATTTAATTCTTGAACATACATTTGAGAGATCAGGAAGATACCTGGTGGACTTTGGTGAATTATGGAAAAATACTGTGGCCTCCTGCTATAACTCTTAGGGAATATTTTTCCTGTAATACTGAAAGACTGTCACAATCAATTCATTGTAGCTACAAATCAGTACACAAGCAGGAGTTCTGCTACATCAGGGAGTGGAAGAGCGTGCAGGATATGCCCAAATAAGTTTTTGACTCAATTTATGCCAATCCAAAATTAGCATATTTTGATTGAGGTCTGTGAGATTATTCCAGTCCTGCACCAGTTAACGGGAACAGAGTGAGGGCTGGTGTCTGGTGCTATTTCCTGCCATTTCTCTCTGCTGCTCACCCCCTCTGTTTTATTACCTTATCACAGAGCCAGAACTGTTCCACATCCATGCACTCCTTCTTGTAGAATCATTGCTAAATTTAATGCTCACTACTTAATCAATTTTCTCTCAACAGGTAACGAATAATTGAACAGTTGGGGAGTGGGGAATGACAAGATTTAGTGTGTTACTTCCTCGTAGGAAACAAGACAACTCACCCATTTATATTTATGCATATTCAATTTCTTTCATTAACCAAATGACCCTAAGAGTAAAGGAATCCATGTCAACTCATCCAGGTACCATGTACTCCAAGCCCAGCACTGGACCACAGTAAATAACATTTTCAACTGGTGAAAAAGTGAAGACAGCAGAAGACAGGAACTTTTGCAATGTATTTCTTTGTTGCCATGCTTTGTTCTGCCAGCAGCACCAGATTGCTGTTCATAACACTAAAGCCTGCAGTGAAGCCCTTGCCCCAGTTAAATCAATGGCAAAAGTTTTTGCTGACTTCAGTGAGACCATGATTTCTTTTTTGAATCGTTACAAGAATCTTTCTGTATTTCAGTTTGTTGCTTCTCAGACTTGAATAGTGGACATTAAAAATAAAGGCAAAAATACCTCAGTTTTTCAAAATTATTTCCAGCCATGGAGAAATGCTTTGTTTCTTCACCTCTCATAATCTTGTTCCACATGCATCACCCCCAGTAAGTGCTATTTCACAAAGGAGAACACACACTGTTTTTCGCCCACTAGATCAATACCTGTCTAAAAGTATTTACTCACCAAAAGGGCTGTGATCCTTTTCTTTGTCACCCTTGAACTTCTGTTCTGCTCTTGAAATTTTTTGCTTTTTGACACAGGTTCTTCTTTTATTTCCTGGCTATTGCTAGCTCCTAATAGGATGTTTTTAGTTCTTTGCTCTGACATTTATTATAGAGTATGCATCATAGCTTTTGTCTAACCAGAGGGTTGGTCCAGCCCTGAAATTGCAGCTGTTTTAAAATGCTGCCTATAAACACACATTTTATCTTCAGTTCCTGTTCACAGCAGCTCAAAGGAGACAAGAAGATGATGATCAAAAAAAAGGAAATGGAAAAGACTGATGGGAGACTTGTTTTATAGAAACAGAAGAAGAGTAGAAGGGCAAGCTAGACATACAGGTAATCTACTCTCTATTGGAATAGGGCAGCAGTTATTGTATCATACTCTGTGAATGTATTCAACCAAACACCTTATATTCTGACTAGCAAAGACTAAAGTGATGAAAGAAGCTGGAATAAAAGGATATTAAATAAGCCCTGGATAGTTGACTGCAATATTCACAGCCTTTGGAATCCTTTATCTTTCCTGCAATTGGCTGCTGACACACCATTTGTCTTTAGAGAAGCTCATGCTTTCTCCCAACTGTCTGAAACACGGATAAACCATGTTCACTGTCAGGAGAGACTTAAAACCTGTATTCTTAAAGCAGCATCTGGAGCAAAAAGCAGCTGTTCACTCACTCCAGTCCAACTGAAAGATTGTTGCAGAGATGGAAGTACAACAGGAAAATTAAAACTGTCACCCCTTTGGCATCCGGGGTTGATGTCCCCACTTTGAGGGATCTGGAAAGGATTTAACAACAGATCCCTCATCTACAGGAAGAATGAGCCAATTACAGCAACACTGTGTGCCCAGTAAACACGGCCAGAGCTCCCCTCCTGGGCCCTGACATAAAATGACCACCAGAATGCCTGGTCTGGGAATGAGTCTCAACAGAGATGCTTCTTTTACCTAGTGCCCAAATTTTAAGTTTCACGTGACATACTTTCCATCTGAGAACTTGCCTGTCAGAATTCTTTTAAAAAAGTGTGACAGGCTCTGATTTCACATTCCAGACAACATAATCTTTGCCTATACCCTGACCTCATTTCTTCTTATTGCTGATGTGCTTACAGAGGCTATTAAGTTCTGTCCTATTGTTCAAAGGAAGCAGCAATTACAGCCTGGATTTTGGCATGAAACAAATGAATTTGGAATAAAATCTGAAGTGAATCTTTGTCAATATGACTGAAAGAACAATACCTTTTTTATTTTATTCTCCAAAGGGCAGCATTTTAGCATATCTCTGAACTTGACAGAAAATGGGAAATTTGACAACGCTCTCTTACATAACAAAGTGTTTTAATTAATTCACTTTCCCAGATTTCTAGTGGCAGTTACCTGTTTCAACCTTAGCAACTAGTCATAGTGACATAATTACAAAGAGTACACAATGCACAGTGTATGATCAGAAGCATATCACATGCTTGAAGTGTAAAATGCTCCAACAATAAAGCTGAAAAAAGTATTGTTTAGTTATTGGCAGAACTGGTGCATTTATAGTTTCATCCAAATAGCTCCAACTCTGAAATTAATGCCTGTGCATATTTTTTTCAGGGCAACACATATTATTTTTCATTTATTAAGCAATAGGTTGAAACCAGAGAAAGGAACTTTTTGGACTACAAAGATATTGCAGCTTCTACTGTTTCAAGGGGTGGAATGGGAGTGGTTCTCAAGGTGTGTGTCAAGGGTATAAGGAAAAGCTTTTCCTTATGCATATCAGATACCACGATGCACAAAAACAAAAGAGAATTGTCTTCCCGAGTAACTCACTGTATTTTCTGCTCAAAGCCTACTGAAAGAGTAGATAACTAGATATATAAAATCCGAAATGCCATCGGTTGGGTTTTTTTTTCTTGCATCATCTTTCTAGACTCTGAAGATAACAGCAGCCAATGAGCACATTGCTTTTGATTTAAACAGGCTGTAGGTCATCACACTGCTGTTCCTACTCCAGCCACTTTGTGCTCTTATTTGCTACTCTCTCATTGCATCTCACCCAGAAGTGTCAGCTGGGAGCTTTCTGGCAAGTGACTACACCTTTCTCTGTATGAACAGGAAGGACAATGGTTGTTGAAAATGTAAACGCAAATTATGATGTGCTATCATCTGCATTCATTGTCTGACACTCCAGAACAAAGTCTGAGCAGTGTCAGTACCTGCTCCAGTCATAGTAGTAAAAGTTCATTGAATCAATGACTTTGACAAAAAAAGAGCCAAGAATCCAAGAAGATTAAATGATATTGGTGTAGTTGGAGGTGTGCATAAAAAAGAGTTTCTTTAAACAGTACAGTGGGAGGAGAGGCCAAGCACATGAGCATTTCATACAACCTCTGTGCTAGACTGCCATAATTGCCTATCACAGCTGCTTTCTTTCCAAGTTCTCTCATTCATTCCTAAGCCAGAAGCAAACCCAGGTGAGGGGTACCAAGCAGAAATACACTCCTGTTTTGTGCTGTTCCCTCCATCAGCTTGTGCAGCAGCAGTGTCTAATGCAGCACAAATGACCCGAAGCACACAATACCACTTGCAGCCCAGCAGCTGCATAGGCCCTTTTCTCCTCTAGCAATAAAATTACTGCAGCTGACCTTGTACTAGCCTGGATTTAAAAGAGAATAGCAATGAGGACTGTATCATATCAGGGTCCTCATTCTACTGCTGTAGGAATTAGCTGTTGAAGCCAATAAAATCGTACCAATTTGCTTAAAACTTGGTTTTCTGTCACCCGTCTGCCACAAACCATCACACACACACACACATAGCCACACACACACCCTCCCCAGAGAAATATTAAAGGTACCTCACTCATGTCAGATCATGTAAGAGAGGTGTCCCTGGTTTCAGAATTAAAGGCAGCCCAACTGATTTGATCACCCAAAACTTTAGGGAAAAAAAAAAAAATATTGCACAGTCCACAGATGAGTAAGAGACAAACTTCAGTCCTACCGTGGTTAGGACTACATTATTAATAGTATTCTGTAGGTTACAAGCTGATTTGTCCATATTATTTCAAGGTGACTGCATTTTTATGTAGCATATGCCTAACACCATGGGTACGATTACCACCACTATGTAACACCAGTTTTCATGGGTTATTAATTGATAAATGACAGCCAACTCCTTTTCAGCTGCTACATAAGTCTTTTATTAACACATTTAATTCAATAAAGAGTGGGCTAGTAGAAATCATAGTGAAGGACAGAGAATGAGTGTGTTCAGTATCACGCCCTGACTTCTGCAGCGCTCAGTGACAGGGCACGGCTCATTGCCTGCTCTCACAATGGCCCAGCTGCACTCTGGGGACAACAAACAGTAAAATCAACAGTCACCACTCTTTTCCCAGAAATGCTTAAAATTAAGAGCAGGAAAGGACAGAAATCTCACAGGCCTGTCCTGTAAGGTTATTCGCTGTGGCTGCAATGTTATAGGAGGTGAGTGAATGCTCTGAACATAACATCAGCCCCTGGAAAATAAAAATTTACCAAAAGCAGGACCACAACAGAGTAACAAAAATCACAGAAGAATAAATAGAAAAAAAAAGTTTGAGAAAAAATTGAAACAACAAATCAAAAAACCCAAATGTTGGAGCATGCTGAGTAAAGACTATGAGAATTTTGATGATGGAAAATAATAAGCACAAGTATTTGTCTGGTGAGATATTTAAGCAGGAAGACATAATGACACTGAAAGAAGAATCCAAAATGGATCATCTTTCGTGTGAAGAGCAAAGAACTTGTGGAAATCTTTATTGTAGCTAATTTGGTATATTTTAAAATAAACAAATCCTGACATATTTCTAATAAAAATAGTCCATTTACATCAATATCTCAGAATCTCCTGTTTACTTTTGTGAATCCAAATTCAATCTTTAAAAGGGAGTATCTAAAAACATTTGTTATGTTGACCCTGTTGAGAAAAAGTTTCACAAGAGCTGCATAAAACTAATGCAGAATGAAGTTATAAAATTAATATAGGCATTTTAAAAGTGTGTTAGAGCTGTAGTCCTGACAATGCTAACTACAAGTCATGTCCTTCCCTGGAAAAATTTAAAAGAAATCATCCCCTTATATGTCGTTCTACACTTAAAGAATAATACAGAGCTTATCTAAATGCTCTTTATTATAAAATAAACTGTATTTGCTGACCTTCTGACAGGCTGCAAAAGGCATCTCTCTGACTGAGATTTTGGTAGAATGCCAAAATGAAGGAGCTGCATTTTAAGATGGGTTTTTAGGTTGCTAAAGGGGTTCAAATTATTGGCTAAATTCTTGCCTGAATAATTACAGTCCTACTACAAAATCATGACACTATTACTTAGAAATTATGGTAACTTGGCTCAGATTTAGGAATATAGTCAGACAACCATCTAACATCAGCCTTTTAGAGCTCTTTCTTGATTGTTACAATGTGAAATAAGTAAATGGTAACAGAGGTAATTTTAATGAATTATACCTTTCCTTTTTTTTCCTTACCAGCGCTTCTTTGCCGAAAAATGTCAAAGTTCTGGAATTCCTGCTCAAAGCAGAAGTAATACAGGTTAGCTGCAATTCTGTTTTTAATTCTGAATTCAATTTTGAATTCTTGTTTTACCTATCTTTATTGAGATATGTCAGACTGCCTTCCCATACACTTCTTCAAGCTCACGGGAAGCTTCAAAAATCACAGTTTACCTGCTGAATTAGTCCACAGAATGCAGATAAATTTAGTGTACTTGGTGGTGTAGCTCAGAAATGAAGACTTTTGGGAGAACACAGCCTTCATGTAGCAGAAAAATCTCCCATAAAACTTTTGTCTCAAATACTTTTCCAAAATGATGAGACAGATGCTTTTACTAATGATTATTTTCTTTAGCTGTTCATGGTCTCTTTTCTGGAGCAATTTGTCTGAAGAAAGGCTCAGACAAACAAGTCTCTTGTTTTCTTGATCAAAGGCTGTTGGGCAAAGTCTTTTAGCTCAGAGAGGATGGACCAGCATAAGCACTGACAGCAAACTGGGGAGGAGGTCTCTGGGGCAGGTCTGCTTTCAAGGTTCACAGGAGTTCCCAACAGCTGCTTCCCACCATGTCCTTTGCAGGCTTCAGCCTCAGGAGCAGCTGGGAGAATGCCACTGTCTGGATCTACATTCTTAGGGCAAATCTCCAATGCTGTCTAATTACAGCTGAGATTTTTCTGCCCCTCTAAGACACGAGGAGCAGCCAAGCCATAAACAACGAAAATAATTCTGTGCTTAAACAACGGTATCTAGTGTCATTTCAGACCCTGAGTGAAGACATCTGCCCAGAGAGCATCCCAGATGGGACTTTAGAGGACCATTCTGAGACAAAGCCATCACTATTACATGTCTAATTCCTTTGAATACAAAACTGAAGTTGACAATGTTTCCAGATTTATTATTTGAGGCCGTGATCCTTAAAACATCACACAATATTTAATATTATTCACAGCAAAAAGATTACAAAGATGAGGACTTGCACTCCTACTGATTTGAAGACAGCAAATGTGTAACAGTGTTTATGAAGTTCACAATTTTCAGAAAGTCCACAAGACTTTCATTCATTTAACATCTTAGAACATTTTGCCTCTCAGATGTTTTTCTGTTAGACACACAACCTTATGAAGAGGTTTAGCAGAAAAAAGTGAGATATTGCAACCTCTGCTATTTTATATTCAAATACATTATCATTCTACCAACCAAACAGATAATGACAAAAATCCTTTTATGTTTGTATTTAATTCTGTGATTTAAATTGGAAATATTGTGGATTTTGAGCCTTCATCTTTGTTTCAACCACATATATATTTTTAAAGGCATAAAATTGTTACCATATAAATGCTATACTATACCATACTAATGCAGTCAAATTAAAAAAAAAAAACATATTACACCTCAGTACCAAAACTAAATGCAACATATATACACATCTCATATCACTTTTAATGTCCCAGCCTTTGTTCTCAAAACATAAGTGGCTTTTTTAATGTCCATATCTGCAGTTTGTAAAAGGTCTGGTACAGAGAGAAATAGGAACTTAAAGAAGGGTGATGGCAAGGTGTAAAAAGTGGTACAAAAGGAACAATTTCTTTCTGAAATCCTAGTAGAAATGGAAGATGAAGCGTTTTAGAGTAACTCAAAATCTTATCATTTATCTGTCAAAAAAGACCAAGATCATTCCAGTCTCATAATAAAGCTATTCATCTACAGAGTTTGGGGATGACAAGTATGAATGATCTCACCTGTACATTTGGAGTTCAAAAGCAGTCAGGGAGGAGATTTTTCCTCTCCTTGCAAGCTGCATCTTCCTAAGTTTGTCTGCTGTTCCACAGAGACTCAGGTTACCTGCAAGTGTCAGGTGAGTCCTCCTCAACAAGAAGTACTTAAACACTTTCTATTCCAATCACCCTCTCTAAAAGTAAGGGATTTGGAAAATTATAGCAAGACTCACACGCCTGCTCCAGAGCTTCTGCAAACTATGTCATGGCAACTATTTTCCTATTGCCAAGAGAGCAAACTGGACATTTTGGGCTGAACTGAAACTTTGTTATTCATCACGAAGGGGAGAAGAGTCCTCTGGAGACAATTAGCCAGGTGTGCTATTGCCAACTTTCAGTACATTTAGGAATGAGATGAAGAAGGTGGATTTTAGTTCTCCTGATATCTTCAGAGTCTCAGTTTTCATTTCCATCTTTCTCTTCTATCCTAATTTCATCTATTACTGTGTAGGAGAAATATTAAAGCCAAACTTGGGCTGCAAAATAAATCCTAGGTCAGAAGTATTGACTACTTGGCATTCACTGCTGACAGTGTCAAACAGGTGAAGATGAAAACCTATCTTGAAAGCGTAGTTATGAAGGTTATTTAAAATAAAATAAATCCTGAAATGTCAAACACAACTGTAAGAGTAGAGGTTGGACTACATCCAACATTTCATTGCAACAGGACTTCTTGAACCTGTGTCAAATGCTAGAAATAAATTCACTTTCAGCTGCAATTGAAGATTCCATTTTGTTTCCAGATAACTGTGAAGCCAGCCACAAAAGCTGATCTGTCAATTTTGCAGGTAGTAGGAACTAAAAGATCATTTCCAATGAGAAGACAGGAGGCTGGACTTAAGTCTTCAGGAAGATTTTTTTCAAAAGGGAATTCCTTCAATCCTTGACTGAAGGAATGCATCTATTCATGCACAGTCCATCATTTGGTGGGATGAACTGCATTGTCTGTGTTTTATTTGACACTTCCAGAAACATATCAAAATACATCTGGTTTACCTTTTACTGACTTTCTGACTTCTGAATTTACCTCTTGTTTTTCCAAGAAAAAATTAAATCTATTACAACAGCAGAAGATAACTTTCAACTCCAACATCCCTGAAGTTTCAACTGACTCTGGTGATACCAGTTGGTGTCTGAAAATGCTCTAGGCTGAGAACCCAATTCATGACAGTGAAACACTGATTCTTAGCCACGACAGGCCTTACAGCACTGCCTAAGAGCTGATGTCCTTCTAGGGCTGACAGTGGATACAAGTCTTGGCAGCTTTTCCGTCACCTGTAGCTGAGTACAAGAGTGAAATTCATAAACCACATATAAGCTGCTTACACAGCACTGCCTTTTAATCTCTGCATAAAACACAAGCTTGCTGCTGAGTAATGGAAGAAGTGAAGGAAGAAAATGCAGCAAAGATCAGAAACGAGGACAGATCTGATTAATATAAGCAAAAGTATAGCATGGCATACAAGGCAAAATTGCTCTTTGGAGACCATGGATGGTGGTTTATTAGCAATTTCAAAGTACGTTTTTACACTTTAAGATATCAGCTCAATAGTCTCCAGAGTCAAGGCTTCTGCTTTCACTACTGAGCTGTTGTTTGGCTGAGTGTTACTGTTTCCAATTTGATCCTGCCTGAAACAGAAGCTTCCATGGTTGGTAGCACTGAAAACACAAATTAATACTTTGAAAAATTGTTTTAGTGGAAAATATTCACTCTCACATACCACAACATTGGCTTGATTCAGGCTTCCTTGAGCACTCTAATTTAACCTCTTACATACTAGAATACTTTCTATTTACTTTCTATTGTCCATTACTCATTCTTAAGGGGAACTTTCACAGGTTGACTAGCTTGCAGACTCTGAAGGATCTAACAGGATTTATATAATTGTACCACATAAGGAGGATGTATATTCTAGGATATCTAGCATCCTGCATTTCAGTGAATAATACCTACCTCTGCACTAAATAGCTAATAAATAGCTAATTGCTGGGAGCTGTGTAGTCATGCTGCTGGGCACTTAGATGGACTTAGCAACTCTGATGAGGAGCAGAACATATTTATTCTGGCAAAGGCCCACTCTACAGACTCTGTAGTATTTCTTATGCTAGCGCTGTCTTTGTTATCTTTTTTATATCATCACACTGCAGCCCTATTTTGTGTGATTATGAAATGGCATAAAGGTCAAGGGTTTGTTGATGATCAGATTTAGAGGTCAGTGTCAGACGTCACTTGTCTGACCTAGCACAGTCAATCTAATGAGGCTGCTTTATTTCCAGGGCAATTTCTTGAGCAATGGAAATGCAATCTAGCAAAACAACTGTCAGAGAGGGATGCCATAAAGTGTTGAGAGCAGCTTAAGACGATCCCTTAGTAAGATCTCTTCATCTGTCCCTAGGTTTCCTAAACTCAAGGTTGCACATAATTTTAGGAATTCATATACAAAAATAAAAGATTTTAATTATAGCCCTCATTTCAATTTAAAAAAAATCTATATGAAGAGGATCACCAGAAACTCAGGAGAAGCAGATGCTTTGTTCACCTTTCAGCATTTCTAGAACAGGTTACTTGGTCCCAGTTTAGGCTCTCTAAGCTCACTGGAAGCTAGGAAACCCAGTCTCCCCTGACCTGGGGATCAGAATAACCCTTCCACTCTTCAAAGTCAATATCCTCAAGAAGACAGAACTGTACCATTGAGAAAAAGAGGAGCTAAGATCTCTACATAGGTTGTGAAAGTTGTGGGACTGGTGACACATTGATGCAGGATTTTGCCTTTGAAAATCACCTGCTCCTGGCTTCAAATCCAAACTGAACTCTGTGGCTGCTGCACTGATTTCAGGGCAAAACCCTCCATTCAACTGCTGCCTCATATACAGAAAGCAAAGATCACAGAGCTAATAAAATGTTACACATCTAGCAGCTCTACTAATTTGGATCCTATTAACTTTTCTCCCCTCTACCCTCCAGAAGTCTTTTAACTCCTGATTTCCTCTCAGCTTGTAAGGAATTGTGCTGACACAGGTAAAGGGGCAAACAGCAGCAATCATTTGCTCTCTCGCATTGATTCTGCCCCAGAGAAGCACAAACAAAGCTTTCAAAGGGTCCAAAATCCAACCTCTCTTAGGAAATCCACCACCATTCTTCACCAAGTACATAAACAACACACATCTAAAGGAAGGTCAAACATCTGCACAGAAGAGGTTCATAATCCTACACAAAACCACCAATTCATCATTCTTGGGCAGGTAATTTAGATATTTTACTATTAAGGATTTAATTTCTTAGTTCAGCTAGGAATTCACACGAGTTGCTGCAGGAAACCTTTTGGGGGGGGAGGTAATTGTAAAGGCAAGAGCAGAAGCTGTATGTGTTTAAACCACTTCTGTAAATCTCTGTGCAGAGCTATACATCCTGAATGCGAGGGGAAAGCAACTGTGACAAAGAGCATCTGGTCTTTGAGTAGCTGTAACACAATGAACTCTTCAAAGTGACAACCCAATATGGGGAAGGGCATTGCTTAGATCAAGCCCACATGCTACTGCTCTTAGTAGATATGCTCTGTGGAAAATGAAAATTAAACTGAACTGTTTGGGAGGGTGGAAGTCTTGTGAAAATTTCTTGCTTTTTTATGCAAGAAGGAAAATAAGTTTGAACCAGGGAGAAGAATGTAGGACCATTAAATCACCTAAAAAGAAAGTGATTTAATGGTCCTACAGAATGGTCCAAACCCTCAAATCCTCCAAGACATAAAATATTTAGCACTGCATCATTCCAAAAAATCACTTCCTTGGACTAAGGACCCAGCTTCATCTCCTAAGTCATCAGTAAGTTTCCAGAAAAGGATGGTATTGCAATGGTCTAGGTCAGGGAAAAAGTTCTTTCAGTAATGTGCCAGCCAAGAGCACTCACATACAAAAAAAAGAAAATTGAATTGGGTGAGATATAGGCCTGCATGATTAAGCAAAAGCTGGTTTTGTCTGTGATTAGGTAAGAAAGAAGGAAAGAGAAATATGCTTTGGTTCTGCTGTCAGAAGATGCGCTGTAGCCAGGCTTCATAATTTATTTCTCTCAGCTTTTCTTGTAGCATAAGAACAACTGCAACAATAAAGAGAACAACCAGAAAATACTCAGAAGACACAGCACTGGGGCAGGAGAATCAGGTGCCATACAGAATAAATAAAGACCAGTGAGGCAGACCACATCAATAATGTAGGTCAGCAAGAATGTCTAGGAGGAAGCCTGTGTAAGGCTTCTGCAATTAGGAAAAGAAAATCCTTTGACTTCATGGCATGTCTTCTGAGATGAATATCCCATGGCTACAATTAAAAATATTGTTTGGGTTTGTTGACCCTCTCTGCACACATACCCCGAGCTTTTAAAGAATTTGTTTTTTAAGGTGAAAGGAACAGATCATGATGTGAGTGTGTAAGAGTGTGCATGTGTCTTACACACTCACACCCACCCACCCATTTACACACCCACCCACATTTCCACACTCACACACACACACACTGCCACATGCAGAGTTACACACACACACACACACACACACACACACACACACACACACACACTCACACCCACCCACAACTCACACTCAGGGTTAGTTGTTTACAAATTAAAGGTCTCGGCACAAACTCACCAAGAAAATGCACCTGATGCTCACAGAATATGCATAATAATGCTGATTTGCTCATTTTATAATCCCTTTCTATTTCTGTATTCCATCAACCAAACAAACAGAATTAATATTATTTAAGATTTAAGAGGTGTACATTTGCAGAGGCCATGGATTTCCTATGGTTTATTTTATCAAAAATTTCCTCTTTTCCATTATTCTGGAAACTAAAACAAACAAATGAATCAGGTCGATTACTGCATTCCATTATGTAAATACAGGCAAAAGAGAAACATCTGTCCATTGGTCTGGAGTGTCTGGCCTTCCATTGCTCGGTTTCCCAGGCATTTGAATGTACTGAAGCAATCACATTTTAGTTTTTTCTTGGCTCTTGGAAGACAGCATTTCATGACCCAATGATTTTTTAAAAGGTATTGGAAAAAGAAAGTCTGAATAGTTTGAGAATAAATTACTCTAACATGAAATGAGCTCTTATTCACCAATACTTACAAACAGCTTTAGCAAAGATAAAATAATGCGTATTGTAATTAATATTTTAATTTGCTAAGAAAAGCTAAATAGTGATTAAACCCCCTTCCCCTCCCCTTTCCCCCTGACAATAATGAAGCTAGGCAGTTTCAAGAGAAGCAGAGCAGCCAGGAGTTTAATGTTGTTGATTAAGAACATGTTTCCATGGTGGCTATTATGTCCCTCTAAGAGACGAAAACAAAACCAAGCCTTATTTCCTTTTAGAACTACAGGGTTTCTTCTGCCTTTATAGGACAGACAACAAGAAAATGTTTAGGGGTAATTAAAGGCAATTAGGCTCATCAAAGCTCATTTCTGGTCTAGCTCCACTTCTTTTCTCTACAATGTGTACTAATTGCTGCTTCAACATATCAAGTAGCATGGATGACTTTTTTTTTTGTACTTTCACAAACAAGACTGCTTGGTCATTACCAGCTTTGACAGTGTGAGTAAGAGACTCCTGATTAGGTTTTTGTTTGCTTTTTTAAAGATTTATACTGCATGTCCTATTGAATCTGATAACAGAGAATAACAAATTAACTCTTAGCAATTGTGTAGTACCTTCTGCTAGAGGATCTCAAAGTTCTTTGCAAACATTAATGAATTAATTCACTATAATCTTTCATTGTGTTTAATAGGCATCATCATCATAATTTTGTGGACTACTGAGTACAGACAAAGATGTTGGGTAGCACATTCAGTGTCACAGTCAACACATTGCAATGTTGACCTCCTGTTCACACACAATTAGCTTGTTTGCCATAAACATACCTCCCGTGTAACTTCTCCTACATCTGGCTTTGATTCATTGATAGTCAGGTCATTTAAGTTATTCAAATGTCTAAACTTCAAAGAGAGATTTCTAGAGGGAAATTGGTAAGAGGAAGAGGATATCCAGAACTATACACAGAAATATTCAAGGGCTTCTATATTGAATTTTGCAGAAGAGAATATTGGGGAGTTCTGGTTTTGGAAGCAGAAAAGGTTTGTTAGCAGAACTCTACAATTATCAATTCCTGACAGCACACTCATGACAGCTCCAATCCCACAGACCCCTTCATGTAAAACTGCAGTCCACTTACCAGTTCAATAGCTCTCCAGTACTGAAAGCAGTTGGCTGACACACACATTTGATTTTTCCACCAGAAAATTTCTCCCTTTACTGGCTCTAAGTGCAGAACAGGCAAATGAGAAACTTTGTCTTAGAAGAATCACAGAATCATGGCATATTCTGGGTTGGAAGGGACCCCCAAGGATCCTCACATGCATATGCTTTCATGGGTTTGAGTATTTATGAACATTAATCAACCATTCCTCCTCCAGCACTGAGAGATGGCTAAGAGAGAGATTGCTTGCATGTACCACATCTAAGAGACTGCAGCACATGTGTTAATTTCACTTCTTTGTAAACAGCAATTTGTTCATGAATCACACATCTCAAGAACTGCAAATGAAATAGGTCCTAAATTTTCAGCAAAGTCCAGTCTGGATCCACAAATTAGACAATTATTCAATCTTCTCATTCTCTTGACCTGTCCAGGAAATATAATAACATAGATTAGTCTTCTCACAGACCAGGCGTGCTCATTTATCACATTTAAAACCTGGATAAAATTCTCTGCCTTGGAGGCACTTAGGCTTACATGTCCAACCTCCCACCTCCCTGTTTAAAAGGCCACAATATGGAGGAAAAGTTACTTAATTCTTGTTTAAAGCATTTTCATTTGATAAATGTTTAATAATTAAAAATGAAATAAGAGTACAGACACCTGCATGAGCAGGAGCTATAGCACATCTGAGTTTTGCCACTTGAGAAGTGTGCAGTCCCATCTCTGCTTTTGGGGGCTGGAGCACTGTTCTGAGAGACAAGAGAGGGGCTCAGCTCCACAGACAATGAGAAAACTCTTTGCAGCTTGCCAGATGCTGGCTGACTCTGGCGACACAAGAACTGTGTAATGGGTACCACGGTGTCAGCCTCTACTGCACTGCCCTGAGAGGAGATTTAGGATCCCAGCATTTCAGAGACATGGCAACACAGGTCATTCCAGGCAGCTCCAGTGACTGAGTGGCACAGAGGTTCCCTAAATCATTTGACTTTGTGTCTTTTTGAAAAGCTGAATAGCAGGATTGTGCTGCTACTTTGTGTCTTTCACATGTCCTACTCACAACAGCTAAATGTCCTGATTCCTCATCTGCTCCCAAGCAACTGTAGATTCAGGACTATTACTGACATTAGTTCAGCTAGACCTAAGTTTATAGTTATAGTTTATAGTTATAGTTTCTCTAGGAAAACAAAAAAAGGAAAAAACACAGATATCAGGTGCTCTGCAAGTCTTTTAGCTCACCTCTTAATGCTCATATGGAAATGGATTATATGCACTTTAAATGGACATGGCATTACCACTTCCTGTGGCAAACTTTTTCGAGTAAAAGGCCTCATTTAGTGCAGAAAAACATGCAGGATACCCGATATAGTGCAGAGAAGCAGTTTGGCTGGAAATGTCAGGCATTAAGCTGTACATTTGTCCAGCTAAATAGGCAGGCTGAGAGCAGCAATCTCTGGCTCTAAGCACAGCTGTCTCTGCTGCTATTCTCCAGTATTCACTCAAGGTAAGAAAGAAGGACAATCAGAAATGTCCTGCACAAACTTTATTGGCTCTACCTAATCCAAGCAGCAATTAAGTTGCTTAAATCAGAATCAATTTTCTACCTTAATTCTTCTGGACAATTATATTCCTAATTACAAGACATATAAATTGAACTAATTATATACATTAGTATAACTTCAAACTGCCCCTTTTTGAGGAGAGTGGCACAAATCTTGTTTTGTAAGTTTGCCTGGCCAGTTCACCCATTACCTACCATTGGTTTTGAGGCATTTTTCTAATAGATGGTTTATGTTTTCTGATGATGACAGCTTGAGATCTCCTTGCACTGTCTGAACAGCTACATAAGTGTCATTCCTGTTTTCAGAAAAATAATCATGTATCCCATGAATTTTTTTCTACCAAGAAATTTATTTAAAACTCAGATATTTGTCTTTTAATGTGAAATCTTCTACTGCACAGGGCAAGGACAGACAACTGTTGTGATAATACATTTCATTTTTGGGCAAGAGCTGAATACTATTTCTTCTTTTTTGTCCATTCTTTGAGTTATTGAATATGAAAAGGTTAGGCCATTATTACTCCCTATGGCATCTTACTGAGATTTCAGGCATAAATATTCCACACTTGAATCATCAGTTCTGAACAGCAGGTGCAGGTGGTGAGGTACTGCACAAGAGTCTGTCGTTTCCAGTGATGTTGAAACGTCCTGTTACAATTTTTAGTCCTAATCAAAGAGCTATTGATTTTAAACTCCAGTGTCATGGATTATATTACGGGAAAGCAGTTAGGCAGAAACCTCCTTCAATAATTAAACAGCTGAAAAAGCAGCTCACTACTTTGATTACCTGTGACTTTGCCCTCTGCTTCAGCTTTGATCTGGACAAGCAGGTAGAGAAAAGGTTTACACAGAAGGTCACAAAACTTCAATCACATAACACTGGAAGTCTGTGCTGCAGATATCTATAGACATACTTATATATTTCTGTTCATAGATATAAAAAGGCACAGAAATTTATTTATATATATATATATCTCAGGCATTTACCTGATGTTCACACTCCAGGCTTTTGACTGCATCCAAGGCAAGTCAGGAGATCTCTTTAGCTCATAATAAAAGCCACCCAGGGAAGAATTTTCCAGAGCCTACTTCTAGCACTCTATCTATTTCCAACCTTCCTTTATCTGCTGATACTTTTGATCAGGGACAGCAGGTATTTTCAAAGGCCTCAGCTGAGATGATTCCATGGTTTTTCTTCTGAGAACATGAAGTTCATTAGTAGAATCCCTGTTCTCATGTACTTCATTGAAGCTGATCTTTTCATCATTTGCTTAGAGCAAATATCAGCCACCATTTATCACAAAATAACATGGTCATGCTTCTAATATTAAACTTACTGGCTCTTAAATGCTTTCAACTCTATTATATAAAATGTAAAACAGTTTTGTTTTTAATCCCCCAAAAGTGATTGCCTGGATGCACAGAAGATGGAGATGACATGTTTCCAGCTGGAACTGTTTATATATTGCAAAGAAAAAAGAGAAAAGGTGGGGTAATAGAGTGTTGAACACCTAGAAATCTAAACAAATTAAACACTGCTATAATATTAATTTCAATTATTTTGCCCTGCCTCTCCTCCCCAGACAAAGGGAAAAGTATTGGAGCACCCCAAACATGTCTTTGCATCCCCATCCTTTCAGCCTGTGATCACACTCACCATCAGCAATATTCTGACATTAACCCCATCTTCACTGCAAACATTTTATTCTATTACTTTGACATGGGCTCCCTATGGAAGTTTATGATGAGACATTTTTAAAACGTAACCTTTTGGAAAACATCACTTAAATCTAAACATTTTAAACATTTATCTCTTTGCCTTTCGCAAGTGGCCAAATCAGTTTTGCTTTTCATAATCTATATATTGGTGTCCTTCTGCAGGGAGCAGTCCCTGGCTGTCACACTCCCCCCAGCTCAGAGAGATCCAGCACAACTGGCACTGTCCACATTTGAAATTATTCTTTTAAAAAAATATAACACACTACATCCAGTTTCTCAAAACCAAATCGTTAAGTAAACATGACCTTAGTACTTATGATAAAATGTTTTTTTTATGCCTTTTCAAAAACATATAAAATGGACAAGCAACACATCGCCATGCTGTAATTAACAGTAGAAATCCATATTTTATTTAAAATGAGTGAGGATTTCAGAATAAAATCTGGTGTCTATCGCAGAAGTCCCCCCAGTCTGGGAAACAAAGCACATACTCATCTATCACTAGATGGAGGCAGTACAAAAAGGTCAAAAATTGTAATACCTGGGGAAAAGAAATAGCCAGTGGGTCAGATTTCTGCTTCTAGCTCTCACACAAGGTATTTCCATTTTTTATAATATATGTTTTACCACACATTTCTTCCATTACAAATGAATGTACTCTAGGCTCGCAGAAGCTGGGTACAATATGAGCAGGCACTCCTGCCATACAGCAGGAGTGATTTACAGGATGTAATTTCAGTGAAAGAAATTGGCACCTAACCTATAGTATCTATGTTTTTATCTGGTAGAAGGAGATAACATTGTTTGTGGAGTCCATCACGTTTGTTATCTTGCTCCATCTCAGAGTTCCCTTGAAATGACTGCTGGTGTCTCACTTGTGAATAGGTGGAAGGAAGGGAAGAAACTTCTTTATTCTTTAATGTACACATAGTTTTAACTTGACTCACCTACTGAAAAAGTTCTGATTTATTATTTACAAAAAAAGTTCTTGAAGAGATCCATAGCATTTAATTTTAAATTTGGCCTTAATTATGATTCATGATCCAGATTATGACCCATGATCATAGTGCTGACTGCTGAATTCTCTCAAATGCTTTCAGTTGCAATTATTACTCAGCTGCATATAAGTAATTACTTAGAAGAGAAATGGCTGAAATAATTTCCTTTAATCCTGAAACTTTTCTCTTCAGAGGCCCTTTCAGCCTTCAGCTTCTAACTCAGTTTCATGCTGCACTTCTATTCTGCCTCTCCTGTTTTTCCTCGACATTTTTACTCTTGCTATTGTTCTTATTCAGTAGACTGGCTTTAGGATACATTTACCATTGCAACTGCAACATGGAGAAGATGGTGAAAGTTGTTAAAAAGTAAATCTGTTAGGCAAATATTTTTCACTATTTTAATTTAAAACTAGTAAAGGAAAAAAAAAACCCAGAAATGCCAAATTAAACACCACTAAAATAAAATTAACTGAAACCAGCTGGCAAAACTTATGAATTTAGATTTCCTTCCCATTTGTTTTGTGATTTTAATTTTTTTTTTTGAAGATGGAGATCACCATCCCTGGAAAACAGGAATAGAATAAGAAAAGGAAAAAAAAAAGGAGTTCTATCTTACTCTTTCTATTTCCATTCTTTTTCTTGGCAGCCTTCTAGACATCTATTCCCTCTTGCCTTGGCACATCTCCAACAGTTAGCAACAGTAACTTCTGTTAAACACAGGTAGTTCTGCATCTACATAGAATTTTTTACATAAATTAAATGAGACCTATCAGCTTATCTAGAAAACTTAGCTCAGAGATCACAATTTTGCATTTCCAGCTTTTGGGAGTAGGAGTCCAATAAATAAGCCACAAATTTTAATAAAATACTCATCCAAGTTACTCTGGAAGAATTCAATTTTAGGGGATAGGTACAAACATTTAAGATACAAACATATCTGTGATTACTCAGGGATATTATTTAAATTTTCTCCTATAAGCAGAATATTTGTAATATAAACAGGGACCCAGAATTCTGAGCATATCATGCACAATTAAAAGAAAAAAAAATTGCCAATCATTTCTTTCCTAATGGATTTTCCTAAAAACCAACAATCATAAAAATGTCAGTAGGAATTCCCATAAAAAATCAGACAAAAAAATTTTCTATAACTGTTCTTTTTTTTGTCTTTCAAGAGAAAACAGGCACAGCTAATGTATTAGTTTTCTTGCTGCCTTTACTGTCAGGCTTTCCCAGGACGCTGTATCAAGTCAGAACCCATTAAAATCATCAACAAATAGAAATGTCTTTAACCTGGATTTAAACCCACAGCCTGATCCAGCATTTAAGATCTTGGCCAGGAATTTGCTCCACAGCCACCATCCATAATGACTGAGAGGTCAGAGGCTACTTTGCTGCTCACAAGTGCAAATGCAACAGCAAATGTTCTGGAGTTCACTGCTGCCCATTGTAAGGCCAAGGTTTGTTTTGCAATAGGGCATGGAAGATTAAAACAACACAGGAAACTAGGCTAGAGAACAGGTCCAAGTGGACCTCGAAGGAAGTAATTACTTTGCACTACTGTACTCCCTCTTCCTCCATCCACTCTTTCACTTCTTTATGTGCTTAATTGTAAATTACCCTCTACTCCTTCCCTCACTTAGTTTTGCCTTGAACCAGTGGAGCCACACGAAAGTGCTGGTACAAAATTCCTGCTGCAAAACCAGTGCCAATACTGGATGTCTACGAGCTCCAGAGCACTTTGAGCACTGGAGCTGGTGACATTACAAAGCTTGTTAATGTAAAATCTTCTTTGTGTTACATTTCTTGCAATACATTTTACAAAAATCTACCCCAGGGAGCCAAGGGGCAGTTGCTTCTTTATTACATTTTAGGAGAGACACATTATTAGTGTTCCAGTCTATATATTATGAAATTAAGTGGATACCCTTGGGGTTAATTCCTCGTTGTAATTGTAATGAAAAGAAACAATTTCTAACCCTGCATTTAGGATCTATAACTATTAAAATCCACTAGTCTTAGTGACTCCTGGGGCCAGCGAAGTACTTCAGTGTATATGAAAAAGGGCACTCCCACAGTGTCCAATATAAGTAATTTATAAAAATAACAGCCTCCAAGTGGGAAAAGTAACAAATGAGTTTCCATTGAGCCCCTCCCTGCTGTTTACTATTGCATGATGGATTCATCATCTACCTAAAATTATATGCATATCAAAATCGTGGAGCTGGGTTCCAAGATTAGAGTTTGCCAAGAGTAAGAAAGGTAGAGCAGGAATCACAGAATACAATGACTAAATACAAGGCAAAATCATGCAATAAAGGCATAAAGAATCCTCCTAGGAAAAGGAAAAAAAGTTAAAAAGCAACACTCCTTTTCAATGGCTTCTGTGCATCAAAAGACACTGTTTGCTTCAATGCATTTTAAGTGATAATACAACACATTTTAAATAATCAAAGATTAACTACCTACTTCAAAAACTTCAACTTTCTTTTGAAACTTCTACTTTCTTTTGAAAATGTCTAATTTCTTTGGTCTAGAAGATGCATAGTTGCAACAATGCTGTTGCCTGTTTTCGATGACTGTACTGTTGATCTCGCTGCACTTTCTCTGAGAATTCCCCCTCAGCACTGTTTCCCTGCTGACTTTAGTACTGCCAGCTTTCCTGTGTCAGGTTTCACCATCTCACCTACACACTTGTACCCCTGCTCACTGCTCATAATGCCCCAAAAAGAGAGAGAAACGTTTTCATAAATGAGATGAGAAAAAATGGATTTAAAACCACAGTGGCAAAAGGAGTACTGTGCTCCAGGAACCTGCTATTAAATAATTTTTATGAACTGACTAGGTTTCAAGAGTTTTCTACTGTTTTGTTAGAACTGCCTTGTGAAAAAGAATACCCCTTTAAGATTTCAGGAGTGGTCTGTCTTTTGATACTTGTTTAGCTGCAGTCCACAAAGCTTTAATACCATTTATCTCTCTGGTTTTATTCATCATGATATAAAAACTCCCTTAAAATAAATGGAAAGGGTCTTACCAGATGTGAAGCAAACATGCAGTTGGTCATTTTAAATCAACCATTCAACTGGCTAATAAAATACGATGTAAGTTGCTCTGTACAGAGGAGTTTAGGCTGTCATGGTTATTTTTAAGGGAAAGAAGGAGTGTAGCATCATTTCAAATGGGGGGGTTAGGCATTAATTGCAAATTCATGTTAATAAGTCACCTGTTGCTACTGGCAAGCCATGCTGATTAATGTCCTTATTTTTCCAGTGTCTACAAACCATCTACAAGTGTGAGTGTTCACAGCTTGTGCATTCTCTGGTCACCACACCAGCCAGTGAAGCTGGCAGCACCATCTCAGGCTGCTACCTCAGTGGGGCATAATGTGCCTGTGTGAGAGGACAAGGACTCTTGCCTGCTTTCAATTGATTATAGACCACTGAATACAACACAGCAAGAGAAGATGAAAGTGGAAGGCTGACAAGGAGCCACAAATACTTTCATTTTCGCCACTGGCACTGCATGACATGCTGAATACACGGGTCTTTAGCCACTGATGATTTTGAGAAGTTACATGAAATGAACAGGTGGCCTCCATCTCACTGGCCAGGTGTTGGTATCACATCTAATGAAGCTAAACAGAACCACTGTCAATAGAAGGCTGTAAGTGTTACACTTTTCATGTCATTACATCCCTTTCAATAAATCAAGAGCTGTTCAGAAAATACATGAATATCCCTAGGAACTGCATCACTTTCTAATATTGATTGTGCAGATGGTAGACAGGGCTGCACTTCTCAAGGCCAGTTGCTAATTATCCCATATCAAACATGGATAGGATGACTGCTGGGCAAATAACTGAGTAAAATGTTGATACTGGGAACCTCAGAAAGAATTGGAAATCATTAAAAATTAATCAGGGGGCTCTGACTTTTGAACTTCTGATTGTTTCTTCCTTATGCCTTCATGGAAATAGGTTTATTAAAATTAATCTGCAAGTTCCTGCAATTTAACTGCTGATCATTTATTGAAGGGAGCTTTCTTGAACTAGGACAGAGCAACACACTGGTAAGTCTGGGATGCTTGGAAACCATTGTCCTAATTTCCAATAAGAGGCATATCCATTTTATTCTAGCATTAAAAGTACTATCCATTATTTTGAAATTAAAATGCTACTAATAAAGTAATGTAAGTAAGTGCTGAGAATGAGTTCTTTTATGTGTGAGAGAGCATGGGCACTGTGAAGAAGAAAAAGATGATATAATACCCCTGAGATGTTGAGTTTGTGTATTATGCTTATTTACTTTGATAGTTGTAGAGATTTTATTTGTACTGTGCATTTCATTTAGTGTTAGGAAGTAGAAAATAAACCTAAAACACAGCACAGATGCTAATATTACATTTCAACTTGAACAAATACACTATAACTACCAAAAAAATTGTTGTAATTTCAATTCCATAATGTACCCTTTACTTTCTTCTAACTCATAACCCTTACTTCTGCAAATACAAACATCACGGCATTTATGAAGGAATGTATATTTGCCAGCTCTGAATGGCCAATACACATAAAATTATCAATACTGCTTGTTTAATACTGACCAGTAAACTGAAAAAAGGAGTCAAAGCAAAGAGCAATACTGGACTATTCAAATAATGTAGAAACATGCTTATGCTTAGTTATTATTTATGAAATAATGACCAAAAGTAGGAATTTGCTTCTTACAGGAAAAAAGCTGACAAACCAACCAAACAAAAAGAAAAATTCTATTTTAATGGCTTTTGTTCAGTTTTTTAAACTTGACATCTTAGTTACTGATGTAGTTTCTTTTGAATACACTTCTAACATGAATAGCTGTATTTTTCAGACTGCCTTTCATGAAAGAGGAAGAAAATCACTTGGTAGAACCCTGTCTCAATGTTCCCTGTCAAACCATAAATACAAGAAAGACTGCAATGCTCTTGGTTTGTGATGGGAGTTAGTAAAACATTTGTTCATGGTGAAAAGACCAATAAAAGACCCAGCATCAGTTGATTCAGTGAAAATCAGTGAAAATTTTTCTAGTGACAGGAAGTGAATCTATTTGTTTCCTCATATAAAAGGAAAAATCACACCCATATATTTTGCTGTTGCATCCTAACTACAAAGTCATGGACAAAAAGCATAAAGTAAGAGCAAATATCACTCCAGAACCTAAATTGATTCAGCATTCACCTGGGAGAATGGAATTCTGGCTTCCAGCTTCTGCTTTCAATTAATATTTGGATTATCTCCATCCTAAATAGCTCCTAGCCATGTGGATTCAATCGACAAGCACAGGCAGCCACTGAAGGCAGGATTTCCACATTCCTGGTGCTCCCTCAGCACTGCTGTGTGATCAGAGAAAATCAGGCACTTGCTAAATGGGTGCAACCTAGCCCAAAGGCCAGACTGAGCCTGCCAGAGCCTTTGACCTTTTGGGAAAACAAGGGGGGAGAAAGGCCTGACATTATAGAGCAAAGCATGCAACAAAGCTTATTTAAATTCACAGCTGAACTGCTGGGTCCCGGCACACAGCACAAAGATAACTTATCCATGGGTCCCTCAGATTAGCACCAAGGTGCCTTGCCAGAGCTGGAGACAAGCTACCAAAAACTACATCTGAATTTGATGTTGCAGAACTATCTCCCCTGCTTTCTGACAAGTATTTTTCAAAAGGAGCTAGTCCCAGCCAGGAGAATGCAGAGCAGGAAGAACCATGCACCACCTGTGCTCACCCTGGCACACCACACTGCTCAAATGTGCCTGCATGAGGGCTTTCAATGAGCAAAAGGAACAGCCCTGCTCCTTGAGGAGCCTTTGGGCCTTTTCTTCAAGCTCACACATTTTCCATTGTGGATAACTTTTTACTTGCTCAGCACATGGAGGATTTTTCTAGAAAACAAACAAACAAACAAATAACCAAACAAAGTGAATAGTGTGTCATCTCCTCACTGGTAGGTAAATTATTCTTTGGTGTGGTAGATATTTGGAGCTATTTACAATCAAGCTGAAGAGCTGGTGTGCTCAAGTAACTGCACAAGGCATTGCCTCTTTTCAGACATTTTGTTTAGAAAGTTGAATTATCTGAACTGCTTTGTTCTCCACATATGTTAAAAGCAGATTCATCAGAGAGCTAGAGAAAATAACCAAAAACAGTCTCCATAGATTCTTAAATAACAGTTCCACCCCTTTTACTCTTGGCATTTCTACAAATGAAAAACAGAATATTGGAGGATTGGTACAGATCTGGGCTTTTCCATTTGCAAAAAAAAATATTGAGCTTTTTTAAAGAAGCATATCATAGTTCCAGGAGAAGATACTTTGCTAGTGAAGGTTCATTTCAATAGCTGAATAAACCCTTGGATCTGACCAGGATTTATTTCCATTTTTACATCTTAGCTGTACAAGCAACTGAAGAAGCTGAAGAAGACACTGAATAAGAGTGCTCTTTTTAAATCTGAACTTTAAAACAGTTAATTATGCTCTGAGGAACAATCTGAAAAGAAAAAAAGAACTAACCAAACCATAATGCAGAAATATTTAGTCATATGTAAAAGTAGAATTCAATTGAAAATGATAAGAGGGGTCATGAAAGTGTCACCAGCAGGTTCACTCTCCATGTAGCCTTGTTTCAGTGACACTTGAAGCAGAACATGCATTAGATTTTTCTTCTGACCAAAGCCTCCTTCTAATACCTTAAACAAAAGTATTCAACTCTCCTCTTTCAGGCCAGTTATGGATTGAATTGTTCATTAACTCTGGAACCTTTCTTCAGGTTGTTAAAGTATTTACTTTAACAGATATCTAATGGCTTCAAATTAGATTACTAATGCCACCAGTACTGAGTTATACCACTTTACTTACCAGAGTTGGTTTTTTTCCTAGCAGTATTTTGAATGCTCAGTCAGAAGTTTTCAATAGCAGGAAATGCCTAGTTTAGAACTCAGAGTTATTAAAAATTGAATAAGAAAAACACTCCCATTCAAAACCAGGAGAAAAATATTTTACGGGGATCACATGCTGGTCAGCACATTCTCACTTGAAATCAAACTTTTTGGTACAAAACAAAGTTTCAATAAATGGAAGTGCAACACGGCATTAATTTGAGGAAGCACAGCAGCAAACTGTGTGAAAGTATTTTAAAAATAAGTAAAATACTCCCTCCAACTGGGTCAAGAGCAACTGACTGCTGGTAGAGCCCCAAACAGGTTTGGGCACTATTCACCAGGCTGCAGGAGAAAACACTGCTGCACTTCATGTTTGCCTGCACTGCCTGCTCAGGTATCTCCTGCTGGGTGATCTGTCCAGCTGAATGTCACCCCTGCATGGGGTCAGCCTGGTCTCAGCACTTCCATAGGTAATGGGAGGGATTTCTTTAGTGCTTGATAGATGGCTCCTGGAATGTCCACAAAGATGCAGCTCTTGCTTCAGCTGCAAAATAGGTCCAGGTTTTCATCCAGTGCTTTGGTGGTGGAGAAAGGGAGATCTCAGATAGCTCATTGAGAGCCTGAAATCTTCTGCCAGCTCCTCACAGTCTCCCACCATGCTTTCAAACCTTTCCCAGAATAGCAGAGTCCAGTCTAATGAAGTTACATTTCAGTAATTAGTCAAAGACTCTGCACTCTTGTTTATATCCTCAGTGCAACCCCTAGGTCATGCAAGGCCAAGTGTCAGCACAGCACATGCTTCCACTCATTATCTGAAAAACTCAAGTGGATGATCACACTGTCTCAAGGCTTGATGGTTGCTTGGTTTGCTCTGGTCCTTTTTACATCATGTTCTTCAATATTAAAAAAAAAAAAAATCAATATATGAACAGATTTTCAACTGTCATGTATACTCTGCAAATTACATCAAATAACCATTGAAATTAAACTCAGCCACACTTTCCTTTAAAGTGCATTTAGATTGTCATAATTTTGGATATTCTTCTTACAATTTTACACTCATCTTTTCTATATATTTATCACTTCTTTTTTGTGCATGTAGACATCCTTCAAAAGTTCCTCCCTGGAGATTTCTCATTTTGTGACTCTTTTCTTAAGAAAATGTAACTCCAGAGATATTTGCATTAAGATGCAGGGTAATGAGTAAAAAAGTATAATGCAGTTGGAAGAACACAACATTTAATTATTCAGTAGTATATTAGTTTGAAAATTTAGTTACTAAAACAATGGAAAGACAAAATAGATATTGTTTAGATCTCAATATTTAATTACAAATTCTTATTTTGGCCAAGTGCCCATCCTCTTCCAAAGTTACTTAGAAAAAATTAAGACAATTTAGGACAATTTAAATATTTTAAGAGCGGCTTATAGTTTTCAGGATAAGGCCCTACTATCCATAATAATTTATACTGAATATTCTGATTATCTTTTGCTTTCTCAGAAACCAACTGAGGGCAAGTATTGCTGTGCAGTATCAATTCCAAGATTTTTCAGAGAAGTAGTACAGCATCTTTACTCTTCTCCCCATGTGGGTGACAATGAAATGCCAGAAAGTTTGGCATAAATCTGATTTTTTACTGTACTAAATAAAGTCAGCTTACATTTCCTACAGCAAGAGGGTGACGAGGACAAAAGAAGAGTTTAATATTTTAAAAGTTCCAAAGACTGTGAATACTTTTTAGTTGGAGGTAGCTTGATTTTTGTTGTCCCACCCCTTTTCATAGATTTTTTTGATTGCTCAGAAGAGAAAGAAGTCTCCAAATATAGACCAGCACATCTGTAGGCCAGATAAGGAAAGTGATATACAGTCCCATGATAAATGCTATCTCAGGGAACCATACCAGATATTTTGATGACTACTAAAGAATTTCCATGTGGAGAGCAAACAGTACCAGAAAAAAGGGATATATGATAAAATCAAAAATATTTCAGGGACAAGAGGAAAAAAGGGAATAGAAGGAAATGCAACAGTTGTCTTTGAAAGTGCACTGATAGGGATTCTTTCCATGTCAGTAATTTTTTAGCCAGAATGTCTGTAGTTCTGATTGAAACCTTCATGATTTGCATTGGACCCTAAAAATAGTTGAGTTTAAATGGATCACAAGTGCTTTCCTCCATTGGAATTATTATATTCTGTGGGTGAAATTGAATATTACCTTTCAAGAACTAATAGAAATACTTTTCTTTCAGAAAATCCCTCCTTCACTTCATTTTTTCTTTCTCAGCATTGGCAATTGTCAGTAATGCCTCTTATTTTTCAAGGTTTATAATGTAAAATTAAAAGGAAAATAGTTTTAGATGAACAAACTTTCCATTGCAAAACCAGTTAATTCTAAATTTGATAGCAGTCTCTTTACTGTCTGCACTACACATTATTCCCTTTTAAAAAAGCCTTAACACAAGAGTTTCAGTAGAAGAAGCAGTGCTTACTTTAGTATTTTTTTCCTTAATCCAAGATAAATCTCTATAATTAGAATTGACTGCTTTTTAAAAGAACAGAAATGGCAAGTGGCTCTATCTTAAATTAAAAGATCTATTACCTTTAGTCTTCTAATTCTTCTCAGCTATGTGTTTTCTCTGGAGGCACTTTCTCATCCTTATGAAAACTAACTTACTGCAGGTGTAGAGGGAAAAACACATTGTTGGATTTATGCACTAAGTGTCTGGATAGGGAAAATATATACTAGTTTAGAGAAATGGGAAATAATTGCCAAGTATTTAATGTATGAACATATTAAAAATATCCGTAGCGTAAGATATGCATCAAATATGACATTTTTATTGAAGGCTAAATTTTCATTCCCTCATAGAAATGGGACATAGGGAAGTAAAAAGTAAAGACTCACCATTTCTGCATTCAGGAGTTGAATGCCTAAAAAGGGTAGAGGCACTTGTAAGCCACAGCTTTGTCCAGCCATAGCACAGAAACCCTCATGGCCAGCAGTTAAAAGTGGTGTAGACTGTCAGGATATCATGGCATATATATTCAGTTAACTTCATTCTTTTTGCTCTCAGAATTTTCTTTTTTTCCTATTTCCTATAAGCCTATCTTTTTTAGCTTCACTCTGTTAGTGCCCCTTTTCTGTCCTGCTCTCTGTACGACTCTGGCTTCAAATCTGGACCTCAACGATCCTGATTTTGTATGCTTCTCACTCTTCTATTTCCTAGATAGGAAAGCAGCTAGATGATTTGAGATTTTCCAAGACCTGTTATGCCCTGGAATTAGTGAACACTAGCAGCATGTACAATAGGAACAATGCTGGAAGCTAGCTGTTGGCTGAAGCTTTGATTGCAAAGTCCTTTATTTAACAGTGACCAGTAGCATTTCTCTAACCACCCACAGCACTCAGTGGATAGTATGTACCCCATATTAAAAAGACCTGGATGCATACCAGTTCAGCTTTCTTTTACTATAAATAAATAAACAAACAAACAAATTTTTAAAAACTCCCCCCAAAACAAAACCCCAACACACTATGAAATGAAACATTGCTCAAATGCAAAAATAATTATTTCACTGGTCCCTCTTCCAAATGCTTAGTTTTATTCATTCTAAAAATTATTTCACCTAGGCATTGTAATAGCTTCCATATTTCAATAACTTCTGCTTTTCAGACCTGTATGTCTTTAAAATTGCACCATATGACCAGACATTGGCATCTGCTGCAGGGATTTTAGGAGTCATCAACAGTCCAGATAGCTTATGGTTGCTGAGCACAAGGTATTTTGACTCTCCTGGCTAATTCCATTTATTTCAGCAGAGCTGTGCCAACACTGAATCTGAGCCCTCTATCTAAATTTAATCTGTTCATTACCTCTGAAGACTATTGCAAATAAATAGGCAATCAAGTAGCTAGAAGGACAGAAAAAAGGGATATGGTGCATAATAGGTAACCTTACAGAAGAAAATCAAAGCACTGATTCCTTTCCTTCCAAACAGCAGACAATAACAGTTGAAACTAATCACATTTCAAATTTTCTTTTCTACATTTGATACTCTGGAGACCTTTTTCTGCTCATTCTAAATCAGCCCCTTGGTAATTGACTTCACCGATAACTGGATCAACCTGCAGGTAAGAGCTGGACTGGGGTCTGTCGAGCATAAAGCTCTCTGCTTTGCACAGCAGTGAAAGCTGCTCCCACACTTACACAGGGTAAGCAATTGCTAGGAAAGGCTTCAGATGCCCTGACAATGTCTTTTACCTTGAACTGGTAAAACAAGCTCAATTTTACCCAGTTCTTGGCTTCCTCACTCCTGCTGCATTTAGAGTGACACTTATGAAATAGATATCTTTCCCTAGGGAATGAAGCTAAGAACAATTCAGTTTATAAACTCTAGGCTGAAAAGATCCTTTTTGATAATGCTTCCAGTAAGGACTGACTGGGATATCTCTTTACCTGGAGTACACAATGCACCTCTACACTCCTGTGGACTCTTGCCACCTGTCTGATAGTTTCTAGTCATTGCCAAATAGACTTCTATGCATTTAGAAAATTTCAATGGACATTACTATTTAAAAAACTTTCCAAAGGCACAGTTGAATGTGTGTCTGGGTCAAAGGAGAAACTTATCTCACCATGGTTTCTAAATCTGTGAGATTTTCTGAGGAATGGAGTGTTGAAATCTGATTGCTGAGGCTGTGCAACAAGAATGAAAGATAAAGAGAAAGATTAAAGATGTTTAAAGTTCAGATATATCATTACTACCTTTCTCAGCACATTGACATAGGGATTAAATACAGTTTCTCAGAAAAGTGAAAAAAATAATTTCAATAGGCTCTAGTCAGAATTAGGTAATATAAGGATTGTTATCCCCACGCATAAAATAATGAAACAGAATAGTCCTTGAAGTAGGACATTTATTAATAATAATAATAATCATCATCATCATCATCATCCTAAAAATTCCTGGTTTTGATAAGACAGGATATTTTTCCTATTCATTTATCTCTTTAAACTCTTCAGGTCAGCATGTACTGAATTTTGGTGTCCTGGTGCTGCTGTCTCTGTCTTCAAACTGTTCTTCAGAAACCATATGTGTTTTCCTCTGTCCTCAGACTAAATATCTACAGTGCCATATGAAGCTCTTCCACCTTACAACAGTAATGGCATTCAATCCCTCAGTGTGGGGCACAAACTCCTGCCTCACTCAATCATCTTGGCCAAACCCTTTAGTCTTTGGGAGATCACACACGTGACTGATTCATGGTTAATGACCAAGGCAGGGTTTCAGTTCACTGAAAGAAAACATAACTCTTGTCAGCCACAGCCACTCTACCAACCTACAGCAGAAATGTCATGAACAGCCCAGAGGAGTGGGGCAGGCAGAAGAACAAATGCAAGGTTTGTACAGCAAAATTTCTTTTTTGAGCTACTATGACTTTTATTCATTAGGTTATTAGATAATCTAGTATGGGTATTTGATCCTTTGAATAGTTCTCATTTCTGCCTAATTATTACTAATGAAGTTAATTCCCTGCCTCTCCCATGACTGTTTTTAGCAGTTGAATACTCAATAAGAAAAGGTGTGGGGAACAATTGAGGAGGAAAGCAGTGAGTTGTAAAAAGGGAAGGGTATTTTAGTCTAAAATACATTTGCATTTCAAAAGATTAGCATAAATCATGTGTGCTTACCTGGCACTCACTTTTTAAAATTTAATTAATTCTAGAAAGACACTTTAAGACATAGTGCTCTAAAGGTGCTTGGAAGAAAAAAAATTGTCCCCCAAGTGTCTGATGTGAAGAGCCCCTAGGTGACACTCAGAGTAATGCACTTTTTGAGCACTTAAATTTACTAGTGTCTTTCAGTGCTTCATTAGCATAATTTGACACAATTATAGATATAAACACTTTATAAGCACTTAGTACTAGGAGTATCAAAAAATTGTTGATCTCCATCAGTTTATACTGAAAACAAAAAGCTCCAGCACAGCACTCCAATAAATGCTTAGAACTGTTCCATGCTTATCAATAGCATTCAAAATGTGCCAAAAAGGAAAAGAGTCTTTCCCACATGATCCCTGGAAAAATTCTTTAAAGACTTTAAACACACATGTACCAGGTTATCTAAAACAATTAAAACTGTATTTAATGAACAATTAGATTTACTTAATCCTGCTGCTTCCTGACTACCAGCAATAACCAGGTAAGTCAAGAATGCTTTTGGGAAAAGGAAAACCAAAAATGGTGCCACTCAGAATAACAATCATCACCTTATCTATCACACTGACATGTTAAATCTCCTGGAAAAAGATTAGGAATACACAGGCTGGTATGCAGTGCAGGCCCAAGTCAGAGTAAGAAAGGTGGAACTGAGTGCAGGTATGGCATACAGCACCTCACCTACAGAGTTTTTGCTGTCTATGCTCCTAACTTACTTGAAAAAATATTTTGGAATAAAACGCCCTCATGAAATGTGCTGTTTGCCTTCTTGATGCAGTTAGTGAGTCCTCCACATGCCTCACACACTTCAGAGGGCCTCTTTAGAAGAGGAATGTTCTCCCAGAAGGTGCTCTGGAGGACAGGCTCTGACAGGCAGAGTCTGGCCAGCAGTCAGCTGCCTGTGCACACACTCCATTCCTCATCTGAGCCACACGTCCAGGCTTCGTGCTGAAAGTTCTTCTCTTCAATGGGGAAAAGAGCAACAGCACAAAGCTGAGCTCTGTTCACAGGACACTTCAATATCACTTCTCCCTCTCTTCTGATCCGTGGATTTTCTTTTAATAGAAACCATTTTCAATTATTAACTTTTTAATTAATAACTTCTGTGCAGTCCAAAAATTCAGATCAGGGTGAGGACTAAATAAACACATAGTACAAGGATCTGTTTCTAAAGATTGATTTGAAATAAAATTAAGGAAAGAAAAAACACAGGGTTTTTCTTCTCTTTTCCTTTCTCTTGATATTTGTCATTTAGCATGCATTTACTCAAGTCAGAGGCTGTGTTTTCCAAAGCAAATTAAGTACATAAACCTTGAAACATATTATCATCTCTTTTTATGTATGGTAGGTCAGCTAAATTTATGAATATTTCACCTGACAGTCACATTAATCATCCTAACACTTCATGATATTTTTAACAATAAAGTGGAATTGGTTATACTAAAGACCAGTCATCACATTAAGAAGATTCTATTTATGTCAACTAAAAAACCCAAAAGACTGTGCCAAAGGTAACATTTTTCAGGTGATAATTTTCAAAATCTTTACTTACTTTCACTAGGGTTAGCACCTAACTGCTTTTGAAAATAACTTATTAGCAATTGTCTCTATTTACCTTGTTAAGTGCTGGGAGTGGGTTCTTGCAGGATCGATCCATTTTGGTTTAGAGTATGTCTGATTTGCCTTGAAATTATCTCTGTCATGTGCAATTGCTGAAACGTTGCTTGCTGAAATCAGAGTAGAAAATCTCTTATTTTGCTGTTGGAATGAGACTGGGAGTAGTGTATAACTGAGGAGCCTAAAAAAAAGCATAAAATTGCTCTGAAAAAAGGCACCAAAAGAATAAAAGAAAATTGGAGGCAGTAAGAATTTGGGATTATCTGAAAAATCAAACCAATTTTTAGGCATCTACCAGTAGAGACTGCCTTCCCTTCTCTGTCTAAAATTTTCCATCTACCAATTTAAGACACTGTTGCAGCAAAGCACCTAAACATTGCTTAAATCCTCTTGAAGTCAGAGGGATTTAAGTATTTGAATAAAATTATGTGCATACTGAAGTACTTGGCTGGGCTGTGTTGCACTGTTGAATTTGGCCATGGCCAATTTTAAAAGATTACTCCAAGACTGAAACTTTTATCTGTAATTTCCTTGACAAAAGAAGATGTATTCTGCTTTCCTTTCTCTAATACATTTGAGATAAATAGGAGAACAGAAACAGCCAAAATTGGTTATTTTACAGGGGGAGAGAAAGATAGTCTCCAAGAGGAAAAATTCAAGCTGATTTTTCCTTTGGATAAATATATGTTTCAGGTTCTCAACCCATCTTTTATAACACCAAATCTTCACAGTTAAGAGTTCTGTCTCTCTCAAGTTGCACATTATGCCTCTCAAAGTTTTGGGTGTTGCTGTGAAAAACACTCACTCTTACAGACATTTAAAAAAATCCAAACAACCCACCCTTTCTCTCCTGAATTCAACTGCTGTTGAGGAAAAGTTTAAAACTATGACTAAAAAGGCTTTATCCTCACCACCATCTAACCACAGAGGCATTTCTTTGTTTGGCTTAGTCCAATTCCTCTAGGAACTAGGAGTCTGCTTCAGAGCATGTTCAAAACTATTCCAGGTTTAGCAGTTCATTTAGTTTGTCTTGAGCTTGATAGGAATCCAAAAATTATGCAGAGAATATCTTAAATTCTGAACGGAGCAACCCAGGGGGTGGAAGAAAAATATACATAATATATGTGAGCAATTTAGTCTCAATGAAAATACAGCTAAATATTCTGCCATAATGAATGCAAGAAAAAGGTGGTTCAATAGCCTAGAAGGGAGAGTGGTCACTAAAAATAGAAAACATATTCAATTCCTTTTCATCCTGAGAGTGTTTACAGCAAAAAAAACCCCACACATAACCTTGAGAGTTCTTCTCCTCAAGTGCATTTGAAAAACAAACTACCTTCTGGTCTTGAAAGAGCAGTTCTAGGTGTGTAACGTGGGGAGCTTTGGGGCTGCAGATCCCAAGGAGGGAGAGTTCAGCCATAAAGCCCTACTCCAGACAACTTAGCTCTAGACAGAGGAGTAAATTAAAGCAGGTTTCTAGAAACATGTCTTGCCATATAGCCTTACATGCCTCTACTGACCACACACACAATTTATGTTGCATTTCCACCATGTTTTCTAGTCAGGTAATGTAGAAGACTCTAGATGACCAGGGATTATACACCTGAAACTTTGTTCCTGAGCAAAATCCCTTTTGAATTGTTATTGTTTATATATAACTTAAGTATTAGACCCCAGGATTAGCTCTCCTTATGAAACAAATGGTTTCAGTTTTACAGTTGTTGTGACTGTAATTTTACTATAACAAAACAATGAAAGAAATGGGTTGGTTATTTTCTTGTTTAAACAAAAACAGTGTAAAGTTCAATTGTTACACTATACTAGCTTATCTACCTAACTCCACTAGCAAAAAAATCTATTTTCCAAACAAAACCCCTTTTGGAACCGTTGATTTAGATGACAACTATCTGCCTGTTTCTCCTGGGCTCCCACTATTTTGTAAAACACTCAGGCACTGTGGGACTATTCCAGTCATGTGACATATGGGAGTCACTTAAACATGGACCTTTCCATAGAGTGGTCTGGGTTGGAAGAGACCCTAAATATCACCTAGTTCCAACCCTCCTGCCATGGGACACCTTCCACCAGACCAGATTCTCAGAGCTCCATCTGATCCAGCCTTGGGCTCATCCAGGGATGAGGCATCCACAACTTCTCTGGACAACCTGTGCCAGTGCCTCACTACCCTCACAGTAAAGAATTTTCCTGATATCTGATCTAAACCTGCTCTCAGTTTGAATCCATTCCCCCTGGTCCTGTCATCACATATACTTATGTAGAGCAGAGTGCCAGATTTCTTAACCAAAGCAGTCCAGGAACAATCAACCTCACCCTTTTGCTAGTTTTCAAACCCTGAATTAATTCAGCATCTATTATAAATCAGTTTTCTCCCCAGACAATAAGCATTTGGGATCTTCTGTCATTCTGTGGCCCTTTACCCACAAAAGGTCTCATTTTGTTCCACCCATGGGTTGTTTAGGATTTTTTCTCATCACAGCTTTAGTCATAAAATAACTTTTTACCTAGAAAAAATGCATTAGTTAAAATCATAAATACCATTACATGAGGATGAGGGGACATGTAAATAACAATATAATCAGACAATCACCACAGTTAAAACTGCAGAGGCATAAAGACACTGATGGAATGATTATTTGAGTGCTGAACTATGCACATACCCACACCCTCCTGATGGGGATGATGTAAATATTGCTTACTGGGTTGGACTCAGCATCCTGTGATTGCATTTGTCTCAGTCAATGAGAGGGTTATAGTTCAGCATGGCCATGACAAGAGAACACAGTGCTCCAGTGGAAAATGTAAAGCAACCTTAATAGCAACACAATCAGAACCACTTAAAGCATCATACAGTCATTACATTTTGGGAGGCAAACACATTTGTTCAGCATCTATCTTAATATTTTGCATGTGATTAGCTTACATCTATCACACTGTGCAAGCATGCCAATAACATACTGATGAAGTGATATCAGCATAAATGAAGCTTTGGGGTTTTTTGTTTATGTTGTCAAGGTTTTTTCTTTATATTGTCAAGGACATTAAGAAGCATCCAGTAAATTGTGCTAAACTGAGGCCTGCAGCATCAGCTGCAGTCCTGGATGCTTATGAAAATAAGACAGAGCTGGAGCTGAGTCTCAAATACCTTCTCTGTGCAACTGCATTTAATACACAATTACCTTTAGTTCTCTGTCCAGAAAGAACACACCCAATTCCCCTGGATTTTTTTCTAAGTATACTTATATTGTTTTTTTCACTGTATGCAGTTTTTCTTGTCATTAATAAGTTCTGAAGACACTCTTGACAAAGTATAATTTATTTTAATAGGCTGAATTTTGTTCAAATCTTCAGTTAATTCTACAGTCTGCTTGAATATCTATGCAAGTCAGTTGTTCCACTTCCAAAACATCTCTTGCTTGGCTACTGACTGGCCACCATGGACAGATGGCTGCTTATACCTGCTAAGAAGAAGAAGACATGAAATTCCTGTCTGCCTTTTCCTTAAGCCCATAATGTGCTATTAAAAACCCAATGTATTTTTTTGTTCTTTGTCAAGAGGGAACACAAGTTTGCAAGAAAATAAGCTGAAAAATGCTCTGCTGTGCAGATTTTGTTTCTCCCTTGTCAAAATCACTCATATCAATCTACTTGTTTCTCCTTTATGCTGTTCCTCCCCACGACCCTACTGCTCAGAATGGATGGAGTGCAGGCACTCCCAGCAGAGTGGCTAAAGCCGATCGGAGGGAAGCAGATTTGTGGGAAGCACCACAGAGCTCAGCTACAGAAGCATGGAGATGTGTGTCACTTAGAGCTGCTGCAGATCTCAGAGAAGCACAAGGGTTGGCTTGTACCCTGGAGCAGATTTCTGATTGAAATGGATAGAAAAAACCTCAGCTATGCAGGCAAGTGCCATCAGTTCATATGATGTGGGGGAGTGTGCCATGCTCTTTTGGGCTGGTAGGTGAGAGGTGGAGACCTTCTTGGAGAGCTTACAGGAAAAAAAAAGGCTTTATCAAAAAGAGGAGAATTTTTTTGCTGTCTTAAAGTGTTTGAAAATTTATTAAATTGTCAAATTTATTCATGTTTGATCTGTAAACTTGCAAAAAATTTCTTCAGTCAAAAAAACTTCTACAAAGCTACTTTATGAGGAGTATGCAGTAAGTAGTGTCACTGGGTAATTAGGATATTATACTAGGAGAAGCACAGAACTAAAAATTAAGTAGCCTTAATGGCATGAAAATCCACTGGACTGTGTTAACAAGGGCTGCCTAGATGGGTCAGGTTTTAAGAAACAATATCAAGACCTGAAAATTGTCTATAGTAATTTTGAATATTAATGAAGCACCATTGTGTAGCTTTGCATATCCAAATGTGAATTGCAGTTTAGTCTCTTGTAGTTAAATGAATAATCTCTATTATGCTATAAACAAGGTTCTGAGGTTTTTAACATTTGCATGATTGATTCATGCATACAGGATCAATATATAGGTCATTGCTTTCTTTGCTTTTAACAGTTTGTTCCTCCATTATGAAAAATTGCTGGTCCAACCATTGCTCATTGCACTGGAATTTAGCTTTTGTGCCTTGTATTAGATCATATTTTCAATATTGAAAAATTACCCTGTGACTGCATTTCTGATGACAAGCCTGCTGCTCCTCTTTCACATCTTTTTTCAAATAAGAATAACAACAGTCAGTTGTCTAGATGAATACTTTCTCAATACTCACAGGGTCACATTTGTTTGCAAGGCAAGCGATACAAAACATCATTAATAGAAAAAGAATGGCAATGTATTTCTAAGAAAGACTTTAAATCCTTGCCTCTTCTGTATTTGAGGCAATGAAGATGAAGGCCTTAGGAGTGGACAATTGCCTCTGTAGAAATGTATTTCTAATTACTGCCTCCCAGAGAGGTTTTCCATTGAGCTTTTAAGATTGTTTGGCTTCCTATTTACATACAATGAGAAAGGTCATGGCACATCCAGTGCCTCCACAAGAGTTTTGAATCAAGGCATGCCTGAATAAAAATATCAACAAAAAAGGATAACTCTACTCACTGGCAAATTATCTTCTAAATCTATAATAAAGCAAGCAAGACAATAATAATTCTTGGCACTATTTTTTTACCTAAATAATGGAAAAATATGCCTTGTCTACTCTGTGGCACTTATCTGAAGTATGAAGGACACCATGCACATATGGGAATCATCAGCAGCCTTACATTAATAAATGCAGGATTAACAAAGAACAAGGAGAATTCCACTCAGAGGGTGTGTTTCTTTATGATGAATATGAAGAGACTTTCTCATTATTGTAAATTGTTCCTTTATCTTCAAGCAAAACAACTCTAAAGCAGTTTATAAACCTTAAAATATCAAAATGAGCAAGAGTCCAAAAAGACCACTCTACAAGGTATTTCCTGAAGAAAATATATTCCTTGTAAAACTTGAAAAAGTTTAGGGTAGTTTACTAGAAAAACCAGGGAATTTACCAGAATAACCAGGGATACATAGCACTGTAATTGACTGCTTTGTCTGGACTAAAAAAAATTTTAAACATCGATGAAAATGAACTGAAGAAACAAAATATTACAACATCAAAATAATTCTTTTTCAATATTACATAAATTCATATCCTAAATAGGGGAGAAGCTCCTCCATCTAAGAAAAAATTCAAATACACTCTCTTAGCCTCTTTGAAATACACCTCCTATACATTTGGATAACGAAAAATTCAACCAGCTATTTTATCCAAAATATTAACAATATTATTTTATCTGAAAGGTGAAGGATGTAGTTTCAGACTGCGTGACATGGACAACTGGCTGCTGTAGTGAATGAAGAGAAAAACAAATCCTTTGGTTTTATAGGCGAGCCAACATGAAAGGAACAGGGCAAATTCCATGAGTGGCAGAGATTCAGATTTTGAGCTTGAGGTTTACAGGCATTTTGGATCAGCTTTGGATCAGTACCTTACTGTGTCCTTCCCTTCAGCTCTTGGAAACAAGGCTAGAACTGTGCACATACAGATGAGAAAATGCACACTAATTGTGGACCTGCCAGGTACTGAAGAGTTAGTATGGACCAAAGCATAACAAAAACCTCACACCCTTTACTCACTCCATATTCATAGATCTCCCACAGGGTAAGTTATGACCTACCACTGTACTTTCCTTGTTGGTTCATGGAATACACCTCTAAAGGCCAGCAAAAGTCAACCCAAAGAATGCTTCATCTTAGAAGATGTTCACTAAAACTTCCAATGATTTTGAGTTGGGGCTAGTTCAATGGAGTGAGAATTAATTTTTAAAATCAGTGTAATTATTGATTATGCTGCTTAATGCAATAGCATTATATGGCTTAATTTGCTCCCATCTATTCGGATAAAAATTTCCTGTTTCATAAGAAGCTTCCTTTCCATAGTCCCTTTTAGAGATCTTTGTCAGAAGATGTGTGCACTGTCCATTGCCATGCATTCCAAAAAGGTTCAGTAACCTGTGGGATAGGTGGGAATACCTGTGGGGAGGGAGGAATTCAGCTAAGCCTGGGGAAATAGGAGCAAAACCACCAAAACCAAGACTACCAGAGGATACAAATTACAATTGCATCCAGGGCATGAAGTTTCTTTGTAGGAAAGAGGTTTCAGATGCAGATCTATTTATAGAAGAATATTGACTATTTTTCCAAATGACCATATTAATTTATGCCCTTCAAGATTTCCTGCTGAAATGAACTGGGCAAAAATTTTTAAAAGTCATATACAGTGAAAAGTAGGGCTCATCTCTTTCATCCATTTAAAAGGTCTTCCTTCTCTAAGCTTTGACCTTAGTCCCATTATATTAAATGTAGCTATCACAAAGGAAATCAATTCACATATTCAAATTATTGACATTTACTTTACAAGGAAAACAAACAGAGTTATAAACTTGGGTCATGGGTATATTTTTATCATATGTTAGAAAGCTCTGGGTGTCTTGTGATCACAGTTACACAATAACTCTGGTACACAAGAAACAAAGCCTTGTTATATTATGAAATCATCAACACACCTTAAACAATTGAATTAGACTTCATAGGTATAATAATTAATATGTGTAAAAAAGAGGAACAAAAGATCAAAACAACTTAATTAAATGCCAAACTTTACAAGCATATCCTCACCTCTGATATGCAGACTTAAAAGCATGTAGGCAAAACTCACAGCAGGAACCATTCTTTGGTTTAATTAATTACTGGAATAGTTAAATAGCATTGACTGAAGAAAACATAGGATCACTTAATAGAAATGCAGAAGTTCATAACAACCTCCAAGGTGCAAAATAAGAAATTATTTGATCTTGAACTAATAGCTGTTTGAAACATTCTTTTAAACTTCCCAGATAAATTCAAAAATATTAGGTTTTTAAAGAAAAAGATTATATTTTGAGTAATTTAAGAAAAAAAGACTTCATTATTCTCAAAATGACTGCAGAATTCTCAAAAAGTACAAAACAGATCAATTTTAAAAGTGGAAAATTATCTCAGATGTGAGCTGTCCAGATTAGAGCACTGTGGCAAGTTCTAGTTCACCCAGTCAGTCCTTACACATTGGAAAATGCAAGGTTGCTTTTTCTTGGCACAGTTTTGGGATAATATTTTCTAAATGTTTTCATTTGGAAATATTGTTAAAAATATCAGGCACAAATATACATTTCTTTAAAATATTAACAGGGTTTTGTAGAGTTGTGAATAAATTGCTTACATGTGTGAAAGACAAATGAAATTATTTTAGGCCAACCAGGTACAGAGAGACATAGCCAAGACTCCTGCTGAATTCCTATCAATGGACCTCCACATGCCAAACCTTGGCTCCTTCAGTTAGGACACAGTCGTCTATCACATCTATTGACTAAACCCAAAATCAGCTGGAATTCCAATTCACAAAAAATGGCACCATTCCAATCTAAGTAGTTGTTATATACCCTTATCATTTATAAGATTTTTCATGTGAAAACAAAAAAATTATAATCCTACTATATGTATTATTTATACATAATTGAAAAAAAACCAAAACCAAAAAACAAAACAACAAAACCAAACTAAACAGAAACAATCAAACATAACCATACCTAGTTTAAATTCAGGTAAAGTTCAGAAATATGACTGTAAAGGATCTTGTAGCCCCAAATTTAGAGATAATAAAAATGCCTTTCCATTGTATTAGATTATATGAAGAAAATCTGAGATAACTAACCTCAGGACATGCAGTTAATTAAGAACTGAACTGGAACAATGGCTTTCAAATCAGAAGCTAATGTGTTGCCAGCTGGAATGCCTGGAACCCCCATGGTAAGACTGAAAATAAATGTTTATAAACTGTGCTCCTCCGTGTTTCCTGTGCTCTGGAGAAACCCAGACCAGTAAAAGATACACAGTAATAAAACACAGCCCAAAAGAAAGGAGAAGGCTTTTTTTATAATAATCTTTTTTCCTCCCCAAAACAGAAAGAGCTCCTTCCCATGAAGGGAAAATGGAAACTTGAGGATGGAATAGCTCTTATTTGAACGAAAATAGTCAGTAAAACTCTTCCCTCCCCAAAAATATCTTATGCAAATAAATTGTTTGCTTCTACAGTCCACCAATTTTTTTTTTCAATTTCTTAACCAGATTTGACAGGAAAATTTAGTTTTTTCCAGTTTCCTTTAAAAACTCAGTCAGAAAGTTAACAATCAGCTTTAGAAACACTTAATAGAACTTGGTCATTGCTGTTCATTTGCATATAGAGATTTAAGCAAAGATCTTAGGTGTGGTTTAGATCAATTTCAAACAGAGATATAACTGATTGAAGAAAAGCTCTACCTCATAAACTTAATATAATAATAATAATAATATTCAGAGAAATCTGTCAATAAAGCCCATTGCACATGTGCTAGCAGGGGGCATGCTCATAAAATGAGATGTAATCAACACACCATGTTACATTCATGAAGGAATGCCTTCTTTAATCCCTGAAAAAGGTCCTTCACTGTGCCAGGAAAGAAAAAGAGATCAAGGAAACATAGAAGTGCTAATTGTACTGCTTTCTAAAATGAGATGCTAATTCCACATTTACACACTTTCACTTTAGACTGCCTAAACGAGGAAGCTGCTAAAGAAAAAAAGAAAGCTGCCTGATAGAGCCATGAAAAACAACCCAGACAACCATTGTTTCTGCAATTCAATTTCAGCATTATTGGTTAGATACTATTGTCAAAAGATCTTCTAAGAGATTTGATTAAATAATTTTTTATTATCAACAAATAGGATTTTGAGAATGGTACTAGAAGTTAGAGCAGTAACAAATCACTCCAAAAGCATGTTATACTGTCTACTGTGCAGTCCAGAAAAAAGAGAAATTTTAATGAAAAAAATTCAATTTATGTCTAATTTGATGCCTACAATCTTCATTAATATGTCTGTTCCAAATGCTCTTTATAAATAGAGGTCTAACAAGTAAAATCCACTGATGTTCATCCCATTATTTAAATTAAACACCTTCAGTTCCATTAGGTCAAGTCACTTGCATTTCTGCATTTACTAATTCCTACCTAATCCAAAATGCCAGTAAGGATTTCTCAATCCTAAAACTAAATACCTCTGTCTATCTCTAAACCATTGCAGTTATCTGTTATAGAATAAATTAGGAATAATAGGATTCTTGTTTCTGTAGACTATAACTATTTTAGTAATTTAGAGATAAAAGCAATTAGTATTAGATCCTTTTTGCATCTCATTTTATTTGGTATTATATTAAATATTCTTATTCTTTATTGGATAGCTCCTCTACATGATTCTAATATTAGCATGTCTTTTGTACCTTTTAACTATGTGAAATGTTTCCAGTAAGAGTAATAATAAGACCTCTTAGACATCTTTTCCATTTCCTAGTCAGCTAACATGGTAAGACTAATATTTAATGTTATTAATAATTCTCAAGTCAGGAGTTCAGAATTAAATAAGGAATACAAAAGATTGCTAAATTTAAAGCACTGTTTAATTTTGGTAGAGGTATGCAAATCAAGATCTGGTGCAATGCCTGGGAGAAAACTGTTTAAACATGCTTGAATTTCTCTTTAGTTCTGTTTAACCCCCAGGTTTTTCTCTCCTGATAAACATTTTCCCTAATGCCTGCAGTGCAAAGAACAACAAGAAAATCACCAAAGTGCCCACAGGGACTTTTCCTCAGTCAATATCTTCCAGCTGCCATGGAAGGTGTGATTTCTGCCACTCCCAACAGGGATCCAGGGCAAGGAATTCAGCGTGGAGTCTCACAGGGAGAAAGCATCATCCAGGAGCTGCAGCTGTACCTGTCTAAACTCAGTCTCCAGCCTCCAATGCTAGAAGAAAAGCATTCCTAGTGCAGTAAATGCATCTGCTCCTTCTCCTGTTCTCGAGGAAAACTGGGGCAAGAGTCACTTGAGCTGGATGAGCCCCTTGACTTCCCTACTAATGACAGCTGTCAAAGGGAAAACAAAAATCCTAATATAAGCTGATAATGGGGAGTCTGAGGGGAAATGAAGTGTATGGTATACGTTAAAACATTATAGCTTTATGTAGCACAACAAGATATGTTACACTTTTAAAAATACATTGAAAGTGTTCCTTCCTTGACAAAACCTAAATCTTCAGTATGTGAGGGCAGCGTTTGTTGGCTTCTGCATCCATAAAAACAATACTTGTGAGCAAGGAGACTGCCTCAGGAATACTTGGTCATTAAGGCTATTTATTTATTTTTTAATATATTATTGGTATTTTTAGCCTGAAAGAATTTTTAGGACTAACATCAGTTTAAAATATAACTACATTTAAAACCAGATCTCTTTTTTCTCTTTTTTTTTTTTTTTGTATATACATATATATAAACAAAGAAACATGGCTTAAAGAGCAATTCATTAATCTATGCATTACTCTCAGTTCTTGAAAATCCTGATTTTCAGGGAAAAATGTTGTCATTTTCTACAGCTACATAAATAAATATACAGTAGGCTTAGAGACTACAGGATAGAGGGTGATTGTAAATACTAGTTTAAAGCAATACCATATGCACCTATAGTTGTTGTGGGCACTTTTTTTCAGCTCAGAATATAAAGTTTCTATCAGTTTTCAAATGGGAAAACCTGCAACAACATTTCCAATTAGCAATTGTGACATAAATCTATCCAGTATTTGCTGAAGATAAAGGAAGAGGTGTAAAAAGTCATATATACTTGAAAAGTAAAGACTAAGTAAACATAAATCAGAGTTCTGTGGGACTAGATTATATCCATGACATTTTATCCAATTGTTTCTATCATCTCCCCTGTTATTTTTTGTTAGAGATCTGAAAATATAAAACTTCAAAAGTCTTATGGGGACAAAACTCATGGGGTGAGAGAAAGAAGAATAGCCTAGATAAAAGGTCAGAAGTTGTGGAAAAGGACATAAAGTAGAACTCAAACATAAGTACCATGTCTGATAGATATTCTTAGGAATATTTCCATTTAAACAATCACTGACACAAATTTTTGTAAAAAACTGGACATATGTGCACATGTGCATAGAAAGAGACAAGCCAATAAATCAGTGTGAGATTAAACACCAATGCCACAAGACAGTGAACAAAATATTGAACACATGCACACACTGTACTTGCCAAAGATGTTGCAGTTCTTTTTGCTGTAATTTTTTGAGATTCAAATTAATTTCTTTTTTTTTGTAGTAGTTGAAATCCAAGGCATATTTTAGTCTATTTTTAAAAACTTTGCTTTACATAATACTAGCCAATATATAGTTCTGGGGTACATTTTATAACATCAATATTTCAAATAAAATAAAACAACACATATGCATATGAAAAAAATAGAAATATGTGCATTGAATTCTATTATTGTCTCTCCATTTGAGTATGTCTCCTACAAATAATTTTGTTTGGAAAGGCAAATAGTGTCTACATGCATTTTTTTCCTTCAAATGAAATCTAGGAATTGCCTCTGGTTTCCTTTTCAGGCTTTTCTAAATAGATCTATATATCTATGTAAAGAATACCATGTTTTGTGTACAATGATTGGTTTTGTATTTTTGCATTAAAAACTCTGTCTCTATACCCTGCATTGTGAACACACATCAGAAAATTTAATTGAACTATTAAACCTGTAACCTATTAAACTTGAACTAAAAGTTGGCAAATGCCAGGGAAGCCATTCCAAAAATGTGAGCACTCTTATACCACCATTAAGAAAATGTACCTGAAAGGAGTTACAGAGCAGTTTCATAGTCACAAGAAATAATATTTTTCTAAGTCTAAAACATAATCAAAACTAGCCCATTAAAATCACACATACTTGTTAAGAGAAAGAAACCCATGAACCTTAAAGAGGACAAATAAATCCATTTCATTAGTTGTACTGTGTAAGGCCTTAATCAAACAATGATTTATGCACGTGTTTATGCACACAAACTACCTCATGGATAAATCTCACACATGTAGTTCAAGACAAATCAGCTGTTGCAGAATCCGGTCCTAAATAAGTGCATGCTCAGATGATTGGGAAGCTGTTCCTGAGATTGATACTCAGCCAACCTCAGTGTTGGTTATTTAATTGAATAATCCAACCCAATGCATTTGAATTGGATTATTTGTGGAGTTAATGCAACACAACATGAGAAAAATGGCAGCATTGCACCATTAGAGATGACAATTGTTGGTTGATCAACCTGAAGTTATCATGCTGCAACGTTAATGAGAAGCCTGAAAAAAACCTCAGGGGAAAGAGGCAAAGAAATGCTTCCTTAATTAAATAATATGTTAAAATCTTTAGTCATTACTACCATCAATCCATTTTCATGGATTGTTCAGGAGACTTAACCAAGCCAAAATTGGAGGTATCATAATGTCTCAAAAACCTATAAACATGTAAGACAAAATTACTTAAGTGTGTAAAGTTGGCATGCAGAACAGAATTAATCCCATTAATTGAACTTTGTTCCTGCTTAGTTTCAGTCTTGCAGGGGCCAAGGCGATTACCTAGCTCATTTCACAAACTAATTCTATGAAATGCTAACAACCATCCCTAAGTCACCATTTGCTTTTACAAACACATCTATCCTGCCGTGCCATTGCCAGCTGATGAGTGATGAGAAGCATCAAAACAAAGTAATTAAGAGAAATATAAGAAAGAGAGTGCATCTTAATGACAGGCAGCATTAATTGTGCCCTGTCAATGCCCACTACAGCACAATGGTCACTGCAGGGAAGAATTATTAGTGGCAACTTATTCTGATTTTGTGAGCCAAATTGTGCTTGGACTCCTAGAGTCCATCTAAACTCTCATATGAACTGTGAGAGTAATTTTATAGTTGAAAATGTGCATAAGGCCCCTGTCACTAAGTGGTGCCTGGAATAGAATGGCTGCCCACACTGATGCTGTGTGGAGGGACTTACAGGTCCCTATTCCATGTCAACTAAATAGGAGGAGGGACTTTTAGGGCTGGAAGCCCATGTGGGTTAATTTGAATACCAGGATCCTTGTACAGCTCCTATTTATTATTTACTTCATCATATTAATTTTGTGTGTCTCTGCTACAACAGGTGCAATCAAGCAGGAAGTGCCTCACACAACACACCAGTGATCAGCCACATGCCACATGCAGTGCAGTGCACACATAACCCACAGGCTGTTGTCAAAATACTGACTGAAAACAAACACACAGAGAGAAATCAAACCCCGTGTGCAGGAAATGCTCATGGAAAACACGAACACTGCCTTCCAGGATACATGGGGTGGCAGGGAAGGATGTTTGATTAGCTGTTCAGTGTGCTGCTGATGACTCAGGGAATTATATGATACTCCTCTGGTGGGGAGAATGATTCATCCCTGCATAGCCTGTATCTTATCAATCTGGCTCACCTCCTTTTGAGAAGGTGTGGTTAATTTAATAGAATTATGTCCTTGTAGGGCTGGCCATGAATGGATAAAAAGGTGATGGCCAACACTGCCAATGTGTCCTCAGTCTAATCCAATATTTCCATACTCCTGATGCTTGGAAATGGTGTTCTCAAACCTGAATTAATCTAGTTTCAGTTCATGAAATGTTTCATATGAAATTCATTACTCTCTTGATGCATCAGTGAGAAGATGGAGACTTCAGCCAGTTCAGGAGGCAAGTTCTGTTTAAGCCATCTGAGACAAACTAGCCTTCCCTAAGTAAAAGAATGATGGCAGGCAACCTAGAACTTTGATGTGGAAGTCTTGAGATAAGGGACTGATGCAAAAATCTATTTTGTGAATGGGAATTAAAAAAAAAAAAAAAATAAAAGGAACTTATAAACTTGTTCCCAAAAGAAAAAGCATTTTAAGTTAATAGCCACAGAGAAAAAGAAAATCCCAAATGGAATGAATAATTTTTCTAACATGTCTTTTTTAATTTGGAATAAGATTTGTGATAAAAATGTTAATGCTGGGGATTTTAAGTGACAGAATATTATTCTAACTCATTCCTTTAAAGTCTCAAAAAAACCCACCTTCACAAAAGCTCCTTTGTTAGGCCTAGTTTAGGCCACCTTAAAGCTCCTTTCAATCAAAGTACAGCTTCTCATTAAGGGAAAAATGATTATTAACATCCTCATTTTGCTTCCTCATGTGAATTATTTGCATTCAAAAATGTGCACGGCATTAGTTTCAGGGTAAATGCAAATATGACAGCGGGATTTCTCACCAAGCTCCTTTTTATTATTAGCTCTTTTTATGCCCTCCATTTATTATTCCCTCATCATTTTTCACAATGTATTAAAATGTTACATTTCCTAAAATAATAATATTTTCCTTCATTTCGTAATTGTCTCAGTCCAGTCTACAAAAGCCTCCACCACAGTGCCTACAGTCTATAATTTGGAATAGTTTATAATAATTGTTCATCACTTCTTAGGGGAGCCTTGGGCATTAGCTATCACAGTTACAGAATCCCTACTCTCCCACTGAGTATGTGATTATTCTAGGTGAAGTTCATGTAGCAGGGGGATAGGGCAGGGGCATGGCAAAGCTCATATTGTGACTGTCCCTGATAGACTCTCAGCTGGTGGTCTGAAGATAAATTGAGATGTTATTCAGTTTTTAAGCTTCATCCATCCCATGTCTGCCAGAAAAGAGGCCAGCTCCAAGACGTATTTTGAGCTTATTTTAAATACAACACCAAAAGAAAACAAATAAACGATTACTCTGACTCATCTTCCTGACATTTTAAGAGAAATGATCCTGGATGCTGAAGATTAGTCAAAACATAGTGTGTTCAGTAAGAACAAAATCAAGTTACCAGTGGCATACTCTCTGCCAGGGTTGTGTTTGATAAACTGATTACAATTACTTCTTTTTTCCCTGGTCATATTAAAGAAATGAAAATAGATCTGACTAATAAAAGCAAACTAATAAAATCATTTGATCATCCTGATTCACTGCACTTCATCGTGCCAAGCTTCCCTGTTGACTCTCAAATTGTTATTGTCAAATTCTCAAGCATTTATTACCCTCAGGATGACTTACACATCCCTTTTTCCTGTGACTGCATTGATGTCCATCCTCACACCACCACCACCATTTAATTGCAGTAAAGACCACTCTGATAGCCCCCAATGAACATGAAATAATGCTGTTTCAGAGTACCAAATTCTGCAGTAAAATCATTTACTGTGATCTGTATTGACATGAACACAGCATCAAATTCAGAGACGTATCTGAATACATTCAAGAAGAGTTCATGGATGATATAATTTTTAATTTTCTTCCAGAGGAGGCCCTAAGATTTACCATATTATCATTTACCACTGTATCATTGAAACATTGTTACTGAGTTTGACCTATGATGTTGAAAATTACTGAGTGGAGTAGAAGCAGTAAAGCAGTTACTGGCAGGATGTATGCTAAGAGCAGATCATGTCCTATTTATATCTTTCCTGTGCCTTATTCCATCTCACTTACACAAAGGTGTGTGCCCATTTTGTACTCATGAGTGTCAGTGTGAGTAATCTATGCAATTGTGAGTTCAAGTAGCATAACTTACTGCCTTGGAATTTGTTCCTTTTCTTGAAGTGGTTTCTGAGTTATAGTGGATTAGTTTTCTGCAATGTTCCGTGGGAGAGACTTAGGTTACCTTAGGGATCATAATGAAATGCACCACCAAGAGCTAGACGTGAAGAAAAAAGCAGAAACATCATCCACATCATTTGGTTGTGACCCACTTAGCCAAATTAAAAGCAGCATAATTCAACACCAAAAATTGTTCTACTCATGTGAAGTCAAGACAGACATGAATCATGGGGGAGGAATATGGAGGATGGATGTGGATTCAAGAGACTGCAGGATAAAATCCTTGCTCACCAACGTCTTATCAAGCCAGCTAAGTATTACATTGGGCATTTCTAGCACTTGTAACAGCCACCAGTGAATTTCACATTCAAATAAGAAATTCAGAATTTCTTTTGAACCTAAGAAATTCTAACAAGAGTGCTTAAATGTTATTTTTCATCTTTCTTCTCTACTTTCCTACTCTGATATGAGGATATGCAGCAATTATTACTATATGTTTTGAAAGACATATTTGGCTCAGCTACATTTTTCTCATTCTTTAACCACAGATAATTAAATCAGTAGCTTATTCCCTGTTCTTTCCAGAGGTCCTTCAGAGCACTGAGCCTTTCATCTGGGCAAGTAGTACAGCTTATTAAAATAAATTCATTTTAATGCCATCTAATTCTGCAATGATCAGTTAATTATGGCCTCCTGTTTATTTTCCAGTCCAAGATGAAGAAATAAAATCATCACCTGACAATCAGAGGAGTGCATTTCTATGATTGAAACCATAGTGGAGTACTCAGACACACCCTGAGAATCTCATTATTTCAGGAATAGTAAGGGCAGGGCCACAGGTTGAAATGCAAGGCTATATTTTGCCAGTCAACTCTGCTTCCACTTTATTCACCATATGGAGATGTTCTGAAAAATGGACAATAAAATAACACCTACAGATACAGATAGGTCAGATAGGTACCTAGGTACAGATAGGTCAAAACCCCAAAATCTGAACTCCTGTCAAGACTAGTAAAATGCTACCATTTTCAAGAACTTGTTGAAGGGCTAGTTAGCATTTGCCATAGAAACCCTCTTTGGGGGGAATACTTGATATTTTCTCTTAGAGGCAAAAAGCACAGAAATTAAGCAGGTCTTCCAAAACACTTTCAGAGTTTTCTTGCTTGGAAAGTGGTGGGTTTCCATCTTGGAACCTGACCTTTCTGTTATATGCAACTAGTGGAGACAGAACTCTCCCTGAGTGAGAGTTATCTATCAGAATGGTTACTCTAAGAGATTACAGTCTGTCCTGTGTTTCTGTTCCCCAAAGCTGAACACCTCACATTTTTGTTAGGGAATCAAGAAAACTTTTCCTCTAACTGTGCCAATAGCTGCATTATAAATCTCTCCCTTCTCCTCTCAGCATTTGTATTTATCTGTTCCAAAGTCCCTCAGAATGGGGCAAGAATCTGTTTGGACCTGTGGTACGTCTGGAACACAAGCTGAGTCACAACCCCCCTGCCCTAGGTGAAAGGAGTCATGATTCACTGAGGGCAGGGTCTGCCACAAGGACAAGACACAGACTGCAGTTTGCAGAGCACAAATATCACATACAGGCTGTTATTCTTTAGACCTATGAGACCAAGTCCTGACCTACACATCTATTGGCTTCCAGCTACATAAATATGTTTTTCTCCAGACCAAATTTATAGAAGTAGGAAATCTTGCACATCTCCAGGCAGAAGAAGCAGCATGGACACTGATTCAGCTTTGCTGAGGTCACAGTCTTTACAGAGCCAGCAGAAAGGACTTGCCATTAATTTTCTCCAGTATGATTTCACTTTTCTCATTATGTGCAAAAGCATTGTTCCAGACTAGTAGGCTGTGGCTGTAGGCTGGGGAGAATGCATTTCAGTGAGACAGCACTCATAAAAAAGTGCAACAAACTTCAGTGTGAAGGTTATCCTTGTTGCTAATGATAGCCCAAAATGAATTCTCAGCCCAGACAATAAGTACACTGGCAGTGCTCTGCTAGTGACAGTAGGGCTTCTTACCAACTCCACTGTGAGGCACAGCCACCAGTGCCCAACACACTTATGCTGTAATTTAACCACAGCTGTGAGAGAGAGCCTCTGGCTCATTCCATATCCCCTGCCCTGGTGGGATGGGGAGGAGATTCTTGGGGAGAAAAACAAACAGTTTAATAATTTAAATTTAGTGATAGTAATAATAATAAACAAACTATAATAAAAGTAACAATGACAATAATAGTGAAAAGGAGGTAGAGAGGAAGGAAACCCAAGAGTAACAAGTGGTGCACAGTACAATTGCTCAGCACCTGTAACCCACCTCTCTCCCAACTGGGAGTTTCTGGCCAAAGCCTTCCAGTTCATACACTGAGCATGACATTTTATATTATGGAATATCTCTTTGGCCAGTTTGTGCTTCCCTGCAGGTTTCTCATGTACCAGGTCACTGGCAGAGCATGGGAAAATGCAAAATCCCTGATTCAGAATAAGAATCCCTTAGTGACAACTAAAATATGAGTGCATTATCAACCTTGTTCTCATACTGAATCAAAACCACAGCATTGCACCACAAACGAAGCAAATCAACTCCATTACAGCCAAAATCAGCACTACTTAGAGGCTTTAACACTTCAGCTAGGCATTTCTGAAAAAAAACCCCAAACAAATAACCTAAAAATTATTTCAATTTATTTAGCTATTTTTATTTATTTTTATTTAGCTATTTTTTTATTTAGCTATTTTTACCTATTTCACTATTTGATTTTCTCATTAAAAAAATTTTAAAAGATCAAGTTCCAATGCCTTTCTGGTACATGGAGAATGACACCTCTTCACACAGAAATAAGCTGCTTCAAAATATTTTCTAGGGGAAGAATATTTCCTTCATCCACTATGAGATTATCTGTATTCAATTTCACTTGATTTTGTCTCACTTTTATCATGTATGCCATTCCACCTGCCAGAGAAGTTGAAATGTCTATCAGAATATAGCAATATATATAGGAACAATAGGTCTGTATCTTTTATTAGTAGTTTTTACTGAAAATACACTCTCACACATCTGCAGGCTGAGAAGAAAATGATAACTCTTATAAGATACACATTTTTCAATTCAATAAGATATGATTGGCATAGCATGATTTCAAAGAGTTATTGAAGCAGGTATCTCCTGATAGGTAACTATCAGTGCCTCAGTTAAGCACAGCTCATCCAGGACAGAGAGATGAAGGTCGGGATGTTGATCCATTTGAGCCCATTCTTTTAGGAAAATATTTACTGATGAGACAAAGTTCATTACTTTTTAGAAGGGTAAGGGGAGCATTTCATGTCAGGATGGAAAAAAAAGAGAGGAAATCAGTGAAAAACAGAGCTGAAATGCGACCTCTGAAAAAGGAATGAGGATGCACTTTTTCCACAAGAACTTATTAATAAAAGCAAATAAAAAAAATAAAACCAAATACATTCAAAATACTGAACCAGACAACATTACTTAAATACTCACCATTTACAAATTGGCATTTTTCTTCTCATTTTAAGACTGTGAAACATTCTGGGAAATAAGAATCTATATGGATCAGTGCAGGGGTTTTTTGAGAGGAGAGATATAAGGCAAGTTGCACACTATGTGGAACTCCATTCAGCTGAACCAAATTTATCAGGCTATTATTGCCTGTAAGACAAAATATGAAAAAAAATAATACTATACAGTCCATTTCTGTTTGCAGAGATGAAATTAACAATTTTCACAGTTTCTGCATCTTCCTGGGCAAATTGAACCCCGAAGCTTTGTCTTGACAGTCTCTTACAAAAAAAAACATTTATTTTGGCTCTCATATTAATGCCTTTATCAGGTGAAACTTTTACTTAGTCATATTTATATCAATTTAAGTAGCAAGCCTAGTGACTCAGCTTTCTAGCGGGCTATTACCTGCTTTCTTTCCTTTAAAAAAATGGGAGCAATTATTTGAGCTTATGAGAACAATGGGGACAGCATTGCACTAAAGACAAAAAATATATGAAATTATCCACACAAAAAAAAGTACAGAGAAGATATAACTGAAGTAAATGTACCCTTTTTCTGACCTGCATCTTAAATTACTTACCTGAGTGAATGACACAGCACAAAGACAATCTGAAAGACCCACTTGGCTGCTAACCCATTGAAAATGATGAGCTCATTTGTTGAGGAATTCTGTTCATATTGATCATTTGCTACAACAGTCAGAGCAGGATGCAGTAGAAGCTTAGCAAGCATAGAGATGAATTCAATGACAACATTTATTTTTATAAAGACACAGATTTGCTTAAGCCTCTGCAGCATGATCCCTTAATTTGAGATTTAGAAGTGTCCATTGCACTGGAAAAATCTAGTTTAAAATGTATAAAAATTCCACAGTCTTAACTGGAAAGAATGGGTTCAGGGACAGGGGATTTTTTCCTAGTTTTTACACAAACCTTTTGAAGCCAGAATTTAATAATGTAAATTGGCTGCTGTACAAATGTTATTTGATATTAAAACAAATGCAGATTTCTAGTACACTGGGATGACAGACAATACAGACACACAATAAATTAGTTTTCAAAACCACAATTTGACTTAGAGAAGTGAAAGCACTATACATTAAGGGGAGAGCAATGTGAGAAATTTGAATGAGAGTTCCTGGTCTTTTCAATGTTGTTATCCAGATGCTGCTGCAGAGGCACCTTTCTTTATCAGTTATACTATTTGTACATGGATTAATTCTTCCAGCAAACATCTTGCATCTTTGCACTGGGTAAAATGAGATGTTAGAACCATTACAGTGTAGGTAGAGGGGTACTCTTTAGAAAAGACAACAAATTCAGCAGAACAGTTGTTCTAGCACTTATCAAAACTTTTCAAAATGTTAATTCTTCTCATGTGCCTAATTACTGAACCACACTTCTTGTATCCTGACAGATAAACCTGTTTAAAATTCTTGAAGGGGCTGGAGAGAAATGACGGACCCAGCCCTGAGCACCTTCCACCACATCTGTGACAACAGTCAGCTCAAGGCACTCTGACCCCACAGATGATGATCTGGGCACTGACAATGCTGTCTACAAAAAATGCCAGAAAATTAGCACTTCTGAACGCCTGTTTTGCATTCTTCAACTACACTATTAGAATTCTTTTGTCAAGAGAAGCATGCTACATCATTGTATTCATAATAAATGCTCTTTGATTTGTATGACTTTGTGTTTGTAATAGACCCAAACAAAGATCTCATTTGTTCTGCTGGCAAAAGCTAATCTGCACAAGGATTTTTTTTATTATTTTCTGCAGAAACTGCCTTTCTGAGCCTACAGATTGGGTTAGCTAAAAGCTTCACATTCATTATCTTTAAGGTACCATGTTAATGAAAGGATTTTAATCATTGACATTGCTTTGTGAATTATTATTACACAAACCCCTGCTGTTGAGTAAGACAAAATTAACCCAGTGTAAGGGGCATTAAAAAAATCACAGCTAATTAGTAAGCTAACAGGAACAAAGAGAATGTATAACGAAGATGTTGAGAGGAAGACACGTAAAATCTGTAGCTTCCATTCCAACATTGATCTTTCTGTATGAAAATCTTTTTTCTGTCTGATTTGTTCCATTAGTCTTGAGCATTTTTATGTTTTGTAATTAGTTTTCTAAGCCACAATGTCTCACTTCTCTCAAACTGTAGAAATCCAAAGGCTCATAATAGAAAATGGAAGATATTTAAAAATGTTTTTAAATTATTTCCCTAGCGATCTATATTAGAAACATAAAATAATTCTCTGGATTATTCTGGGAAATTATTTCCTTATTCTCTGCTGTTCTCCATGAATTGCAGAATACTTTAACTAATCCAGCCAGGTTCCTTTGGAATAAGCCCTTCATTTTAATGGATTGATACTATTGTCCAGGTTGTAATTCCATATGGAGCAGATAAATGAAGCCATAGGTTTAAATCACTGCATGGCTTCCCTTCCACGCTCCTACTCATGCTGGTTTCCAATGGGCATCACATCATTGTGCTGATGCAAGAGCCAAGGATGAGACAATCAAATCACAGAGAAGTATTCATGCTGGGTGCCATTTGCTTATAATTGCTCTTTGTAAGTTATAGTTTCAGATAAAGCTCCCAAAATGGAATGAAGACAAAATAATAATTAAGTCTGTTTCTCTTTTTGAGCCTGACAAAGGCTTTAAAATTTTTTTAACGTGTTTGCCCTTCTGTTCATTATTCCACACATCCCCCCCTTCTCTCTTTTGTTCATCAGCCTTTTCAGCCTGATAATTAAGACTCAAAATATTTGCTGCAGTTGTTTTTTTCTGAGACATCAATTGGTTTGTGTTGTAAATGTGGAACAACAATCATCTAGTTCTCTTGTGTGCCAGTAATTTAGTATTTCAATAATCTCCAATTGTTGAAAGGTTTAAAACAATTCAACATTTCTAGCAATTTCCTTTTCTTTGTGGGGGAAAAAAAAAGTGCCAACATAACAGTTACAGCCTATAGTCTTCTATTTTCCTTTTTTTCCCTCCTTTTTATTTTGTGATCTTTATGAGGGAATTAAAACACAGGGCAATTGCATGGCATAAAACAGAAGACTCACTTCAATAAAAACATAACATTCTTGCACAGGGGCAGTTTTTACAACCAGTATCACTGCTTCAGCTCTGCTAGTGCTGAATAATTCCATTAACTCTTTCTCAAAATTTCAGTAAAATAAATTAAAGGTAGTATCTAATATATTATGCAATGGGCAGTACATTTTCATGTGTAGAATTTTCCATGGAAGGATATCATAATGTTTTAAAATATTGGCTAACCAAGACAAAAATCTGTAAGTCAAAATTTTGGTAGGTCTGTGACATATACAATGGATCCAGGAAGGGCAATGACAAAATTGGGAGCTAGATGTTAAGCACCCCAGAACACATTTCAGAATGATGAAATTTATTCTATTTCCACAATCTCTGGGCAGTGTTCCTCTCTCCACATTATCAAATATTTAGGGAAGTGCCAGAGCCACTGTTTTGGGGAGATCTGGGGATATCCATCAAGCAACTGTCTAAAATGGATTTAGCCATCCAGTTCATGTAGCACTGAAACTGTTTCCCATCACTGGCCTGGTCAGGTAAATCAGGATTAACTCTCAGAACAGAACCAACCTCACAGTCCTCACCGCCAGTATAAATATTTTTTTCATTCAACATTCATACTCCAGGAACAAAAGACAGTTTTCCTACATTACAAGCTTTCCTGTAACACAACTTTCAGAGCATAGAAAAGCAACACAGAGGATGTTCCTAAAATTATATCAAAATCCACAAATGATTCAGCTGAAAAACTAGGAAGAACTTTCAAGTTGCAAGAGAGAGACTGCAGAGTGCTCTGGCTCCTCTAGAAATTGGAAGCAGTTCATTAGGCCAGTTGAGAAGTGACTGGCAGTCACAGAAGACAGAATTCCATCTCCCATGATGTGGCCCTTCTCCATGTGCAGCATCTGGCTCCCTAGTCCTGGAAATGAGGAACCTTCTGGGGACTGCAGGATAACAAAGCTACTCAGTAACACAAGCTCTGCCTCCAGTCATTATTCCTAAAATGCCATCCACTCTCCAGGGAGATTACACCTTGTTTCCTTACAAAATAGTGCTATACAGATGTGGACAGAAGTCCTTGGATAATCACAATTCACAAGCTTCTTTCCAAATTTTAGACAATTCTGGCAAAGATTTCCTATGCCTTTTTCCTAGCCACCAGAATGGCTCCTTTTCCCTCCCTGCACTAGGTCAGTTGGCTTAATGCTGACTTGCAGCAAATCCTGCAAAGTGGAAAACTACCAATAGCTGCAGCTGCAATAACCCCTGCTTCTAGAGATCCATGAAAGGAAAGGAACTGAATGTGGTTTTCAGATGTCCATGGTGAATCTCTGTTTTCTATTGAATGCCATGTTTTTACCTATGGTAGATGCTATGTATTTATGAAAATTAGATACATACAAGTCTATCTATCTTTATGGGTACAGCTTCACATATAAGTGTGGATGTGCATTTGCCTGTAAGAATTGCATAGGAAAACTGATTAGAAAAATAAGACTATCAACTCTGGCCCATTTGTGATTTTCAGTTTCACTAGCTACATGAGTATTTACTCAGATGTCATACTGATGTCTGTAGAAACTATGCAAGAAATGAATGCATGATATATAATAGAAATTTGTTACTTATAGCAGAGCTTTCTTCTCAATAAATATTTTCAAAGCTAGCCATTAAAATCTGAACATACAGAGATCAAGAGAATACCCTATTTGAATAACTATTTCATATTGTTCTAAATGTTTCTAGCTCTGTTTCTTCACAAAACTTATGTATATGGTTCATATTAGCATGTGTTCAGGTCTGTTGTTGGGTAGAGCTGAAATTCCAATTCTTTTTTTTTTAAGATGAGCTCTTGCTATTTGAATGTTAAAAACAAAAAGAAAGAATTTCGTACCACTTCTTTACATCTTATACAAATGATTTACAAAAGTTTATGAATTTTCATCTTTGCTCTGCTTCTCTACAAAGCAGTTATCAGATCCCATTGCGAACACTTTGGAAAAACACAGCCTGGCTGACAAATTAGTAGTATTTGGTGGTAATATTACTAATTCAACATTTGAAAAGGCTGCTCACTGGGGAAAAATGACATGTTCTCTAAGTCACAGGAGAAACTAGGGAGATAGTTAATGGGTGTTGGCTGTGCTGCACATATTGCGCACGACACTGTTCACATTGCAGCTGACTGACTGCCAATAGATGTGGAAGCAATTGTCAACAAGATTTATTGTTAGTTTCACATCTATACAGTTAGAGACAAAAGGCTGAAAGAGTTTTGTGAAGTTCAGTCCTGGCTTCTGCTGAACAATAGCAACACACACTGATTAACATTAATGCTCTCACTGAAATAATTTTGCAGTTTTGGAGGTCTTAAAAGTTGTTTTCTTGAAAGAGCAAAATCCCCACAATCCTCAGTAATTTTTTTTTTTTCTTGAAATCAATACCTGACTGACTTCAGTTCTAGCACAAAAAATAGCAATTTCTCAGTTTAAAAGTGGTTTTGGAAACCTCAGGCTCTCTTAACAAAAGAAGTAGGGCACACAAAGTAATTAAAAAGTAACTGCTGAGGAGGAGCAGATGTTTCTCACTCAAAAGTACAGGTTGTAAGGGGTGAGGGGAGGGGGTCTGGGGAGAGGGTTTAGAGAGGGGGCAGTGGGTCATCTATGCACACTTTAGAGTTAACTCACCAGTTTGAAAGACCACAACAAACTTGTTATATAAATGTATGAATTCCGGAGGCATGAATTTCAATGAATGCTTTTTTCAGTTTCTGTTCCTGCGGTTTGTGCTTCTAGAGAATGTTTTTAACCTAGCTTCACTAAGGCAAAATGGTGTGATTTACATATATTTTATATCCATATACATTCTAACTTCAGAAAGATAGATTTATTTACCAAATGCTACAGAATTTAAACAGAAATCAAGGCTCAATATCTCAGGGATTTTATGTCTAGCCAAAGCAAAGTGTTTGTGTCCTTTGAATGATAAAAGTATTTTGAAGGCTCTTAGGATTGTCTTGTTTGAATCTCTATTGTGTTTATTTCTTTGTCTCAGGTAGAAATCAACTGAGGTGAATTTAAATACTTTTTTTGTTGTAGAAGACACCTCTAGCTCTGAAGTCTTCTTAACTAATAGCTTGAGACTATGATACATGAGACAGACTGGCAGGAAATAAACAGCTGGATTGTTTCAAACAAAAATTTCTGCAAAGACCCTTACATGGAGGGGAGAATGCAGCTGCAATCAGAGAACTTACCCAGTGCTACTGGATGTTGCTGCACCCTGGATCAGGACCTTGGAAAGCAAACAGGAAAGGTATTTAGGCACATGCAAATACATGCCTGCCAAACAGCTGATAAAAGTCTCTGTGTTCATTATTTTCTCCACCAAAGTGGGCACAGATTATTGAAAAATCAGAAAATAAAAAAGATTATCTCTTGTTGTCCAATTTCAGGTGACATTTCCCAACACAGATGCAGCTATTCAGAGAATCATCTTGGTAGTGAAGGACATCTGGATAACGGACAGCACGAGAGCATCAGGATATGTAGAAAATAGGATGGTAAAATTTTATGTCAGTTCTGGGTTGGAATGAGTCTAAAGTGTCCTAACAAGTATTAGAAAAACTGACATTTCAGATAAGAAACCAGCTTATCTAAACATTATTTACAGGGCAATCACTTTTTTATTTTTTTTTCAGGAAGGTAGCTGAAATTGTAATGCCAATTGAAAAAAAAAAAACAAAACAACAATAACATTCACTACTAAGAAGAATATCAAAAGAGTTTGAAACAGTCTTCTGATAATTAGGGAAACACTATTACAAGGTACAATATGGGAAAGAGTCTGTACAGGTCCTTGTGCAAGGAATTAATTGTTACTTTGCTGTTGATTGTTATCAAAAAATAGATTTGACAGTGTATTGGGTTTGCATGGCCTCGTTTTGATATGGGGGGGGGGATGGGGAGGCATTTTAGCTCTTTATCTCTCCCTCTGTTTTAGGATTTCTCCTGTTTTCCAAAATATCTAGCATTTTTTGTTATTCTTCATACACTACTATAGTCAAATTTAGAAAAAAAAATACAATAGTGTATTTGAAAATAGTATTAAAAATATCATCTATGTATGGGAAATACAACTGCTCTCTTCACATATGCTGAGAGTTCCAAGACTTAACCACATGTGCATGCACACACACAAGAACTGCCTCTCCTGCTCTGCCTACACTGGTTGTCCACATGGTTACTAACAAACAATACATCCACAGGGAAATTTAGTCCCTTACTGCCAACCAGTTCCCAGAATTAGCAGAAGTGTAAATGATGTGAGGTGCTGAGAAATCATTGATGACTGTTGTGTATCTGCCTGAGCCAGAATAAGAGCACTCACAGAGCTTTAAGAGAATCAAAAGGTATTACAAGGATAAAGCACGGTGTTAACAAGGTTATTTTCTGAGGAAATGAGGCCAGAGAATGAGGTACAAACTGCACTGAGTAGTGTCCAAGACAGAGCCCCTGTGAATCCTTCATTCTAGCAGTTCTGTGTTATGCACATGAAATAAATGAAAACTGGCTACAAAGATAGGCTAAGAGGAGGAGTTCAAACTTAGTGATTTCAGATGGAAGACATTTCTGTCAATTCCTCTCTTCTGCAGAGAATCAAATCCAAAGCTTCACCAGATTTGTCTGAACAGCTCTGCAGACTGACAGCAGGGCTGAAGTGAGACCTTTTTGGACCTCTGCCTGGGTAAAGACACAGAGTACCACTTCAGTCATAAGCAAAGCTTTCTCTCCCGTGGCTTAAAATCCCATCTTCTTTCAGGGCTCACATCACTTATGCCCCCAACATTTAAGTGCTCTTGTTCAAATGGGATAAAGGTTAATTCCAAAAGAAAAGACCGAAGGAGTCAAATCCTATCTCCTTGAACATTACTGTGAGCTAAAGAGTAGAAACATAACTATCTGAAAAATAAGTTCATTTGTTGGACCATTGCAGATAATTTGTATTAAAGATACAATTGGCCAATTTACAAAGAGGTCGGGTAAGGCAACAAATGATTTAGGGGAGAAAAACTACTAGGTGTTTAAACAACAAAAATATTCACCATGGCTGTTTTCAGAGATAGCATTTCAGCTCTCTCTCATCATGCCTGCTTGCTAAAAGCAGTAATGGAAGAGCTATTTTAATTACAGAGTCAGTGTAGCACACACCACGATTTGGTGGCTGGGCAGCATTACTGCTGAGTCAGGCAGAAAGTTTCCAGAGATAACATCTTCATTAGTGAGGCTATGATGTCCTACACTGACTTGCTTATAGGTGCACCAGGCTGAAAAACAAATGCCATAGATTAACCCTTCAAACATCATGAACAATTTTGGTGCATGTTTCCTGAAGAGAAAGAAGAATTATAAAATAGTCTGGTGACTGATGCAGACAGCCATGTGGTAGCCCATTTCCCTTTCTCCCTGAGGCACTCATCTGTTTGACACGAGCCCCTTCTGCTCACCCACTGCTCACCTTCCCGTTTTATGTGCCAGTAAAAGCCGAGTACAGACAAATTAGGGTAGCTCAGAGCGAATCCCTGGGTTTCACCAACTCCTCAGTTGCCAGCCATAGGACAGATTAAAAATTTCACAGATGTTAGGAGCAGAGATATTATGGCAAAGCAGTAGTGCCACTACAGATAAGGTTAAGATGGCACTTCCATTATAAACACCTATTCACAGCGGCTTATAACTTCAGGCTAAACATTTATCTCAGGCTGAAACTGGGCATATTTGAGCTCAGCTTGGTAATGATTTTCCCTGTCTCTTCATACCATTTTGATTAGGTGTTTGTGATATGAGAATGCAAACAAATATTTCTCTGGTAGTTTCAGACAGCAATGAAATGTGTTTCTTTCATGAAAAGCCTGGAGGCCAAGGTGTTCCTATCCTGCTAACAGCCATTTTATTTTCCATTATTTCCCCTCAAAATATAATTTTTAAAGTGACAAAATTTACACCATTTTTCCAAAAAACCATTCAGGGCAGCTAAGGCATGCAGTCCCTGCCACTTTGTTCTGAAGGATGTGCTGTGTCCCTCTGAGTCTCAGGAGCAGTGCTCACCTGCACCATGCAGTTCAGGCCAGTCATTACTTTGGTCTTGGATTAAAGCCTCCTTTGGAAAAACAGCATTTTTGGGAGTTCAACATATTAACCAAAACTTCCATAGTTTGGAATGAGGAATAAACAAGTGGCATTGTATAGCACACAAACTCATTATTTTAATAAGGCATTTATTCTAATTGTCTAATTTATTTTGAATTATACCTCATTATTAAAATCCTGCATTTTTGTTCTGATCTTTAATGAAGGATGTAATGAAATCCCTAAATACAGTAATGTCTTTTTTTTTTTCCTGTGGCCTTTTCCTCCCATAAAGTTTAGAATTTTTTGCCAAATATTATAATTTTTCATCAATCATCAAAAGCAATAAAGTACAAAGTCTTGCTTGTGTGTCTGTCTATCTACCTGGCCCCATTCACAGTAGTATCTACTTCAACAGGTATGTGAAACAATAAATTACTGTAATAAACCTGTTGAATGAGACAAACTTTTGTTACTTTTTGTTTGTATTTCTTATGCACCAAGATATATGCTCAATTATTCTATCACAATGGATAGCCATGAAAGCACAGTTTTAATGAGCTGAGAGGATGCTATATCTATCAAAGCATATTTTTCAAGAGTCAGACTCACAGTGGGCAGAGTACAAAAAGACAAAGAAATGAGAACAGGAAGAGGAGAGAAAAAAAGGTATACCAATATTTGGAGAGGAACTATAAAAATGATTGGACTTAGTTGTTCTTGATATTTTGCAAAATTTATTTCTAATTTCCCTTGTGTATTTAATTTTTCCCCAGCATAGCCTGTGCACACTGTGACTCCTTCGTAGTTCTGGAACATGTGTGGTATGTATAATCTTCAGGGAACCAGGCTGCAGTGAGCCTGCTGTGCTGGGAACTGACACATTATGTCTTTATGTGAAGGAAATCTCCTTAAAGGCTGTGGGGCACCATCCTGCTATTTATTTCGGATGGGAGACATTCAGATGGGGCAGGTATTGACAGCAGTGTGATGCTCGTGGAAGGAGATTACATGTTTCTTACTCTGGTCACTCCACGTGGAACAGTGGAAAGAAGCTAAAGGCAAAACCAAGTAAAAAGGGATTTGTTGTTATTTTTTGAAAAATAGACCAGAAAGAGGACAGGATAAAAATTATAACTATAATGTCAGAGCAAGAAATATAGGAACTGTTTAGATGTAACATACTCACCAGGAAGCCACCCACAGAAACAGGAAAGCAATGATTTGGGTGCCTGCGTCCCCGCTACCCTGTGAGTCCATCAGGAGTGACAGCAGCACCTGGAGAGCCCCAGGGAGGCTCTGCCCCCTCTCCCAGGACTCCAGCAGGCACCAGGGCAGCAGGGGCTCAGCAGGAGCTGATTTACTCAGCTCCTCAGCAAAGCAAATTGGCTGTGCTGAGCTCGGCGCCGCCTCGCTTGGGTTGTTACCAGTGTTTGAATTTACGTCTGCCTCAGGTGTCTCTGCATTACACTGCAGGCACTTTTGCTGGGTAAACCTACAGAAGATTCTAGAGAGACAGTTGTTAGATAAATTATACACCTATGGAACTCCTTCTAAAAAATATTGTGTTAGTAATACAGTGCAGTAAGGCTCCTCCCAAAATACTGGATACACAGACAGCAGGATCATCACAATTACTTTACAGAGAATGAAATAATTGCAAAGGCTATAAGGGAGAGATATTATTATGCTTCAGGGCATAAACCTCAATTTAAAGTTCCCTATAAACTGCGGGTACAGGTAAGATTTAGATGACAATACTGTATGGTATATTTTATATTCCTAATTGGATATACTGATTAAAAGCCCCTTTCCTGTGTTTGTTCTAGAAGAATATTTTCAGTATATATTAGCCATCTTTATAAACACTAATTAAAAATGCGAGTCAAATGTGGTGAAGAATAACTTTTTAAGTCAGCCTGTATACACCAGCAAAATAAAAAAAACCAATCAAGCAATGCAAACCAGAATCCCCAAACTTAGGAGTGTTTAGCATTTAGTTTAAAGTTCCAACTCACAAATGCAGGCCTCTATCTCAAATGTTACTTTAGTGAGGAATAGATTAATCTGTTTTAGTTATGTCAGATGACTGTATGGCTACAAAAATATTCCTTGAAGAGATGGATGTTATTTCTTCTCTGTAGGAAGGATTGGTCATGGTTCAGCAAGACTGGAAAAAATAATCTTATTTTAGGTGTGGGCTGGTGATAATTGCTAGTGATTGAATGCCAATGAGTGAGAGAGAGGAAAAACCCCCATATAGTGACAGATGATGGTACAGGAAAGTGCTGCTTACACTGACACTGTATCACTTCATCAGACATCGTAAATTAAGGGTAAATTAAATTAGGTTAAATGTACAGTTATTTAACAACACTCAACCAAATATTTCTTTGCTGGATAGCAAATAAGGCTTGTATTTAACCAAAGATTAGTGCATCCAATTCTAATACCAATGCAGTTTGTTTTTACAGGATGATCTAAACTGCGCTTTATGTTGACATTTCTATTGCCTGCTTAATGAAAGCATATCAAATATGCATGGCAAATAAATAGTGTGTTCCACATAAACCTTCCCTGCATAACCCCTATCTTTTATTCTTTGAAATATATTTGTTCTAATAAAAATGCATATCACTACAATGTAACTAAATCTTATTTTCATTTTTTCCAGACAAGAAACACAAATCTAGATGGTTGTAACTACGGCTGTACCACTGTTTTAGAACACAGCCCTGATCTGTACCTCTGCCTCCCTCTAAAGAGTCAGTCTGCTGAGAAAGTGTCCTTGTGACAGAGCAGATTAAGACTATCTGAAACTCCTTAACAGCTGTCCATGTAGACAGCACTGTTGCATCAACCATGATGCACCAACAGAAATCAGACCTGGCAGCACAGCCTGACTCCATTCTTCAGCTGAGCTGCTCTCACAGGGGCTCTCAGCTGCCCTCTGTGCCCACCTAGAGCAGGGGAACACCTCGTTTGATAGTCTCTGGTTATTCTAGGAATGGGAAGTGTATTTCCAATACAGTGTTCAATCTGTCTATTTGAACATACACTGTGAATTATACTATTAAATGAACAAATTAAGACATTTGTCTATTGTGGATGTCTTCTGGATACTTGCAAATAAGACTAAAGATACGAGAAATATTGCAATTTTCATTTAAGTGATGTAATTAAATATATCTGTTTCTTATTTGGGTGTTCTATTCAGCTTGAGCACAGAGTGACAAATTTTTTTATGTACAAGTATATGCACATAAAGGCATTCATTATTAGTTTTAAACTTCTTTTTTAATTCACAAAGGCTTTTCAAATAATATGGGAATTATTTTTTTTTAAAAGACAACACAAATATTGTATTTTTTTGGTATCCTCAAGAGCAGAAACTACAAAACCCAGATTCCTTAGCACAATTGATTCTGAAACGAATGTATATTCCCGCACACCTTCAGGTTCTGTTATTTTATAAGGGAGCTTTAATGCTAGTCCACCTGGTAATTCACTTTGGGATGTCTTTACATACCACTGACAGTAATACAGCTCATTTTGGGTGATTAACTTAACCCCCAGTATTACAAGTGCCTGCTACATTAGCATATCTTTCAAGGAATAGTTGCAATGTGAGAAAATTGCCTGTAGGATTATTTGCAACTAGGAACCTGTGAAATGTAAAATAAAATTGAAGACTATAAAGTAAAACATCAAAGATACCTAAAATATTAATAGCCACTGCTCCAAAAAGTAATTTAGGAGACTTGAATGAGGGAGTGAAAATTACTAATTTAAAAACAGATAGCCTTGGCAAAACAAAGTCAGAAGTTTGGAATAAACAATAGATAATATGAATTCAATGTATACACAGTATGAAAAGAATGCAAGCAATACTAGCAACCCTAGCAGCTGAAGAAGGCTGGAACAGAAATGCCTGACCAAGCAAGCAACTAGATCTATGCAAATTAAACTGAAAAGTTGCATTATATTGCATTTCGACTACCGAAGAGAAAGAAAAACAAGTGCTCTTTAATCCATCTACTTTTCTGTTATACTTTCATTCTAACTGAATGCAGACAGAATTCGTGGGCAGAAGGATTCTCTTTTTAATTGAAGAATTTGGAGCTGACAGCCATTGTCACGCTGCTCCAAATCATGTTTTCACCTGCTCTCTGTGGGGCAAACCACGCTGCAAGTTTCACCTGGATTTCTGTGGGAGATTAAAAGCTTCAAAGCTAACATTTTGAAACCTGTTTCCCTTTGGATACATGCTTTTTCTTTTAATAAATTTCAGAACAAAGAAATAAAATCAGATGAATCATAAAGGCACAGAAAGTAGGAAGGAAAATCTCTAGTCTTGAATCAGGCCTGGGGCTTCCCCAGGCACAGGATGTCTGAACAAAATTCAGGGCACCTTCAAAACTGCAGGTGAGAGTGACAGGACTGCTCTGTCCTGGTCTGCTCCTGGCTCTGAGGGGTGACTCCAGGTCCAAGCCTTGGAGGGAGCCTGGGATACACTGAAGCCCACGCTTGGCCTCTGAACATCTTTGATCTGTTGTTGCCAGGGCTGCTCTGTGGAACCTCTTTAATGTCAGAAGTCCTCCATCATAAGGCAGTAGTGCATGTTCTACAGAAAACAGCATGGTTTGGTTAAATGGGAGTTGACTTAGTGAATAAAGAGGTCTTCTTAAATCTCTAAGACCTGTGATCCTGCTCTTTCCATAGACACTTACAGTCTATAGTACAAGATGGTAAAAACTGAACTTGTTTGGAAAGTTCCAGTGCATTCTGCATTTCCAGTGCTTAGAAATGTCAAGAATTCCACCAGCTGTGTCTAAAACAAGAGAAGATTTTTCTATATTAAATACTCCAGACTAAATTCTGTAATTCTTGATACTGTTTTTTATTAACCTGTGATTAATATATCACAAGACCCAAATAATATTCATGCTCACTTATACTATGATACAGTATGAATAAAAGGATTAAAAAACCCAGTTGATACTGCATTTCTAGTTCATATTTAAAAGTCAGGGAAGAAAGCTCTTTCAAACTGACCTATCCATCCAAGCAGCAGATGGAAAAACAACATCAGCAGCTATTTTCAGATGACTGTGACTTGCTCTAAACACCAACAGGAATACAATAGCTCTAAAAGAAAAGTTCTTTTTGTTCTTCTTTGAGCTATAACATATAGACAAATAAGGTAAAGGCACCTAACAGTGAAGGATTCACTTTCCTATAATGATGTCTGCAGCCTCTCATTGTGGCCTGCTTTCAAGGTAGCAGAGATCACCTTTGAAATGACTTTAACTGAATAATAATGATTATTCTATGGATAACCTGCAGCAAGGCTGCTGTATCTTCTTCTATTTAATTCCTTCTTCCACAAAGAGAATCTTCCTAAAGAGCACTAAATTTCATTTTATTGAAATATTTTCATTATATTGACAAACATGTGATCCCATCTATCCTGTATGGTTTCTTTGGACAACCAGCTACCAAGGATCATTCAGAGCAGCAGGAAGACCCTAAATCAGTGTGGGCTGGGGAGATTAGACCCATATTTCACCACTCTTGCAATGAAGGCATTTTGACTCTAGTTACAGAAATCATTAGGAAATTGCAGTGCTTCTGTACTGGGCTTTAAGAACAAAGTTATTCTTCACTGTAAAATAAAGTTTGACTGAGCCAAATTTAATAGGTCTTAATGGTTTCCCAAAATTCTCCTCTATCTGCCTGCTTCTATGTATCATGAGCTATCTGGCCAAAATTGTTTCACACAGTGAGAGCAAATGAGTGACCTTTGTAGTGAAACCTGTCATAACTACGCTGTTTAAACAGACATTCTAGGAAAAGAGCAGGAAAAAAATATTCAGAGAAAATACTGGTATTAAATGAGGACTAGATGAGCACTGGCTGTTTGTTATTAATTTTACTATTGATTTCTGAAATCAGTTACTTTATGTATCCTACAGACACTGGATTCTTTACTCAATGAATGTGTACACCAGGAATTCCATAACAGAAGTTAGTGCTGATTTTTATGAGCAGTGTCTCATCTGCTATGAAATGGAAAGGGGCTGTTAAGCCAATTTTTTTTTCCTTTTTATTTTCAGCTTTACACTTAGAACCAGAAATTTGGAGAGAAAGTTATGCTTTTTTCAGCTGTGAAATACTGTGTCTTGGCAGTCTCCATTCTGTGTATCCATGATCCTGAGGCTTGTTGCCACAGATGTCATGAGCAGGCACATGGAGGGCTTTCAGCAGCTGAATATTTGGGAAATGCATTAGTACACTGATTCTTTCACATCTTCATTGGGAATGGTGCTTTTTGTGAGGCTACCTGGCCTAGAATGCTCTCTGAGCTGGTAGCTTGGTTGGCACTCACCTACCCACTAAACAGGGAGGGAGAGACAAGTGTCAGCTTTGAAAATATATTCAATACTTATCCAGTACATTAATTTTTTACCAGCTGGGGTAGCTAGCAAAAAAAGGCTTAAAATTTGGAAGAGTTTGGTTTTCTTTCTTTTCTGAGTATTTCCATTCTATTCAGGACTATACAACTCTGTGACTGAAAGAAGTATTTCTTGCCAAAGTCCATGACACTTCTATCAGAATTTGTAGTCACTTGACTTTTGTGTGTGTGTTGATAACAGAACTATTTATTACAGAAGCCTAAAGTGTATCTTTGAAAAGAAATTACTAAACATAATATTTTGCTTTGTACAAAAATATCCTGTAAAAAGATTATTGTCATGAATAGCAAGACTTTGCTTCAATTTATGTATCTGTTTGCAATTTCTAAAGACACTTTTAGATAGATCTCATTTCTATAAGGATTTGATAAGAAAACTCTGTGGAAATAATAAACAGATTCTGTTTATAAAGGACTTGCTAACTAGCACTCAAAAAAGGCTTTTATGTGTGAGGTCTTTTTCTTTTAATTGATCTTCCCTGGGATAAAACTATTATAGAATCCCATTCAGTCCATAAGTCTCTCCATACAGAGACTTGATTTTGTCTGAATTCAGATAAAAAAAGAAAAATTCAGTGTTTCTTGGAACAGTAGGTGATGGCCTTATAGGGACACTTCTATTAAAAACCCTCCAAAACCCAAAAAGTTTCTGTGTCCACCATTTAGGGTTCTTGGGGAGATCTCATAATGTCACACCTACAATGACAGACTGATTTCTTATCTGGTAGTATTCACACCCAGTGAATAGTGTGTTCACTAACTAGTTTATCAAGGAAGGAGGATCTGACCTACTTTTCTCGGATTTCCCATTGTCCTTAATAAGGATTGTAGAATTTATCTACTGAGACATGCTGAAAAGTTCAGATCTTCAGAATTACAGGAAGCCCAAACTCCCAAAATAACAGCTAATGTGATTGAATGGGTAAATTGATGACCTTCACATGCAAATATTGAAATACTTAATGAGAAGAGACTCCAGGAGTACCAGGCAAGTTTCCAAGGCCTAGTTCATTATGTTCAGAAGAAATAGACAGGACATTTTATTCTGAAATGTCCCTGAAGAAGTGAGCCAAATGATACTACAACTGGCCAGTTTTACTCTGCTGCCTATTCCCATTCAAGTCAACCATCAAAACTATAATTTCTGCATTTGAGAAGATGATTTATCTAATCTGAGTCACATAAAATTAAGGAATATGAAACATCAGTCTTACTTTCCCATTGCACACAGAACTTTGTAGTGTAGAGCCTCCTGTAACTAGTTTAAAACAACAATAAATTCTTTCCTCTGCTCAAAGATCTGGGACAGGATAATGTGAGGCAGTGTGAAAGAAGAATCATCCTAGATTTCAGGTTCCTGTCCAACAGTAGGCAGCTTTGAGTAACTCTGGAAGATTCAAGCATGAAGTCTCCAGCATCAAAGGTTACTGATGAAATCTTCCTGCACCATACATCTGTTGCCATCTGATCTGGCTGTTTGGGACAGACTCAGGAAACAGTGCAAAAACACATGGCCCAAATATTTTCAGAGCTGTTATCTCTAAAATATTACAAAGGAATTGTAGTTCAGTGATATGAAGAATAATAATAATTAAAAAAGCTTGATTTTAAAAGCCCATACTTACCACCTCAAACTGAGGAAGAAAATAGAAAAGATAAAACACCTTACCATTATTTTAATAGATACACCATGTTCCCCAGCATCAGAATTATAAAGGTAGAATTTTTTGTATTTATAACCTCTATCCTCATTTGCAGTGAAAATCTTACACTTTTTAAAAGATATTTCACTTGGAATACTCACCTACCTTGCTATTTTGCTTTTATTTATTGTTATTACATACTTTATTCTATTTCTTCTATGAAAATAAATGGCAAAAGACTAACTCATTATACAGGATCTCATAAAACTCTCACATTTCTTGGGAAAAAATGGTTTATGCTAAGATTGCTACTGACAAGTACTTTTTTAATTGCTAGAAATGTATACACAAAGAATGCAGTAGATCTCAGCCCTGATATTGCTGCTGAGGCTACAGTAATCTTCTCTCTATCACAAGTCAGTGCCAGGATTTTATTCTCCAGAGGGTATGGCTTGATTAGGGCAGTCCCATTGTTTCATCTGAAGTCTTAGCAGATTAATACTTTCATCAGGGCATCAATTTGTCCCACTTTTCTTTCTGCTGCTCTTTGTGAGTGACACAGCCAAAGGAATGCACCTCTTTAAACTGTCACTCAGTTTAACTCCTCCTCTGCAATTATACTCGCATGCATAATACATCATAACAAATTGGATTTTGCAAAGAAGCAACAACAGAAATTACATTTGCTTGTGGCATAAGATAGAAACTGTTCTAATAGAGAAGGGGGGGTGTGAGGAAGAGATAAAAAAATCTAATGACTTAAAACCACTTACAGAAAACAGTTGCCTTCTGTTTTTCCAAGGTTGTTTCTTCTTATTTAGCATAAAGACCAATTGAAAAAGAGGAATAAAAGAGAAAAAGGAAATATTAAAACAAATTAAAGAGCTTTTCAGTTATCAAAGGCTCTAAAAAATTGTACAATGTGTATGTGGTTTTAGCAGAAAATTTTGCTTCTGGCTTTAGAGGTTAAATATAACTGCCTTACTTCAAGGAACACTTTTTGTTTCAGTAAAAATCGTAACAGAGACAACACCAGGTGAAAAATCACATAGGAGAAATATCTTCACCAGATCTCCTGGCTGGAATAAGGAACTTCCATTTTCCTTTGATGAGCAAAAGCCCCTCCCTTATACACCAAACTCTGTGATGGTTTTCCAAGTTTCTCTAAGCCTAGAAGACTCAGTGGCTGATTATTCCTCCTCCATGCATCTATTTGGAGTTGCTGAAGACAAGAGGCAACCCATATTACCCTAAAGTAGCTGTCTGGAGCCAAAACCATATCCCCAGTGTGCATGGGACTTCAAGACAGCAACCAGATCAGTTGTCTGCTCCAGCTCCCTCAAAAAAAAAGCAAAATATGCATTTGGCAGAACATCAGCAAAGAGTCTTTTGGTTTATAAAAGAATTTAGATGAAAGGGAGGAATGTTTCCAGTAGAACACTGAAATAATTCTAATGTTTTAACTCTGAGATTGTTTGTCTTCAAGATATCCTTCAAAACTTAAACCATGTTTTTTCCAGGCAATTTTTTTCTGTCTTCAACTAATTTCAATTCTGTGGTAGGAGCTCCACTTCATTTGAAAAATAAAGAGTGATGGAGGAGAGATCAGCTTTGCTGGGACTATATATTTAATCTTTAAAAAATAATGTATGTTTGGCTCAATATTTAGAAAAGAAAATTTTGTGGATAAAATCTGAACATTTAATGTGGGAGTTCCTTGAACTTCAAGAACATAAAAACATACAGGTATGCAAGAAAGATAAAAGGAAAAGTCAGGAAATACATAATTAAAAATACAAAAGCCAAAGCACAATCCCCAAAACTGGTAAATAGTGTCATCTTAATGAAATTCAAAGTTTTTTTTAGCATAGACTTTATAATGATAGATATTCCTTGGAATGTTTCACTTAGCTTGAAGATAGTAGCAGTGACACAGGTGGCATGCTGAAGCTGTAAGTGATCTAGATATGAGGGGTAACTGTGATAATTCATGTGAGGTGGGAGTTTAGGCAGTGAACATTTCAAAATGCTCATGTTAGGAAGATGGAGAATATCTGTATAGATAAGGGATTTATTCTTATTCCCTCTGAAACTGTGTCCTATTAACTTTTACCTTAATGATGGATGATAGCTCCAGGACCCTTGCAAGACCTCAAAACAAGGAAGCATTACACTGTGAATTATGTGGAGAGCAGAAATTAGCAGCAAGATGACAATTTCTAGACTGGTCTTAAAATAACCAGGTGCCTTCTTTCTTATAATTAAGCCAAGAACTTCCTTCTCAATTAGATTGGCAGAAAATCCTGCTCAATGACACTGGCAGGTGGATACGTAGTTATTTCCAATAGTGTTAGTGTTTGTCACAGGGATAGAAATGAATTAGAGCTGGGAAATGGGAGAGCCTGATTTAACAGGCAAGTTTGGCTGCCAGTTATTTAGGCTGTGTTGGCAGGCTGCTATCTGAGATACAACCACAGCCAAAACTGAGAAAAGTCCTGTCTTTCCAGCACATACTGTGTTCGTCTACTCTCCTTACTAGGATGAGACATTTGGTTGCTTACACAATTATTATCATATTAGTGGCCATTTTCAAGTGCCCTCCAGCTACTCTTTTCCCCATACTAAAAGTTCACAAACAAACCACTGGAATTTCACTGTGAGTAAAATAAATATCTGTGGCAAATGATTAAAGAGCAGCCTCTAAGCACGTTTCTGTATTTAATATCTTCCTGTCACCACCCTTTGTTACACTAAAACTACATTTGTTACATTAATCTTTGGCTTGCACATTTATTTTTATACTAATTATATGACCATATTGTTACACAGGTAATTGAGGGACTTGTCAATTAAATTCTTATTTCTTTTCAAGCATGATGAGTCTGCTCTTAGTACCTTATGCACATGCACAGAAGAAGTCTGCCTCTTGTAAACTACACTTTGCTTGATATATGCAGGTTTTCACAGTTTATCAGATATTATGCTGAAAACTTCCATTCTCTTCATTTTTTTTACAATGCAGTGCTGCATAAGGAGGTACTTTGTATTCATTTTTCAGACCATATTTTAAAGTCCATTTTTTAAAGTTTAAAAATAATCATGAAAAACTCCCACTGTATTATGTCCAAAGATCATAATCAGGTCTGTACCTGGATGAGTTTTTTTTAATAATTTTCCCTTCTGTTGAAGTTAGGCAGCACATATCAGGGCACTAGTATTGCTTAACAAAAAAGAAATTAATTTCTAAGGCTAGGGAAGCAGAATACTTGCATGTTAACAGGTAGTGCTGTCCACTACATAGTAGGGAATTTCCCACAGGACATGTGCTGACACAGATCTACCTTTCTGAGATTTTCATACTAATCAATGTGTGCAACAGCATCACAGGTAATGATACATTTAAAACAATATTTTTTAGATGTTTGACATTCCTTTGCATTATATGTGAGCACAAACAGTACAGTATTATGTAATACAGAAAATGAAAGCATAGGTCCTTTCCCTTTGTCTAAATTGAAGAGGAAGTTGATTAGCAGCAACAGGTGGTGGAAAAATAAATTGCATTTAGAAAATTCCATCACTTAATAATTTAGGGTGTAATTAATAATACAGGAAAATTGATTAATTCTTTTTATGAGTTTTAGCTACTGTGTCCTTCTAAATACACAGAGAATCTGCTATCAAAATCAAAGCAAGTCTAACAGTTCACCTCAATGACTTCTAAGACTTGCACATCAAACTTTATAAAACAGTGCACACACTGATTTGGAGTAGTGGATACACAGGTTTGGCTTGAAAATTAAAGGCTGGAAAAGAAAGGGTGTATTGGCTTTGTCCCCTAATTCACATGTTAGGTTATCCTGCACGGAGTTTAATTGCCCACAGACTGAAAAATGGTCCAACTGCTCCCTCATACCATACAACAGGATATAGATATTTATTGGTCTCTGCAGTGGTGGAAAAGTTAGTCTCAGAGGACTGGGAGGTCAAGTAGCTTCCTTAATTTTTAAGTACTCAATGAACTTTCTTGATGAAGCTAGAAATCATGTGAGACCAGGCTTTTAGAAAATACCCAGTCCTCTCTATTTCTATCCAGATGAGATGTACCAAGACAGCAGCTTATATAATTAGAGCCATGGTTGATTCACATTTTTTTTACTCATAGGACACCCTTGAAATTTGTCAATATGTATAAGATGCTGTTATTCAGATGTTATTGATTATAATAAAGATTTGTTTTGAAACAGGAGCTCAGTAATGGCAAGGACTTGAATCACACCTATTACCTCGTTACTCTCAAAGGTGACATCCATGGAAAGGCCTTCCCAAATCCCAAGGGCTGCTCTGTCCAGAGCTGCTGAACAAATGATGCTTTCATTTGTGGCATTTCATCACACATCACACCCTGCATTGCAACACCTGGATTCAGCGTGGGTCTTCCCTACCTCAAGAAAAACAGAAAACATTGCAACCATAGGACATTCCTGACTGAAGCAATGATGCATCACTGTAACAAGAACTATCACCACAGTCTAGCTATGGAGAATGAAAGCAATGCTAGCAGGGCTGATGAGCCAAAGAACTGTGTTGTATGCCAGGAGTGTCAGAGCTGTGGGTGGATGGTTAAAGGACAGAAACCCCTTTGATTTCTGGTACAACAGTTCATGCCTGTCAGCAATACAAACTGGTGGCTTTCCTTCTTCAGAGATGCCATTATTTTCCAGGTGTCACTGATTAGGCCATCCTAAATATCCAATTAAATTCATCTAGTGATAATCAAGATATCCTTTAAAAGGCTCAAAGATAAGATGGAAAAAACTTAACAGTAAATGTAGTAAAAGATTGATACTATTCTAGACTTGAAAGAACCATTAGTGAACCAGACCATACTGCTGAAATTGCTTAGAGATTGAATGGATCTGTAGCTGTAAATAGATGGAAGACATTCACCCTTATTGTACAAATTCATTCAACAACAGTTTCTCTGAAGATATCTTGGTATCTTTTGAAAGAGGTGACAAGAGTACACAGCTTTTAATTCTTCTCAAAGTGTCATAATGATTTTTTTTTTGCTTCATTCATTTGTGGCCTCCCACACTACTCCATTCTCTCCACTAATTTTCTGTATTTCTCTCAATCACCAAGGGGAATTTGTCAGATCACCTAGGGTGGTATGTTATTAAAACATTGATGATATTCAGCTCTTTCTATGTTTTACCACAAGTCAAGTATACAAACTGCTTAGATAAAATCAATTCATTTATAAAAACATCAGGCAGCATTTGAATCTAAAAAGAGCATTGAGGGGCAGGGGGAGGAATTAGAAAGAAAATGAAGGAAGGTGAATTTTTCTTTGATTGAAAATGTGCCCCAAATCAACCAGCTTTATATATAGCCTGAGAGTATATGGATTCCTTGATCCAACTAAGTTATACAGTGCTATCCACAAGCAGCAGTTTCTATTATCACTGATTGCTACAAGGTTCCATCCCATTTTGGCAGATGAAGCCCAGTTTTTGGTTATTTACATGTGTCACCTCTCAGCTGGATTACAGCCATGTAGTTCCTGGGCATGAAGCCATCCCACCTTAGGAAACTCCAATTAGTACAACATGCTGTAATACATGAGCTGCCCTGAGCAAATCTATCATCTCTTACAGTGACTTCTTCCAGACTCCTAAAGCAAGGGAAAATCTCAGTTACCACTTTCAAGACAAACAATAGCCTGGGGCCAAGATTTTTAGAAGACTAAATTTTGGTATCAACAACCTTAAAATACATCTTTACTGTTTCAGTGCCATAAACTCAGAGAGTTACAACTCATCTACATAGAAGACAGAACATCCCCAATGATGGAAGACAAAAGTAAATTCAATTTGCACTTCTGTGATCATATAACAGTTACGGAACACTTATTGAGAGAAGAAGAGAGAGAAGAGAAGAGAAGAGAAGAGAAGAGAAGAGAAGAGAAGAGAAGAGAAGAGAAGAGAAGAGAAGAGAAGAGAAGAGAAGAGAAGAGAAGAGAAGAGAAGAGAAGAGAAGAGAAGAGAAGAGAAGAGAAGAGAAGAGAAGAGAAGAGAAGAGAAGAGAAGAGAAGAGAAGAGAAGAGAAGAGAAGAGAAGAGAAGAGAAGAGAAGAGAAGAGAAGAGAAGAGAAGAGAAGAGAAGAGAAGAGAAGAGAAGAGAAGAGAAGAGAAGAGAAGAATCAACACAAACAATAATGCTATCGAAATCATAGCTTCCACCACACATGTTTTTGCCCCTGGGGAGAATATTTTGAGAATAAGAAAGAATACACAATAAGGAAATAAAATAATAACTATTAAACAGATGTTTCCTAATAATCTGCTGAAAGGCACTCTCAAGAGATTAATGAGTGCAGCACAATGTCTATGCAGAGCTGAGAGCATGGAGTACCTGACCATGAAGTCATGTTCCAGTCATTTAGTTCTTTCTTTTCCTGCACATATCAAATCTATGGTTTAAAAGAGACATTATTTTTTTAATGAGCATATTCCTCACAAAAGAGAAGGTGCCAGTGTAGTGACAAAAGCTTAATTACTATCTACTGAGCACTCACTATCATCTTTCTGAGAAGAGCCCAGCTCTTTACAGCGGACAAATTTCTGCCTTCAAACTGACACAGCTGCTGGCAATCTCAGATCACAGGCCATGGGACACTGGCACCTTCATTTTCTCTCCTCTGGTGATTTTCCCTCCCGGTGGGATGAACAAATCTGTGCTGCTGCTGGAACAGAGGCTGCCAGGTTGCTGCCTGTGCCACCTGCACTGCACCTGATGCTGTGCCCAGCCCAGGGCTGCTGTCCCCAGGGCCCTATCCAGCACCTTTCTAAAGCACTGAATTGACTCCAAAAGACAAAGATTCCTACTGCAACTGCCACACATGAGGAAATGATGCCAACTCTATCAATGATGAGTGTTTTGCTGGCCATGTTGAAATTGTTTGTCCTGTTGTGCATATCCATAAATTAAGCAGCTGGTTTTTTTACCAATTAATCACAGCTCTTACAATTTATAATAGGTAATTCAGAAGTCTGTCTAATCTGTCTATCCTCACTAAAAAAATGTCTAGATTCAGGCTTACAAACAAGGAGTCAGTTGTAGCACATTAATTGGAAAAAAAAAAAAAAGCAGAATGAAAAGCAGGGGAAAAAAAAAAGCTGTGGAGTTGTATTCTTAAAGGATTAACACTGGGAAAATCTCCAGGCCAATAAAAGAAAAAAAGGACAAGTGTGTCCACACTCCAAACTTGATGGCAAATCTCTTTCTCTGCTTTTTCAGGGAATAAGGACAGTTTATGTGTAATTAAAAATAACCATGCATTGGCACTTGCTAAACTGACCTCCAGACCCCATAAGTTTTTTCAGTGAAGGCCATACAAAATGCTTTGTTAATTTGTCATCTCAGAATTCAGCTGGTATGCAGATTCCTGCAGACAGGTGAAGCTTGTGTCACAGGTCATTAATCAGATATCCTCCCCCTCACGTACAAGAAAGCATGGCAATTGATCAGTGATCCTTAAATCTTTTCGAAGTCACTGAACAGCAAAAGTTCAACTTTTCTTAGCAACGGAGAAGTTGAATTTCCTTACAAACAAACCCCTCTTCTGCCACTGCATTAAATAACTCAAAAGGAAACACTGGAATTCCACCTTGTGTGCAGAGTAAAGTATCCTTTGAAAATATTTATTTCTTCCCTTCATTCCACTCCCCTGCCTCTGTGGTGATGAAAAAACACATCTAACCTTTATAACCTTGACACTTGCCTGCAGTAATAATCTTTTCTTATCCACACGAAATGTGATTTTCTGTGACTCCTAAATATGTCATTAGTGACATCTTAGAGCAAATAGTTCAACAGACAAGGACAAAAGCAAAAGATGTCAGCAAGAACAACCTCTCCAAACTGAATCCTCCAGTCCATGTGAGCTAGGCTCACTGAAGACTTAAGCAGAAAATGAAGAGTTGAGTATAAAGTAGAGGATTGACTTGGGTTGCTAAACTCAGTCTCCTCCTAGGGAGAAAGTCACTTAAGAGCAAAAAAGCAAGTTAGGCTCAGCTGCACCTCTTTATGGCACTGGCAGGTTTGGAGGGTGATACTGCAGTTGCAGGAACATTTCCAGTCCTCATTTCTCCTTCTGCAGTCAAGCTGAACTGGCAGAACTTACTCAATATCTGTATTATTTAATATCCTGTTTGGTTTGGAAACCCCTCATTCCATTGTTATGCAATGCTCTCCAGGGCACTGCCTGCTCCCTTCTTTGCAGGTTTGGAGAGGATCTGAGCTCTTGAGACCACAGCAATTCAAGCAGGATACAATGAAAAACATAAGGGAGGACTGGACAGGTCTCAGATTTCATACATGGTCTTGGAGTAGTTATTCTTAATAGATGAATTCTGACTCATAGGATTTCATGCATCTTGAGTATCAGATTTATTAAAAATGCCAAAGAGCTGCCACATACTGAAAAGGAACCATTCTCTAAAATTCAAAAAGTCAGTTTGGTGATATTTTCACCCAAGTTTGCTATTTCACTGGCTTTACAGATGTAATGCTTTTACATCTGTCAAAGAACTTTGTCTCCTGATGGGGAGAAATGGGACTTTTTCTAAAGAAAAGAAAAAAAAACAAAAATAAAATAAAAACTAAGACATTTTCTTAGTGATATTTTAGTGAAACTGTTGGTAGTCCTAGAGTTGGTGACAATTGTATCTGAGAGAATAAATCAATGCTGGTAAAGTGTTAGATTGTTAGGTGACATTTTTTTCTTAGGTGAAAATGTTAAACTATATTTTAAGTAACTTTGAGATACTAGAAAAAAAAAGAGTAAAGGAAGGATTCTGATGAGAGCAAATAGAGGACAAAGGCAAATGACTAAAGGTCTTCTCCATGAATTCCTTCTTCTGCAAATTGCCACTGTCTGTTTAGACTGCAAGGATGTCAAATGGGGATAGCTTCCTGCTGGAGCTGCTTCAGGGCCCTGGTAGGTCTGGGCACCACACCAAGAGCCACTTACTCTCGCCACTCATCCCCTTCCACTCTGATAATCACAGCAGCAGGTTGATTATTGGGTTGTAAAATACAAGGGATTTAGTGCTGACTGCAGCACTGAGTGCCTCGTCAAATTCCTCACTGTAGATCATTTTCATAAAATTTGTCAAGGGTCTTGTCTGAACTGTATTTTCACATAGTTAATCCTCTGTCTGTACAGCAATCTGGCCCTGAGCTGCCTGCACTGCAGAGCACGCCTGGGCTGACCTCCCTGCACTCCCTGCACATTCATCAGGAACTGGCCCAGCCACCCACTTAGCAGGTCCTGACAAACACTGCCACAGGCACATGTGGACTGACCACAAAGAAAAGTCAAGACAGTGAGGAAATGAAAAAGTCAAGAAGAGGTAATATGAGATTACTGCTGACAGACTTTCCTGAAGTACACTGCAATGTGTAGGAACAGTCTGAGAAAGGAGCAAGACATATCTCTGACTTCAGGCCCTGAACTTTGGCAGAGTTCACAGAAAAGTTCACCAGGAGCCAAGCTTAGCAGTTTATGATAAGGATGAGTTAATAAAATGGAGAATGGACTTAACCAGTGCCCAGCTGTAGTAGTAGAGCAAGTTCTGACTACAAGAAAATGGAGTATTAAAACACAAGTTATCTGCTTGACCTTAATAACAGAGAGAGAAACAGCTCAGTTTTCCCCTTCTGTTTTCTGGTCCATTTCAGTTCATTTGTTGCATTTCTTTTTAATTATGGATAATGAACTCTTGCCACCTTAGATCCCACTTGTGACCATATTTCAGGTTTTTAAGCCCTGCAATTAAAAAATAGGATTTTTTTTGCTCTTCCTCCAATGCCTCACTATTTACATTGTTGAAAATGACCACAAATATCTGCCTAGAAATAGGGAAGAAATAGGGGTAGAACCAGGGAAAGATAGCACAAAAATGCATTGTGTTTCATCTTGACAGACAACAATACTCTCTTTAGGTCATGTTTCCATCCTGAAAAATTAAATGCAGTGGAAAACAATGGAAGCATTTTGTAAAGGAAACAAAGATTATATTGTTCAAGAAGGAAAGGAAATGGTACAAAAATAACTCAGGAGGAGAAAAGAAACAAAATGTCAAGAACTTCAGCATTTATTTTTGGAAGCTCCATAATTTTGTTTTTAATTAATAACTAATAACTCCTCCCTAAAAACAGTGTGTTCTTCCATACTCCCCTTCAAACACAGGCCATTTCCATTATGCATGCATTTCCCTAAGTCTTTTTAACAGATAGTTTTCCTAGTAAGATGACTGATATGTTAAAAAAAAAAGAGCTTGCTGTGCAGCTGAACTGAGAAACAGGATTTTGTTCACTCTCACTAATGGATCAACTGACAGTCAGTAATAGGTGTCATTTTGTCTGAAGGAAGCCACTTAGTTAGCAAAATTCAGTGACATTTTCAGGTGAATTCCACTGTAGTTAATTGAAGTCTGCTATTTACAAAAGAACATAAAAACCTATAAGGCTTCTTGGCTTAAAAGCTGAGAGAAATGTATTAATACAAACATGGTTGGAAAGGTATGAGAAAGGTGTAAATACAGACATTTAAACACAGACTATTTTTATTTCTGTAACAACATTAAGAGGCCTGATGACCCAAATTTGAGAGCACTGCAGCATACAGTGTTTAATACAGCAACATGGCCAACTTGCTAACACTTCTTTTTTTACATACATTTTAAACACTCTCCATAAACTGTCAAGTAATGCTGGTTGTTGCAAGCTCTTGGCAAGGGTTGTTTGTAAAGGTAGGCTAAAATTCTTTCCTCCGTTCACATCATTGCCTTGTGTTCACAGGAAAAAGCTGCTGAAGACACCTTCAAGCTCACATTTATTCATTTTGCCTGATTGTAAAAAATGTCTATTAGCAGACTTTTTGCACTGAAAATTATTACTTTGTCACCAGTGATCTACTTTAACATATTTCTAATATTTTGCTACATATTCACAAGCCCATTCTCATTTCAGAACTACAGGCTTATAACTCTGATAAAAATAAGATTATATTCAATTTGAAATAAGGTGCATGTGAAATAATTGTAGTAACTTATAGGGGTGACACTCCAAACTTAAAGCATAATTACACTCAGGCTCCAGTACTTAAGTCTTTACCTCTCAAGGTTGTTTCTAAGTATCCAAGAGGTGCACAGAGGAGAAAAGAAGAAGAAGAAGGAAAAAAAAGATTCCTGTTTCTCACTTTCTTGAATTCAGAGCGTTTTAGTATTGCAGTGTTGAACTGACAAAATATAGTAAGGAATAAAATCTTTATAAGCACTTTCTATTTAAAATGCAGTATTCCCTTTTTCTTCAGATAGCAGCTACTGAAAAAACCCCAACAAAAAACCCTATTGTAATACTGAATGGTGAACAATCACTATCACCCCGAGGCATTGTCTGTGTAATGTAGCAGGAGCCCGTGCTTAAACACCTCCTGAACGTCTGGCAGGACTGGGCTGTCCTAGGGCCAAAGACTCTGAACTGCTGCCTGGACCCCCAAGCTACAGTTTTTGAAGATCAGGATTGAGATACAGCAGCGATGGGGAAAAGTAAAGATGCTGTTACCCTAGGAGTTAATTACTGAGTTATTCAATTGCTTCCTTTTCACAAACACTAAAAATTCCTTAAAAATACACACAAGCCACAAGAACAGAAAGGTATGTGGGTCTTGGTTGCTGGCTGGGGTTAAACCACAATTCCCAAGGCTGGGAAGCCTGAAGGCTCACAGCTTCTGGCACTTGGCTCCTTCTCCACCTGCAGCTTTGCAACTCTAAAGTAGGTTCAGTTCCCTGATAGCAAGCTAAGAGGGGGAAGTCTCTGTTTTGGGCAACATCCCCAATAGGATGCAGCAAGTGACACTAGTGGGAGCCCTGCTGCTGCAGGGAAGGGCACACCTATCTGCCATCACACTCGCCGTGCAGACAGGTTTGCTGCTTGAGCAGAGCAGCAGGGACCCTGTGCAGGGGTGTGCAGTCTCCTTCCTTGGAGGTTTCCAAGGACCAGCTGAGCAGCTTTGTCCGACCTCCAGCAGGAATTGCTTTAAGCTTGCAGGTGGACAAGAGACCTCATGAGGTCCCTTCCAACCTGAATTATTCTGAGATTTCATCAGGCGAGGAGAACATACTGCTCAAATTGCAGGCAAAGGGTGCAATAGCATCTTCCCTCAGTTACAGCAGCATTAGATAATGCGAAAGAAAATAGACTAAATTTATGCCAGCTATCAAGCGTAACTAGCTGAGAACAGAAACTGGTACAAAAGAGAGAGAGATGGAAAACAGTTTCTTCTCAAAGCACATCAGTAAAATATGTTTGCTTTGCTGCTTCAGGCCAGGAGGGTTCAGGTACTGCAAGAGATTTTATGCTCTAAAATATAGCTGGGGTTACATATCAGCAACAAAATTCAGTAAAAAATCTCCTTACACTAATAAAATCTCCTTACACTAATAAAGTCAAAATGAAAAGCAAGACCAACTCTTATAATTGTGGCAGTGCATTGCAACTGTGGTACACAAGAGCAGAGGCAGAGATAGCAGCAAATGCAGCAGCAGTTCTGCAGCTCTCCATCCAGTAGTAGCAATCGCAGATGTCCTCTCACTTTTTACATCCAGCTTAACATCTTCTCATTTCATTTTGCCCCATTCATAAAACCTTTGGTTTAGTCAAATAATTTACCTCTGAACATCATCTCAAGGAAGGAGCATGGAAACCACCCAAAGACTTTCTAGATTCAATTTTGAAACTTGCTCAGGGCTTGTAGCCAGGAAGTCAACAGTGCCAACGTGCCCTGTGGAATAAACACCCACTGGAAGAGCATGGGGTAGGCTTTGATGGATGACCAGGCTCACAAATCCCAGGCACAGGGAGCAGCAAACTGAGGCAATTGTCAGCACATGGTGTCAGACCAGTTCTTTTGATTCCCACCTGCCACTAAGTGCTAGGAGGGTCTAAAACATTTCCAAAGGAAGAGGTAGTATTTAAATGCCCTTTGCTCTGCACTGGCATAAAGAAGCTGTGTTATGCCATCTAGAAGCAGTACCAATGATTTAAATGACCCCCCCTTTTGAGGATGAAGCCACTTGATCTACCTCTGCCTTCCTGAGGTGAAATCCGCATGCCTGGCCCAGTTTCTCTTCTGGTGAGTGAACAGTGCTTTAACAGCCAGGCTGCTAAACAGGCAGAGTAAACATTTACTCATTTTTGTTAGGAAGCTGCTTTCCCTTCCCGTGGAAAGGCTCTGCGAGCTGGCTCTCTGTAAAACTTCTTGTGACAGTGCACCCAAAGAAGATAACTGCAGCCCATATCTTTTAAAAACTACTAACGTAGAGCCCTGTCCATACATAAATATTTATGACAAAACAGCTAGTTTTAGTTGAAGATGTTTAACTTATAGGAGCTCAATTTTATAATCAAGGCTAACAAGTCCCATGAGCACAGACTGGAATGTAAACACCCATTCTGGTGATTTTGACTGAAGAATGCTCTACCACAAATTTTCAAATGACAAGAAGGAGAAAGGAAAAAAGAGTATGTGATATGATGAGAAAAAGCTCCAATAGTTTACTTATGTTGTTCAATAATTAATATAATTAATGAAACATCAATAGTTTTCATTTAGAGTTTAAATAGTTTTGCCAGTTATGGTCATGACAGTGATGGTTCCTTCCTTTGTCAACAACATTAGTGTCCCATGCTTTCATTATAGTACTTGTGCCTACTAAAAATGCACTTAAATTTAATGTGTGAAAATTTAAGGCTTTTTAAGACAGGGCAAGATCTCATATGATAGATATTTATCTATTTAGATATCTGTTTATTGATCTAATGTGTGTGTTTACACAAAATGCATAAATGTTATACGAAGAGTATATAGTAACAGATGTTTTAAACAGATTAAATGTTATTTTTATACATTTCTGAAGTCTGTGCCTCGTATTAATAAAAGGAATTGTCAGAATTTTCCATTGTTCCACTTCAAAGCATGCAATTATATTACCTTAATTGGAAGCACTGATGTGTTTTTACCAAGGATGTTTATTTGTATTCTGACTACTGAGATATAAATATGGGACCATTTGCTACATTTAGTTTTCTACTTATATGATTTTTTTGTTCTCTGAACTTTACCTTTACAAACTATCATACTGAGTATATTTCCAATGCAGGAACTATGATTTTAAGATAAGGTAATGTAAAATCCTTTTTCTTATTGAGATCTCTGCTTGACTCTCTGTAGTCACAGAACTTGTTAACTGCAAAGTGTTAATGTCCGTGAGAAGCATCACAAGTTTTGACTTGTGAATTGCAGCAGAATCCAACAGGTTAGGAATTCATATACTGAAGCATTGGCATCCACTAATCCAAAAGCAAAGCTTATGTGTTATTTGTTATCAGAACAGTCAACATGGATAGCCAGAAATTTTTTATACCTTCTGCATTAGTGAAAATATAGTGTATCAGAGAGGTTCTATACTGTGGGGATGAGAATGTAATCCTTTCAGCTTTCCCTCAGACACCACTTACCAAGTAAAAATATATTACTTTGCCTTGAGCTTTGTTTACTGTGATAACGTTTTGCTTATCTCAATACAGAGAGAAGTCTGCTCATGGTTTGACAGTACCTGCACACCTGTGGTCAATGGTGGTGAGAACTGTGAGTATTCATTAGAGAATAGAGCCTTTCATGTCACTTAGTAGGACATGCCATCTAATAGGTGCTTTTTCTCAGGTAATTTGCTATTAACTGAAAAAATTGGCATTTAAAAATCTAATTCAAAATTACTTATCAGATCATAAAATTCTAGATTTATCATCTAATTAAGGTTTAACTTCACAGAAGGGTATGTTTTTGGGCTTTGCTTTGACTCATCTAATGTGCAATAAATGTTTTACTAAGGGTTTAGACTTGCTTAGTTTTTGGTCTCCTGGTGATTTACACTTGAATTTGCATAACAGCACCAATGAGACTGTCTCAGAAATGCAATTCCCAACACAAATCTAAAAAGTGCACAATGAAGTTCCTAGCTGTAACCTTATACACTCACATCTGTTCACCTCAGAATTGTCTAATGTGACCTTTTGAATTTAGCTGGGTTTTTTTTGTATTCACACAGTGTTCAGTCCAATGAGAAAAACATTTAGGATTTCTCACAGTGTACACCCAGAGATGAAATGTCATTTCTCTGGGGGATGATCAGAACATGTTTAGTGTTACGCTTGCATTAGCTGACACATGAGTGCTGATTAGATGAAAAGGTCTGCAGCCATCCTAAGCTGACAGTGTACAACAGCAGCACAGGTACTAATCATGCTTCCTCTTTAGTCCTGAGCACAGAAATATGTGAAGAAGAATACAGTGAGAGCAAACTATCCGAATTCTGAAGAACAATAAAATTCCAGGGAGGTCTCTGGCAGCCCCGTAGCCCACAACCAGTATCCACATTCTCAGTACTGCCCTGACGTTTTGAGGGGTTACTTTTCAGAGGGAACAGGAATGGAGTCAAAATACTGTGAGCCAGTAGTCTGGACTTTGCAGTGAAACTTCCCTGCATGACTCCAAAATCTACCCTCTAGGGGGTTCAGAACATTATGGCAAATCCTGCGACTTTTATGAACCCTTGTTGCACTGTCTCATAGCTTTTTACTCCCAGAGGAGACAAAAACATGCACAAGAAAGAGCAGAGAAGCTTTAATTTTTCACAAAACATGGAAGGTAAGAAAACACTCCTTTTAATTTTGTTAGGAGTGAAGTGCTGTTAAAGCCACAACATTAGACTACCATTACTGAAAAATAAGTTTTGTTGCTATGCAGATAAATCAGAGGCTTTTCCATTAACAGAGATCCCCTTGTTTGGAATGAGCATATATCTAGCAAGGAGTTGGATGGTTTTGTCCTTGCAAGTGGTACTGACACCACAAGTGGAATTCATCTAACAAAACACTCATCTGCTCCCTTACTTTGCCCCACCCTGAGCTCATCAGTGTTGTCACACAAGTACTGCACGAGGAAGAGGACAGGATGGCATTTCTGTCACAGACCAACCTGGTACACACACATTTGGCCACTAAACTGCTGCAACCAAATTGGGAGAAGGGCTGTCACTGAAAGAAAGGAAATAATAGAAATGGTTTTGTAAATGAGACTTAGACCAGGTAATATTCGTCAGAACAACTTTCTTCACCCTTTGCCAAAGCTTTTATGAATGAACAAATACAACTTACACAGGGACTAAGCAGCCTGAGTGTCCCTGTGCCAAGGTACAAATATACCTAAAGGTGGGTAGAAATGTGGCAGCCAGGTAAACAGGAGACATTCCCCTTCTAGGATAGTCCAGGCCAGCTACACTGTACTGCTGCTCTCTCTGCCTGGGGCAGAAACAAAGGCACCTCTCTTCTCCTCAAAATTTATATGCTTAATAAATAAAAATACTGACTTGTCAAAGCATCTTGAACATCTGTGACCTGGACGAGTCACTACAGCTGCCTAGTCTTTGTTAGAATTTTTAGTGCCATAACTTTCCTTTAGCATGAGAGTTCCTCCCTTGGAAGAGCTTGTTCTCATTCTTTGTGCATCACTGACGGCTTCAGCTCACTGGAGAACTGATCCAATCCACTGGAATCAGCTTTCAATGATGCAAAATGCAATCAAATCAAGGAATTGCCCTAGGACATCAGCGAAAGAATAGATTATAAAAAAAGGTTTCAAATTTTAATTTCAGTTCAGCAAAGATTTTTTATAAGCATTTCTGGAGGTGCCCCTGCAGAAAACAGTTGATGTAAAATGATTACTACCAATCTTGACAACTTCCTACAAAAAAAACCAAAAAAACCTCACAATCAGACAAACCCCACAATGTTCTTTCACCATCTGTAAAAACTGAAAACATCAGTACGCTGTATGGATCTAACTCTGCTATGCCTTGAATATTCCAGGAAGCCAAGCCATAGCTCTCATCTTTAAAAGTAAATGTACTAGAGAATTTGCCATTAAATATATACAAGATACTGTTTTAAGTAAGCATGAGAAAATAATTTTCTTTTCTTTTTTTTAAAGATCCTTTAATGTATACTAAGTAAGACATGAAAATGTGTGGCTGTGTGAAACTGCAACACCACCCTGTATTTCTAGCCTGAAATACTAAGCATTCCTTCACTTTAAATGAAACAAATAAAATAAAAAAACCACCCGACATTCCCCATGGAACAATGATGTGAGCAAAGGTCTCTGCAAGTTCCCTTAACGATGGAACAAATCTTTATATTGCAAGCCATAAGGATGATTGAAGGGTTCCTCAGTAAAATGTGAAAAAATATATGGGGGGAAATATTTTAGACGATGCTACACTAAATTAGGAGTTTCATGCCTGCAAAGAAAATCCAAGGAAATCTATCTATGGGATAGATTTTCACTTTATTACAGTAGAACTAATTATACATTCATTAAAAACAATGACTGGTTTATAAAATGGGATTCCTTCTGCTGTATTTTTCTCTTAATGAATCTACCTAACACTAAACATAAAAATTAAAAATAAAATATATGGTGCACGACTCCTTTTGCCTAAATTATTTGATTGTACTCACAGAATCAGAACCAATGTATATTTTGACTATAAAAATTAACTAAATACAAATTCAAATTCTTGAACATCTCCAGGAAACTATACCTCATAGTACCAGTATAATAGCTAATTTAGTATTTCAATAAGGTTATTTGTCTGTTGATTTAAGTAGCAATTCTTATTATTGAAGAATTCATCAAAGAAAGAGATTTTCAGGAACTTCCTTTTTAGGTGTTTTGCAACTAAAGTATTCTGGAGATTTTTTAAAAAAATATTCTACTATTAAATAAAATTTTTTACATTAAGATTCTCATTTTCAAAAGGGAGATATTTAAATTGTGCATTTATTAGCCAATATTGTTTTATTTTTAAAATTACTGTCAAACTATATATGTCTGGTAACTCCCTTTGAAGTAAATGAGTAACATTTATTTTCAATAAAGCTTTCATTTTAACTAGGCACATTAGATATCATTAGTACAAATTCATTACAAATTATACTTCAGATTTCACGGAGAGTTATTTACCCAGCCCTTTTTTATATTTGAAAGTTAACTGAGATAATATTAGTTTTAGTAAATGCCCTGCAGTTACCCAGATTTTAATATGAAATTATTTTCCTTGTTTTCTAGTATACTCACAAGACACAAATATAAAACCTAGGTTTATTTCACAACTATTAAATGAAGTTCTATATTTATTTTCATTCTGATGATATATGTAGATGTAATTTAAGATGATGCATTACAAAATACTATTTTGAATGTAACTAATTATTTTTAAGTTACGTGACTTCTAAATGATTGCCCAATTATAAATGAATCTAATGCTGTTTTATATGATCTGTCTTTAAAAAGTGATTTCTGCTTAATGCACTGCTTTCAGCTCCACGTGTTATTGTTGCAGTGCCTACATTTGGTACTTGGGGTAAATTGGTGGGACAGCTCAGCCCCCATGCATAAAACAAGGAAGTGTAACTGAGAAGAAATTACCCAGATTTTTCTGTCAGAAAGATTTATGACTTTTTTTTTGCCATAGAAATGCCAGGGAAGAATAATATCACTGAAGCAGGAACGACAGAATAGATGTGCAACATGACCCTTATAATTAAATAAAGGAGGCAAGTGGCAAATCTAATGAGGGAAGAAGTATGTATATGATCACTTTACCTGCCTTCTTTTAATATTAAATGTTTGTTTTCGCTGATTACATTTAGATATTTTTTCCTTTCCTGCCTACCCCAAATTAGATACGAAGGAGGAACCAGTGTTCAGGTAGGAAAGGTAGCCAGAACTCCAGCTGTGCCTGCAGCTAGAAAAGCACTAGACAAAAGAATTTTTGAGCTCTTAAGAACAGCAAAACAGCACAAAGGACAAAATGACCTTTTCCCTTCGCCTCTTTTTTTCAGTCTTTGTTTCAAGAGGGCAAATCTCTTCAAAATGAATGTTCTCAAACAATCACCAAACTCAAAAGATTTTTTCTGTCCTCTGTAAACAGAGGAAAATATTTGGAAAAGCTCAATATGAAATGTTAGTTTGATTTTCAAAAGCTGTCAGCAGCCACAGTTTCTGAGATCTGCATGTGTTTAGCAATTAAGATCTCAGATTTGTTAGCGTAGTCATTACCTTTTTAAAAAAGAATTAATAAATTAATATATTTAAAGAGTTAAATCTACAAATAATGTGGGAAGACATAACCAAAGCTTTGTCAATTACACTTTTTCTTCTGTTTCCATTATTATTGCAGAATTTCTAACCCATCCTTAACTTGGATAATTTTTTATTATTTACAAATCAGGACTGATTTGAATAAATCTTCCTACCAAGAATTAAGAACAACTGGGGTATGACTGGACAGAAAATCAAAAGACAATGAACAAGTTTCTATGTGAAATAGAAGACAGCACTTCCTAATGTTATGTCACTGACCCTCACCCAGGCTTTTTAGCCCTAGAAATTTTTACTGTAAGAAGCTCATATTACGAATTTTGGCTGCAAAGTTTTTTTGGGACTTCTACACTTCTGCTTCTGCTGGGACTTGCCAGATGAAGCAGAACACAGAAAGCAGCCCTGAAATTACCTCCATAACAATAAAATATGCAGATTGTTATCCACAACTGCAATTCAAAGTCTGGATGATGTTACTTTCATAAGTCACATCAGAGCTTCTAAATATCACACAAAGAAATAGTTTTTTTCTTATCTTAGGTTAGTGCAATGGAAATAACTTCATTTAAGTTCATCTCCTATGCAAGCTCAAACATTTTATTATTTTTCACAAGAAATCACAATGTATCCAAACAACTCTTGATCATAATGTTTCGCTTTTACTTGCATCACTCTTATTTGGTGTGCATAACTGTTTTATCAGCACTTTTGAAAAAACCAGGGTATTCTGTAACAGACTCTTACCCAAAGGCAGAGGATTCTCCCCTTAGTGCCTTGAATTATCTCTGGAAAAACCCACAACTGATAGCTGACTCATTCTCGTCTTGCTGCCAGCTCAGATGCTCGCTGTACATCGTCACATGTGGGAATCAAAATTATCTCTGCTGAGAAAGTATTTATATTACTGTGAGCCTAAGTCTATGTGCTATTTTCAATCACTTTCACTACTGTTTCACCACATCTCCCAAGCTGACTGTGGCCCACTTTCAACATGGCTGCTTCATATGACCTGGAATGGTGACAGTGGAAGCTCATCCTCCTAAAAAAGCACTTTTATTGTTATAAAAATTCCCTCTGCTTATGAATTATTTAGTGTCTCAGACTTTTTAATGTTGATTTTTTTTTTTTAAAGGAAATTTAAGAGGTACCCAAACGAAATCATTCAAAAAATAACAACTTGGCTAATCTAAAGTGCCAGGAAAACATTAACCTTACTGTTAGAAATTAACTTTATACACATTATGAAACACAACCATGAAAATAATGGAAAAAAATAGTGTAAGATAAAGTAAAAGCAATACATAATTAATGCCATAATAAAAGAGCAATATGATGGAAAACTGTAATGGAACTAAATACAGCACTGTGAAATGCAGCCCATAAATGTGCATAAAATATGCATAAAGGTGCAACTGCTCTCAGCCTGGTGGCACAAAGGAGGATTTCATGAAGTGACTAATGGTTCACTCGTTCCTACCTGCAGCCTAGAAAAGTACTGAGAGGCAGGAATTTTATTTGTCACTTGAACCATTGGTATTGACTGAAGGGAGGGAAAAGCACCAGGGAAGTGGTGAGGAGAGGGTGAGGGGAGGGGGCTGCTGAGGAAGCTGAAAGAGCAGGCGAGGTATTGCAGTCAGCAGTAGAAAATTTTCTTCTATCATCATTTATTCATACCATGGTAGTACCTAAGTACCATAATCAGGTTTCAATGCCTCGTTGTGCCAGGCTCTGGAAACATTTTGTTAAAGGTGGTGCTACCATTTAATGTGCACTTTGGTGCACTCTCAGTGCCACACTAATTACTCTCCAGCGTACCAATCATCTACCACAAAGCACAAGGCAAGTGTTATTTGGAATTGTTGCTCTTTGGCATTTTAGGATAATACATATGAGTACTTAGGCATTTCTTGAGTAAATGACTTTTAAAATTATTTCCCAGTGTCATAAAAACATTATGAGAAAAAGTAAAAACTATGTTTTTAATTATGGCCAATATTCAGAGTCAGGGCTCCACTGTATCCCGAACACTGAGCACTGTTTTCCCCAGACAAGGAAAGGACTTGGATACCCTTTCACATCCTGAGCATGAGACTGACAAAAGTTGAGTTTTACCCAACAAGGAGAATGAAAATTTCTGAGACTCATTGCTAAATATTCTGTGTTGTGCTGGGCTTTTCAGCTTTCAAAAGATAATTCATGACCTCTTTAAGCTGCCTCCATCTTTCTCCTCTCTGCTTATTTGCCTGTTGGCAAGGACAGATATCTGACTTCACAAAAATAAAATTGTGCTGCACATCTATCTGCCTAAATTACTTGAAGTCCTGATCTTAAATAATTTTGAAAATTAATAGCTGTAGAGGAGAACAATTTCTGTTTTATAGAGCTTGTGTTCCAAGCTAAGACTATGCTATAGTCAATCATATATAACTGTTTTCTACTTTAATCTATAGAAAATATTTATATTTGTCATAATCATAACATGACATATTCCCAACCAACCCAACATACAAGCTGTGTGTTAGACAGCTTTGCTGAAGCCAGTGTATAAACAGAAATAGATTTTGGTTTAGGATGAATTACAGGGAAGGGGGCACTTGAAAAAAAAAAGTGGGAAGAAAAGCTCTTGAGCACTAGAAAAATAAAGTCATATCATTGAGAGGATGTTATTTCCTTCCCCTTACCTTACAAATACACTACAGTACCATGAAAATAAAACCAATTAAAAAAATTAAATTAATTTAAAAAATTAAAATAAATTAAAAATTAATTTTAAAAGTTAATTAATATTTTAAAAATTAAAATACTCTAGAAAACAATATAATAAAAAGAAAACCTGGTTTGACTAGGATAATTTATGCTTCTCAGACCACTATGATTGTTTGAAATGATAAACAAAAGAATGGATAAAGAAGCAGAAATTAATATGATGTACTTATAACTTTTGAAAGCTTTTGAGAAAGTTCATCACAAGAGACTATTAAGGAAATTTAGTAACCACAAGGTAAGAGGTAAATTCTTGTCAGTGATTAAATGCTGGCTAACAGGAAGGAAGCAAGGGGTAGGAATAAATAGCCCATTCTCTGTGTAGGAAAGATTAATAGGGGGATACTCTAGGGAACAGCAACAAGGCTAACATTGTTTAATATATTTAATTATGATGAGAAATGGGTCAAAATGCCCCTACAGATCTGAATCTTTCTGAACACAGAAGGTTTGAAATCAGGATCTGGAACTCAATATTTGTAGCTTAGAGTCCTTTAAACCAAGTGGTCAGAAGAAAAAGGGGAGAAATGTCACAGAAATAGAAACTCAAGGCACCTGGTCCAGAAAAGCCACCAGTACATGAAATACACTATCCAAAATGTCTGTATTTCAGCAGTGGCTGATCATTTTAGGTATATGAATTAAATCCCTTTAATCATTCAGGATGATATTCACTAAAGATTAGCTCTTCAAATTGCTCTGTCTTCTTGCCCTAACCATTCTGTTGCACTTCAGGACTGTCAGGAGAAGGAATTTCTCTTTCCCTTCTCTGAAAAGATAAGGACATTGCCTCTTTCTTCAAAGGCATGTGGTAAAATCCTGGTCCCCTCAGAACAGGGGACAGATATCTTTAACTGTTTCTACCTCTGTTTTTATAGCAACAATCCTTTCAGGCTCTTTTGTTCATTAATTTATTTATTTAGGGCAAACATACAGGCATACAAGAGGGACGGTGTGTGGATTTCTGTTTGATTTGGGATTTGGAGGGCAAAACACACTCTTGCTTTTCTCTGTCTTTTCACCAGTTCCTTTTATGTTCTTTTTATTTCTTTGCAGGCACAGACCTCAATAAAACACCCTCAGTTAAATCAGTGACAGCAGATACCTTGTGCCTTTTTGGTTTTGGAAGAACGTAATTGAGAAAACCGTAATGTCTAACACAGCATAGCATAAGAAAATACAGGGAAAGCCTACAGTAAGTTAACAGGAAGTGAATAAATCTTCCAACCATATATTTTAAATTAGGTCCAAGTCATGAAAGGCAATGGACAAAATTCAGTGGTCTTGATAGGCTCCCCAGCCATAAGTTCTTGTTGCACTTACACACCTGACAGCAAATTTACTGCCTTCTCTGTCTCTGTGAATTCCTGTAATTTGTGTCTGAATCTTCTACAATAGTTTGAATTGCAGAGTATATATAGGTGGTCTACATTTTGCACACTTTCTGGACCAACATCAAGAAGCATATTCTATATTAGTTTTTTAAAAGTGGATCTTCTCTCTATTGATAATCTGAGATGAGATGCAAGATATAGCACAGGTGAATATTGGAAATCAGTGAGTTGTATAGCAGGTCTCACTTAGCACGGATTTATTGCAGAATCCAACCACTACAAGCTCCTTGCTGGAACATATTGTACCCTAATACATAATATTTTGGAGACGAATGAAAAGAACGAGGCGAATCTAATTCTTTTCAGCTCAAGAAAGCTCACTGGCATTAAGAATTTAATTTGGCTGGCTGACTGGGAGGAATAAGGGAAAGCTGCAGGGCAGTACTGGGAAGTGCAATAAAAGAAAGAAAAAAGTCCTCATTCCTGTGCAGTGCACAGGCTAAAGTTGGAGGGGCTGTGTGTGCCAGTACCTAAAAGCAGCAGAGAGTGGGAGCAGATTTTAGTAAGTGAAACTGCTATTCAATTCTTTGCTTGTCTTTTTCAACCAGAGCTGAGAGGAAGATGATTAAGAAAACATGGGACTTGCATCCATAGCCTTGGAGATCTATTCAGAAAAGCTACTGAAAAATAGTTGCTTAAGTCTTTTTGTTTTTAATAGAGCATTCTACATAATAAAAGACTCCTTCCCAGTTTAGCAATGCAAGTGAAATTTGCAGAGAATTTTGATGTTCTAGAGAGATCACTTGAGCACATTTACATGAGCTCAAGTGCAGTGGTAAATAAAGGAAAGCTTTCTTCTTATATATACCAAAAGACAGCAAGGAAGAGCAACAAGAGCAACAAAATCTGCAAAAGCTGCCTCTTTAGATTTAAGGACTGCTGTCCTACAGAAGCAATTAAAAAGAGAATGTTAATCAACACACAACCAATTAAAATTGACAAGTGAAGAACTGAAACATTTCTGAAAGAGATCCTGTTCAACACTGTGTTGGTGTGTTCATGGAAAATTAAGTGTAAGGAGACACCTGCAACCATGCAATTATTACAATAGCCTTTAGGACCAAGCTTCTTGCTTTATTACAAAATCCCTGTGCATAACAAGCTTTCTTGTTCAGAAAATCAATCACATACATATTTCAGAGAAAAACCTACCTGCTTGGAGGTGGAAAATGAGTTTTTATTGTTTTTTATAAATTCCTGTTACCTATACAGGAACAAAACAGAAAAGAGCATTTGGGATGGCATTTGTTCTTTGTATTTGTCTCCTTCCTTCATAGGCCATTGGGAAGAAGATTATTTTGAAACCCCTGCAAACACTTGCCCTGCTGTTTCAAACCTCTTCCAGCTGCCAAAAGCCAGAAAGGCTCTCATGCTAGAGAATATTCATGCTTGTGAATACTGAAAATGTGCACCTGCAATGGCACAACATTCCTCTGGAGCTAGTAGAGTTAATTGTTCCCTGTGTCTCAGCTTATTTGTCATACCACACTGCCATGTTCAGCTGGGGTGTTCACATCTAACATTGTTCTGTGCCATGGTGATAAATATCTATCAATGCTGAGATGAAGAATTGGAGAGGGAGGAAAAATGCACTGTATATGCAGTCTACCTATTAACAAAATATTTTCATTTGTTTGGCACAATCCCAAGAAAAATACAGCTCTTCATTCCTGTTTTGGTACGTGCTAGAACTTAATTCAGACCGAATTAAATTGGTAATTTAAATCACTTTGCTAATTTTTGCATTTGAGTAGGAAGACTATGTTACACCATAAACAAAAGAGCTACTTTACTTCTAAAGTATATTACGACTCCCCATAATGGTCCCCCATTATATGAAATGAAAGAGAAAGCACTAAGCTTTGTGTGTCATCATAGTTAAGTCTGCTGGGAAATGACATACAAGCTTTCAACACCTTAGGAGAAATTAATTACATAAAATCTAACAGACCAAATGGTCAAGCATAAGGAGTAGCATCGCTCGTATTGATGAGCTGCTGTATAGCAAAATTCTCCCATTACCTCTTTGTTCAGCTAACTATGGTATGTAATTTTAACAAGCTCTCTTTAATGTCATCATTGCATGTTGAGCTGCTTAAGGTCTTTTACTAATTGGAAGTCACTCCCATGGATCTCATGTAGGGATGACATCACTTTTAAGTGAAGATGATTGATGTAAAGCAATGGACTCATGCTGTTTTTCTAAATTTCTAATATTTCTGTCGATTTTAAATTGCTACTTAGATCAATTGGTGCTTTCATCTATTATTAAGGATTTAATGGATTCTCTTCTGTCTGTTGATTATACTTGAGGTAAAATGCAGGAGGTTCTCAGGAGAAGATTTGTTACTCAAAAGCTCTCTATCATTAGTGATTCACTAGTGAAAACTTCCCAGTTTTCAGCATTTAGTTCAGTGTTCTCTGTTTAGGTTTGAAACTCAGACATTGCTTAGAAAAATACTTCTTACATTTTTACCACTCGGTTATCCTTTTAAACAACAATTGCTGTTTGTGCTTTGGAAAATTTGCATTTGCTGAAAATGCTGTGGGAACAATATTCTGTAAGGATTATCCTTTTGATGGGTCCATATCCACAGTACTAAAAATTTAGAAACATAGTTTCTAAATTGTTGAAAAATTAAAAATTTTTAAAACTACTTCATGTACATCTTTCAATTGAATTTTAGCAAGCAAATGTGCAATTACATGTCTAGAAATACATGCTCCCATTTCTGATTACAGGAAACAAATTTTAAAAGGAAGGTTTTGCAGAGTTTTGGTAGCTTTGCATCTGGTCCTTCTTCAGTCAAAAGGCAATTTTGATACATTTTGGATGCAGCTCTCATGGTTGCATTGCTTTATTAATCTACATTCAGGCTTACCATCAAAAGAACCATCTTGGACTGAAACGTGCTCCCTTTCAAGTCAATAAGAATCAGATTGCACTGCCCTGGGGAGCTGTTCCAGTGCCCAAACACCCTCTGGGTGAAGACTTTTCCTGATATCCACCCTAAACGCGCCCGGACTCAGCTTCAGGCCATTCCCTCGGGTCCTGTCACTGGTCACTGAGCAGAGATCAGTGCCTGCTGCTCCTCCTCCCCTCCCGAGGAAGGTGTGGCTGCAGTGAGGTCTGCCCTCAGTCTCCTGCAGGCTGAACAGACCCGGTGCCCTCAGCTGCTCCTCACACAGCTTCCCCTCGAGGCCCTTCACCACGTTTGGTCCTTCACCATCTCCTTCCCCAAGGACATTTAATATCAAGTTCTTTCTAGGATGATAACTGGGGGAGGGGAAGCTATAGAAGCACGCTCAAAACTTGATTTTAGTTTGCTTTCATTGACTTCACCCTCTTTGCATTCTCATTTACAAAAAGAGATTATTAAAAAAACCAACCCAAAATGCAACCAACCAACCACCAAAAAAAAAACAAAAACCCTTCACACATTGCCAGCTATAAGGAATCTGCCTGTGTCCACATCCAGTCTTGCTGAGAGACCAGGACCAGCAGCCAATACTCCTTAGTATTAAAAAAAAAAAAACAAACACAGAAGTATTTTTGGGGGGCCTGTTTTTATCCACCACACTTAAAAGCTGCCAGGTGATGAAGAAGAATACATCTTACAAGAAATGGGAGCTGCTAGGAGCCCTGCAAATGCAATTCTGTATAGCTCTTGATGGCACATACAGCTCCATAGATTCTTGTAATCCAGGCAGAACCTCATACAGCTTTTCCTGGAACAATGAGCTAAACAAATGTTATGAGGAAAAAAAAGCCTCAGAAAATTATTTTTTTAGGGAAAAATGTAAATATAGCAATAATGTCCCTCATATAATTTATTGCTACTTTTTATCTTTAGGATAACACAAGTCCATTTTGTTGTTCTACTTGATGGCACTTTTTTCTCATGTATGGTTGAGCATGGAATAAACAGGCTCATAACTGTCAGCACATAAGTTACTGCCAATGCTGCCTTGGGGTCACATTAACTTATATACCTAATTTTTCTTTTTCAGGTTTTTTTTATTTTTTAATTAATAGCTTTTCCTACATGTATACATTTAGCATTTTCTTGTTTAGCTGACATAGTATACTTTTGGGGTTTCCCCTGTGGGTGTCAGAGAAAAAGATTGATGAATTATAACTTGATGAAGGTAGTTATGGTAGCAAAAAGTGAGAAATAGAATACTTGCAAAATGCCAGAGGTGAAGGAATAAGACACACATGATTAAAGTTGCTATAAAATCAAAGCTGTCAAAGCAACAATAGCAGTAAAAGAGAAATATTCAAGTAATGTTGGCTTCCCCAGAACATCCAGTGGTGCCATGAAGCATATTATTTAGGCAAGTCTGTTAGGAATGCAGGGGGATTGGATTGGTTGTTTTCCTCACCAACTACCACAATCATGTTCAACCATAAACATTGTTTGTTCCAGGAATTTTGTCCAGGACAACTGGGGATTGCAATTTCCTAATAGAATCCACAGTGCAGACATTTACAGCAGCCCATACAAGGACTAACTAAAAGGAAGAAAGGTAAAGAACCTGGGGATCAGACCTGAGCAACAAAATGCAGCAGAAAAAACAGAGAGAAACAGGCTTAGCAAAGGACTGAAGTAAGCAGGATGTAAAGGCTACCTTTAATATAAAGTACTTTTCATTGTGGTTAAATACAAATATTTGTCACATTGGTGTCTGAGTCATTTGTCCCTCAAGTGAGGGCAAAACAACTAGAAACCAACTTGTCTCTTAAGTATAATCTAGAATTAATTTTTCAAAATATCTCTAATTTTCTCTCTTTTAACATTATCTCCAATTTTGTTAACAATTATAGATAGCAGCCTTAATAGAAGCTTAATTTCACCTTTAAGCTCAGGAATGATAGGGGATTTTGTCCAAGAGTTCAAACTACTTTTTTGAACTCAAAAATCTTGCCAAAAACCTAAATGAAGCTCTACTTGTGCAGACAAAATCCTATAGGCAACTCCAAGCCTGGGGAATCTTGGGAGATACACATGCTGCTACATGTCAGCCAGCATCCCTCTGGCAGAAGGTGGGTAGGCAATGAGGAGACAGTTCCTATAGAGGACAAACTCGTGTTTTTCCTATTCTCTATCTGCCATGAATAACTATTGAGAAAGAGCTGAACTGTATTTTATATATTGTCATCAGAAGAGTTCTAAAGGGAATAGCAAAAGAGGGTAATGGCTGCATGAAGAAGCAAAGAAAAATACTAGAAATGAAATTGTTAAATACAAGTGTTAGAAAAGCACAGTGAAAACTGCTTTACAGGGTTACTTAAAGATGTTAGTGTGAAGCAGGGGCTACAGAAGAGTAAAAGATAGATGTTTTCACAAAGAGAGCACAGAAGTGAAGTTGCTGAATACTGCTTCCCTGTTTTAGTTCAGGCAGCAGCTTTATCTGCCAGCCCAGGGAGGCAACATATTTCTCACAAGGAAAATCTCAAAAGGTGCAGGACAAAGCTGTAGAGCAGTAATGATGAACAGAGTTGGTGCCTAGTGTCACACTTATTGTTGAAAGATCCATGCCTTATTGCTCCTTTGTGCCACTCCAGAGCTCTGACAGTGCTAAAGCCAACTCTGTTGCCAGTGCTTTTCAAGAAGGCTGTGAGAAAACTGACAACAAAATTTCACCAGAACCAGATGAGTTTTTATGTGACTACAGATTTGTCATAAAACTGGAATTCAGACCAGGTTTGTCCAAAAATGTTTTCAGTGACTCATACCAAATGTTCACCTTGCACTCCTTTTTCAGTGAAACACAAAACATATGGACTTGTTTACACAGGGACTGAGGAATGGCTTTAGTTTGACTCAGAGATTCAAAAGCAAAAATAATAAGTGCTAAACCAGAGCAAGTACAAAACCTGCAGCTGCATTCAGAACCACAGTAAGAAAGGACTCATGCCAAGGAGAACAAAACAGAGATTTCCTTCCTCTGTGTCATTTTCTAAGAGATGAAAAGCACTGGAGACACATTTAAATGTAGCTTTTACTGGTTTATTTTAACTTTTTCTCTCCATCTGACAGTGAAATAGAGGATGTCAGGTTTAGCCCTGGAGTCAGCACAATAGTTCCATTGCCAGGTCAGTGGCTTACCTGTTCTCCCCTAGTGAAGAAATGGTAGTGAGCCATTTGTTTCCATAGTGCTGGGGTGTTATGGAGGCTGGAGGTTTCCCTACTTCAAGGAGAGTTGGAATGCAATGGAGAAAGCCCTTAGCTAATGACAGCAAAAGGCCTTCAGAGAATTATCAGGTGCTAGAATGTCTCTAGCAGTGCCTTGCTTGAATGTTGTCCAGCAGTAAAGCTGAGATTTCAAAGCTGTCCAGAAATACCTAATCCTAATGGGAGATTGGGCACCAAAGTTTCTTAGGGTTCACTTTTCAGTTTATCTGAACAGAAGAATAAAAGATCCCAAATACTAAATTTTTCATGAAGGCATATACATTTCATTAAGCAAGTATATTTGGCTTTGTGTTCAATGAAGTTTTTATCAACACAGCAAAGTTACATTCTAAACACATTGTACTAGCACTTTTGATACATGCTAGACTATTTATGTCCCCATCTGTTCAAAAGACACTGTCTGATCCTTTATTCCTTCAGAGTCTTTATTGCGTCCTCATTCTGCATCCCTGACAGCACTAGCTGAATTTGGACACTGAAATATTTCTCACATTTAATGCACACCTCATGTTATCTGGTTTTTGCTTTCATTTTCTCTGAAGTCTTTAGCAGACATGGTGGCCATCTCACTGAAAGCAAGGCCTGCAACTTGCAAAAAACCTTCCAAACATATTTGCAAACAAAGAAGTCCCTATTGCTTATCCTTTTTGTTCAAGCTCATTGAAATGTTATTCACTAGAGTGCAGTGATTTTTATCCATAAATTAAAATTAAACTTCTCCTATGAACTAACTTTAAAAAGGAAATACTGAACTAAAATCAAATTTAATTAGTCTTGATTCCATCCAGTCACCAAATCTGAGCTTCTAGTTTTGTTATGCAGACTCTAAGACCAGGCAACACCTTAAAGGTTTAGCACTATGTGAAAGAGCAAGCTGCTGGTGTTTAGAGAGAACAGACAGAACTAGGCAACACTCAAATCTACGGAATGTATGAAGTTTACCAGATTTTGTATTTATAAATCCAAAGCTCTTTCCAGTTTACTGCAGACTAAAGGTTTTGAGTAAAACAATGTTTACAAGGCTTCCAGCCACATTTGTGATAACCAAAACCAAAGCTATAGACTCTTGTTTGAGAACAGCCTTGATTTTTTTACTAATTCAAGTCCAACATCAAAGGGCAAGAGCTGAAGTAACAAGGATCTCAAGTGAGACACAAAAAATGCCCAGCAATCCAATTCTGCAAACATTAATTATCTGTGTGTACAGGTGAAAGCCTGAAAAATATTATTCTGAATCCACCACACACAGAGACATTGAACGTCTGTGCTTGCTATCCACAAATTCTCTCCTGTGTTTTACAAATGGTATTACCTATAAAAGCCAAAGAGATTTCTTATAAGAAAAAATGTAGTAGATATTTGCAGACACTTCTATATTAAAAAAAAAATACCTTAGAAGAAAGAGACATTAGCTGTGAAGGAATTATGCTACAAAATAGTAGTTCCTGGTACCATAAAATTACAGCATCCACTCTCTACAGAAACAAGAGGGATGCTCCAAACCTAAGACTGTAAGTTATGCTCTGTATTAGAGAAACTGTGTAAAATTGAAAAGCAGCCCCACAATTCTAATGGAACTTAGTGTTTTAAATGTGACAAAAAAGTCACTTCAAAGACCCAAATCTTACTTTGAATACTTATTCTGCAAAAGCAAGGGATGAATTTTAAAGTGGGATTTAATGTTTCTGTTATAAAATACAATTTTCTCAATTACTGAATGTTTACATGTGCAAAGAAATGTAACTTTGTAGTCTTTTCCGTACTAGAGATCCTATTAATTTCTAATATCTGTTTTATCTTTCCAAGCAGAATCTTTTTGCTGTTCAAAGGGAGTAATCTCAGGATGAAAACTCTCCAGATGGAAATGAATTCAAGCTGTGCATGACACTGGTTTCTACAAAACTGACCAGTTTTTCAATATCTTTAGGTCACTGTAGATCTGATATGATATTGTATGAAATTCCATCTGAAATAACAGGCTTTGGAATATACTTACAGTGTTATTTCTGTAGTTCTTAGTACTTCTGTAGTACTGAGGCTGTTCTTAGACAAAAAAAGAGATCACAGCAGGAAAGAAATCTCCTTCCTTCTACCAACTCACCTTCACCAGAAGCTCTTTAGTCAAGAAAGACAGTCCAAGAATTTTACTCTAGTTTTATCTATCCCTAGTTCAATCTAAAAGTGTTCCTGCCTAGAAGCTGGATTGCAGTAATGATTATAACCTAGATCTAAAACTGAAAACCTGGCTTTTATATTTTAGGAGAAAACTTTGGGGGTTTTCCTCAGGCATTCTACTTTTGCTTTCATACATGCATTTAAGAATGTCTGTGCAAGGAATAGAAGTGCTCGTTTTGCAGGAGATACATAATCCTTGCATGTAACCTTTTTAAAGAGCACACAGTAAAGAGAACACAGACAATTATTCCCTATAAATAAACATTCATAACTATTCTTAAAATGAGTAAGGAAATAAATTTTACTCTATTTTCCACTAAATATTTTTGTATTGTTTCACTTCCTGCATCTAATCAGGGCTGAAAGTAGATTTGAGGAATACAGGAAAAAAGCCAAAGAAGGGAGTTGAAGTCCAGTCAGAAATATAAAGTGCCAGAGTCTAAAACTCAAGCTAATTCTGAGAAAATTGTGAATGCAATAATGCAGACCCAGGGAGGTTCTGAGATGAGTGACCTCCTGGCAACTGTAACTCCCTGAGGTTTGGTTGCAGCTACTGAGGTTTATAATGAGGGCAGGGAATCTCCCAGATGAAAAAGTATTCTTTCATTCTGCTTTGGTTTTAGTGAAATCCTCCCAGCACACAAAAAATGCTTTCCCCAACACGCAAACATGATCTCTTTCCCACTTGCACAAGGAAGGGAAGTCCCAGCCACCTGCCTTTCCAGATCCAAGGTGACAGGAGCACTCTGGGGAGCTCACTCTGGGGCTCTTTCTTTCCTAGAGAAGCGTAACTCTTTGTGCCTTTCTCCTAAACAGAATGTTTGACTACAAGTTAATTCTGCTGGATTGATGACAGCCCTGCATAGATTAAATATGGAAACTCTCAAAGCACTGATTCACATTAACTCTCTAAGAACTTATGCACCAAGTGCAGGGTGTGGAAAATGGCAAAACAAATTATACTAAAGGGACCACACTATGAAAAAATTTTTTGGTATTTCTATAGAGGAGAAGTAAAAAGGCAGCTCATCAAAGGGTAAAAATTTATTATTGCTATTACAGTTTGTCCTCAAACTAAGACTAAGTTTTTACAACACAAGGAGACAGATTATTTGTGGTTTGGCAGCTGAACTGAAAGAGAAAATATTTACTCAAAAATAGTTCAGAGCAAACAAAACTTAAAGTGATTAGGACTCTTGTTACTGAAATGAAAAAAAATTCAAAAAACTCCCTCTTTTCTGGGTCTGTAAAATTGCAAAGGAAATGAGAGATTCCCATAATAGAAGACAACCTCTTTCTAATAAACAGAGCAGTTGATAACAGTGTGCACCTGGCACATGGAAAACATGGTATTAGCATCTACCTTCAGCTAAAGAGATCTGAACCCACGTTTCTAAAGCTCATGTTCTAACCAACAGGCTGGAGGGGAATTCTTGTCCTTAGATTCTCAGTGTAAACAACAAACAGAAATTTCATATATCACTTGTAAGATATGAGAAAGAGATGACCTTCCAAATGCAATTTTATTTCCATTACTCAGATACCCACTCTGACTTTCGAAATCCACTTTTATTTCTATTACTCAGATACTCATTTCAGAGCTAGGTATATTGGCTTGTATAATCACATACAGTACTGAAGCAGAAAAATATTAGGTTTAAACCAGCCTTGTAGCTTAGTAACTGATAAACACAGGCATTTGAAGTTGCATCTCTTCTCTTAGACTTTGTAAAGAATATTTAGCAATTAAGACAACAAAAGAGTAAGAATGGTCTCCTGAAGTGCCACAGTAATGGCACTCAGCTGTGCAACCAAAGGTACTTCATCCTGCCCCTGATCATTTCAATGTTCCACTATTTCAGGTAAGAATAAAATAGTTTCAATATCAGAGTGTGGTTGGTGTGAATCTTAAACATCACAGCATCTTCTGTGAGTTTTATGCCCTCAGACAGGTATAAGTAGGCATATGTAATACATATGTATATTTACATATACACACATAAATAAGAACTGACCTTTGATTTTCCCCACCTTCAGAAACATTTACTTCTGAACCATTCATTTAAAAGGCAACACATTATTATAACTAGTTAAAAAAAATCCTCACAGATAATTTTTTATTTTGATAATTCCAAGCAGATGTTATTGTAACAGTGAATGCTTGAAATTCTCCACTTTTCCAAGGAAAGCTAGGGAGGAGTCAGATGAAGCTGATCCAACCCTTCACTGATTGTTATGATTGGCTTTCTAGCCCTTTGAACCTTGGAGCAGCAAAACCAGGCTGTAATGCAGACCAGAGCCTGGCTCTAAGCCTTTGTGTTTTCAGCAGCAGAAAATACAGTTTTCAGTAAGCACAATGAACTTCATAGGCCTGACAGATCTCAGAAGTTTGGTCCAGGCAGTTTAATGCAAAGCCATACATTTCTGTACAGTGTCTAGATTCACATAACAGGTCTTTACAGAAATTTGAGTGTGGACAGATAAGATGGAATGCTTTCATGGATGCAATGTCTCTCCTGCCCTGCTAAATGAGAATTACAGTGCCACCGTTTAATGTGCTTGTAAAGAAAACTACCTTATCAAAAATTTAAAATCAGCTTTATTTTTGAAAATGTGGGAAGAAATGTTAAATAAACATAAACCTGTGTTATCTAAATATTCAAAGTTTTAACAGTCTCTGTGGTTTTTTCCTCTTTGCTCTCAACATCTATAAGTGAAGTTGTTTGAAATGCAATTAGTGAGAAAACTTTGAAAGGAAGCCTTGACAATTCTTTTCAATAAAAATATTTATTTTTACTTCACTGGTCTGAGAATGTCATGATTTTTCCTTTGGGGCTCAGAACTGCACTTTAATACCCTGATAGAACATAACTGTTAGTTTATTATAAAATGCTGACAGATGAGGCTGTGATTTGTGAAAGCTCTGTATGAATTTTACTTTTAATTTCTGTTAACATTTGACAGAGCTTCCTGACTTTAGAACCACAAAGTTCATTGAAATTCAGCAGTAGCTGAGCACCTTGCATACATTTCTCATTTACAGATAACACTTGTACATCTCCTGACATAAAGACTCAAAATTAATCTCGTCAAAAGCTGGAAGAAATACACAGTGTTTTATTTCACAATAAAACTGAATGCATCAAAGGGCCTCTGTGTTGGTAAATTGCTCCAGTTGGGCATAGGGAGGATTTTTAATTGGTTTGCATCTTTCCTGTTCTGACAATATTACATCAAACACGTCAAAAAATAAATAAATGACTGAGGTTGCCCCAAAGGTGGCATGTCAGCAGCAGTGTTCCTCAAAATTATTGCCAAAATCATGAATGGCTCATACAGACTAACAGCTTCTGGAATTTTTTGATTATTTGTGTAATAAAGTAGGAACAAGCTTCATGAGTTATGAATCAATATTTAATGAAGTCTAGCTCTCATAACTGACATCTTTACTTATTGACATAATCAGCTATTTGAAGAAAAATGTACTAAGATAATAAAATAAGAAGCAATAAATAACTATACAATAAATATAGCAATAGTAATATAATCATTCTGGTTTTCTCAAATTTCATGTATCAGTCCTACTTTACCAACTAGGTAAAATATTACTCAAAACTGCTTCTATATCCGTGGCTGGACTGATGGAGTGGTAGCCTGTGTAGAAATTATGAGCAGTTTTAAGAGCTGCTTCATATCAGGGCACTTTTTCAGAGGTTCCTTAGAGGGAAAGAAACATATCAGGGAGAAGAACACTAGCCAAAAACAAATCAGCTGTGGAAGCTGGAAATCCAACAGGTGAAGCCTGGAAATGTACAGACCCTCTCTTGACAGTCGGCAATACCGAGCAGATAATCCAGATGTCTTTCTGAGCATTCTGTCAGCTCTTAAAAGACCATTTCCATATTCTTGTTCAAGAGTGACTGCAGAAGTTATGAATGCTCTATTGTACTTCAGAAAATAGCCCGAGGTGTAATTCATCAGTTATTTCTTTGAGAAGTCCTTGAGACATTTCTTGAGGAATAAGAGCATAAGAAAATGCTTAATGAGATTCAAATTTTCTTCATTTCAGGGACACTATTGACCCTAAACTAGCATTGATTTTAGCAGAATATGCAGACTAATGACAAGTTTATAATTTCATATAATAGTTGCATCATCTTTAGTACTTTATTTCTAGTTAATTATCACCTGAACAGAGCTGAAAGTGAGAACACCATTTTCACCTTTCTAGGTGGGATGAAGCTAATCCAACTCCATAACCTGCTTCACATTTGAAAATATCAGACAGCTGGTACTCAGATCACAGCAGAAGGTATTTAGTGGAAACAACTGTCAGATTTGATTTATTTAGCATTATTCAGATTTACAACCAAGGCTCTTAACTGATGTGTGAATTCTAGAGAGACATTTAAATGCCTTTTTATTATTTTGATTGTTTGTTATAAAATTTTCTCTTTAACAAATTTACAGAAGTGCATTATCTTTTATCAACATGACCAGGGTCCCTTAGGTTTTGTTGAGATGTAGGTGACTTGGGTTCTATGTTGATTTAAACTACAGAGATATGAGACATTCTTTCTACAGCCCACACTTTACTAAGGACTTCCAACACACTTCTAATGTTTTCATTCCATCTGCACAAATATTCAATAAGACAGCAGGTAGCTATATTTATTCTGGTGAGGAAAATACAGGGTCCTTCAAGTACTGAATGTGGATTTTCAAGTACCAGAAGTGTGGGTCCCTTTCATTTCCCTAGAGTAATAATTTTATTGACTACTTCCATATAGGCAGGTATCTTTCCCTGGGACAGGAAATAACTGCAGGTAGTTAAACCAGTCCTTTTTCCAGCAGTGCTGCTGGGAAAAGCATTGAAGCCACAAGAGAACTGTTTCTTGTGGAGAAGTCTGCATGGCATGGCAAGAGAGACTCCTCTCCCTAAGTAAACTGAAAAAAAGACTATTCTAGGGCTGGTAAACTGACTGAAAGTCACAGGTTTTGTCTCTTCACATGGTCAGTGGGAAAGAAAAGAGGGTGTGAGGGGAAGAGAAGTGTTCTGAAGGTTATTCTGATTTTCCTATTGTTTTTCTTTTAATTCTGTTTAAAAGTTTTTCCTTCTACCCTTTAAAGGTTTGAACCTACCTATTCCATATCTTATAGCAGGTAATGAGTAAATAATTCCAGTGGGTACCCTGGCATTTGGCCAGCACTAAACCCACTATGATAATTGGTGTGTTGGCTGGGAAACTCAGACTGGGGAACCAAAAGCACTACACCTGGTGTTTCTGCCCAGTTTTAACTTAGACCACGACAGGATTACAAAGGAAGTGCAATAACTTGAGAGATGGATCAGGATTTCCAGTTTTTGGATGCTGGTCTGACTTGATCTTCAAACCACCTGAACTTGTGTTACCAGTGTGAAATAGAATGTTGTTTAAAACCAGGCATTTGTTAAAAAAAAGAAGGAAAATGGAATGAATGTCTTCATTCAAATACCACTCTTCAATATTTCACACTTTGGCATAGGGAAATTGTTGTGAATACACATCAATGGAACTCCTCTTTGCAGTCATATGTGAGTGAATGATGTGAAGTAAGAAGTTATATTTTCTTTGACTTTATCCTGATCAATTTCAGAGGTAAGTATCATAGTCCTTCATGTTTTCCACTGGAATAACAGCATGCCAAAGAGAAAAAAACCACTAGATGCTTGTGAACATGATCAACTGGAGGATGTTTCAGATAAGTATCACAAGCAGAAGAAAAAGAGAAACACTACTGATTTTTGACAGAGCTGCAAGTACACTTCTAAGTGATTTATCTCTAGATAACCTCTTTCAGATATAAAACTAGTAAGACCTTTCTTTGAAACACAGTGTAGTCAGATAGAGATGAAACCATAAAGGTCATGATACATTCTGAAATTCTGACACATACTGAGGTGCCAAACACATTCAACTGGAAAAATTTATCCTTAATGTAATTCCCATTCCTGTTCCTGAGACCTTTGTGGGGAAGAGTCAAGTGATTCTTGTATTTTCTTATGCAACTAGACAGGAAAGCAAGAAAAATCTGTAGAGGTCTCTAAGTCTAAGAAATGCTCTTGAAGTGGGAATTATGCAACAATTACAGAATAAAGACATTAGAATAAATATATGGCTGAATTAAGACCATCATACTACTACTTCTGCTCTCAAATCTGATATATCATATGCAAATCATTAGAGATGCAGTCAAATAAGAATGTATAACCTTTTATAACATGTCCAATAAATTTTAAGCCAGGCACATTCTACCCAGATTAGGTACTTTTTCTACATGAATGAATTAAAAATCTAAATAAACATATTAAATTAGGAAGCTACCATGCTCTATTGATAGAATTTTAGATATAATCACTGCATTATCATGAATTCCAGGAACTAGAAGCATTCTAAACGTGTTCAGGGGTATATTAATTATATTCTCTCATTAAATCCTTCCAAAAACAGTGTCTTCTCAAGCACTGTGAAAAACAAGTGATGCTTGTGAAGTCGCAGTAGGTATCCAGTTACAGCACTCACCAATAAAACCCTTACATACACTCAAGTATAAAACAGAATTATATAAACAGAAACAATTTCTGACAGTGATCTATAGCCCCACTTCAAAAAGGAAATCTTAGTTGAGTGACACATCGAGAATTGTAATAAAAAATTAGCTCAATACCACAGTCACAGGCTACATCAATCTTTGTTTCCAATGACAGTTTCTGATTTTGAGTTAAACCCAAGGAAAAAAACCACCCAAGTTATTTTGCTCACCAATGTCAGAGAATCAATATTCATGCAAGACATAATTTTTTGAAAAGAAGAGAAAATTTCTGCGGTTTTTTTTCCCAACAATGATCAAAGTGTTAGTCTCACATGGGCTTTGAAAACACCTGTATGTGACTCTTTCTATATATCAAAAATGTTGATCAAAGTTCAGTCAAACAAGATTAAACCATTGTGTAGTTTCCCATACCATCTCAAGCTTTTATGGTCTTATAGACCCTCTCAACACATGTGAATATAGCACTAAATTAAAGGACTTAATGATAGTCTCATGTTTTCATCTATTCTTACTGGGATCTGAAAAAACAGGTAGATACCTCTAATTTAAACTATAAGATTGTATTATTTAGCTGTTAAATTTCTAATTTTTTACAAGTTGATTATCACCACAATAAGCAGACTCAGAAAAGAATTTAAAAAATAAACACATTTTCCTTCTCCAGATAACAGAAACAACAAGATAAAGAAGTGTGTGTGTGTGTGTGTGTGTGTGTGTGTGTGTGTGTGTCTATGCATGAGAAATGTAATGAGGGAAAGCCAGTTCAATGAGCTGAGGTTTGAATGCTGTGATAGTAAGAGTAATTTTTATTTATTCCTGTGGTAAGTTTCATAAGCTTAGTTCTTCTCTCTGTTAGTGAGATTTCCTCTTCTGGTCACAGTTTTGTGATTCCCGTGGAATGTAGCTGTCAGAGTTTATAGCAAGGAGTATATTTAAAATATATAGGGCTCTGAATATCAGGGAATGAAACAATCTACAATATATATTCACTAGGAGACTGAGTGGAATTCAGAGCAGAGAAATTATGTTTTCAGTTCCTTGCAATTTCTGCCACTTTGAACTTTCATCATTATTTGCAGCTTCTTTACAAAGAGTGGATTATAATAAACACATCTGGGGATCAGAAACCATCATTGCAACATCTGTGCTCAGGAGACTGAATTATACATTTCTGGAACATTATGTCTCAACTAATAATAGAAATTTTTAAGCCATAATCAATCAGAAATCTGCAGTAATATTAAGGAATCTATGATAGCCATGTAATACACCTATAAAATATATACAATATAATTTTAAAGGATTCAATAAAAAAAAGAGCAAGGCTGCTGAGGTCACAGAGACATAAAGGAGAAAGATTTTCTAGACTGGTTCATCACCATTCCTCTAATCTCTCCATCTCCACCTGACAGGCAACATTTCCTTCCTCCTTACAATTGCCTTTCCTTTTGTGCCTTGATGCTAAGCTACAGGACCAGAGGAAGAGTCATTCTCATTCAGCATAGTCCAGACTCAGGGCTGCAAAGGACTGAGGGGGTCTGAGAGACCATACAAACTACCAGGTGCCTTCAATGGGAGCAGAAATTGGTTTATGCTCAAAAGGCAAAAAAAAACCTCCTCTCCTGAAAACAAGTCACTCCAGCCTCAGTTTATGCCAAGGTCTGAGCTAACAGATCAAATAATTTATATGAAACACATGATTTACTTTGGTGAAAATTAACTACATTTGGCTTTTAATTCCTACAGATTTTTGAAAACTGTTGCAGCTGAAAGACACTGCTTTTGAGCACTCCTATTTAGGCAAAAGTCTAAATGCCCCAAGACCTTGACAAAGTTTGGAAGACCCTCCAAAATACAAGTGTGAATTCTAGATTTGCAAGATAGGAGGTACTACATGGAAGATCACATCACTCTATGGAAAAACCAAAGGGAACCCTTTTCTTCTGGGCAGTGTTTTGTTTTCTTGTGATACAATTGGAGTTGCTGCTCTCTAAAAACAACTCCAAAAACCTAAGCATGCCACATTGGCAAAAAGCTCACTATGCCACTTAAGGATACTGTATTTGGTCAAAATCCCTACAGCTACCAGATCCCTATAGCCAAGAAAAAAAGTCCATATTCAATAAACCTACAAAGTCATGGTTGGAGAAGCTGGAGCAAATCACCTCTTAGTTTCGTAAATGCCAGGTTCTTCACAGGAATGCCCAGTTCTTTATTTTGGAATGCAATCTTTGAGGGTTTTTTTTTTTATTTTTAATTATGAACTTGGAAATAACCACAGAATAAAATACAAGTTGATGCTGAGGTCTCTATAGCAACAAATCAATCAGAATTCAAACAGAAGAAAAAGTAAATGTAAATGTCTGATCAACTTCCTCTTCTGTAGTTTTTTTGTCTATAATATTTCCATTAGCTCTTTTCAGCTGCACCCTCTCTGTGAATTAACCTGGCTATGTACTTCAAGCAGGACCTTAGAATTCTTTCATGTCTTTGCTGTTGTTTCTTTCTTTTCCTGCCTGCACTTTTATATTTTGGTGTTTGGGTTCAGGAGGATTATATCTTTTCATGCTACTTTTTCTATTTTCATTTTCTTGTTTTTCCCCAGCTCTTGCTTAGATTTCCATGCTTTTCTTAAATATGTACTTAATTTCCAAAGAATTAAAATTAATGGATGGAAGTAGAGTTTAAGGAAGGGTTTCGGGGATTATATCAGGATGAATCACCTTGGAGAGGAACACTAAAGGTAGCTCTAAAATTAAGGCATTGGATGGATAATTTTTAATCACACATCTGTGGATAAGGTATTTATACAGTTACCATGGCCATTCATTTTCTGTCTAATCATGAGGGTACTTAAACTTCATTGTCTCCACTGCAATTTTCCCAAAATGATTAGAGATGAAAACTCAGGAATCAACAGAATATTTTAATCTAGTCTAGATTCAACAGCTTGACAGGCTTGAAACTATGCTGCTTAATATCAAATACTAAAGCAGAAATCTACCTAAGCAGAGAGAGAGCAGAACCCAGGACTCCTCTCCTTCTGGCAAGTGTCCTGATCACTGAACTACATATTTATGTTTCTCTGCTTGCCAGCTTTCTGTGTAACAGTGCAGTCACACCAGGAGGGGGACACTGATGCCTAGCTGGTTTAGTAGGCATGTTCCCAAGAGGCAGAAATACCAAATCAAAAGTGCTTCACTAGAAAGGATAAATAGGATTGAAGTACTGGAAATTCTGTGAGGATGATGACTTGACTACAAACTTGCTATAAAGAAGAGTTCTTCTGCTTTTATAGGTGTTTTAAAAGACAGCAATACCTGAAAGTCAGAGAGTGCAATGCATGCTTCCCAGGGAATTTAGCCTTTTACAGTGCATGCCTCAGTACTCATTGTAAATTGAATAATATCACTCCAGACAAATTTAGACTAAAGTCTAAATATGAGTGTGCTTATACACAAGTAACCTAAAAGATGCTGGCACAGCTTACAGGTGCTTCAAACAAACTTGTGCTGAGCTTTTGATTTGAATTTCAATTAATAAAATCAACTCCATGACTTCAGATCTCCATATTGCTTGAAGAGCAAGAAGCATCAGAATTCAACCATGATTCTACAAGCTGCCCCTACAGTTGCCTAACTACCAATTAGTTAAATGAATATTCGAGTACTCAGTTTGGTCTCATCTGTAACATGCTAGGATTTGAAATTCCAGTCGGCATTTCCCACATTTTCCAAAATTTCCTACATTCCAAATGCTTTGTGAATTTCCATTGGCTTAATAACCTTATTCTTCTTGGTGAATGTCATCTGTTTGGTAAATATCACCAAATGTCATGTGTTTGGTAAATAACATTAACTGTGTGCCTCAGCAAAACAGAGAGGTCAGACTATTTACATGGGTCTTAAATTGTTTACCACTTGTAGTACAGACAAGCCTGACTGTGCTACACTTAAGGGGGAAACATACAAGGTGCATGAGTAATTGAAAGTTTTGGCCATGAATTAAAGCATAAAGATTCTATAGGATACTGTCATAAGTCTTAAATGTCTAATAAGACTCCATAGGTAAGTTTTGGTCAGCAATCTCTGATGGGAAATCCAGGATATTAAAAGACTTTTAAAAGTCATTACTTTTGTAACTAGTTTTCTTTAGTAAAAGTCAGATAACAGCTGTAGTGAAGACTAATTCTTTTGTATAATCTGCTTTTTATTGGTAAAGCCAAGTACTCTGTAGGTGCTTGGCCAAGAAAATATAGAAAGATATTCAGGTGTCATTGGATGTAATTTTGAAGTTTACACACTTTTTTAGCCTGGCAAGCAAAAATATTTCACCCAGGATATTATGCATGCACAGGGCTGCCAAAAATATGTTTAAATGTTACAGATCTACAGTGCCATCTGGCTCAGCAGCTTTTCAGACACAGTCTAGAAACATAAGAGAAAGAGACACTGCTGGATATCTCATAAGAGATATCTATTATATCTATTTCCAAGGAATCAAAGATCTTACCTAAAATATAGCAGGCCACTGTCAACAGTAGCTGCCATATTTTCCATGATAATTAAGGAAAGAAATGATGAAGAGTCTTCATAAGCTCTCAGTAGTACAATGAATTCAGATGTGAATTATGGGTATATACATCAATATACTGACCCACACATGCCTTTGGGCTGGTCAGGGGTGACATGGCTCTTTACCATTTACAGGCCTAACATTAGAACTAACTGCACAATGCAAAAGATGAGAAATAAATACCAGCTATTTCTTAAAGGAAAAGACAAAATAAAGGAAACCCCAAATAAACCAGAAATCTGTCTGCTTAATCTGTTTCTGATTGATCCTTCTGATGCTCGAGATACTTCTAATTGCTCCACCTGTTCTACAGCTACCAGGTAGCATTTTATCAACTTTATAGCTTCACATTTGAGGTCATTCAGTAATACAGCCTGCCTCTAATTTTCTTCTATCAACAGCATTCATAACCTTTGCAAAAAAAAATTTCTAAGAGATAATATGTGTTTCAAGTGAAGAAAGTTTGAAAGGGAAAACTGGCTACTTGCTAATAAAAGCAAATGCTGCATAACAGCAGAAATTAAAAGTATAACTACTAGAAACTCATGAAGGTTTAATAGATTCATTTAATATTAGAACAGAGGAGGAAAAAAAGACCACAAAACAACCATATTCAGCAATATACTCAGCACATATAGCTACTTCTCCTGAATCCAGAGATTGTCAGCAGACCTTGTTTTCACAAATGCATTCATATTTTGTCAATAAATTTTCATTTCTTTAAAAATAAATAATTATACTAAAAGCCTGAATTTTATTAAAAAAAAATCTTAATACTCAGCATGAAAAATTCTTAGTGACTAAAGGTTAAGTAGTATCATGCCAGGCTATAAGCAAATTTTTATAATTTTGAACATTTTTAAAGAACTGTGATTTTAAGTCTTGGGGAAAGGCAAACCTAAAGGACATTCAGTGCTAAAAAGTAGCAGGAATTTTTGAATTGTTATAATCTTAGCCATAGAGAGAGAAAAAAAAAAATTGTGTCATTGTACAAAAATGAGATAGACTACACTAAAACTGACTGGCTAAGGATATAGTTACTTTTCAAAGTAATTACAGAATAACAGCACAGGGTATTATTTTGGGCAATACAAACAGTCCCTTCCCAGATGACAGTCCCAAAATGTCTGAATTTTGGGGGAGAAGCATTAAGAACCTTGTGTTTCTGCTGTACTAGGAATGATGCAGTTTATTAAAATAAATAAATTACCATCCATGTATTCTAACTGTCTGTCACCCACACAAGCTGATTGAGTAGGTGGGCTTGTTATAAACTCGGGAGGCAGTTCTCCTCCTGTCTGGCTTGCTTGGCTGTGTCTGTGCCAGGGCACCAAAGAATCTGTCACTGAGCAGAGGAAGCAAAGTCTCTCCTGTGTCACACACCTATAAATAGGCATGGATGTATATGTATGGGCATGTCTCCATGGATTTCATTTTCTAGTGCAAATAAACAAGCACATTCAAAATCCACTCCTGAGCATTTCTAACAATTAATTTTTGGCAATTTTCAAACAAGACAAGGGCAGTAGAATGCACAGCCTGTACTCTGTTTGCAGGCACATAAACTGTGTGCATGCCTGGCTGCTCCTCACTCCCTGCCCAGCTTACTCCAACTCAGTGAATGGGTTTTACATTTTCCAGGCTTCCACCTTCACTGGTAGAAATAAACAATATGCATGCTCACCATATATATGTGAAGTTATATTTTTATCTTGGATGTCAATGCAGAGTATACAGCACTAATCTGACACAATTAACAAAAAATATTTAAATAAGACACACAAAAAAGCCCCAAACCCATAATAAAAAAAAGTTAATGTTCCACAAAGTCATTGACCAAACAGACCTATAAACCAAACAAAAGAATTCAAAATCACTTCTCAGCTATCTTTTCCACAGATGCAGTAAAAAAGAAAAAAAAAAATCAATATTGATCCACAAGCCCTCTCTCCTGGCTCACAGGTGGAAAATTCAGCTGCAGCAGCCACTTGGGCCTCTACACTTGATGACTCTCCCTCTTTCCTACAACTATCTTATTAGAAGAATCTTGCCTGCAGCTTTTTTCAAGGGGTCAAAAAGAAATTTAATGTGATTATACTGGGGGAAACACAGCTCCTGAAACTCTTGCACATCAGCCAGGAAGCTCTTCTCTTGCTTATGGCAGCCTCTCTCTTACTCTGCCAGCAAGAAACACCCCTTGTCAGGGCCCATAAAGAAAGAGTAATCCAAGATAAAAACCTTTTCTTTCCTGTCAGGGTTAATGAGAAATGAAGCTGAAGTATTGTGCTGACAAGGATGAGAAGGCAATATTTAAATCAGAGCAAAACCTGGTACACAGTAGATGTAATTTGATTAAACAGGAATCTAAGTGATCAGTGTTAACAAGGGTCTGCTTTGTTTTCTGAGAAGCAGAGGAACGTGAAACAAACTCTTCCCAATTAAAAATGGGGCCAGACCACCTGCTGCTGCCTCCAGTGGGATGAGGGTGGCCTTCCCAGGGAGGGTGGCAGCAGCTGGCAGCCCTCCAGCTGTGCTGGGGACACGCATCCACCTGCGGGCACCTCCCAGCCCTGCGCGGGCACGTCCCCCTGCGCCCTGGGACACGGCAGCTGGCGGCCACTCTCTGTGCCTAAATTGCAAATCCACCTGCATGAAACAGAGCCTGCCCAGTGCCAGGAAACAGACAAAGCCTACACAAAGAGTCAGCCCTCAGAAGGGATAAAGCACCTCCTAGAGGAGAGACAGTGATTAAATAAAGTCCAGCAAATGATGCCAATAAACAAGTTTTCAATTATCAAAGGACGCCCAGGCAGCCAAAAAGAATCTGCTAAAAGCTGTAATCACACTATTCTACAGTACCCACTTCAAAAAGTAGAGAAACATATAATATATTTTGGCTGGAAAAGAACACATAGAGCAGACTATTTAAGAAAATTGCAACCTGCTACAAAAACAAGCTTGAGTGCCTTCTATTTAAGAGAGTGGGGCTGCATTTCAGATCCCATTTCTTACTTCAGGTGAATTATATCTCTGAATCAGACAGCAGTTATCTGTCTGCATATTTTACTTTGACACCATTATATCCTCCTGTCCTTGACCCCATCTGAGACTGACAATCTCTGGGGACTGCTAATGGGGCAAATTTTTTCCATGAATATGTTTGTAATTATAAATTAATTTACTTGGGCCACACTAATGTAATTTGTGTATTTGCTTTCTGAAAAAAAAACTTTTTCATTTGGGTATTGCTGGCTTGAATGTTTACTAAAGTAAATTCCAAGTATGTAGCCAAAGGTATTAGGATTGGAAAGAGGCTTTTAAAGTGTACTGCAGTGTGTCAGTGCATTTATATTTGCACAAGACAAATTATTCTTACTCAACCGGCCAAGGAAGAGAGAGAAATTTGGAGATTTCTCGGCCAGACATAATTAACCAATACAGCATGAAGAATAGGTGCTGAAAGCAGAAAATCTCTTGGTAATGAACAAAACCAGTTTCATGTGTTATCAGCTGGTATTCCAACAGCTTTTTCAGACTGGATAGATTCAAAGATGAGATATGGTCATCCTGACTATGCACTGAGTGGAAGCCTGTGCAGAAAAAGTCTCCTAAGATAGGAGCTCAGAATCTGAAACATTTACTTCTTTTGAAAGACAAATCTATATTTGCACATACACTGTGGTACAGCAGACCTCCTGAAGCATCACAAACTAACAAAGGTTTTTATCTGACCTGTTGTCTCACAGTATTGGGTCCTTGGGAAGACCAAATCTGAATGTGGCTTTGAACACAGAGCACAGGGGACTCTGAACAACTCTTTTTTTCCTAACTAAAGTACTGTTCAGTTCTCAAATTATTTTGCTTTTAATTCTATGTTCATGCAACAGCAGACTAAGAGTAAATTATTTTGTTTGGTTTGCTCTTTTAGTAATTTGCCACATTGAAAAATAAAAAGTACATATCAACTCAACAAATTAAAATCAATTGTGGTTTAATAATTTTCCCTTTAGCCAAGACCATTAGCATGGCACAATTAAGTAAATGCTAAAAGCTAGAAGAGGAGTCTGCAAGGCAGAGCTTCCATTCCTGCTGCTGAGCAGCAATGGAGGAATTCCTAGGAAAAAAAGACCCCAGTACCTTGCCCTGACTGATTGACAGAGCATGAGCTTTCTTCTGTTGCTCCCACCCAGCCTGACCATGTACTCACAAAGCAAATATCTGCCTAGAGTGTTTTCTGTGTGCAGGATCACAGAAAATGAAACCACCCTCTTCCTGCATATTAGCAGCCTCTCCCAGACTCCCATGGAAAGAGGCCAGGGCATCAAAACCAAAAAGCCTTGCAGAAATCCAAAGCAGTGTTTTCAGCCAATTTTTTCCAGCATCATAGCTATTTAAGGCTTGAAAACTGGTATAAGTGTGCTTTTTACTACATGATGCTGATTTGAACCTCTTCAGCCTGCAAATTAGTCTGAGTTCTTCCAGATCAAGTTTTAGTATTACTTCACATGTGAAGGCAAGATGCACAACACTGCAAATTCTCTTATGCATATTTAGTGTATTTTCCCAGGTCATTTGTGAGGAAATGTGAAATTTGTGAAATTTCCTCAGCTTTGAGGAAGTCTTTAGTTTTTCTATGTTACTGAAATTGATTTGCACTTCACTGCTCTCTTAGACCCTTAGGGGCATTAGCATGGACTCCACCATCACTCCAGGTATTCTATGATCTTGATGTAACATGTTGTGCTTCCCATAACTTGTGAATTGTATTTAAGAGGACTACAGTGCATTAAGTGACAGGTTAATTTAAGCAGAGGATGTTCTCATTTGAACTGCTGGAGAACTAAAATGTGTTTTTAGGCATGGTTAAACTCAAAGCACATACTGATGCTATATCTGGCAACCAGAGTAAGCAAAAATTTTCCTTGGCATTTTATTTATCAAACACATCTTTACAAGGAAAAAGAAAGATCTCAGCAGGCACAAATAATTATAATTTTTTCATGGGAATTATTGTGCCCATTTGGAAAATATCATTTTGCATAGGAGTCCCCCTAAAAGGAAATGCACTCATGCTAAGAAACTTGGACACGATGAGCAAAACATTTTCTGGTGTATAGGCTAAAAACATTGCTGTGACAGGTTAGTGTTGAGCAACTCCAAACTCAGCCTCACCAATGCTGCAAGGATTTCCTCAGCTGTCACAGTCTAGAATCAGATTCCTTTCCATGGATTTTGTTGTATGCTGACAAATCGACTCAGCTAAGAACTGTATTTTAAAGAACTATGTTAACTATGTAAAGAATTATGTTTACCTACCTTAAAAGTATTATTTTCATAAAATATGGCCCTTCATAATGGAGAGAGTCAAGCTTTTGCCTCTCACTGTTCCATGTGTATGCTGGGACAAACATGAGTCATGGGAATATTCCTCTGGGACAATTCCAATGGGAAAATGCTCTCAGGCATTCAGACAGACTCTGGTCCATATTTCTTAGGTCACAGAAATCTAACAACAGGGAATTGATCTGTATGCATTTTCCCTGAATCCCAGCTCTTCCAGGTTTACTGGAAGGGAACAAAACACAGGCAAACAGCAGAGTATGGCTAAAAACTCTGCTCAAAAAGCCAAGGGTAAGAACTCTATCACAGCCCTACTGAAAGCCTGTGATAGCCATTCCACCCAGTCAGGGCAGTATTTGCCTTCCTTCACCATCAATTATCATTTTCCTGGAGGCTGAAGGTAAAAGGCTATTCTGCACTTAGTTTTATCCTTAAGTGTTTGTATTTCCCCATCAGGTAAATTTGACATCCTGCATAGGCATAGCAGGGCACAGTTATCTTTTTCTGGGCTAACCAGTGGAAATTTCTAGATCACACATTTATTCATAAATTGCAATATGATGCTGTAGTCTTTAAGATACATGAACAGATTTGTAAAATACATTAGTTACATGTAAAGGAACAAGTAAAAATTCAGTGCCCAAATATATAGCTCTGCAACAGTTTGTACTTAATGTATCAAATCCTGGAAAATTGAGCATGGTGCTCTGTATTAAACAAAAGAGTTTACTGCAGAATTTATGATTTAAACTTGGAGGGGTTTTTGTTTTGATTTTTTGGTGTGTGGGTGAAGGTTTTTTGGGTGATTTTTTGGGGGTTTTTTTGGTAGACCAAAATAGATGTAAATTATGATCTTAGAATTTTGTGAGCTTATTGGCACGAGATACTTTAAATATGTAACCATAATTCCTGAGGGAAATGTGTTAGTACTAGATGACTTTGAAAATCATCTGTCACCTTTGGGAGTCCTAAAATAGGATCTGAATTCACCTAGAAATCCATTTCAGTTGTGTGTGCTGGTTACCTGAAAAACCAGAATGTTATTGAAATTTTCTTCTCATATGCTTCACTGCATGATTCATGCATAGAATTACTGTTCATCAGCATGGGCTGTGTCTGCAATGGGATTCCTGCTTGTTATCCAGCTGTGAGAAATGCACAAGCTGTAAAATGAGTTAGGGAAGGAGTGAGAGACTGAAACCAATGTAAATGAAAGTACTGAAAAAGGAACAAAAGTGTAGTACTACTTATAAAAGGAAACAGCACCAGTCATGGATAATTTAGGGTTAGGATCTAACAATCATGTGCCCTCCAAATCTCTTGACCTCTTGGTGTAGATGGCACTTTCTCAGTTCTGAAACTTTGATTTGTTTTCAGGGATACTTCTCCATGAGAAATCTTGCCTGTGTGTTAACAGACAAGTTTTTCCTTTCAGCTTGGCAATTTTGCCATTTTATTCCTTGTACAGAAGTAACCTCAAAATTGATGCAAAAGATGATCCAATTCCAATCTCAGTTTAATACTACACTACCTGTATCTTATGCCTGTTATGTCCTTTGAAGAGAATTTATAGAAAGTGTTTATTTAGTTAATGAAATGAAGGTTAGAAAGTTAAGTTAAGGAAATTCCCATAGTTTTCTAAATTCCAATGTTTGCTAAGAAATTACTGACCCCAAAAGTATCAAATAATCATAGCTATAAACACCAAACTTGTATACTGCCAACTGTACTTACACAGAAGCTAAGATACAGCTTTCTGACTTACTCAATACTTGAAACTTTATTATTTATTTTGAGAGAATGTGTGTATGAGTGCATTCTGCAGACTACTTGACAGTATTTGTTCACTCCAAACTATAAACATATTATGAATTGTGAAACAGGAAAAGACTGGCTGCTGGCAAACTACCAACTTGTAACTTCTAAGAGACCAAGATATGATCTCTTCTTGCAGGGTAGCAGCTGCTGTGATCACAATTTTTATTTACAGAGAAGAAATTCTTTTAAAGATTTATGCTTTAGAAGAAAACAGAAGTATGTAAAACAGTGTTAAGATTTAAAGTAAGGATAACTGTCTATCATTTTGTTACCAAGGTTTTAAATCAGTAGTCTTTCTCTTCCTGCAAACCTTTGATTTTAAGTCTATAAAAAGAATTCTTGAAAATCTTTAGAAATATTCTATGTTCTCAAATACAGTGAAGAATTTCTGCAACTGAGAAATGTTTCCAGCACATTTTCTTCCTTGGAAATTTAAAAACCCTCAACTTTGCCACCTCTTAAATGCTTTAATGCTTCTTTAGGGTGTTGTTTAAAAATATTGGCTGCTCAAAAATGCTATTCAGTAAATTGTGAGATGTCTGTAGCCAATAAATAAAATACAAACAAAAGGGCTTTTATCAGATCATCTTAGTACACAGATAAAATAAACAGCGTTAAGACATTGTGAATTTCAGTTAATTCTCAACATTTCTGTTGCAAAATTTTTCTTTAATTTTTTTTCTTTGAACAGAATTGATAAGTTTTTATCTTTAAGGGCCTAATGATAATATATTTCTTCCCAGTTATAAGATGATGTATAAGATAACATAGCAATTGGTAACTTGCCATTCATCAACACATGAATGACATTTCTTTGCCCATATAGAAACTTTAGAAAATCCATATAGAAACCCATACATAAGTTTTAGAAATCTGCATTTTAAAGCAACAAAATTTTATCTAGAAACAGTGACCCCATCAGGTATATTCGCTTTTGAAAATTTGAGACAAAAAATTCCATAAACCAAAATCATGTATAAAACATTGTAACCATAGATATCATCGTTGATCTCTTAACAATAAAATGCTTTATCTGTCTTGTATTGCTTCATCTAGTAATAACTAAATATTCCTGTCTAGCAATTGTAATTATTTTACTTTTCTTTAAATATGAGGCTCCCTTGAGGTGCTGCCATAAACCCATATGGCTAAACTACTGAGAACAGTTTCCCCAAATAATCACTGATGAATGATCTGCCAGTCTTTGTGTATGTTTGAAATATTTTTGTTAATTACTTGGAAAGCAATACCTTGAGCACTTTTCCTTACTCTCTCCAGATAATTGTACTGAATAATAAGAAGCATCATTACTATAAATAAAAATCCACTTTCCCTTGACACCCTTAAATGTCTACATTTCTTTTGTGCTGAAAACTAGGGCGGTGGTAGGCTATGATATTTTTCTTGTTCCAGATCCGAGTCTTATTTTTAGATACGTTATTACTGCTGAGGAAACAGAGAAGCTCTGCAGAGTGTTTGTGTACCACAGTTACATATTTTTTCCATCTGGGGAAAAAAAAAAAAAGATTTTCCTCAGCCTCCTTTTAACATATGGAGTTTGTCACATCAATCATTGGTGGAGAACATGTAGTGGCATCCATGTCATGTGGGTGACAGGGCTGTTTTACATAGTATCAGGATTTTAGATTCATGCTTTCCCAAGCTACAAAGCACAGACACTCTACTTAGCAATATCATAGTTCTTCCAAAGAAGAGCTGTGTTTTGTCAAGTATTTTCATCAGAGAGATGTAAAAATGTTATAAACGATCCCTAAGTAATAATCTAGGTACTTCAGCATGCAGTCTTTCTTTAGCTTGTATAATAAATTCGAGCTGGGTGCTTAACAGATATGGGGATCACGGTAGGGGAACATTTCCCTTGGTGCCTACAGTCATATAGAAACCATGTCTTGCTTTTGTGTGTGGCTGTGTAGAGGCCCAGCCAGCAAGGCAACATTTCAGAGATGATCAACAAATTTGAGGTCTGCAGTCAGTGGCATTCACCAGGGGTCTTTACTGGGTCTAGTCCTATTCAGCTGGTTTATCAGCAAGCTGAACAAAGTGACAGAATGCACCCCCAGCAAGTGTGAAGCCCATGACACAGGGGGAGGAGCAGAGCTGACACCCCTGAAGGCTGTGCTGCCATTCAGTGGGACCTGGGCAGGCTGAGGGTTGGGTGAGAGAAACCTAACGAGGCTCAACAAAGACAAATCTGGGTCCTGCACCTGGGGAGGAATAACCCCAAGCAGCAGTGAGGGCTGAGGGCTGACCTACTACAGAGCAGCTCTGCTGAGGAGGACCTGAGAGTCGTCATGGTTGGCATGGATGACAAGTTGAGCCAGCAGTGTCTTTGCAGCCAAGGGAGCCAGTGGGATCCTGGGGTGCATTGGGAAGAGTGTGGACAGCAGGTGGAGGGAGGTAGGGAGGTGGTCTTTTCCCTCTGCTTGGTCCTGGTGAGGCACATCTGGAGTACAGTGTTTGATTCTGGTCTCCAGAGATCAGGAAAGACAAGGGGTGGAGCCAGAGAGATGATGAGGGGTCTGAAACATCTCCCTTAAATGAAGAGACTGTGGGAGCTGGTCCTGCTTAGTCTGGAGAAGAGAAGGATCGAGGATCAATCATACAGATCCTAGTGAGGATCTCATCAATACATACAAATATCTCAAAGGCAGGGGGCCCAGACTACAGTGCCAGACTCTTTTCAGTAATGTTCAGGGACAGGATGAGGAGCCATGACCATAAACTTAAACTCCAGACATTCTACCTCAACACGAGGAAGAGCTTCTTTACACTGAGGGTGTCAGAGCACTGGAACAGGCTGCCCAGGGAGGTTGTGGAGTCTCCCTGTCTGGAGATATTCAACACCTATCTGAATGAATTTCTGGGTAACCCGATTTAGGTGACCCTGCCTTGACAAGGGGAATCGGAGTAGATGGTCTCCAGACATCCCTTCCTACACTATTCTGTGAAAGTTTATAAAAAAATCTTGTCCCATTTATTTGCCCTTCAATTTTAAAAAGTGATTGCATTATATCTCAAGCCCCAAATGTATCACAGTGGACCTTTTACAGTCTGCCACTTTCTTGTTACTGCTCACCTATTATCACCATTCTTATGGCTCCTTCCCTATACAAAAAGGATGCCAGCTCTGTAGTATCCCTGCTCTCTTGTCTGCAGGCACCATAATATTGTCAGCAATTAAAATTTACCCTGGTAAGGCACTTACTGCCTGTTACTGTTCAGTACATTGGCTTCTTGACCTCTCTGCAAATAGCTAGATAACTAATTTAGGGTATAAATGGCTGTGATAATTATAATTCAATTTAATTTCCTTTCAGTAATTCACACACAGATGTTTTGATAGCACTGAAACTATTAGCTGAAGAGACCACACACTGTACAGTGCCTAAAAATTTAGCGCTGTGTCCTAGAGGACTTAGGCAGGATATGAATGCAAACCTGCAGTTTCTGAAGATTATAATTTCTTAGAGTGGAATCCTAAGAAATCCTCAAACCTCATCCCAATAGGAGACTCAGCCATGAAAACCTGAATTTTGATGTTTAATTTTTCAATATTAAACAGTGCAAATATTTATAAGGCACAGCAGTGCCTAGTATAACATAGTAGCATAATGGGTAAGCAAACCTGACTTGTTGCCCCTCTTGTGAAAAACCTGCCAGGACAAATTCCTGTCTATTTCAACTCTTTGTCCTGCTCTAGTCAATGTTTTCTAGGTCAGAGAGGTATATTATATTATATATAATTATAAATATAACACCACCAGTGAAATTAGCAGTGTTCATCATTCCCTGCATGCTTTTTAACTATGAATTCAGTAGATAAACCCTTACATTAGGACAATGTGATTTAATGCCCTCTTGCTTGTGAGAATTCAAAAAATTTATCCCAAGAAATTCCCTATTCTTAGTGGGCATCCTCCAGTACTGAAGCTGCATCTATTACACATGGGCTAAAATATTCATTCAGGAAGAGAAAAATCTTCTTGCTTTTTACTATAATACTGACAGTGAGGTGCTCCTGGTTTTTTTGGTGAGAGGGTTTCTTTGAAACAGGCCTATGTCTGCAAAGCTCTGCTGCCTGAATGCAATGCATTTCAAAAAAAAAGGTAATTTTTGAACTGGTTTCAAGATCTACCGTCTTTGCAAATTAACACCCAGCAACAGCAATCCCTACAATAACAAATTTCCAGCCAGCCAGTATGAGCAGCAAATTAAGTTTGTCCCACAGAATTCAAAATTGTAAGGGAAAGCAAAAATATAGTTTATCACTCCCAGAGACACAAGCAAAAATTAAGAAGTCATTGTCATTCGTGTCCCTGTTGGGTCTGATGACAACATTTGACAAAGCACATATGTCATTAATGTCCAGGATAAGGAATGTATTCCTGTGACAGGACTTACTGGCATTAATGCCCCTGTAGGACTCTGCTAGAAAAGCAAGTTGTCACTGCTGGCTCTGAGTGTCCCTCTCAAAGGAAATGTATCACTTTGCTTTTAGAATGAGACAAATAAAATAAAGCACCAAGCATGACACAGAGAAAACCAAGGAACCTCTAAAGCATGCAGAGTTTCGTGTTCCTTCCATGGGACTGATACAAAAAAGGATCAAATGACACAGATGTCTGATAAAAAGCAAGGCAAAGCCACTGTGAAGAACATGCCTATGGCAACCATGACAGGGGAGCACCTTTTGTTCATAGCTTGCAAATTTTGTGAGCACACAAGCACATAAATGTAGAAACTTCAAGTCTGTCTACATAATGCATTTTAGATGGTTTTCCCTGCTTGAAGAAATCGTAAATAAACTGTCTGTAAAGGTGATTTGTATCCCTGGGTATAACTGTTTCATTGGGCTTCTGGCAGCAAGCAATTGTTTGTCAGATGTGATGCTCATAAGACCCTTCACTACAGTGATACTAGCAATTGCCTCTATAATACTTAACACATAAAACAAATTACAACAATATCCTTAAGATTAGCATATAAGTAATAGTGCTATATAAAAACTCATAAAAGCAAAATGTATGGCTACAATAACCATATTAAAACAACCATAGTTCTGCTTTAAATAACCATATGAGCCATGTTTGTAAGATATTACAGTATTTACTGGTTAAGCATAAGAAAAAGGCTATTGCTGTCATCTTGGAGGGAAGAAATGGATTCCAGTTTCTGTCTTTCCTGTTGGTTTTGGAGGGCTAGCTCATGACAAAAGTCCAACAGAACCATCTAAAGTGCTTCAATAATACTTCGGTGGTTTTAAAAGAATTAAAACACTTTTTTTTTTATGCATCCTTTTTCTTTTTTGGGTGATTTTTTTCGGGGGGTTTCTTTGTTTCTTTTCCAAACGGGTATAATTGTGTGTTATAGACAACAGAAGAATATGATATCATTAATTGAACAGTTAATAACCTCAGAGGACTGGACAGCTGGACTTTTGGACCACACTGGTGACTTAAAAAGTCAAATTGATAATAATGCTAAGTCAAATTTACACTGATGCTGAACTGGCCTAGAAAAATTAATCAGAACAATATATGCCTTTTAAACAGTGACAACATTTAGGGAATGGGAAAAGTAAAATGCAGAATGGGTTCCTCTGAATGAGCACTAGACAAGACTAAACATTGAGGAGATTTTTCTGTGTGTGGACATGTGAAGAGAAAATCCTTGCTTTGTCACAGTACTGGTGCTTCCAGTCAGTTTTGGAGTTACATTTTTCACTTGGCAGCTGAAGTGCTGAAATCCAGTGAAAATGAAAACCAGCAGAAAGATAATGTTTCTGAGACCAATAAATGCTAAAGGAAAAAAAAAGGATCCCTAGAGGTGAGAACCAATTAAAAGGCCTTTTGCACCTCCACTGGGGTGTTCAGGGATAGGGCATAGGTGTGTGGAGCAATTGTAGAGAAGACCCTCGGGAGCAGTGCAGCCTGCTGTCTCCTGTGCTCCCCAGCCCCTGCCCTTCCCACGGCATGGCAGCTGCCCCAAGGCCAGTGCACTCCCAGCTGGGGAGTCTCAGGATATCCTGGAGTCCTGCCTCAGCACAGTGACCCACTAACAGACAACCAGGCAGAGCAGAGCCAATGAAAGAAACACCAGTCATTTTTCATTTGCCTATGGACAGGCAACTTATGATCATACTCCGATGATTGCTTTCTATTGAATGAATCACCTTCTGACCCATTCTGCTCAGTCATTTTCATTGTACACTAAATTCCGTTTGCCATGTCAGACCCTCAATTTTATCAGATCCACTAACACAATTTTCCAGAGCAGCGGCATTAGCTCAGCTTCCTCATTTTGTCTCTAGTGCTTTGTAGTTCAATTTGTAGGCGGAAATAAAGACTTGTTGGAACTTGTCTCCTGCCCCCGAGGGTAATCTTAACCCAAACCCAAGGGCAGAGTCTGGGCCCAACCTCCAGGCTTTTCCTCCCAAGAGGTGATAGATACATCAGCTGATGATCCATATAAGTCTTATCACTATCACTGAATAAAAAGCAATTAGCGCTATCAAAAGAAGATTTCCAGCATTGAGAGATTCAGATACCTGAAAAAGCAGCATGCTGTTTTTCTTCCTGATAAAAATGGGAGGAGAAAACACAGTCAAAAAGCCCCAAAGCCTCAAATGAACAGAAAATTAAAAACCAGCAAATGAAAATTGAAATACATTTGATTTAAATAATTTCTGAATCCTCCTGCAGATTCGTATTTAGCATCTATATACATCTTACAAAAACTAGAAATTCTTCATTTTTCAATGTGAAAGACAAAAAAGCATCAATTTTGTACAGAAAAGGGGATTCATACCTTTTATTCCTCCCCCCTCCAAGATGAAAGTTTTAGATTTGCTTAACACAAAGTAGCCTGTCCCAGCACTGGCATTACTTTAGTCAGAACACTTGCCTCAGCATCACCTAAAGCAACTTCGTTGAGAATTAACCATTTCCAAGGCCTCAGAAATACTTACAGGACAATTTCAAGAGACTAGGAGCTCAGGTCATGACTGTGTCGTCAGAATAAGAATGAACATTGCACTCAGTGCACTGGCTTGTCAGTTCATTTGCACAGATCATAAATAACAATGGTCCAAGCAGAGATCCCTGAGGTACTTCTGTAATGACATCCATTAAATCTGACATGATGCTGTTTAATAACACAAGCTGTATGTGCCCTCCTAAGTAGCTAGCACCCAGTTAATTACAGATGATTCCATTCCTAATCCACTCAATTTATCCTATAAACGAATATAATTTATGAAATAGACAATAAAAACAAATTTAAATGCACTCCATACACATTCCCTGGAAACAACTTGCATTTAATCTGCAGCGTTTAAAAACATCCGATTTTCTCTTTCTAAATTAAGCATTCAAATGTTATTCTGCTCAGGAGTCCCTTATTTTTCCTGTGGCAACTAATACAGCGTCCAGTCTTCATGCTGCTGAGCACCAGCAAGGGGTGCTCCGTGGGAGCACACCCAAATTAGATTACTGGTGTTCAAACTGTGCCTCTCCAAGGCCTGCAACACAGATCCTGGGTAATCTGCAAGTCTGAGCAGGGCAAGCCTGGCTTTGGCCGAGTCTCACTGGCTCTGGATGCAGTCTGTGCTGCCACACTTCTCTCCAGGGAACAGGGAAAAACGCTGAAGGAACATTCTGGTGCTAAGAGGGCATCAATGCTTCTTTTGGAGATGAGGAAAGGAAGCTGACGTGATTCCCAGTGACAACCAGAAAGTGTGAGAGAGAGAAAAAGGTGAGAAAGAGAGGGAGATCGAGACACTGCTTTGGCTTGCTCTCTCACTTAAGAATGAAGGGAGAGTAGGATGTCTCCATGGCAACCAGCAAAAAAGCATGGAAAAGCAGAGAGCAACAATGATTATAATAAGATTAGAAGAGGTCACACAGATCATCAAATAGTCCCCCATAATCTTAAGCAATCATATAAAAATAGCTGCTTAGTCTGGAAGTTCTCCATGGAACAAAAGCTCCATATCCACACACATCATAAAATTCTTCATGATTTAGGACTTATTTCTGTAGGTAAAAATCTCAGGTAAAAATAAAATAAAATGAAATGCATTATAGTCTGAAGTAAAGGAGATTCAGAGAACAGGTATCCTATATCTTTGTGACAGGAAGGAATTTACTGGATCTAGAAGGCAATTTTAGGACAAGCATCTCACTTCCTGCTGTTGAGCTAGGCTGGCACAACAAACTCCACACATCTGACCTAAACAGTCTGATCTGCAGGAGAATTACTACATGATACCAAAATTAGGAACCACGTCAACCCTCAGGATATAGGCAAAATGCATCAGTGAGATTTCTAACACCAAAAGGAGCACCACATCACCTCTTGTGCATGAATCTTGTCTCTGACACTGCATCAGTGTGGGCTGGTACAGAATGCACACGTTTCTTAAAGGGCTATCAGTGAAACTGAAAACAGGCAATTGGGCCCCCACACACCAGGCTTTAGTGCAACACTCAATTTGCTTCCAGAAAATGGCCAGAAATCACAATGAGGAGTAAAATATAATGCTCCAAAGAAAAGGAATATTTTAGTTCTCTTACTAGTGGGTGGATAAAATTTTTTTGGAAGACAGAGGAGGGACATATTCACATGCTTCACCATTAGGCCAGAGAACAGGAGATAAATCTAGATGCTACTGTCTAGACAGAATAAAATAAAGATATCAGTCTGAAACTGAATGATGCTCCACACCTTTAGAAACATGCTGAGTCGTGTCATTTGCCTCTGATATTGGGAGGAAACTAGTGAGGGAGACAAAATTGTTTGTACTCTAATGCACTTACATTTGTTAGACACCAGTGACTTTAAATTCCCAAATACAGTTTCATGGTTATATATTGTTTTCAATATCACACTGATCTAAAAATCAGACAACGCACAGCATAAGTCTCCACCAAACTAACACTGACCTGAGCTGCAGTTCAGGGTGAAAATCTGTAACTGATGCCTGTATGCTCCATGTGACTGGGAATAGGAAATAAAGACACTTTTCTTATCTATATTCCTATCCATCACACCTTTATAGAAAAGATACTTCTTGTTTTGGAACTGTGTGTTTTATGAGATCCTGAAGAATTCCAGAGCCCAAATAAATAAACAGAAAATTCAGGTATATTATATATGCATTTGTAGAATAGATTTTGAACTGGCTCTCTTACATTGCATGATGATTTGTGCTGCATTTTGTTTCTGCTGCAACTGTTTTTTCAAGAATAGGTTACGTCTAATTGGGCAATTTGCATACCCTTTGTGCCTGTCACATTGCTACTTGTGACACTTCCTTCAGGAGGAACTTGAAAGTGCAAATTATACTCACGTTGTAATTTCTGACTGCAGGACACTACAGAAAGGCAGCTTAGCTGAAAGTCTGAAACCAGTATGCATAAGATACAGTTTTCCCACTCTTGTGTGAAGTGCAGCTAAACTTTATGGCTGCTTTACTCCAGAATGAGATAATCCACATGGCAGACTCAATTTCAGCTATTTGCCTTAACCTTCCTAAGTCCTTCTACAGACATGGACTTAGTTTGTGTTTTCCCAACTCTGCCCTTCCTTCCTCTGCAGGTAACAGTCTCAAGCTTTTTTTCTATGTTAACTATTTGAATCTCCATTCCTGAAGCTGTTTTCTTTCTACTGATACTTTCTGCAGCTGTGGCAGATTGCATTGTTTTTCCTTTCCTATCGAAGGGCAGGGGGTGATATCCAACATGTTAGCTTCTTTTCAGCATGCCTGGCAGCAAGGCATATGTGCCTCTGCCTCCCACACTATTTTCTCCATCCCCTGTATTACTGTTTGTAACAGATGTTTTCTCTGGCCTTTGCTTCTTCCTGTCTCAGTGCCCCTTGATTCCACTGGGACATTTGTACCCTGCCATTTTGAAGTCTCTGACAGTTTCTTCTGCCAATACTAATGCCATTATATGTGCTAACAAATATATCCTACACACGTACAGGCATCTGTGATACGTGTCCCAGCCACTATCATTGCACAAAAGGCTTATGACTACCCCTGGGTTAGGGCCAGGGAAGTCCAAGGAGAGCATCTTTATCCCATTCATGCTTTATATGAGCCCTGGCATTACCCCTCAATGTTCATCGCACTAGAGTTCTTAATCAATCCTACACCGTTTATTAAGAAGGAACTTTTTCACCTCTTTTCTAATATTTTTTTCAGTAAGGAGGAAATTTTTCCAATTCCTCAGTGGCTAAGCAAGTGATGAGTCCACTAATGAGGGGCAAAAGCAGGACGCATAGCATGCCTGGATAACGAGAGAAGTGCTACGCCTTATCTTTCCCTTACTTTAATAATCTCTCTTTAACAGAAAAGCACATAGTTCAATACACAGCCTTGAGCTTTAAACTTCTGCTTGTCCTACAGGGGATTTCCTGCCCTGTCGGGTGAATTCCACTTAATAATACTGAATTCCTCTAACAGAACAATCCCTTCCTGTGGGAATTTATAGACTTCAAGACTGTTTATTATATTTTAACTGGTGATTTTCCCTGTAGCTTCAATTGTATTTAGTTTAATTGCACAGAAAATGTTTATTCCCTTCTTATATTTTTCTTTCACAGTCTCAGCTCACTTCTACTTTTCCCACAAAGAGAAGCAAAGTTACTTTTAGGTCGTATTATCTAGCCAATATGCACTTAAGGATGCACTTAAACCCCCCCACAGAGAGGTGTTATTTGCAAAATGTATTACCTTTTCTTTTCTTCAAACACTGTGTGTAATCTCTCCCTTGCTCGAGTCTCTCCAGTGTGACATAGGTAAATTTCACAATAACAAAGCAAGTTCAAACACTACCTCACTGTACATTATATGCCCTCTGGGAGACTTTACCTCATATGTGGTTATTTTGGACCCCTCACAAAAAAAGCACCACAGCTCTACAGAAATAAATACGTGTACCAGTTAAATAATATTTTGCTTATACTAGAATAAGAGATCCAGAGGCATTTTAATATTAAATTAATATTTCCAGGCAGCCTAAGCAGCAGACCAGGGTTAGCAAACCTATGGCTCCTTAGCTGTGCTCAATTTACCAGCAGTTCACACAGTCCTAGCTCTCAGATACCTCAGGTAACCAGCAGCAGATCCCAGGAGCTGCTGGATCATGCAACCTCGCAGGATGGAGAAGAAACAAAACCACGAAGGGGAAGTACTGAACCCAGCGCCCCTAATTCACCCTGGGGCCTCAGTGGCCACCTAGCCCAGATCCTGACACAGCCATCCCCATCTCCAGCTGCCAGACACCAGCAGCTCCAGTTTCATGTGCCACTTGTTGTTGATTCCAAGACATTTCCAGCTGCTGGCTTGTGCAAGGAGCGCAGGTACCTGGAACCCGAAGGTTCTCTTTCTGCTGTACAGATTATGGCACACAGAACCTGGGCAGGTACAAAGCACAGCTGCAGGATCTCACCCTGCTGATAATGTTACCTCAGGGGCTTTTACAGAAGGTTTTGACTCAGACAGTCTGCTGAGAGGGGACACCTGACCAGGCCACAGTGGGAAAGAGTGGAGTCATGGGAATTAGTTGTATGCTAATAGAACCATCCTATATTTGGTCAAGTTTCCAGTTCTTGTTTCCAGTTGGCTCCAAGCCTAGTTCAGATAAGGTCTATCCTGAGTGCACGTTGTGACTAGACCTGTGTCCCTATGCCTGGCAGAGTGTGCCCTGCCCCTGGGGGCTTTGGAATCTAGTCTCTGCTCCTGCACCACGTTTGTTATTTTCATTATTAGAGTTCTTATTTTCCTAGTTCCATCATTCCTGTCCATCTTTATTGGCCAGTTCCTGTCAGCTAAGCTGAGCTGGGGGTCCTGAGCTCCTACAGCCCTGCCCTGAGAGTGCTTCAGTTAGGGCAGGAGAGCAGAGCAGAGCAGAGCATGCATGAGGCAAGACAGGATGGGAGTCTCAGGCTGAGGGAGATGCACTGGTGTGTCCTTTGTATTGGGCTAGTCCTTAGGGCTAAGAGAGTTTGTGATAGGGCACAGCATGGCCCCATAAACAGATCTTACTGCGAGGCTTTTTGGATCTAATCTTACCCATTATTAATTTAATTTTGAAAATATTTTGTTTCCATAAAAAAAAGTGAGTTCAAGGAAAATATTTACATAACATAAAGTAGTGTATTAGAAGTGCAATTAGTGCTGTAATGCAAAGTGAAAAAGGTCCTCATTCTCTTTTCCATTCCACATGTAGAAATCTGATTTAAATTAACTAAGTTAGAGAAATTTCTTTGGCACTGGTAATGATAGTGGCGCCCTGGAAAATGCTAAGATAAACTCTGAAATGTTAAGCCTTGTGTTTTACCTGCGTAAGTAGCATAACTGCCAGCTGAAATGATTGTTTAATGATTAAAATAATTATTGTATAATCTTAAGAAGAACAATGAGAAACTGTATGTTCCTAGTCTAAGGTGGCCATGCTTGGCTGAAATCTATGTATACTATAGAACAATGTAAGTTTAATAATTAACATGAAAGTTATATAACGATAGAATATAAAAGCATATCCATCCCGAACCTATGTCAGAGTCAGATTTAGGTCTTTACCCCTGGCACCCAGAGCTCTTCAATAAAAGCACCTGCATATAATCATTTCTCGTGATTATGTGTTCCTGAACGCTAACAGTAATATTAAAGAGAAGGATTCAATCATATATGATTTACATACATCTAGAAATAGATATGATAAGCACAAATGCATCACAGTATTAATTTTTACTTATATTGCACTTTATATTAGAGTTTTCTTCTTTAAATACATTCAGATGATAAAAAAAATCTAGTAAGAAATAAATATGTAGGCTATCGAATGAAACATATTTGAATTTCTGCTTAGACACTTTAACTTTTAGTTGAGACCTCAATCAAAGCCAAAGATCTAAAAATCCACGTACTTCAAAAGACATTACTTTTTGATACTGATACTGTAGCCTGGGACAGTCTTTGAGGTATGTTACTGAGTTCTCTGATGATATCTGTTGAAATACTGCTGGTAGCCAAACATTTGCACAATGCACAACATGAAACGGATTTTCTTTTTTCTTAAATGCATTTTTATACCCTGGCAGTTTGTTAAAAAGGAAAGAAAATCAAAAGTAAACCTTACTAGACCTGATAAACAAATCACAGCAATCTCATAAAAAGGTTAACACATAAATTGTTATAGTACATTTTTTTTCTTTAATCTCAGTGGTAGTACAGAAATAATATGGGGGCCACCTCGTTGTTACAGAACATTACCATTTTAAAAGGGAGATGTGCTTGGTGATATAGTAGTTTTACCATCTGTAACCTCTTTAATTCTAATGAAAGCAATAATTTTAATTAAATGCTACAAGTAATAGCATAGTGTAACACCTCAAATTGAAGAAATAATTTCCAGCATATGGCATAAGCTTTTGTATTTGGTCCAGACGAACAAAAAAGAAGTGTTTTATTTAATATTTGAGGTTGTAAGACATTTTTATTACCATGTAAAGTTTCAGAAATATTTCTGAACTATGGAAACCAGTTTCGTTAACAACTGAGGTTCTGGATCCACTTCAAAGCTAGCAAAAATAAAATAATACTTGAAGTTTAGACCTCTCTGAAGGCTGTGAAAAAACCTTTGATTTTTTTCACTTTGAAAATAGTTCACTTAAAAATTTTAACTACAATAGAGATAACCATCTGATGGCTGCTCAGTGGATCCTATGAAATAAAAATCAACTTCAGTCTGTAACATTTAGATAGTACTCAGGAGCAATATTTGTTAGCAGAAAAACCACAACACTTTTTCTCAGTTATGGAAGTGCTCATCTCGATCTGAATGGCTCAGGTTTTGGAAGAATTTCCTTCTCATATTAGTCATGCCCACATGCTTTCCAAATTATCAGCAGTCTAGACTACGCAAACACAGCTTTGCCTTATTTGCATATCCATCCCCAGATATTTTAAGATTGCTCCCTTGGTAACTGTATCTTGATGGAAAATGCAGACTTCCTACTTACAGAACAAATAAGAAAACAACAGAGCAGTTGACATCTGTCTGCATGATATCATACAGATTACAGAAAAAAAATAAATATCCTTGGCAATGAAAATAACATGAGAAATAATAATATTTCATATTCAAAATATTATTGCAATATTTTTAGCTATCATAAACACAAACCTTGTAAATCTGTGCTGAACTGTTGACATTCATGATTTAGTCTTTGCAACCATAAAGGCTGGAAAAAAGTTTGAGGACAGAGAAAGCAAGCAAAGGGAAGTAACCACACAATTTTCCATTTCCAATAGCAGCTAACTTGATTATTTCACACTCTAGAGTTAAAGTTTGATTTACTGTTCCCTAGTTTCAGCTAATTACTCCATTATCAAATCTGATGTGATACTGAATGAGTAAGTGAAGGATTCTCTGAGCCTGACACATCTGACAGATGACATAGATAATAAGTCAGTTCTCCCATCACAATCTAGCCTCAGTTCTTTGGAGACTGCATTCCCTCCAAATGATCCTGAGTTTAAAAGTCACAAACATTAGATTTCTAGAAAAAGCCTAGTAAGAGAAAGAAGCAGGGTAAACTTAACAAGAGTTACTTTTCATGCTGAAGATACACTTGTGCATCAGCATGAAAGAAAAGACAGACAAGAGAAGCTGGCAGTAACACCAACTTGTTTTCAAAAAATATATTTTTATCTTTGCCTCTGCAGGAGAAACCTCTTCATCATTCATGTGTTAAGCTTCATTTGGAGTCTAGATGGTTGTGGCCATGTACACTTGCAAATAAAATGTTATTTATGGGCTGATCTAACAAATATTTACTACTGAACATATGGGTGAATGTTCAGCTGGTGTAAATCAGCAGAACCACCAATCTCATTTACATTAGCTGAGGCTACAACATGTTATGTTTATTACATTAGGGACCCATTCATATGGATAGGATTTACCCTGGTAACCATCTATAGGTTCCTCAATCCAATCTACATATTGATGATGATAGCAGAATCCCTTCCCTACTTATGCTTTATGCATTGCAGAGTCTTAAACATTGCTTAATGAATATTTTGTTATATATCATATACAAATTAAAGATCAATGTTGTGTGCCTGATATTTTCATAGAAATAAACTGAAAAGTTACAATATTCATTTGTGAACCCTTATTATAATTATACAGTCACATGAAGTACTCTGCAATGCATACCTCAGACCAAAAAGGGGTGAGCCAATGCATAACCCTGAGCACTTCCTGTGAAGGGCAGCAATCCTTTGGCTGCTGTTCAGGACACTCAACACCTCATAGGATTTGTTCAGCAAGCCTCAGTGTGGAATCAACAACTTGTCAGAATATTATACCAAAATCAAGGGGGGGTTCTGTTGTCTTAGATATCACAAGTTCTAGCATCATCCTAGTACAAGGTTTTTGTATTATCAGAGCTTCATACCTTCTTGATGTTCCTCACGGGCAGCTCCTCTACACACTGACTGTTCCAGATCCTTGCAGTAGTAATCTGACTCCTCTCACTCCTCTTTCCTTACTCTTATGTAGCACTAGTTCTTATTGATTACAGGCGTAGCCTGTCAAGATCAGGCCCACCTCCAATCTTCAGCAACTGGTCCAGCTGCAACTCATTGGGGGACAAAATCACTCTCTACAATCACCCTCTACAGGGTTCTGGAGTAAGAGAGACTGAAAGCTCTTTTTCCTTACAGACCCTCTTTATCAAAAGAGGGAAAGGTGTTTGTGTGAAGAGCTTCTGCTCTAACATTCACAGTGATCCATCCCCATATGTCAATTAGCTTTACATCATTATTTTAAAAAACCAAACCCACAGGTAATCAGTACTTTAATATGTCTTTCAGCTCAAGCTGAAAGGCAATGGTAAATCAAAAAATTACTAATGCAATTTGGAACAGGAGTTATGCAACAATAGAAATTTCATATACTTTTGTCACTTGTTATATAACCACAGTTAGCAAGCTAGATTTGCCTGTCTACTAGACAAAGAGGATAACTACATAGCAGGATAACTGGAGGTAAAACTGAGTTTTCTTCTTTCCACTCCTGCCTCTCTTTTCTCATTTTCTCTCAATTACCATATTTTCCGTATTACTTCCTGAAGCATTTATGGCTTTCATTTTGAACCAAGGATCAAATACTTAAAAAACATATTTCCCTCCAGGTTCTAAACTTCTTTACTCATTCTTTCTTTTTCCAGACAGCTATTCAAAGTTGTTGCTCAAGTAAGTAGTAATAAAAGGTAGCAGACAACTGACCTCTATATTTCTGGAAAAGAAATTAGTGAAACTCTCTGGAGACCCAGAGACATGGGTGATATATTACCACCTGTGAGGGGTTTAGAAAGACGTATTTTATAACACCCACACAGTTATAATCAACTTACATATTTTAATGTAGAAGCATTACAACTAAGTTAGACAGAAATCTGTTTTTTAAGCAACCTATTTCACTTTCTTTGGACTGATACTGTCTCCTTTAAAACATCTATTATTATATACCTGATATCACAAAGACAACTGATAGTGGAGGCAGACATAATCAACTAAAGTTTTCAACATTCCTTAGCTCATCCAACAACCAATAACCATCTCCCTGCTAGGATTTTGCAATAGAAGAAACAATGTAAACTAGGCACACTCATTTTTCATCTTCTCCTTCAGGGATTTTTGCTTGTCATCATCCCTGCATACATTTACCCCTTTATGAGTGAGACCTAGAAGCTGTCTTCAAAAAATATTTCAGGTAAACAGTTGAAAAGTGTGATTGCCAGCCAGTGATCTCAACTAAGACATCTTATTTCCTCTTTTAAGACTCGAGCTAAATCTTAAGCATCATTGAAAACATGTTCCTTTCAGTAGTTATACATTTCTAGGACTTAATAATTTACTATTTTCCCCTTTAAAAGGAAAATATGAGTTTTCATCTCAGTGGTCTAATTTTTACATGCTTGAAGTGCTAGATATGGAAGTGCTACATATTGGATTTCTAGTGAAAATATTCCAAAGATGACAAAAACCAAAATGCCAGAAGGAAAGAAATATTCCACACAATACTTTTGTCCAATCAAATTATTTAGTTGGTCATCTGAAAAAAAAAAGTAAATAAAGTCTGTGCTGGTTTTGATTTGGATAGAATGCATTTTGTTCACAGTAGCTAGTATCAGGCTGTGCTTAGATTTGTGATGAAAACTGTTGATAATTCAGGGATGTTTGCATGAATGAACTTCTTTATAGGTTCATCCTTTGCAGTGCTCCTGTCAGAGTCTCTACAGGGAAAAAGAGTGGTTGCATTCTCACTCCCTTGGTCTATTCCAAGAATGACTGAAAATGAGAAGCTGCAGTTGCCAAACCTCTCTAGTTTCCTGTATCTGGTGCTAGACATGCTGGTGCATTAGCAAGAACACCATGAAGCAAACTTCACAGCATTGCTCACTTCCTAGTTTAAGGGCTAGACAGTGTAAGAGGGGAGATGGAAATGCCTGGCATATGTCAACCAAGATTTCATTCAGCACATTGTGCTGCTCTCACTGATCCCTGGATCTACACTCAGTGTACTTTTCTAGTGATACACTGCAACAGAACAACTTTTAAAAACTTTTGTCTATTTTAATCAGAAATGGAGCAAGGAATGCAAGAAAAAAAAGCACCAGCAATTCAAAGTTCAGTTCCAGAGAAGTAAAAATCAATTTCTGATTGCATGAACACAGGACAAAGCTTGGGAATAGTTCTTGATTAATAATGTTCATGTTATGAATAGGCTTACGGGAAGGAGGAATGCAAATCAAAGATTCCTTAATGATTCCTAGTAGAAGCCTTCATGACTAGAATCCAGACTGAGATGATTTAGAATTCATACAGAAGTATTAGTCTACTATTTGGAATCTGTGAGGGCTATCAGTTTGCTGGCATTCATTATGTAAGGACTTCTCTTGATTAATTTCTTTCTCCTCCTAACTGATAATTTTTTAAATTTATTTTTTTAATTGAGAACTAAACAAGATATCTCCAGAAGCAATACGGCAAGGGAGATTTCTTCATACTGGTGAGAACATCTGTTTGGAACAAGTTTGAAATGGCATAAGCCAATTTCTGATCCTGATTCTGATTATAACAAACACAGTACAGTTGACCTGTTTTAATATATTTCCCAGAATGAAGTGTTAAAGGAGCAGTAGAGGTTTGGGGCTGGGGCTGACTAGAGCCTTATCACAGGAAATTAAGCCATCTCTCAGGCAAAGGAGCCTTCACTTATGTTTGTCTACCTTGACATAGGTAAAAAAAAGCTAAAGCTGGGTTGTAAAAATAGAAATCTAAACCAGATCAGGTGTCAGTGAAATCAAGGCATTTTAATCATGACATTAAGCTGGTTAAATGACTGATATATTTTTTGGTTTTGTATATATTGTTTGGTTTGAATGGTTTTTATTTGTTTCTTTTCAGTGTATTTTGTTTGTTCTGTTTTTTGATGGTGTGGTTTTTTGTGGTGTTGAGGTCTTCTTGTTTGTGGCTTTGGGGTTTTTTATGCATGTGATTGCAATTAAATTTGGCTGCAGTGATGTTTATTATGATATAGCCTATTGCGAACTAAAGATTCTCAATAGGATTGTGCCCATCAGATGTTGCATTTTCTGATTTAGTTGCCTTATAGAATCATAGAATCATCAAAGCTGGAACAGACTATCAAGATCATCAGCCCAGCATTTTCACCATAACCCCTAAACCACTCAACTCTGTCACTTAGTGCTAGACCCAGACACTTGAACCCATCCAGGGATGATGACTTCACCTCCTATCCAAATTCATTATAAAATACAACAGAAAAAAGGGGGGGGTTACTTATGGATCTTCATCTATTTTTGAAGAATAATGAAATTAATTTCCCACTGAGAAATACATTTTATAGAAAGATAGAGTGACCTGATAAGAATATACAGCATGTCTGTAGGCAACACAAAAATAAAATCTGGGTCTTTAAGTTCTCAGAGCATGGGTACTCTGTGACTGTACGTTTTAAGCATCAGCATAGCCCAGAACCCAGGAAAAGATAAAAGATTCAAGTTAGTTAAGCTTTCACAGTAGAAATTTGATGAGCCTGCAAGCCTGCAATTACAAAGGCACTTTGAGCCCTGTCTCAGTGCATCAATGTCTCTTCATCTGCTTTGTATGCTTTCTAACCTTTCACACTCATAACCCCAATACTCAAAAGTAAGTGTTCAATGACACAGCTGAAAATTTAAAACACACTTTACATAAGCACATGAATTTCCCACCATGGGCTGATATTCTCACAACAATTTTGTGCAAGCCTATGTTGGAAAACTTGTTATGTAAGATGGTCTCCCCTCAAGTGAGCATGCATCATGCATGCTTCTGCAAGAAGCAGAGCACAAGTACATGTATGGAGATATTTTTAATTTCACAAACATTCCCATGTAAAAATAACTCCTTTCTACCTGTGAAAACTGCTCTGAGTTCTTTTTATAAGAACAAAGCGAAAACAAAAAATGTTTTGCTTTTTCATGAAATAAGAAAATAGGATTTCCCTGTATATCTGAGAAAACATTTATGTTCAGCTGTCATACTGCTCAACTGAATAACTGTTAGCCAAATGAATATTTGGATTTACATAACTCTCGCTAGTTTTAAATTGGTGACATCAAGGAGTAGAATTTGACCTAGTTTTTTCTCAAGAATATGAAGAGAAAAGAAAGAGGAAGAAGTGATGAGGTCAATTCACAGCTGATTCAAATTTCTGTGGACCCACTAAATCTAGAACATGTTCTCACTAACAATTTCTTGACAATCTCTAGTGAAACAAGCTATCAGAAATGCCACATATTGTTAGCTAATTCTGGAACTGCAACAGTTTTGCTTTGGTTCTATACCTCATAATTTATCATGGCTTTGTATATTTTTTGCCTAAATAGAATTCCTCCATAATTTTTCCAAACACTGCTAGAAGGAACTGTATGTTACAGTTTTTCAAATCAATAGATTTATTCAAAGAGCTGAGCATAAAACTAACTTAACTGAATGTGAGTTTTGACTCTGGCAGCAGAGTCAAATTTTTTTTTTCCAAAAAATTTTGGAACTCTTGTTTTAATTTGTACCAGACACAGAGCACAACAGACCCATCTCTTCACTCACAGAACAGAACTGCACTGAACCATGTGGTATAAAAGAGATCTGCATTCACCGGCATAGAATAATCTTCTGCATTCACACACACACAGTTCTGGGACTAGCACGAAGTCTGTGCACAGTCTGTAGCACTCTTTGATCTTCTAGAGCAAACTACTGCTTGCTGTATCACAGCAGCAGTTTGGTTGAAGCTGCTCTTTTCCTTCCACCCATTCTCAGGATCGGGTATGCCCTGGGGAGAACATGGAAATGTACCCTGTACCCATCCATGCAGCAGTAAACTGCTGAGGAGAGACTTCAAGATTCAAAGTCTTTTATTTTATTTGACTGTATGACATTGTACTTAAACCTCCCACTAGAAGAGCAGAGGAAAACAGAGTAGTTAACAAACCTAACTATGGTTTTAAGAGCCCAACTTTATCCTGGGCTGCTAAAATTATGCACTGCTAAATAGATTGTGAGGCAATTCCTATCAATGTTTCTAATAACAGTCACATTCTTACTGAACAAAAATTCCTTATCAGTGTCTTTTCCGAATCATTCTTTTTTCTCTTACACATGTAGGGAAATTATTTTCACACCTTCTAGCTCTTCACTACTAACCTGTCTGGAGGTAGTTCTCAAAAAGGCTCAGCAAAGACCCTACTGTTTCCCTAGCTCTCTACATCCAAACTCTGGGATCTAATGCATTTAATGCTGGTGTTCTGTCAAAGTTAATAGTCATAATTACCTAATTATCAGCTTTAGTATGATGGTAAAACCTTTTAACATTTCACTTTTCCCTGAGGAATGCATATTGCAGTTTCTGGAATGCTGCCTTACCCTTCTTTTGAGAATGCTTAGGCAAAGAATTCATTTTGCTCTCAGCTAAATGAACCTTATGCTCTCCCTCTGTAGCCATACTGTCTCTTTGCAGGGCTGTTTTACATGAAGTGCATACATCTACATTGAGATATAGAGTAAATTCACCAGCATGTTCTGTTTGCCAAATTCCCATCTCAGTTAAAGAGATGCAAATCACATTCTCAGTAATTCTGTTGAGCATATCAGAATTAGTTTAGCCATGCAAAGTCACCATAGTTTAAATTCCCTCTGATTTAGTCACTATACATGCTGAGGTGTTCAAGGTACTTAAATTAAAGGAGGCTGTGATTGCTCTAAAATACACCAGGACACACCTTCTTGTCAAAGTGACCAAGAAGAGTCACTCTGTAGGGGAACTGTTCTAAAACATCTAGGCTGGATTCTCCATCGACTTATTCATACAAAGTCAAGTAATCAAATCACAGTGAGACATATCAGGTATAAAAAAATGTTAAGAAGAATAACATGGCAAGTAGGTGTTGAAAGGTTTTGAAAAATAATTTTTCTTTATGGCAAGTACAAACATAAAAAGAGATTCAAGTTAAGAGCATTGAATACTCTGATGTTCTAATAATAAACCTAAAGTTAGAAGTACATACAATGAGGATTACATTTTGTAAACCATGGCTTCCTTCCTTACAACTTAATTTTACATCTTATTGTTTGAAATGTAGGGACACATTTACAATAAAATCCATGAGGCAGCTTTAAATGGCAGAGGGAACAGGATAGCTGGAGCAGCACAGAGCCCTGCAGAAAGGAACTTCTTGTTTTATTGATCATCTCATGAGTAACCTGACTAATGTTGATTTACTTGCAATGTTTAACTGACTTCTAAAGCAGCTCAGATGCTGTGGGGTTTGGGCACACAGACATACTCATAATGAGATTTTTTTTGCTTCTGTGCCCTAAATAATTGTAAATTTTATTAATAAAATTGTTTCTTTCTCCTATTGGACGAGTTTCATGTTGTGCCCCCATTGTTGCAGAATTCTGCTTCTGTTCCTCCATGATACTTGAAAACTCCACTTCCACTTAACCACGAAGATGTATAAATTAATTCCCTAGGACCAGGAAATCTGCACTGCAGTTTAGAGAGTTGTCTTACTACCCACAACTTGGAAAAACTGCCTGTCCCAGAAAAGGGCTCCATAAGAAAGACAAGTGCAGCAAGTGATCACACAAGGATCCCTTTTATTAGGCTAATAGAGAAATGACCTTGAGGGAGGGCATCCTTTCAAAAGTAGCTAAATCTGCTGATGACACAGAGCTGAGAAGTAGTAAATACAGTGGAACAGAGCAAACAAAGTCATAATGATTTGGAGAGAATTAGGCTTATGAGATGCTAAGTAGTTTATGCAGTTCCACGTAAAGAAGTAAAAGGTAATGAGACTAGGGACTAAAAATAATCACAGAGTCCAAAATCAAAATTAAAGCACAAAGAGAATAGAGACCAGGAAAACAAAAAAGTGAGAACGAGATAGTTCAAAGTGTTTTCCATGATCATACACAATATATTGAAGCAATATTTTGCAGTGATTAAAAGGCAAACAAAAGTTCAGAGCAAGAAATTGTAAGGCAGAGGGGAAAGAATAAAAAGGGAATTGATTTTTTTTCAAGGGAAGGCATTCTGGTACCACATGAAAGACTACTGAGGCCACATGTTGAATATTGTGTGCAATTCTGATCATCACATTACACTGCAGAAATGACAAGACTAGGATGAAATAAAGAACTAGATGGACATCAACATATCTTACAGCTTGGGAGGATAGGTTATTCACTGTGAAGAATGATTAGACAGCTTCAGATTATTCAGCTGCAGATTTTTAGAAATGATTTACAAATAATCATAGTGTTATATCTCGTCTTTAGAGGAAGGGCATGGATTGATGAGAGTCTGATAGCAAATTCATGCAAAATGTTAAATTAGGTATTAGAAAGCACAAACAGTAATTCAGCTAGACATTGAAATACTTTGCCAAGGCACATTATAGCAGTTCTGTTTATTTTAGGTTTTCAAAAGCAGGCTGGATTAATTCAGTCTGATTCTGCAATTTTTAACAGGCAAACATCCTATTAACTTAGCAAGAGTTCTGTATGCAAAATACATCGCATTGAACTCATAATTCATTAGACTTTGAAGGAGTGAAAAAATTAAAGATACTGTTCATGCTGACATCAAGGACAACAGTGTTGCTAAAATTCCTGCACAAATTATTAGAAATGCTGTTTTGAGAGGCATAAGTCTGAGTGAATTATGTAAGTGCATGCTTAATTTGATAGCCAGAAGACTTCTGAGACAGTCAGTGAAATCACTAATTTAATTACAGGTAAGCTCCTGTTTAGGTCATGGGGTAAACTGTGGGTAAATGCACAAGAGATTTGCAAGAAGGTTTTTTAGTGCACATTCTACATTCTTCTAATGTATTATAAAACCTGTTTAGGCTCACATGCAAAAAGGCAGAATAAAAATAGCTTAATGTTCCTAGATGAAGCTAATTCCAATGTTGAAATTGAAAGTGGGCCAAAATTTGTGTGACAACTTGACTAGGTCTTTGAAGACTGATTTTTAAGCATTCAAAATATTAAAACTAGCACCTAGCAATGATCAACCATAGAAATTAAAGGGTGTTTAAATACCTAACGTTTCAAGAAAAAAAGTAATCATCATTATTAAAAATATAACCACTTAAATAACTTTTAAAAATGTACCTAATTGCATTTACTTCATGTTATTAGGTATCTTTTAACCTTTGGAAACAACAAACTAAAATATTTTAAAAAATCAAAAAACACATCTTGATGGTGACATGCTATATATTAATATCATTACAAGATACTACATAAAACATTCTGTCTTGCAACATTAATTCTAAATAACTAGATACAAAAGTTACTAAAGCAACTTAGATCACACCTTAAGCAGATATGAATTAATTTATTTTCAGGGTTTTTAACTAGTTTCCTCTCAGGGCATAACAAAATCTTCTGTCAATAATGCCTGGATTAAAAAGCTAGCACTGGATGGGTACTTTGACTGGCAGAAATTCTGTGAGAACAGCAAGACAGACATCATAAAAATGCAGGGAAAAAAATAACCCTCTAAAGCTCATAAAATCAATGATAAGAAAAAACCCCACCAACCAACAAACCCCCCCTAAAAAATAAAGATGAACTAGAACTGAAATGTATGTAGGACACACAAAGGAACAGAGAAACAAATAAAAGGGATGGTAATGAAAGGGAACAGAATTTTCTAGAGATATGAAAAGTAGCCTGGGGGAAGCCTCCAGAAAAAGAATTGCATGAAAGTGTTACAAAACAAGAGGAAAGGTGGAGGAAGAAACCACTGAGTAATGAGAAAGTAGAAATTTCATGAAAGCACAAAAGATGAAAAATAAAAGCACAAAGAGGAAGAAAAGTGTTAAAAACTGTTTAAAAAAAGAAACCAATTTTTTTCCCCATCCATATATATTTGCCCTTTAGGAATCCTTCTTTCATTTCTTTTTATTTCTTCAGAAATTACAAGACAGGACTGCAGTGAAAACAAGGTTAAAATCTGTTTCATTTTCACCCATGTAAAAATTAAAAACCCAAATACCAGAGATGACTCTGACAAGCTATGAGGCTTTACTTGAAAGCTTGAAGCCATAAGATCGAAAACATCCAGTGGGGAATTATACATGTGTGCAGGTCCCCTGAAAATCAGCTTCTACATGACAAGACATGCATTTAAAGCTTTTCACTCACACGCACTTCCATCCCTTTGCCTCCCTTTCAGAATTTCCTGCACATCACAGACAGTGCTACATGTAACACAATCTGCAGAAAGACTTATCGTACTGTTGTAACACCAGATCAAAACAAAATGAAAGAGAAGTCCTTGATAGGGAGGAGACAGTATTGCAAGTGTGAAAAACATGATCTCACCTTTCTGAAATACCTGTTTTCATAAATGAAATTGTTTCTCCTCTCTCCCACTCAGAAAGGCCCACTCTACTGATTGCTCTTTCAGCTTGGACTTTCAAGTTCTGTAAGACCTATACATGTATGTAGCAACAGACAGAGTATGATGTTCAAAGTGAGGAGTCCAAGCTGGAGAGAACAATTTCTGTATTTAAAAGACTTTTTGGAAAGGATTCTAGAGGCACAAAGATTAGTTTTAAGTAGTTCTCATTAGAGTTTAGCAGGAATATGGTTTTCTTCTACCTTAAAGACTTCCCAAAGCTCTCTATTAAAAATCAAGGGAGATCTGTAATGCAGGATAACATAGCATTTTGGATACTCTTCTGTTCTGTTTCTGACTGAGAACTCTCATCCCATTACCTACATCCCAAAAACATATTAACTAGCAAACTACTTTGTAGTCTGGCATGCTGTTCTCATTTCGGCCATTAGCTAAAAGTCTCCAAAAAAGTTCAGCCAAGCAAATGAATGTAAAGAGCTACTAGACACAGTAAGGCAATATTTTCTCATGAGAAAATATTGTAGCTATAAAAACCCAAATCAGTACTCCTTTATAATGCTGTGTGGTTCTCACATTTCTATCAGTTTTTGGAAACTGAATCACTAGCTAAGCTCCTGCTAGCAAAAGATAGAAATGGAAAAAATCTCCAGACAGACAGATTAGAAGAATGACCACATTAGCTCTAAAGAAATGATAATTCATTTCAACACACTTCTCTTGAATGAAAGTGGAAGTGGTGATACTGAGTAGATTGATAACATGCCCCAAAAAGCCTCTTACATTTCCCAGGTATTTTCTCTTAAGGTATTACAGTGTGCTGCTTGGCTTCTAGAAAACTAAGGAATGAATACATTTGTTTTATTGTTAGTGGTGTGTATTGTGCCATCTTGATTGACTTCACAAATATTTATTTCTTCCATAGAAGGAGAGCTGTTCCCTGTAACAGTGTCACAACTAAGTTGTCTAATGCAAGGCAAATGGAGCCACAGTGTTTTCATGGAAGGAAGAAAAACTATCAGAGGGAACTGACTATCCAGGATTTTGTCTGGATTAAGAGTTACTTAGATGGCTAAAAACAAAAAAATTAAAAATTGGCAGGCTGTAAAATTTAAGAACGCAAATAGGGTGATGAGGATTTTAATAGTTTCTCTCAATCAGAGTAACAATGTATTCAGGGCCTGTATTCAAATAAAATTAAAGAGTATGGAGATCATATACTTTTCTTCAGTTTGCTTTTCTTCCAGTTTTTCTGAAGAAAAAATGGTTTTGTTAGCAGATCCACTCCTGGGAGGAAAATGCACCAAAACTAACAGCATAAAATAGGACTCCATTTCAGCTGTACATTCATCATCTGTATGTGATGTATTCATTAAAGCTGTTCATCACACTGCTCTGAATCTCCATGGTTCCAGAAATTTTCAGTAAGTGCTATATTGCAGAACAAATATTCACTATGCTTCCTTCTAAAACTCTAAATTCCAAAGTTTAATTTTATGAGATTTGTGACAGGAAAAGCATATTTTGAACACACATTTAAGATCCCAAGGTTTCTTTAAAAGTGAATGGTCAGTGTCCCAGAAGGATAAAAGAGAACATTTGACGGTGGATGTTCTGTTTATTGTATGAAAAATCTAGTCCTCCTTTGAGACTTCACAAGCTGGAAATATGGTTTCTCTGCTGTCTGTTACACTTGGGTACTTCTGCTTAAATTATCCATTCCATAGATTCCTTCTTGTCTTAACTTCAAGCTTGTCACATTAAGACATGATGGAACACTAATGCAAGCAGTTTTTATCTAACAGGTACAAATGGTATTGACTGCTATCTCTCTAAACTTCTTTTTCTAGTGGCTTAATGCAAACATTTCTAGCTAAAACATCTAGGAAGTCAAAGACATTAAAATACATTTCTAAAGTTAATACACTGGCCATTTTCATTCCCATATATTAAAAGAAAAAGGATATTGTAATCTCACAATATTAATATCTGCATAAAATAGGTCTCTGAAATTAATGCAATAAAGTTTGCATTGGGAGTGTGTGTAGCTCACTTGACTCTTCCTGAATTGGGAATGGGGACCATTAAAGAGATAATGCTAGACAGCAGAGATTCTCAGCAAACAGAGGTAGATCAGCTGGTAAAAATTCCTTCAGGTTAGTAAACCAAGCCAAAAATTCCACATTATAAAACCTTTGTCAGGGTATAGGACAGCAGCTACGATTTAAAACCCCATGCATGGGAATAAAGACAGATTTTCCTCTTACAGCTATCATAGAACATGTTCCTCTAGGCAAGTGGGCCTAATGATGTTTTAAGGCATCTCACCGTGGTGAAAAAACATCCCAGTCTCAAATCTCAGTCTCAAAGATATCCCCAGCTCAGTCACTTAGCTTGTCCTCTACACAGTCCTCAAGATAATTTTGTAATCCCAGACAGAGAGTGACAAAAGGAAGGAGGAAAATGATTGCATCAAATGGCATATGCATGAAGGTGTTGTCTCCTAACTTACATTTTACAAAATTTAAATCTAACTTATTTCCCATTTTATGAAAAGTGCTTTGGTCTAAACATGGTACTATATCTAATCTTCTGCATTTTCAAATCAAGACAAAAAGTACTGTTGGTGAAAGTGGAATGGAATAATTAAAAACATGGGGGAAGCACACATATTCTTTTTTCTTCTGTAAAATAAATCACATTATGACAGAATTTTCTTAGTCCATGTGTTTTAACTAGATTAGCCCTTTCATGTAATTCAGTGTTACCCGGCTGGCCTACTGTTTGCTTTATGCTGGTACTACAGGACTTCTGTAATAACTCCTTTTAATACAGGACTATTCAATTTCTCTCTAAACCATCTTCTCTTTCACCATTCTCCTGCTTTTGGTAGGTAAAGAATGGAACTGAATCTTTACAGTGAATATTAGAAATAGAAAGTATATATTAGAAATAAACACAGTCAATGTCAATTACAAGAACAAGGTTATACATTAATGACTTGCGTTTTGAAAATTGCTGTAAAATACATTATGCTTTACATTAGAAGAAAGATTATGCTCAAACTACCACTACATTGATGGTACTTTCCCATCTGGAGAGAAGAAAAGTTTTGGAAACACTCAGTCAGACAAAAATCTAATTCAGATTTTATTGCTAAAACTGCCAGCCAGCACAAAGTACTTAAAGTTACTATTTTTATTTTTAACAATTGTTCTTTTGTGAGTAAACGGGTGAAATACTTGCAAGAAATAAGTTGCACAGAATAAAAAACTTCCGTGTGACTAGCGTGACTGGCTTTTTACTATGAAAAGATCTGGCACTTAAGCCCTGGCTCAGAAAGCACCATTCTTTATTTTGATATTGGTCCCTTTTTGGCCCTAATTAAACAAAACAGTGTTGTAAAGTGTCTTTCTACTTTGTGCACATACATTCACTGATGTTTGCATGTATAACAGCAGCTTGTGGCTCAACAGCAAGATATCCCAGATTGGAACATGCATACAATTCCAGATATCAAACTTAGCTTTAGTTTGACTTTGTGAGATTCTAAAAGCAGCTGTGCTTTGTTGCCCTTCCTTAGATCCCAATAGTGATTTAGTTCTGAGGATTATATATTTGTCTCTTATGTGTCAAAAGTCTTATCCCTAGTGACATTACAACTCTGTTTTTGTATTTAATGTAAAAGCATGATAGCTCCACATTGATGATTGTCAGCAGTTGCTATTTATCATCTGTCAAAACTTTTCCTCATGGGAAGACAGAAAATCAAATGGATTATGGCTGGTTTTTTAGTTGCTTAAAGGAATCTCACATGACACAGGCTAAAAAGAATGGCGAAACTGCTCCTGACAACCACGTTAGCATTCACAGCAATATGCGATTTTATGTACATTGCAGGAGAACTGTCAGCCTCCTGACAAAGCAGCACATTTAAAAATGCTATGTCAGTTCACTCATCTGACCTCTTGGTTGCAAGTTCACTTGATGCCGTGCTGCGTATTTACCCAACACAAAAAGAACAGGAAAAAGCAAGACTTCAAATAAACACAACAGATGAAATATCTAATAATATATATATAAATGTCTAATACTTTTCTTTGGGTTAAGATTTTTAGAACTAAGAAACAATGAGAGACAGAACCTGCAATAGGTCTGTGCCTCAAATAACTTACTTGCACTTACCCTATAACAAGAATCCATCCTCTCTCAAAAAAATGAGGAACTTAATCCCATTAAAGGTGTTTTCTGTAACAAGTCTAGAGAAGAAACAAAAGAGAAGATACTCCTTTAGACATAGACACTTGCATCTACAAAAACACACAAAAATATTTCATCACAGAGATAGCAATGAATTTTTCATACAACTTGCAAAAATCTGTCTAGCTACCTTTAAAAATGTTAAGCCACAAAAATTGAGGAAAGCTTTAAAACTGATCAATTTTTTTTCTTTAATGTTTTAAAATATGCCCATTTGTATACAGAATGTAAAATAATTAAAAGAAACATACTGTCTGTTATTTATGCAGAATGTCTGAAAATATAAGGTATTCAAGAAGTGGAGTTAAAGCCCCCAGAAGCACAGTGAATTTCAGAAAATTGCAAACCCACAAAATGTGGGAGTTAAGTGCATCATGAATAGATTCTTCATTCAGTCTGTATTTTGAAGAAACCACGAACCTGGTTCATGTTGCAATGCTGTGAAAAAGGCTATTTTTATGACATATCATTTGGCATACAATCTACAAAAGTGGTGTGCAGGTCCATCATTCTCCATGCTCTCCTTAACCTGCTGCAGATTTTATCTTTAATCAACCTACTGAAAGGGATTCACAGATAATTATGCCCCACCTCTAATTCTGATCAGATAACAGGAAGGTTAAGGAAAATTCAGGGAAGCAAGAGAGATTTAAATGAATAAAATAGAATAAAATATTTAAAATTCAGTCTTTCTAGTTTCACCTTACACTGCCAGATAGAGAAACCAGCTTTATTTCAACCTTAATTGTCACATGGAGATTACTCGTCAAAAGTGCAGAGAATACAAAGCTCCTGTTATAGAAGCACTTCTGAAAAACCTGGAGCTTAGATCTGGGCTTTCACCTTCTTTGAAGCTTATTATGAAAACCTGTTCTATGACAAATGTCCAGATAATGATATACTGTAAAAATACCCTGGTTTTCAAGATCCATCTAACAGACTTGTGTTGCACTGTACCACCACTGGAATCACGCCCTTTAAAATATGTTATGTCTTTCTACATGTGTTAAAAAGTGAAAGAAGTCAGGGTATCTCCAAAGAATCTGAGTTCAAAAAAGTGTTGCATTCTGTACATAGCCGAAGACAGAAGTAATATTAAGTTAGTGAAAAACAAAACCCCAATGATTAACTTAATTAGAAACAAAAGGATGGATATAATCAATAAAAATTTAATTAATAATTTGAAATCATAATAACATTAATAAAATGCCACCAAAAGCTAAAAAACCCCAAACCACACATATGGGATGGGTCAAGACTGTTAGGATGTAATACCAGCTCTGAGTCAGTTTCAGTGCTAGGCTTTCTTTACATTACACACACAGAGTATAGGAAGGAAAATAGATTTTTATACAAGATAAAAGGATACTTCTCAGAAAAGGAAGCCTTTTTTCCTCCACTTTAGCATAGATGTTCTGCCTTATTAAGGGATACATTAATTTTACTTCTCTGTGAAGCTGTGGTGAGTGTATTCTCTTTCTGTGAAGACATATTTTGAGGATCTAGTGGTAATACATGAGGCAGATAAATACTATGGTGATGAGTAGCATGGAGAAATGAAAAAAAAGGTGTTCACTTTATGCCTTGTCTGCATTTACTAACTGAGCTGGAGAAATTTGGTTTCACTGTTAGGTAATCTAATACTTGTGAACAGGAAGAATGAGAAAAGATGCATCTAATCACCTTTGAATCTCTCTGGGTGCCAGTAACACAGGAGCATTTGAGAGGTGAGAAAGCAGCCAGACCATAAATTTCTGAAAACTTACTAATTATTTTCTTTGTATGGATCAAGTTTAGCAATCTATTTAAAAATCTAGAATTGAGTTAGGCCTCTTCTTGACTATCAGAATACACATCAAATTTGCTAGTTGACTAGACTGTATTTTCACATTGTTCATATCTGCAGAAATAACCGCACATGTGTACATGGTTACATACAATGCACAGATTCCCACACATTGGAACCCACACATACAAATTACACTGAAGCTGTGCACAGATGCAAAAAATTTCATTTCACATAAGGTCACATTCAACACATGGATGGATGGAATCCAGTGATCATCATTTTAACATGTAACTGTTGAAAGCCCACAGTTGCCTACTTATGCTCAATACAGATTTGTATGGTTCACTCAGCTCATATACTTCTCACAAATAGTGCCTTAGTTTCAGCAAAGATACAGGCAAGGAAGGACTTTTCCATCATTGCCGTGGCCTCTCTGCACAGCAATAAAGCTGGGTTGAACACTGTGCAAAAGGCAGAGCTGATGGGTGCAAATCTGTGGGAATTAGTCCATTAAGAGAGCTACCGAGGGGCAAATTTGTTTTCCAAGCTTTGTTTTTCATACTGAACAGCTCATATTAATGAGCATTAAAGTCCACAGTGATCAATATCAGTAGCAAAGGTACTACTATCATTTTCTAAGACCATATACAGAGAATAAAAGAATTTCATTGAATATTTTTAAAGAATAACAAGACTACCAGCAAACAAAATTTACAATGAAATACAGAGAACGAAAACCAAGGCAGGAAAAGCAGCCTAGGGTAAGAGCTTCCTCAGAGGAAAAAGCCACGGAAGCAGCCATCTCGTGGCAGATGGGCGCTCACCTTGGGATGACTTGCACAGCTGCAGTGCACCTGGAGCTCTGGACTCGGTGGTTTCCAAGATGCTAACCCTAGGCGTAACCCTAACCCTAATTCTAGGCAGGAAAATAGCACAGGCCAAGGGTCGCTTCCTAGATAAAAACCAAGGAGGCAGCCATTATGTGGATATATTGCGCTCCCCTTGGGCTGCCTTTCACAGCTGCAGTGCGCCTGGAGCTCTGGGCTTGGTGGTTTCCGAGATGCTAACCCTAGGCATAACCTTAACCCTAACCCTAGCTAGGAAAACAAGCCTAGGCCTGGGGCTGCTTCCCAGGAAAATCCGTGAAAGCACGCATCTAGTGGGAGTTTTGCGTTCCCCTTGAGATGCCTTTCACAGCTGCAGTGCGCCTGGAGCTCTGGACTTGGTGGTTTCCGAGACGCTAACCCTAGGCATAACCCTAACCCTAATATTAGATTTGAAAGGAAGTCTAGGTCTGGGGCTGCTTCCTAGGAAAAGCCGTGGAAGCAGCCAAGTTGTGGGAGTTTTGCACTCCCCTTGGGATGCCTTTCACAGCTGCAGTGCGCTAAGAGCTCTGGGCTTGGTGGTTTCCAAGACGCTAACCCTAGGCGTAACCCTAACTCGAACCCTAGGCAGGAAATTAGCCCAGGCCTAGGGCTGCTTCCTAGAAAAAAACCAAGGAGGCAGCCATTATGTGGCAATTTTGCGCTCCCCTTGGGCTGCCTTTCACAGCTGCAGTGCGCCTGGAGCTCTGGGCTTGGTGGTTTCCGAGATGCTAACCCTAGGCGTAACCCTAACCCTAGGATGGATAAATAGCCTAGATCTGGGGCTGCTTCCAAGGAAAAAGCCGTGGAGGCAACCATCTTGTGGGAGTTTTGCGCTCCCCTTGGGATGCCTTTTTCAGCTCCAGTGCACCTGGAGCTCTGGACTTGGTGGTTTCTGAGATGCTAACCCTAGGCCTAACCCTAACCCTAACCCTAGGCAGGATAATAGCCTAGTTCTGGGGCTGCTTCCAAGGAAAAAGCCATGGAAGCAGCCAAGTTGTGGGAGTTCTGCACTCCCCTTGGGTGCCTTTCACAGCTGCAGTGCGCCTGGAGCTCTGGGCTTGGTGGTTTCCGAGATGCTAACCCTAGGCGTAACCCTAACCCTACCTAGGAAAGGCAGTCTAGGTCTGGGGCTGCTTCCAAGGAAAAATCCGTGGAAGCAGCTATCTTGTGGGAGTTTTGCGTTCCCCTTGGGATGCCTTTCACAGCTGCAGTGCGCCTGGAGCTCTGGGCTTGGTGGTTTCCGAGACGCTAACCCTAGGCTTAACCTTAACTCTAATCTTAGGCAGGAAATTAGCCCAGGCCTAGGGCTGCTTCCTAGATAAAACCAAGGAGGCAGCCATTATGTGGCAATTTTGCGCTCCCCTTGGGATGCCTTTCACAGCTGCAGTGCGTCTGGAGCTCTGGGCTTGGTGGTTTCCGAGACACTAACCCTAGGCGTAACCCTAACTCTAGGCAGGAAAATAGCCAAAGACCAGCGGCTGCTTCCGTAAGAAAAGCCATGGAGTCAGCCATCTTTTGGCAGGTTTTCGCTCCCCTTGGGATGCATTTCGCAACTGCAGTGGGCCTGGAGCTCTGGGCTTGCTGTATTCCGAGATGCTAACCCTAGGCCTAACCCTAACCCTAATCCTAGGCAGGAAAATCAGCCTGAGTATTGGGCTGCTTCCAAGGAAAAAGCCTTGTTGGCAGGCATCTTGTGGCACTTTTGCTCTTCCCTTGGATTTCTCTAAAGTCTCTTGGATCTTTCTTTTTTTGATGACCCTTCTAAATTTCATGACTGCCTTTTGCTTTATACTGTCAATAACCTTCACACAAGGCTCTTCCCTCTGATTCTCAAATTACAGCAGTGTAGTGTCAAATTTATGGGAACACCCATGTTGTTATCTGTAAGTACTACTCCGCACAATGTATATTGAAAATATTTTTTGAGCAACAGACAAAAATATAGATGAAAACTTACTTTTAGGCCACTGTTCCTTTATATTTTTTTTTTTTTTTAGCAATTGATGCATGCTTATATCCCTCGATAAAAAAAAATCCCTGATAATTAGTTTCTAGTTCATGTTTTTTCTCAGAGAGTGGTGTTGAGAGCAGTGGTGTATGATTCCCTTCCATGAAAGAGCAGCTGCCACATGCAGGAAGAGAAGACCTCCATAATCCAGAAACTTGGACAATGAAGTAATTTATCCCTCTCTCTTTCAGCCTCTCCCTGCCAGTTGTGACAGGCTTCATTGATCACAGCAATACACACTTCTAATCCTTTTCCAGTTCTTAAGTGTTGACCCTACTGAAGACAAATGGGCGTATGAAGAGCTGCTACAGCCAGCTCAGCCCTGCATGAATGAGAGAAGTGAAATACTTCATATGACAACTGAGAACCCAAATCTTCTACAGAATTCCATTTGTTGATGAAGTTATGCCATGATCCTGCTACTCTCCACACGGCTCATCAATCTCCAAGGCAGCAACTTATTTCTTGGGAAGACTCTGACACTCACAACCTTAACATTAAACCAAATCAGCACAACCATAGAGAAAGAAGCTTGGTCTTACCCTGAAAATCTGCCTCAGATTTATCCAGCCCCCTCTTTAGCTAACTTCTCTTCACCTAATCCAGTTCTTAATTTTCTTTAAAGTCTTCAAGTTCATTTGAATTAAAGAACTAAAGATAGAACAGAGAGATGGAGGGTCCTCTAATCTCCTGATTACTTTCAGCAGTGAGGACCTGACTTACAACAAAAGAAGGGAGTATGGAAGAAAAAAATATTCCTTTTGCAGACTTTTTGACATTTTCAGCAAATAAGAAACTAACATCCCAGCTGAATTTGGATGAAAGGGGAAAAAAACGAGGCTCAAAATCTGAGACGGCATTGTCTCAATTCAGATCCAATCTACATGCTTCTATTTGGTTAATTCACATTTAAAGCATGTCAAAAGTGGCATATTTTATACTTTGCTTATAAAAAGGAGGAATGGAAAATTTAGCAGATATCTGAGCAGTTCCAGAGATCAATAGCATAATCCCATGCAAAATAAAGCAAGCAACCATTTTTAGTTACTGAGTAGCTTTAACTCTTACAAGTTCTCTATGTTTAGATTCTCTTTCCCAATAATAATGACATTCCCACTCTCCTAGCCATCAGTGCAGGCCAGTAAATTTATATGTTAATACAGAACAGTAAATTCATTCACTTGCAAAAGTAAACTTAATTCCAAAATTTTTCATGTATCCTGTCTGCAAAGAATTTAAATTAATGTAGTTTGCATAAATAAATATGAATGTTAAGAATTCTAGGCAAGGCCTGGAATAGTTTTATATTTTTGTAATACATTTGTACTCATTGCTGCCACATTGAGTATATAGACTCTTTTTCTCTTCTTCCTTCAAGATCAGGGTTTTTTTCTCTATTATCATCCTTACCATCCTCAACTTTTAAAGTGTCTCTCTTGCAATAACTAACAGTCTAGCAGGAAAAGATTGCAGCCTTCTCCAAAGGCTGTTTTCTAGCATTTTTTTGAACAGACAAGAAGCAAAATAATTTTATAATGGTCCCTCCTCCAGAAATATCTCAAATCTCATTCAAGTATTGCTTGTCCCCCAGCCTCGTTAGCTGCTCTGTTGGTGCTGGCAGAGCAGACACACTGCCTGTGCAGTCTAACCTGGTTACCAGTTCCAGCAGTGCCCCAGACAAGGCTCTCCAAAAGCCAGCCAGTATGGTCACTTGGAATTAACCAGACACACTGCTACTTGGTGTAATTCAATCATAAACATTTAGAGAAGCATCTCTTAAAGTAACAGTCACATCTGCATATCAAGACACAACATGAAACTAAACTGTGGGAATGGCAAAGTTTGGGTGGGGGGAGGCTTAGGGTTAACATCTGGGAAACAACAAAGGCCAGAGCTCCAGAGACAGTGACACTGGAAAAGGCAACCCAAGGGGAGCGCAAAACTGCCACAAGACGCCTGCCTCCACGGCTTTTTCCTTGAAAGCAGCCCTAGGCCAAGGTTGAATTTCCTGCCGAGGGTTAGGGTTAGGGTTACGCCTAGGGTTAGCGTCTCGGAAACCACCAAGCCCAGAGCTCCAGGCACACTGCAGCTGTGAAAGGCATCCCAAGGGGAGCGCAAAACTGCCACTAGATGGATGCGTCCATGGCTTTTTCCTTGGAAGCACCTCTAGGCCATGGCTTTCTTTCCTCTGTATGAAAGGATCAGTGCCAGCTGCCTGCCAGATGGCCCTTCCACTGGCACTGGTGAAAGCCGAGCCCATCAGAGCCTCCAAGATAATGTCTGTTTCAGTTGGTAACACTACAGAGCCACAGCTTTGTCTGGAGAGTGGGCCGACAATGTTTCACAGAACAACTCTGCACCACTGCCTGGCCCCTGAGGAAGAGAGGGCTGGAGATCCTCCCTACGACGAGTAGAAATTTCTCTGCAGGCAGAGGTGCATCCCATGGGAAAGCAGCTGTGTCCCTGCAGCCACTGGAGGCCCATTATGGAGCAGAGATCTACCTGCATCCCACGGAGGAGACCCATACCAGAGCAGGGGGAGAGTGTGTGGAGTCTTCCCACTGAAAAGAAATCAAGGATGATGAACCGACCACAGCCCCCAGTCCCCATCTCCCGTTACCACTGTAGGGAGGAGGTAGAGTAAATCAATGGCAAAGTTGACTGGAAAGAAGGGAGGGGTGGGGGGAAGGTGTTTTAAGATCTGCAGCTTTCCTCTCTTTTTTCCCTACCCTGATTTAATTGGTCATAAATTAAACAAAATTAATTTTCCCAGGCTGAGTCTTTTTTCCCATGACAGTAACTGCAGAGTGATCTCTCCCTGTCCTTATCTCGACCCATGAGCCTTTCATTTTGTTTTCTCTCTCCTGCTCAGATAAGGAGGGCAGTGATAAAGTGGCTTTGTCAGGCAGCTGTCATCCAGAAAGAGTGGATTCCCACCACAGGGAATAACTACAGTTATGCTATCCAAACATGACTCCATGCACAGGATTTACTTCTGCATTTCATACTTCAATGTATTTCCATACTAAATTAAGACAGGGACACAAACAACTCCTTAATGCCCAATTTTTAGGCCCAGCTTTCAAGTTCCTAATTCTCTGCCTTTCCAGACTCTGTAGTTTTACTCAGAGATGGCTAATAAGAGAGGTGCCTGCTTTCCAGTTCATATGGAAGAAAAGAATGGAAATCTGAATCCAGTGCCTACATGTAGAAAAAATATCTATAAGCAGAATTAATTCCTCATGTGCATTACTTAGAACAAAGCAGAATAATTCTTAACAGTTTTTAAACATACATTCAGCCAAAAAAAAAATAATTTACACAGCACCCCTCAAAACTTCATTATACAGGAAATAGGAAAACTACAATTTAAGAGCCTGAGATGATGATTTGGTCTCCTAGATGCATTCTGAGTCTTCCAAAGCTGTTTTCATTAATATTCATTTAAATCACAATATTCTTACTGGTCCTGTGACTTAGCAAATACTTCTAGCCATAACAGTCCCTCCAAGTGAATTTAGATTTGCTTTTTCTGATTCAGTTTGAAGAGAGATAACTTTGACAGAAAGTAGGTTACTATTTTCAAAATTGTATTTTTATGGTCATAATTTATTAGAAGCAGTAGGGAATTCAAATTTATGGATCAGTTATATCAAGTATTTAACTAATCCCATGAGTGTACTGAACAGTATACTGTTAATCCTAAAATAAATATTTTAATCCACTTTTCACCAGTCTTAAAATAACACTTCTTTCAATATGTATAATTTTATCATTTATTTTTCTCTGAATACAGTTCCAGGGATGAATTAGTAAAAAAGCACAGCTTAGAAAGAAAATCAATAGTTCTCGACTGAAGACCACTTACAAAATACAATTGGGTAGTAATTGATTTGTAGAAAAATTTGCTACTTAATTCTAGCCACATGTAACTGGAGTAAAAGCATGCATGAGAGATTATAATTTGTCTATGTACTAATGCTCCCAAGTGTATCACGTCTGCACTGATCATAGTATAACTCCAATAAATTAAATAGAATTTGAAATTAGCTCAGAGCTTGCCAAATGCACCTTTTGTTACCTACAGGAAGTTTTGGCTGGGATTTACCACTGCTGTTTGTTTGAGATCCATTCCATAACATTCAGAGAATGAGAGAGAAAAATGATGATATAAATTCGATTCAGAATGCATGTGCACAAAAAAAAAGATAATAATTTAGAGTTACCTCAGAAGCAAATGGGTTTTATATTGCATTAATTGATGTTAGCCATTGATGCAGAGGAGTAATCCTCCATGGTATTTCTAGAGGGAACCAGATCCCATTAAACCAATATTTGAAATTTATAAAGAAAAAAAAGGAAAAACAGAAAAACCCAACCAATAACAAACAAAACACCAGGTAATATTTTATTTGCAGTTTTTTTGTTGTAATGATGTTCACAACAGAAGAACAGCACCTGAAAAATGGGACTCTTAGAATGAGTTAGATACAAGGTTATCTAGGTGAACCTGCCTTGGCAGGGGAGTAGGACTAGGACCTCCAGAGGTCCCTTCTAACACTAATGATTCTATGAGTCTGAAAAGTTTAAGGTCACTGGTTTATAAAAAATGCTTCATTTACCTAAGGTGCTGTAGTATAGAACACACTCCAAAACCCATCCATTAAATGCAGTATTACATTACATTATAATCTTTTGACCTTATACCTGCATGTCTTTGATTTATTCTCTGTGGCTCAAAAGATGCAGCATATCAGTAAGGCCACTTGATGTCTTTAACTCAGATTACTTTTTACAATAAATTAAAAACTGTTTTGGCATGACTAACACCACTTCTGCAAATCCCAGAGAAGACAATACTCCTCCATATTTCAGTATACACTGTTCTTCCTTACATATACTCTTATCAAACACTGTGTGCTACCAATACATTGTTTCTGAAATGAAGTATTCAAAACCAGGAGATAACAGAAGTAATTTGGATTTAGCTATTTTGTGTACTATTACTATAGTCCTGCTTTTAATTATCTAAGCAGGATACTTATCTGCTATTTTTATAAGAATTCCTGACTCCATGTTTACCATAATTGAATTTATTTAGAAAAGTGTTTATTCTACCTTTTTCTTTTCATCTCTATAGCTCCATATTAGGACCATGGGCTAGCAAGAGCTCATTAATTTATTGTCATCATCAACTTTCTAAGTTCTTTTCATCATTCTAGAATATAAGTTCTTCCCATTTTCACTTAATGTCTTGACAAGGTGAGAGTTAGCACTGCCATTTTATAGTTAGTAAGACAAGGCACAAAGGAATTTATTTTAACATTTTTTCACTCATTATTGAAGTCTGATGTGAAACATATAATGCATTTTAGAGGCTATAGCTCAGGGTCTCATGCTACCTGTTTTCAGCTCCTCACACAGATCATTTATAGTTAAGAGTAAATGTCACAACATACAGCTCCAGCTAACTGATCATGTCATCATACTTTTGCTCCACTCCTTTTTTTTAAGTTTAGAATTCCTCTGTATCCAGACCAGTCACACTCCATCTCATCAGTTAGAAACTGGAAAGCATGGAAGACAGTCACCTATGGGATATACAGGTGATTAAATTAAAATAATTAATAAATTACATGCCATTGCCTGTTTGTCACTTCTCTGGTCACCTTCCATTTGCATTGGTAGGAGCACAAGCACACAATGGACTGAGTGTTTCAGCTGATGAATGGTAAACTCATCAAGCCAAAGGTACTGCACCATCTACTGTCATCTCTACATCACCTAAACTGACTGTTCCTGGTGCCTCCAGAGCCACTGAGAAGGGAGGAGCCAGCTGCTACAATTTGCTGGTTTCACTTATTTGAAGCCTGGTACTGATTCATACAGATTAGCCCTTGAGAAATTTACCTCCAATTGTCTCAAGGACTTTTAAACTGGATTTTTTTTCTTTTAGCCAACCAGCTTTGGTATGTCTTTCAGGTGGGCAGCAAAAGATGTATTTGATATCATGAACCATTTTGCCAGACAGTGTTCAAAAACATGGAGGTTCAGAGATTCTTCCAGAAAAAGCTGTAGTCTTTAAAACCTGGGAACATTTTCTCTGTAAACATTTCTATCGGAAGAAATTTTTTTTGCTGAAATAATAGTTAATAACAATTAAGAGATATCATGAGAGCCCCAAAGAGAACCCCAAGTTAAATTAGCAAAAAGGATGCTATCACGTATATACTTGGTGACCCTGACTCCAGCTATAACCAGAAGAAAAAGGCATAAAGAGGACAGTGTTATTAATTTTCTGATAATATTATAGTGATGCAACATGATACTTCTCCAGAATTTCAAAACCCATTAGAAAATTCGTTCAGGTCTGAAAGTGTTTGTCTGACAACAGAGGAAGAAAATACTTCAAAATGGTTTGAGATTTTGGCTTCATCTGACTCATTTGGTATTAACTTCCCCCCCAGAAATGGCCTGCTATATTTTATAGTTAACTACATACAATCTTCTTCTAGAAGGCACTGTTATTTACTTGAGGCAATGTTTCTACCCAACCAGTTATGCAAAGAGCTCCTAAGAACATGTGAATAGAGAGAAAAACCTATTTTATGGAGCAAGTGATGTATAATAGAGAATTACTGTACACTGGAAACTTTCCTAATACAGCATGAATTCTTTGAAGAAATTAAACTGAAAACATTGAGAAGACACAAATGTTTTGATCAGCATCAGTGTTAGTGGGTTCTATGATACAGAGTTTATGAAAGCAGTGCAGGTTCAGTTTGCAAATAAGGTCTGCCTAGAGGCAGTTTGATTTAAGTGCCAGCCCCTGGATATTTGTTCATATTTTCTAAAATTAAGACTATAGTTATAGTAAATAAAAAAAAATGTTTATCATTTTCACACAGAGACATATATATGTATATATGAAGGGCCAACATTTTTCTCACTTTCAAGCCTATAATACTGCCAAGATCACTGGAAGGAGCAACATTTCCTCTGTAGAGAAGCAGCCTGTATTTCACCTCACTGCAAGACCTGTGTAGCCATGCAACCAATGCACCAAGAGTAATATTCAAAGTTATGAAATGAAAAATAGCATTCACTTCAATACCAAGTGTCTATTCAAGGTTTTACCATAGGTTTCAGACAGAATCAAAGATAATGAAGTTACTTTTAAGAAAGAATGCAACCTCTTTGAACAGTCTGCATATTTTTACACTCGCAGGTTCCCCAGTGATAGAAAGCAATGTTTCACCATGATAAAGGACTTTATATCTCTGCACAAAGTAAAATCTGAAACATTTTTATATCATCTTACCTCAGGAACACTGTAGCTATAATTAGAGGTTTTGCAAGGGGCTCCCCACATCAGTTCAATAACCCACATAGCCTGTGCTAAAATTCCTTATTCTATGAGGTGAAGAACCAAAAAAGATGTAAGGGTTTTCCAGCCACAAAAATATGCTCTCACAAACAGTGGTAAAGAGGTTGGGAGGGAAGTGAAGGGACAAGGAGGTAGTTTTAGAAGAATTCAAATACCAAATTCAGTCCATTTTCTTGTAAAATGCTCTTTTATTACAAAAATTACTCTTTTCAATGCATAGAATTTGAAGTGTCTTGCCCAGTGTGCAAGTATATGTGCACAAGTGAAAGCTGACTAATTAAAAGGTAGTTTGGGCTTTTATCCCAGGAACTTACGAGAGTCAGTGCATTTGTTCCATTTACTTCAGTGAACTACATTCTGAAGGCAAAATACATCTCTTCAGACAATCACAGGCAAGGGTGATTTTTATAATATCAAAGGGAGCAGTAACCTCTCCAGAAGCAGTCTCCTTTGAGTCTTACAGCAGGCTAACCAAGAAGTTTCCTAAACCACTGAAACTTCCTCCAGCATGTCACTGTGAAGCTGTAATCCATTTCTCTGGTGCTTAAAGTCCAAGCTCAGTTTTTCTGAATTGCAAATAAGTTCCTATTTAAAGAAACATTAATATATGTATACAGCCAGGGTGATAATGTTGTTATTACAGCACTCTGCAATAACTCAGCTGTCAAATTCACTTGAGGCTGAAATTCAGTCTATATGTTTTCAGCCAGCAATTGGCCAGCAATTTCGTTTTTTCATATACAGTATGTTTGAATAGTATGCAGACTGTTATGAGTCAAGAGGTGGCCAATAAAGGAGGGGGCTGGGGGGGCAAAGGATTTTTTTTTTTTAAAGAGGAAAAAGGCGCCAGGAAATTTAAAAGAGGCTGTTATCGCTTTTTTGCACCATTACATCTTACACTAGAAGAATAGCTTTGTGGCATCGTGTATTTCACTTGTTCCTTATATTTTCAGCATTGATTTTAGGTCCAAACCTCTTTTAATGAAACATCTGTCTGTTACCCTTTCTATTAAGGCAGTTCCTCCCCTAATACAGTTTTAGTAAAGCCCGCATTCTAGTATGTCCACAGCCAATAGACAAATTGTGATCTCTGTACATCCTAATAAATACATTGACAGTAGTTTGAGACCAAGCCAAAAAAATAAAAGAGTTTGTTACTTGGAGTCCGTACAAAAATTCTTTAAGTTTGTAGCTATCAAATTTTAATTGAATTTTAATGTATAAGCAAAATACAGTGGAATCTGGAAGCCTCTGGTTGTTACATTTTTCTTTTATCCTGAAATTCCTTAGCAAATATCTGCCATGAAGAACTATTAGTGAATTAACAGAAACACTTCTCCCTAGATAGTTTGGTCAGATTCTTCCTCTGCTTTGAGAGCATGCAAATTTAACATATTTCAAGAAAACAATACAAAGATGCAGAGACTTTAAATAGTATTCAATAGCAGTAGCTGGTTCTTATGCAATGTTATTTCATGTTAAGATCACGGTGAGCTTTACAGAGCACAGCTGATATCTGTGTTGACAGAGAGACCTATACAGTGAGTACCATGGCAAGGATAAGGCTATAACTTCATTGCATTAGAGAAGGACAGGAGAGTAATTTTACTCATCAAACCTTGTGTAGCTAGAATTTGCCTTAAAATTAAACTTACTGAGCCTTAGCAGTAAGAGAAGTTGCTGGATGAAAATGATGAAGCATCACAGAATGTAATACATTATAAATAATGTATTTAAATTTTTAAATACCTAAATTATTCAAAGTATTAAATAATGAAGGAAAAATTAACAGCTACGTCTTATAAAATAAAGGTTAGGAAATAGTCACTGACTGCCCTATGTGACAATACAAATATGGCTGCCTCAAGTGGAAATGACTCATAGGTAAAAAAGAAATAGCAAAATGAAGCAGCAAACCACAGCTTACGGGGAACTTGGGTCAAATCAAAAAGATTTCAAAGGCATAACACAAGATGGGTGACTTCCTGCTCAAACCAAAGCATTTGAAGTGAAAGATCCAGTTTTGATGCCAGAGTCAGACTGCCCATCATATCTGGATACTTTCAGCAAGGTCCTGTTAAATGTGTTTGCCTGGTTTATCAGTTACATCTGAGCATTGTTACACCTTCCTATACCAGGCAGAAGAACCCACAAACTCTTTTTCTTCCCTCTCTATAATAGCGTGGAGGAGACTGATTAAGGCCCACTTGACATCATTCTGGAGCAGCACTGCCTTGTCTGGGTTAGTTTTTTCTCATTGCAAGAATGAGATGTCGCATCTTTATGTTGTAAACTCTCCCATTAAATCAGCAAAACTGAGAGCAGCATAAGAGCCAGAGCAGCTGATGAGAATGCAACATGATCCATGCCAAAACTGATTGGAATGGCAAACCAGTTATGGAAACTTTATGTTTTACTGTAGTGAAATTCAGATGCAGGACCTATTATTATTATATGAGAAGAATTACCAAATTTTAGTGGAAGATAGCAGTCCCCACATCTCCTGATAGATTTTTACAGAAGCTGTCAGTTTTATATAATTTTGCAATGCTACATTAGTCACCTTTAAAATAATTTAAATTTCCCTTTAATATTCAGGAATGTAATGGCACCATTAATTACATCTAAGTCACAAATGCCAATATTTGATGATAATGTTGCTTTACAACTGAGCTGCTTATCTTTTGTCATTTTGTCTGAGGGTTTTCTAGGCTTGCTCCGTGAGCAGAACTGACTCATCAGACACTCCCTGTGTTTTGAACCAAGGACAATTCACAGACAATCCCAGAAAACTTGTGAGAGGCCTCAAGCAGGATTAACTACATAAGAATGATAAGTGAAGTTTAAAAGGGAAAACAAAATCACCTTTGACCCTCTCATGTACTTGTTTCCACTCAGCCAAACAGGAAAAAACCCCAATCCAATATCTACAGTAACTGGCCGTGCAATAGAAAAGCAAGAATGCATTTCAAAAAACAACTTTAATTTATTTTTAAATCAAGAACTCTCCAGTCCTTAGATTAAACCTGTACTGAATGTAGAGATTGATGAAAGTTCTTTTGAAAGCCAGTTGGAAAAGAAAAACCCTCTCAAGATAGATGCTAATAGTTTAGATGGGGGAATTCTGTCCAAATGGCAATTCAGTGTCCTTTTTACACTTACACAGCTTCAGGAGATAAATAACCATACTAATATAATGAGTAATATAATAAATTGAGATCATCTCCCTCTAAAGTGACTAATGAGCAAACCTTTACTGGCTACTCCAAATAATTGGGGTCTATTTAATTTAGATATACATTTTATAAGTGGATGTTACTTGAGTCTGTTAAAACCATTTAGAAATTTGCAAGAAGATCATCAACACATGATTTTTCCACCAGGGGAAAAACATATTGGCAGTAAATTGAGAAGCCGACCAGAGATTTCAAAACTCTGACTGGAGATTAAAATAGTTGGATTCCCTCTAAGTTAAAGGACAGTAATGAGTGTTGAAAAAACCAAACCATACAAATCAATAGCAGTATTCAGATATTAAAATATTATTGAATTTCTGTCTCTGAATTAAGCTTCCATGAAGATTGACATAATGTAGTTGGACAAGCAGGCCCTGGTCCAACTGTCCATTGGAGCCTTTCTGCTCACTGCCTGCAATTTCTGAACATAGTAGAAATAAAAGTATTTAAATATATGCCTGAAAACCCAGCATTATTTAACATTTCAGTTACTTTCTATATACTTTATTAATATTTCCAGGTAGTTGGATAAATTTACATACATATATATCAATACTAAGTATATATCTATACTTCCTACTGTATCTTTGCAAGTATTTGTAAACAGACATGCAAGCATAACCAACCAATTTTCTGAGGTTTTCTTCCTATACTCTTAGAGAAAAACAACACCAAGACCCTGCATTCTTGGTTGACATATCAAGCACTTCAAAATCAGAATCAGAGCACACAGTAATCAAGAATCTACTGGCCACAAAAAATTCATAAACACAGCCTAACATTTAATGTTCACAAAATTGTTCTAAAAAAGTAACAAATAGTTAACCATGTCATAACTCTTGTTAGAAAAAACCCTTCTTTCTAATGAGCAGCAAAAGTTCCTCAAATATAATATCCAAATGCTTTTGGGTTTGGACTACCAAACTCTAAAATTGATCATGAATTAAATTAATTTCAAACCATATTTCATGCTAAAACATATGTAAATAGGCAGATTATTCAGGTAATAATTAAATCGGATTTTAGAAAGGCATAATCCTTTTAACACACTATACTTCTATTTTCCAGCTGAAATGAACTACTTTTAGGCACCTTCACAGTACATATTAACCACTATCTTCCTTGACCATAACCGTCAAACCTCTGCATGGACTTACCTGTATGATATGCAGGTTTTTGTATATTCCAGACATCATGGTCTATTATTGCTGAGTATCAATAAAGCTCTCCAACACTTGTATTTGAAATACAGCACACACTTGAAAGTTTTTATGGTCTTTATAATTGATTGCTTGTGACTTTGTCTTTTTCATTCTTTTATATACATGTCCTTCTATGAACATACTTTTAAAGTACTAAAATCCTCTTAACAATGTCACTTTAAAACCGTCTTTTGTGCCTTATCTCACTAACTGTAATCAATCAAGAATATTAAAACTGTGTCTTGTGTTACTGAGCAAAATGAGCTACTATTGTGCATGAACAGAAAACTGGTGTAGTGAGAGCTCCAAAGTACATAAGAGGTTACACAGCCTGTCATCTTCAGTTCTGGGGTTAATGCCAGTGAGCAAGAAACTCTACTTTCAGATCTGACATGTAATGTCATGAGATAGATGAGGTAATCATAAAGTGCAGTTACCAAGACTAGGCTAGTCTGAGTATGGCAGCATGTAAGAACTTAATGCATCTCTCAGTGAGACTGTTAGTGCTGAAGTACGAGCTCCTGTTGTAAAGCCAGCAGGTGATCTGTTCATAAAGTGAAAGGTGGCCCGCAAAGTACACATTTAACAAGATTTGTTTTTCCTCAGTATATGGGAGGGATTGCAGAGAGATGCTGCTAGTGGGGTAAAAAGAAGAAAATAGAATGCTGTGCCTTTCCCTAATTTCTTTGGTAACCAAGAAACAGCCAGGATAAGGCAATCAATACTCGAAAACATCAGTGCAAAAAATAAATGAAAAAATGGAAAGCTATTGAAACACTAGAGCTATCTGACAATTTAATCATATGGTAAAAGAATTCATTGCCTTAATGTACAAGAAAAGACAAGAAAGAAAACCAAACCCAGAGTTGTTCACAGATTCTCAAGCAATCTAGGAAAAAATAGGCTACGGACCTTCCTGTTATAGAAGTATGTATTGGATTTGCATGGACAGATTTTGGTAGCAGGGGGGAGTACAGGGGCAGCCTCTGTGAGAAGCTGCACAAGCCTCCGTGATATCTGGGCAGAGCCAATGCCAGGCAGCTCCAGGAGAGGCACACCAAGGCCAAGGCCAAGCCAATCTGAAATGGTGGCAACACCTCTGTGATAACATATTTGAGAAGGAAATATGAAAAAGCCATTGCGCAGATATGATTGTGAGCAGAGAAAAGCAGGGTGAGAATCCGTGAGAGGAACAGCTCTGCAGACACCAAGGTCAGTGGAGAAGGAGGGGCAGGCGGTGCTCCAGGCACTGCAGCCCATGGTGAGGCATGGAGGACCATGGGGATGCAGAGATCCCCCTGCAGCCCCTGGAAGGCCCCCACTGGAGCAGGTGGATGCTTGAGAGGAGGTTGTGAACCTGTGGGAAACCCGTGCTGGAGCAGGGCCTGGCAGGGACCTGAGGAGCCATGGAGAGAGGAGCCCACACTGCAGCAGGTTTCCAGGCAGGATTTGTGGCCTGTTGGAAACCCCCATTGGGCTGGGATGTGCCTGAAGTACTGCACCTCGTGCAGGAGTGACCCAGGTGGCCACAGCTGGTGGAGAACTGATGCTGTGGGAAGGACTGACGCAGGAGGAGTTCATGGAGAACTGTCTCCCGTGGGAGGGACCCCACGCTGGAGCAGGGGGAGAACTCCTCTGCTTGAGCAGCAGCAGAGAAAACAACCTGGGATGAACCAACCGTGACCCATTCCCAGTTTCTCTGCACAGCTGGGAGGGGAGGAGGTACAACACAGGAAGGAAACATTTCTCCAAAGATGAAAAATTGTTGAGTAAACAATTATTCATAGGACTAGAGTGAAGGCCATAATTAATTGCTTTAGATCTCTGTTCTAAGAGCACTGGAGGAAAATGGTAATGTGAGTTGGCTATATACTTGCTTAACAGGCTGCTGCAAAAGAACTTTTGAACCAGATGCAGTCAAACTACAATTGAGAAAGTTCTTCTCTAATGTATTTATTGACAGCATTTATAAACACTATTTTAAAAAAATGTGTTGAAGTACATTGACAGAGAAGTAAAATAGGGCTCAGGTTAGGGGGATACAAAATTAGTAGAGTTATTGTGTATAATCCCTGCTCACTCATCCATTTCATTAATGTAATTATACTGTATTTTTCCAGATAAGGTGTATTTTGGTTTTGTATGGTCAAGGTCACTCAAATTCTACAGAATTTGTTCTACAGTGAACAAAAACAATTTGGATAATAACTGGGTCTCCACATTGTCACCAATCATTTAAATAGATTGTCACCATATTAGTTGGGCCCTGCTAATGTAATGTGGCAAAAGAAAATGTGTTTCCAAAATAATGGAATGCTTTAATTTGAGTATACGAGGAGTCCATCTGGCCATTTAAAAATACTGCTAGGTGTAGATTCTTTCTAAGGCCTACTGGTTTCAAAACATTCCTTCTGACAGTTAACTGTATGAACTACATAGTTATGGAAATATTTGAATTGTAAATATTGAAAATCAGCCACTGTTCATGCATTGCAACTTTTCATATATTTTAATATTCATATTGACACCATGAAGGCTCCATAATCATAAAACTGATCTTGACAGATAATAATAATTGTTGAATATAATTGATAATACTACTTATTGAAAGTGACCAACCATTTAATAGTTTCTCTCTTTTTCACTTGTTTAATTCTGAAGAAACATGATGATATTAAATGTTCAGTATGGTAAGCTCAAGATTAATAATTCAACTATCATTAAGCACAGATTGAAACAATACTATTGCCTTGCCTTACAAAGTCAAGAGATTTAGCAAATCATTTAATAATGTCAGTACTCCTCTTGTACATGGATTGTCTGGGTTGACAATACCATGCAATGGTTTCTAAACTCACAGTTTGCCACAGCTAAAAAGAAGCTGTGAACCAACAGGTTTTACACCTACTTCAGTGGGGGATCTTTTTAATATATAAGTACAGATGCTTCCTCAGTGTTAAAAAAAATGAGCCAATCTCACAGGACAGGGGTGAATACTCCCAGGGGAAGGAAGTTGGTTTACAGACTCACCATAGAGAAAAAGCCTTGGTAAGAACACCAGCTCCTGGCAAAGAGTGTGTGTCTGACAGGCGGCACTCGTTTGTAGCTGTGCAACAGCTCACCTCTCTCCCTGCTGAGCCTTTGCCATGGGGTCACATTCAAACCAACTCATTTTGCCTCACAGTAAAATGAATTAAATGATCTCTCAGTTTTCTTTGATTAAACCAGCTAAGGCAGTGAGCAGGACCCATCTCTTAATGTCATTATGGTCAAATTTCAGCAAGGATTTAATTTTCATATTAAAAGGGACAATTGCAGACTGAAGGATCATCTGAGTTTCCTGAGGAGTTTCCTCAAGTTGAAATTGCTCATCTTTCACTCTTGTGTGAAGCCTGTATCTCAGACATGTGGTCTTAACACAGCTTAGGTGGACTTTTCTCTTCAGCTTTTGATCTTGCCAGTCTCTTCTTTACTAGCATAAATGATCAGACAGCATGCACAAACATTGCCAGCTGCATATCTTTTGAAAATATGGAAGTCAAAACCTGGGCTCCTGCCTCTGCCTTTTGATCTGAATCTATTCTTTATTTTTTCCTCAGATTCATAAATGTGAAAGCACCTCTTATGAGCCATACATTTGATGTCTCATATATATTTACCATTTTCATAGCAAATGCTTTGAAATTGTTTATTTTCAATTGAAGGATTTTAAAAAAACTTCAATCTTCCACTTTTTTATTATTAGACTGATCATTACTTCCTTCCTTAATCTGTTTAAATAATTTTTTTGAAAGAAATACACAATCAGACATCAATTTTCCAAAAACTACTGAATATACGCAATTTTAAATAAACAACCCAGAAATATAACCTCTGAATTCTACCTTATACTTATTCATAAAGCCAATCTTGGCAGAAAGTTATAATTCAGGATATAACTGATAATAAACACAGCAAAGGTGATCAGTATTTTAATACCAGCTCCTTAATTCTCTGCAAACAGAATATGTAGCACAGACCACAAATTTTCAATATAATGAGTTCAAATTTCATAATTCAATTAACATGAAATGTAATTTATGTCAAAACACTGTTTTAGCTGAATGGCAAGTAAATGTTACCTGATTCTGCATCATGGGGACAGTATGCAATGATCTCATTATGGAAAAGGAAATATCAATAAAGCAGCAGGTTTTCAGTAAAAAAATACATTTGTCAGGATAAACTGTCCATTACACAGTCAGCAGTGAAATAATTGGGATTGTACTTTTGACTCCTACCCCATTTCCTGTCAGCCTTATGGAGCTTTGAAAGGAGACCCCCTTTGTGTGTTTGCAGTGCCCAGGAGACCTGGAGAGAAATTTCTGCTTCCTCTTTACATGTTTGGGTTGTCCTACACATTGGAAAATTATTACATTCCTCAAAAGGGCAAGGGACTGGGGGTTCTTTGCAATATAATGGTTTCAAGAAAATTGCCTAATCTCAGTTGAGTGGTACTTATAATGTACTGTGAAGATACATTCTTCCTCTATAAGACTGTATACTCATGCATTAAACTGCAAGATTTCTTTCACCTTTGAGCAGAGCCAACACCTGCCACCTGTGTCCTCTGACAGTTGTTCCAAATTTCAGAAGAGGAGTGAAGTGAACGCTTATAGAGTTCCAGAGCAATATGCATAATCCTTCCTCCACTACTATGTAATATTTATTCTTTGTAAAACCTGCACTTTTTTTTTTTTCCTTAACCACAAGATTGTGTTTAGGTTTAAGTTGTCCAGATTTTGTAGTATGGGGAAAAGAGGTAGCTAAATGCAGCTCACATCCTAGAACTCCTACATACTAAGGCAGAGCAACAGAGCACACTCAAGACAAAGATGACTCAATAAGGAGGTACAAGTAATTTCCCTGTCATTGCTGATCACATATAGGTAACAACCACACTGTTAAGTGCAAAACAGAAAGACTCCATGCCTCATAGGAAGTAATAGGAATAAACCACACAGTACCTACATTTATGACAACAGTGATGGAATTCCTTCCTATTTCTTTCCCCAGAGAAAGGGGCTGAAATCCAGAACTGCAGCACTTTCATGGGCAGTACCTCTGAGCTACCACACCCGCTGCTCCTAATAGCAACTCCTTAGTGCAGGGAATTGAAGACCAACAGCTTTACTCAAATAGTTGCTGTAATCAACAGCAGGACCCGAGTACCAGTGTAAAGGAATCTAACTGCAGAATGACATTCTGCATTAGTTTCTGTTTCTATATGATCTCAGGCTGTAGCCACATGCAAAACACATTACAGAAATCTTGTTTCAAGGGAGAAATATGTGGCTAAATGTGGCAACATTTATACTGGAAAGATCTTCTCACCAGCTCTGGTAAAAGAGTGAACTCCGGGCCAGCTCTGTGGGCTGCACATCTGGATGCAGCTTGAGATGAAGCAATTACTTATCCTACAAAAGCTCTGATTCTTCAAGATGATCTACTCCATGTGTCTCCTATTGTGTGAGTCTGTGGAGCACATGTAGGTAACACATGTTTTCCTAGCAGTACCAACATTCAGCATTGCTCTGCTTGTACTTTCTGCTCCTTATGTTCCCATATGAGAGGACATTAAAGCTTGGCTAACCATGCCCAATTATCCTTGCAGGGTTAACCCTATACTACTGAAATCTCCAAGACTACTAGAAAAATTTTACTAACAGCAACTCTAATGATAGTAAACAAAAGTTGTGTGGGAAAACAAACAAGCAAACATGCCCCCTCAAAAACCAACCAAACAAAAAAACCCCAAAAACCAAAATCCCCAAAACCCAACCAAAAAACCCCACAAAACAACTCTTTTAAGTGGAGATCTCTACTTTTCATAGATGCCCAGTGGTACAGGGGCTCAGGATATACACCTAGTGGAGTGCTCCCTGCCATTGCCTGGTAGCTCTCGCTGACTGGTTTGTAACTGGAGCAAGCAAAGTCAGTCTCTGCCAGCCAACAATACTCTGACATTTGGAGGGGAAAGAAGTCCCAGCCTACCAGCCAAGCAAATGGAGATACCCTACATAATCTAAATCAAAAACATTTATGCTGGAGTAATTTAGCTTTGGAATATAACACCCAAAACAACAAAAGGACTCCTGAAATGTTTATTTCCTGTTAATGTAGTAAAATAAAACTCAGGAGTTGTCAAAAAATTCTTTTCTAGGATTGAATCTGGATAAGATCTAGTAAGTTAGGACAGACTATTTTCAAATGCTAAATGAAGTGATACCCTTCAGTTAGGAGCCAGCCAAGAAACAAGTGTGAAAAAAGTCTAAAGTCTGATATTGAGGAAAAACTGTATCATAAGACAAAACAGTTGATGCTCTGCACAGTGGGTGGTATTAACCACACACTCTAGACTCTGTTTGGCCTTTGCATTCAATATAAAAAATAATTTCCTCACTGACTTTTTTGGGTCACTTGGTGCTTTATATGAGAATTTACTGAAGTGGTAGGGATTGTTCGTATTTTGTTTTATTTTTCACAGACCCCTCCATAAAGCAGAGGTTAGTATTTCATTCTGATCTGGGGAAAGATGTAGCCCATCTTAAACCTAGCAAGCTAAAAGAAATAGTCTATTAAAACTAGCTTTCCAGCCCCAGCAGGTGTTATAATTATTTCACTCCACCACTGCTACAATGTCAGACTCTGAAGAACTGGAAAAATAGTTACAAAGATGAAGTTTCCCAGAAGTGTATATATTAGTAGGGCTCTATTTTTCTCAGAACATACTCTTTTTATTTCACTAGGTATTTATGTATTTTAGTATCTTAGCACCCAGTTTAAACTCGAGGCAGGTAGCTTGTTTTCCTGACCTTCACATGGCCCAAATTTAGCATTTTAATCTGCTGACCAACCGAAGCTGGAAATAGCAGAACAGAAGGTCACAACTGCCTAGCAGTGCAGGATCCTCAGGACAGGATAAATCACATCTTTCCTCCACTATACAGCTCCTCTGAGGATTACTGGGGAGGTTTGCATGCTTTAAGGAGGCTGTTGGCAGAGCAACCTGTGCTATCCCAATCAACCAGTTTGACTAAAATCAGTCAGAAAAAACCTGAGCAATTCAGAAGAATGAGGCATATGAGCCCTTTCCTACTTTATTTTTGCTGCAGTTACTCAAGAATCCAAATAATTGTTAATCTACCCGGTTTTAAAAGTCAACACTATCAGTTGCTATTCAAAAGACATGTTGTCTTTTGAATAGCAAAGCAAACAATTTCATTAAAAGGCTTACACTTCATCTCAAAATCTGTGTAATTCCCATACAAGTTGTTTGGGATTGCACAGTGCAAAACCCTCTTTCCAGGTTGAAATATCTCTGCCTGGAAGGTCAAGGGAGAAAAATTCTTGAGGTCAATCCCAAATATGATCTCTTGCAAGGGAGGCTTTACAACTATCAGCTGAGCAGTCTTTGTGCTGACCCAGAAACTGCAAATGTCTTCATGTATATTCCTTTTAGATAAAGAAACTTTTCTGCTTCCTCTTAAGCTTTTTAGAGGGGAAAAAAAGGCAACCAATATCTTTTTCAGCTCCATTTTTCTTTTGTGTTCTCTGTCCTTTGTAATCTACTTTGACTCACTGACAATACATGACTTTCCGTATTCTCACTGCCTTTTAATCACAAAAAAAAAAAAAAAAGAAAAAAAAGAAACACACCACCCCAAAACCCTCTGACTGTCCATCCCTCATGATTACAAACCATCTCCTTTTTCTAGTGGTCTGGGGAGGAAGAGGAGGAGGCAGCACAGCAAGCCTTTCAAACATTTTTATTTCATTGGCCTCTGCCCCAGCAATATTTCTTTTACTCCCAGTTCTTTTTTGTGTTGTGTCTTCACTGAGTGTAATTGTCAGATATGTCTGATGGGCAGCCAGGCACACATGCAAGAGTGGTGCCATTCCCTTCATGTGTATTTTAAAGCAGCTGTTGAGTAAAGATGCTGTCTTTGGTCACATACATTTCCATGATTGAGATCTCTGCATTTCTGAATCTGTTCTGTGTGCTTTGATTCTTAAATTTGATGAACCCACATTTATCAATGTGATAGTGAATTGTTTGGGGTTTTTTTGTTTGCTTTTTTTTTTTTAAGTGACTAAAATAATAATTGCATGCTTTTTAAATATGAGGCTTAAATGCCCATGCTGTGACAATGGCTGTGTTATCTGTGGATGATAGTAGTGCTTTATTTGTGTATACCCTGAAAAAATAGACACTGCAATTACTGTAGAACAAACAGTGTAGCTTATCAAGGGCTTTTGTCCAGGCTCTTCAATGACACCCACACTGTGATTTGCTTTGACTGCCTACAGATCTGTGAATGCACTGCAAGATTTTGCTTGGTTGGTATATAGACCTGTAAGTCACATCAGACATGGGAGAAGGCACGACTGCCCTGTTTGTCATCCCACCAGGATTTTATATGCATGTACTTGCTAAATGTGAGTAGGTGGCTATGTCTTGTATATAACCTGTATTTGAAAGTCTGCTTTGCGCTATTTAACTGCCAAGGAAGATTCAAGACTCTTGCCACCTTCAAGCACTCAAGTATATAGGAAGCCATGAAGCTAATTGCAAGGTTTCTTCTGAAAACACTGATGAAAGTTCTCTTTTGTTTATAAGCTCCCCTACCACTCCCTAAATTCTCACATCCATACATCTCATCTGCTGGGGTTTTTCACTACAACCACAGAGGTCACAGTAAACCAGGCAGTGATTCACTTTCCAAATACAGACTGGTGTTTCTGTCTTTACATTGTGCTCATTATTACAGTGTCAGGGAGGATAATGCCTTGTTTCCAAGAAGGAAAAAACAGAAGAGTTTTTAATTCCATTTGTGACCTGCCATTTGTAGCTCAATATTTTGTGTATTTCTGGACACACTGAAATAGGTTATACCTTAAAAACATGTTAAGAACTGCCATTTACAAAGCTCTCATTTTGGAAGGATTATCTTGGGCGCAGTGTCTTCTAGCTTCTCCATAAACCTGCCCTGTGACTGATCAGCCACTGACTTCTAAAGCTGAACCATACTATATCAAAGTCCAGATTCATTATCTGTGAAATGGCTGTAATGACACTCACTATTCTGGCTGATTAGTATTGGAGGTGATAAATGCCACACAGCCATCTATGGTAAATCATTACATGTGCACACATTGAATGTACAGCTGTTTTTTAAAACGCTTTTTTGTAACCTGGCAGCAGTAAAAAAATTCTGATCCTATTGTTAGAGGTTCCTTCTGATGTTCTCTGTATAGCTAAAAGATGTGAGAGATTTTGTGAACTCTTTATGCGAAATTTCAGAAGAGACAGTGTTAACATGAAGATCTATTTAACGTATCTTAGTCATGAACATACCCTGATGGTAGAACTGTCACTTCCGTGCATTGCTGCTCTCTAATCAACAAAATGAAAGGAATACTGTGGGGGACATTTCTCCAATGCCAGAATATAATTTATATTATGAGCATTTTTCCCAACCAATGCCAGAGAGGAAGGATGCAGCTCTCATCATCTTTCTTTGGAAGCAAAATTAAATTATCAGTCTTTAATTTAGTTAGTGATAATCTCTGCTTAAACATTCCCTCATGGCTTCCACTAAATATACCATTAAAATCTCCATTCTGTCTGGGCTACCAAGTGCTGTCTCTACATTAGAATGCTAATTCAACTTTGAACTGGGTTCCTACTGACGGCTGGGAAAGCAGCTCTTTGTTCCAAAATGAGTTTTTACATATCACTGCATAGCATAAAAGTGCAAATTGGTCATCTTGTGTCATCCTACTAGGAACCAAAAATTATAAGTCAAATGCAGCTGTAGCCATGGTGGAGGGTGGAAAAAAAAGGAAATCCTCTGTTTAATCCTTTTATCACTAGAGAAAACATTATCAGTTTTGCAGTAAAACAAGAGCAATTTCCTGGGTTATATTTCAAGAGAAAAACATATTTGAGTATCACTCAAAGTCAAGGACAGCACAGGCAGCCATACAACAATCCTATCTGTGGGAGAGTTCCTTCACTTGTTCTTTTCATTAGGGACATAGGTGCTACCAGTTTGGAACAGGAGGATGTTCCTGGATGACAGCGCAAAGTAATCCTCCAAACACAAGTCCAAGAATGTAAATTACATGCAGGGATAAAGTGTAAATTACTAGGGAATCCTAGGGCCAGATTGGAGCTCAAGCAAAGTTTAACTCAAGGAGTTTGAGAGTTCACAGAGGTAAGCAAAGATCAAAGAGAGAAATAAACATCTGTACAGGTACCAGCAGCATGAGAGTGATCCCTGCTTATGCTCACAAAATCCCAGTCCACCTCTTAGCTAAAAATAGTAGTTCTGATTCTCCACCACATTACCCTATCAGTACAATGCAGGTACACGTGGAAGAGACATTTGACTACAGCACAAAAAAATCGGTTCCAGATTCAAAATATGTCAGTAGAAAAGTCCTCTTCACACATTGTTGAGGCAAATGTGTCAAAATTAAAAAATAATATCAGTTGATATTTTGATACATCCAATTTTCTTCATTTTCAATAAGAAGCCAGATTTAAATCCACATGTTCAAGAGAACCTGGGCAGCCTGACTTGGAAGTGATGGAAGATATTCCATCACTATGACCAACTCAAGAATAAAACCAAAAAGCACCACTATCCTCCATGGTGGACAGAAAAGATGGGAAAAGATGACAGTGGAATACCATAGAGTAGTTACTCCATATTTGTAGCTCTGAGCTTTGGATTTTTCAGCAAACAAATTATTTCTTTCCTGGCACTGTGACATTTATCATGCACCCAGGCAAACTACCATACTGCCCCCCAAATTACTGTCCAGAAGAGCAAGAACTAAATCAACCGAATCTCTCCCTTTTCAGTGAATTCTCTCCATAAGAAAAGAACTTTCACTGGTAAAGAGACAATACAGTAAGATCTCAGATATAAGCAGGAGCACAGCACAGGTCTTCCTTCTCTAGATCCAAATTACTGAGCTCTAGTCAAGAGTGCAGAAGATCAAGAGATAATCTGGAGTCTAAAAACACAATCTTAAATCTTCCAGGACAGATCTGGCTCAAGGCTTCTCTGCACAAAACCACGACTGAGGCTGGGCTATTGTCTCACAGAAAAGGAAGGGATGGAAATGGGAGAGAGGGTCTCTTTCCTGCTATTGTTAGAGAAGTGGGTACGGTGCAGCACAGAGTGGGAAGGAAAGGCAGTACCTCCTACCCTTCCTTGCCCCACCTCTCTTGCAGCAGTAGTTAGTCCTAGCAGAGAGAGAGTGAGCCATGAGCTGCAGATATTTGGTCATATCCTACTTGGTGCTCTGGACAGGCAGTTTTGTCTTCAGCAGCCTTGTCCCAGGAAATGCCTTACTGATTAGCTTTTCTGTCCATCCTCCAAGACCAGGTGTCTACTCTCAAGTGAAGTAATCTCATGATACTTTGCAAAATACCTGAGCCTCACATTGTGGTAAATTAATATATATACAAACACATGCATTAAGAAAAACATTTAGATTCTATGTAGCCACTCTACATACAAGAATTTTGATAACAAGACTTCTTTTTTCAACACCGTTGTGCTAGGCAGATATTTTCCCATCTGTTTGCACAGTTTCACCAAGCCCTCACCTTTTTTTCCTAATCCCCTGACCAGCATATATGCTGCCCTTTAAAATAAAAAAACCCCTCAGTACTACAGACAAGCGGTCTCTAACCCAGACGATGTGATGGTGCAGTGCAGATTGTTGCACTGCTGAACTCACTGCCCCTCTCCACACAGAATGAGTTGCTGAGGCCACTAAGTGTGGCTGCAAAACTCATCAGAGCAGAAGTCTGAAACAAAGGTTACAGATGTTGGCCCACAAATAATGGGAGTTATGGTCATATGCCAGCTCCTGGCTGTTTAATGTTTCTCAGACACCAAGGTGATGTGAGCTTTTTCTTGTTTCAGTTCCTTAATGTGGAAAAACCAAGGGCAACTACAGGTGTCAAATATAAAAGAGTAAAATAAAAGATCAACATATCTACCAGTCTACCTTCTAAAACAACACATTAGTTTGCAGTCCTGCTATACATTTTTCCCTCCTCAATCAGAAAAGCAGCTTGTTTTCCAATGCATCAGGCACAATTATTATTTCCATTCCAATTCTCTCACACACCCCTCCCACCATGTTAATGCAGAAATTGTTGTTAACAAAATTTCTAAGAAGCACAGCCAAGCAAACCAGAACCCAAACCTATTAAGCTCTTGAGTTTAATTATACATCATGAGCTCATTATCTACCATGCAGAAAAAGTATACTTTTTAAAGCACTTATATTTATTTTTAAAGCATATTCTTTTAATATTGGAAAAAACAAACATGAGCAAGCAGTGTATCTAGTCATCAGTCATACTCCTAGCTGGCACAAACCTCTACCATGTATCTTCTCATTCATTTTCTTCCTGAACTATTACTTGGTTTCTTTTTCTTTTATTGTGTCCTGTCTAGAAGTAAATCCAGGCCCTTAATCACTTTCATTGCCATTTTGGACCAGTTTTTTTCATTGTCTCTTTCTCCTCCCCACAAAATATTTCAGTGTTAGATAGATAATATAAAAGTGGCTTTTCAGTAATTCAACTTTCCTCACCTACATTTCTCACCATGTTTCAAATTGATACATCAATAATAAAATGTAATGATATTCATCACAACTGCCTCTGCCTACAGACTACAATACCCACAAAGTCAGTAACTGTAGTTGTGCTGAAAAGTCATCAGAGCAGCAGCCTCAACAGACAGTGGAGATGGGCTGATTGTTACCCAGAAATTTTATTTAGTTTTTAACTAAACAAAAAACAAAAGGCTCTGACTACAGAAACTGTTCTTGATAGAAGATATTTCTGCCTATATAATGTTTAATTAAATAATGCTTAATTTTAGCATAAGGTGGAGGTCTTTTTCAGAGCTGCCTAAATACAGATACTTAGATATGTAATTTTAGATAGACTAAATATTTCTCTTATGATTTTAGGATGCTTGTGTTTTCTCCAGCTACATTTCCACTTTGTGTTCCTTTCTGGCTATTGTCAAAGAAATATAAGACATCAATCAGAAATTTCCTGTCTCTGGATGCAGTATATCTATTCAAGAGAAAGATGCAAATTTGAATTGGCAAAAGTTTACATAAGCAGGTCTGGTATCAGTAGATATGTACTTCTCGGCTCTGGTACCTCACTCATTATCAAATAATTTATAATAAATAGTAGAGGTTTGATTTTTATTAAATCAGTTTACCCAAAAATGGTATATCCTCTCCTATAAGTCCTCAGCTATTTAAATTCTAATTCTGGGTAAACTTTTAGCAACCACCTGAATGCAATAGTTGCCCATAAAAAAGTTGTCACAAAAACTGTGTAACTACCTGGACAAGTTTAGAAGTATCAATTCTATTTTTAAGGCTGTAAATAATAATAAATACCAAAAATTCCAAACAAACAAAACCAGCAAAAACAAAACAAAAAAACTCCCAAAATACTTGGCCAGCAAAGGACAAAAGCTGGTTTCCACATCTGCAATATCTTTCTCCATAAGAGATTGCAACAGCACTATATAAATTTAAAGGCTTTTAGCTACAAAACACATCAGTTTGCAAAGAACACATTTTTGCCTGAAAGATTTATCATCTCTCTTTTGTATCATGGTGGCTGATGTATCAAGGATGGTTACTTTTGCACCAATACAGAAATCAACAATATTGAATTGTATTCAGAACAAGGAAATAAAAACTGAAGTCTCACAAGTGTTAACTACAGGTAAATTGAGGCAAAGAGCTTACAACAGGGAGCTTTTTGAGAAGGTTATTAAACATAATTCCAATTTCTAGATAAAAAATTTGTTCAAATATATCTTAATGTACTCAGATTTAATAGTTTTCCTGTAAGTATTTCTTATAATATTTAATACATTATTTAGGACACAGGATCAAAAGCAGTGTTTCTTCTTCCTCAGTATCCAAACTTTTATAAAATGGAAAGAAGGAAGTCTGTCACATTGAACTCCAGTTCTGATTTACATTAATATCATTTATGTCAACGCATTGAGATTAAAATAGCAATTCTTGTAATTGTTCCTGAAAACATATTTCAAAGAGCAATGAATATCTGAGCAGCATCAAAATTAGTATAAACACTCCATCCTTTATCCCTAGCAGTTTGACTAAGACAGAACATTGTGATGAAAAGCACACTTCACACCTGTCACAGAACCACTGCTTTAACTCAGACAACTATTGTGGACTTGGACAATACATCAGTTACTCCTTCTCTATGACAAGTTGGCACTGCCAGTTGCTCGCTGCCACAAATGTTAAGGACATTTTTCTTTAAATTGTAAGTTAGATGTTACAGCTTAATTCAAAAGAATTTGCACAAAATTTGAGGAGCATGACATGCAGAATAGGAGAGGACTTGCATGTTATATGTTCAAATGGGTGTTCTGTTCACTGCATACTCAAAGTAAATCTACAGTCTCTCCACCTTATATTACAGTTATACCCCTATATTACTTACAGTAGCTTATAGATACCTGAAGTATGGCTGCTGCTACTCTTTCTGAAGTTATAAATTAGTTAATTTCCACCTGTTAAAACTCATTTAAGAATTAAACTGATCATCTGACAGTAACTTGGCAAAGAAAATAAGAAAAAGTATTAAAAATGTGTAAATACTGAAATAGAGTACTAGTACATGTAGTTCATTAAAAATACATGTCCTTGAAGACTTAAACCTGTGAGTAGAGAAAACAAAAAGATTTAAAAGCAGCTTGCCTTGAAAAGGAAGATCCTACTCTTCATCAGTCCTAACAGTCAGCATTTTTGAACAGCTCCAAGGTAACTTAAAGTTAACAGTCACTAGACAGTCAGGATATTTGAAAATTTAATCCAGTGTTTTACCAATATCTTTCCTGGTGGAAGAAGCATAAGGATTCAAGAGATGTGCAAAAATCACTTTTTCCCTTCAGTGCCCATGTTCTACATACAAAAGTAGCTATCCTGTTTTCCAGGATTTTCTAATCTGTCACGTAGCACCTGGTGTTACAGAAATCATACTGCAGGTCTTTCCTGATACACAAATCCTTGTGCCTCCATAAAAGCAATGCCAACTCCACCCCATCCCTAGCAAGCAATGCCTGCACATCTACCCCACCAAATGACTGCTACTGAGGGTATGCACTAAAACTTGTCCCTGAAATTAAATGACTGACTGCTAAAAGAGAATAGAAATGAGCTACCAGAACTCCTGAATTGCATACACTGAAACCTGTATTTCAGCTGATTACAACAGGAGAGTGTGGGGGAAAAAACAACTCCAAAATCCAGTATCTATATATTGGGGTTTATATTTGTCTTTTGCAGCTTTGTCCTTACTTGTTGAATTTTGCTATTATCTCTGTTTCTTGCAAAGCTTCAGTGACAGAAAAGAATATATTAGCTCAAGAGAAGGAAAAGCATTAAAAAAAAATAAAAAAAGCAAAGCAAAACAAAAAACCCAAAATACACAAAAAAAAGCCTGCAGCCCTCCCCAGGTCTCATAGATCCCCACACTGATTCCAGAAACACGTGTCTGCGCACAAATGGCAGACCCACAGTACAAAGCTCAGTGATGTGTGTCAGCACAGCAGCAGTTGCCTTTCTGCCAAACAGGAACATAATGGACAAGCTGCAGGAGCTTACACATTTGGAGGGGAGCTGCTAGACAGAGCTCAGAACTCTGGTGAACATCTCACTGCTACTCTGCTGAACATCTGTTCTCGCAGGGTGCAAGCCACTGACAGGAATCTTTTTTGAAGAGCATTATTTCCATGTCATGTTGCCTCATTAAATACCCCGAAAAAGTCTCCATTATATTCCAAATAGGACTGTTTGTTTCAAGCTGTGTTCAGACTCAGCCATGAAATAATTGTACAAAGTAGGCAAGGGGAAGGGGAGCTGAGTTTGAGAAGGTCTGTGTTCTGTCCCCAATTTTATCTGTGCCTCACTGCAAGGAATATTCTATGGCTCACTGAATTAATTCATGACTCTCTCACAGATGAAAAAAGGGATTAAAAATGGCAACATGCTTTTATAAAGTACTCTCTTTAAAAGAAATTTGAAATAAAGCAAAAATACTTGGGAAAAAAACTCACAACTGATTTTGTGACTAGTGAGTAGCAAGATTGGTTCTGGAAAACCACCTGCCTACCTGTAATTTGCAAGGAGAAATAAAACAAATATATAGTAAAATGTATTAGGGAGATGCTGAAAATGTTTATATTACTTGTATTCTATTTTTATATTATTTGTATTCTTTCATACATGGCGCTGTTTTTTTGTTGTTTTTTTTTTTTTCTATTAATTCCTTATTAATTCCTTGCTACTGTTTCAATGCTCTCCTGTTGTGCTTTAAGATTCAGGGTTAGGATGATGCATCTCGTCTCCTGACAATACATTACATGGTCAGTTTTTTAGTAAGATAATAAGCCTGTTGTAATAGGCCAGATCTATGTTTCCAGCAGTGTTCAACAGAAAAATGTGCCTTGGAAAGGATACTTATAAATATGATCTGTACTCTTCATTCATACCAGGAAAAGTGCTCCACCCTTCTGATCAGAGAGTTTAGTTCTGTCTTGTCTTTGTCAAATTTTTTCAGCAAGAGTCTTCACAAATTCCTGTAAGAACATGGGGCAAGAGACCTGGCAAGGACTTCCCCATTCTCTTCTCTTCAAATGCCACATTGAAAGTGCTTTATAACACAGTATGAAGGAAAACATTTCTATTTGCAGCCCATGAACAGACTTACTGATTTCACCTCCTTTTATTTTATTTCTCGTTTTTAGCTCCCCTTTCCTCTGTTCCACTTGTTCTGTGGTCTTTGTCTCTGTTCTTACAAAATGTCAGACATTTTTTTCTCCCCTCCATGAATCCCTTTGACACATTTCATAATTCCATCCACATTCACAAAATCATGCACCATCTCTAAGACATACTTAGGCTTCCTTAATGTCTCGGTAAAATTTACAATGCTGTTTAGAAAGGTAGGAAATGCCACTGGAAGTTATTGGGTAGCTGTAGAATTATGCTACAAACATCATATCCTTCTTAAGAATTCTACCCCATCCCAGTTTGTGGAAATGTAGTAAGTGCATAAAAGAAAATACCAATATCCTTGCCTTTTATGAGCAACTTTGCCTTAATGTTTCATTCTCTGTGATAAGGTTGATCCTATACATTTCCCCACCACAATCAGTTTCTTTTTAGAATTACAGCTGCTGAGATCACACCTCTTTTTGGTAGTAATTGGTTCAACTCCCAGACTAGACAGATGTTTGTGTGCCAACTCTTCCTTATTTACTCAGGTTGGTATTTGCATTAGCTTTGCTACAGCCAGATTTGTGCTTAAGTTGTTCCTGATACGACACAGCAAGCAGCAATCCACAATAGGTATTATTTCCACAGCATCTCAAAGATTTCCAGATTAATACTATGGAGGTGTTTTCAGCCATCATCATAGTGTTATTATCCATACATGCCTTCCTTGTTATATGATGTCTTCTTTCCCCAGCATTCCTTGTTCTGATCATTTGTAGCATGCTCTTACTACAGCCCTTTAATCTTTCTGTCTCCTAACTTAGCTTGACTGATTCATTACAGGGACCTCTAGGCCTAAGAATTTTCATTCTCTCTATATGAAATTCCATCCTTTCTTTCTGATTTAATTTTGAGCAATTATCCTGAGTATATATAATTTAAAATAATACCAATTTCATCCCTTAATTTCTACACATATGCATAAAGAGCTACCTTTAGCTTACTGCTGCCCATATTCCTGGTTTTAATAATAATTAAAAAAAAAAAAAAAGGGAACAAACAGGATGAAAACCTCAAAATTAAATGATAAAAAAACTTGCAACTGAAACATGATTTTTTTTCACTAAAATGTTAGGATAAAAGTATATTATGGGACATTTCACTGGGTTTGGCGTTTTACAAGAGGACATTATTTCAGGGTTTTGTGTAGTGTTTAAATTGACACATCTGACACATGGACAGCACACATGATTGGAATAATTCTTTCATTTATTCTCACTTGACTGCTGAAATTGCTATTATGTTATTTTAAAGATATTACTCCAGTAATGAGTTCTGTAATTACGTGAAAGCTACACTGTACAGTTACTGGTAGGTTGATAACTAATGTAACAAGTATTGCTCATTTTGTTCTTTTAATATTTTAACATAAAATGTGGCAAAAAACTTTTTTCAGCAACTATTTTAATATGCAAGACAAAAATACACATTGGAGATGATGCAAAAACCAGTATGACAACCTTGGCACTTTCTTAGAGTTTAATGAACTTTAAGCAATTTCTCTGAGACTGTCTTTCATATTTGCTGTCTGCACTGAAGGAAGGTACTTGAAAACTAAGAAGTACTTCAGAGATTTATGAGAGTTGGACAAGAAAGCCCTCTGCACCATGAATATTGATTTTAGTTTTAAATAAAGCACTGAGATGATGCAAGATTAGAATAACGCACTTTTAATAATGAGGAAGTGACTCTGTCAGCCAATGTCTGCACAAACTTAATAAATGTCATTTAGGGTTAAACAGTAGGAGTTCAGCAATGCTGCAAAGTTATTGAAAATCCCAATTCTGAGCTGGCAATAATCAGCTCTGTTTGACCCTTGGTTCCAGATGGCTGCAACTGATATCCTCAGTAAATAGCTGCTTTCAGTAAATTTCTCAAAGCAAGTTCATTATAGTGCAGTAGTCCCTAAATTTCTTCCATATTCTGTGTGGTATCTGAATAATGAAATGCATGTCAGTCCTTCCATCTATATCACAGACATGATCTTCTTTTCTTTTCAGCCCTTCAGTGTCCTTGGGGCATCAACAGCTATTCCATACCTGGAACACTTATTTCACTTAATACAGCTATTTAGCTTCTTCTGATGCAAGTGAAGTGGTACAGTGAGATGAGATCACATCATGTAATGAACTCATCTCCATGGAACTCTATTAAGTGTGCCACAAAAGCCTTCCTGGGTAGCTGTCTGCTAGTTCTGCGAGGACACAGAATATAAATCTGCACTAAAGCCACAGCAGTGACTTACACTCTCATTCCCATGCTTTTCAACAATAGAGAGAAGAAAGAAGGACAAATGTGCCTCATCAGATAACAGCTCATTGTTACATAGTCAGGACGATGTTAAGATAGCCATGGTAAAGAGGACTTCCAGGCTCACATTCCGAAGTCTGAGGGCTGCTTGTGCCCTTCCTTCCATCCAACACACCTTTGCCATCCAAGCCTCATTCACTGCATATTCCAGCAATTCCTTGGACACATATCAAATAGCACTTGCTATCTCTGTCACTCTATTCACACTGACAACCATTTTCCTCTAGCTTTTGTATAACTGCTTAGGTGTTTACAGTCCCATACATCAGTGGGACACACATCTGCAGAAGTCAAGACACTAAGATTGTTCTGAGGGTCATGACTCCTACATGTTGTGATTATTTTGCATTTACATAATGCAAAATATAAGGCAATAAAATTATTTATTAAACTGATTATATCCCCTTATCTCACCTTTAAGCTTAGTTGCCTTCTCTGCTTTATTCACAATGTGCTTTTTACACTGAATTTATAATGTGGAACCACAGCAACAATACTTTCTCATCCCCTGGAGAATCAGGCAGTGCACCCATGGTTCCATGTTTTAAAATACATCCTTGAAAATCACAAAACACTTGGAGAGTTATATGACAATGCATCAGAATTTGAACACTTAATTTCTCAGGAGGAAGAAACTTGTGAGTGTAGTTCTTTAAGATAAAATAATACAAAGGAGTTGGGTAGGTCTCACATGTCATTTCAACACATGACACTTCTTAGTACAAAATATTTTGTTATATCTCCTTTCAATGCCAGTACTTGAAATATGGAAAATAGGGATCCTCTCAGTACAAGTGCTTGAAAACTATTTTTTTGTGCATGTTTGGGGAAAGAAACCAGAGAATGATCTAATATTGTATATCACCATGTAAAAATATTTACATTCTTGGTAAGCTACATCAGAATTGAACATTCAGATGTTGCTGTATCTCCCTGGGAAGTAGACCTGCTTCCCTGCTAAATGATACATCACTAGAACTCAGTCACCATTGCATTTATTTGTATGGTCTATATTTGGTTTTAGTAGTTGAGTTCCTCATCCCCATGCTGTAAAATTCAAACATTATTTAACAACCAGTATCAACATGAAAAGGAACACACACATATTTCCACTAAGAGCCATAGAAACCTGAATCCATGGCACTATATGTCAGTGTTCTCTCCAGATGCCAGAAAAGCAATCCAGATAACAGGGTAAATTTCAGAGATGCAGCTGAGCTATCAAGAGTAGAAAGCACAACATGTAAGTGAAAAAGTATGAGTCAAATAACTTTGTTATTTCAGAGCTTTCTTTTAAGAATATCTCTGCTTGTTTTTAAAACCAAACCAGAACCCGGAATGCTTGTGGATAGGAACTGAGAGACATTTGGAGACACCCAGTAGTGTGGAAAATGACAGAGGAAGCTAATGCTGTCAGGGGTAATCACATGTAACAGGCTCAAACTGATAATATAAGTCTTTCATTATCATGGTTTCTGCATGTACCCAGACACCCAGTTTTGTTAGATAAGAAAAGAAATCACGGCTGAAATGAAATAAAATAAAATATCTGAACACTTTCTTCATAACAAACAGCCAGCTGTGGTGAAGCAGAGGGTACAACCAGGAGCATCCTAGGTACGAGTGGACTGCAAAAACAGACCAAAGAGTGCCTAGGGAAAGTGGACAACTTTGATAGGTATTTGCTACAACTTTTGAAGAAAGTGTTCTTAAGTAACTAGGTTTCAGCATAAGCAGTACCAGTGTTTAGTACAAGATTAAATCAGATAAAATTATACACAAATACAGATAGTGGATTATGGAGGGTTTTTTCCCTTTCACTCAGTCCCATGCTGATGAGAGAAATCCCTTCAGTTTAAAAGATAACTATGAGACAAAGTCTAATGCTTACATTTCATAATTAAATACCTACAATTAGTTACCTACATGCTTATCAGGTTACTAATAAGTTTAGCTACATGAAGCTGTTTAGTCAGTTAAAACATTTCTGTAGGGTTATTACTTCTTGATCCTTTGATTAGACTATATCCTGTCTAAGATGTAATTTAGACACAATTCATTGAATTGTGGATACTGAATTTTATAGGATGACCATGAAGTTTCTGGTAATATGCTCTAGTAAGAAGTGGCCTTTCAACAAATTTTACTCTTCTTCATACTCAGGAATGTCTTGCAAGAGAAACATTGACTTTTTCAACACATCCTGCTCCAGCCAGCTGAGCAAAGTTGGGCATTCTCTGCTTATACTCATCACACCCACATTACACACATGGTTCCCTGGTCTCACCCTTGCCACCTTACTACCATGATATGGAGATATTAAAATATTTGAAAGCCTTGCCTTGAAGCCACAATGCAGCTTGGTTTATCACCCTTTAGAGTCCAAAAGAATACAAACAGCATTCAGGTCTTAAGCAAGAATTTGCTGAGCACAACCACCAAGTCTAGGCCCAGGCTCTCTCCTTGTACGTCCAGGAGTCTGCTGTGGTGTGTGTGAATTCAAAGAAGGTATTGCATTACACTTTCTCCCTTTGAATATATCACCAATTGATTCCCCCTGGCTGAATTCCCAGGGCCTGGGTATCACATTCCCCTAATGAAGGCTTCATAGCATCCTTTTGAACTGAATTCTGCCAATATCAAAGTAGCACAGCAGAAAAAAAAAACCAAAACCAAAAATCCTAATGCAATGTTAAACGTCACAATAGTTAGAAAAAGAAACCTTGATACATAGGTTAGAAAACCATGTATTTCAAAGAAGAGATTGGTAAATCTGGAAACAAATAAAATGTCCATTAGAGGATATAACTCTCCAGTCCTGCTCGAGCAGTAAAAGGTGTTTTTAAATAGTGCAGGCAATATTTTTGTATTTAATCCCATTTGGTCCCCATAAAGAGCAGGACTAAGAGATAGCAACATGAGGGCAGGTGCTTTGAAAAGGTAAGTCAGGCTGTTATTTCACACAATGAAGGTTGAGTAGCTCTTATATCTTTGATCAGTTGTACTAAATATAAAAACAGTATCTGGGAAAAAATATTTTCTATTTATCTGGACCATCTGATTAAATTTTCAAACCCCTTCTTACTCTAGCAGGGCTGAAAAATGTAGGATGCTTGGATATGATTATGTATGTATAATACTACTTCCATTGCCTGTGCCTTGAGACTTCTTAGTTGGTTTGGGGTTTTTAAGCCCATCTCATAGTTTTAGTCTAAAATAACTTTATTAAAATCTGAAGCTGTCCTGATTATTCTAATACAACCGAATAACATTTAATTTAGGAGAAATTACTTTGAATGTGCAATCTAGAAATGGAAGAAATGAACAGAGTTTCTCTATGAAGCATTTGGGATGCAGTTAAATTGTTTGTGTTTGTTCAAAAGGGTTGTGCAAATTTAAGTCCTACAGGCAGAGCCAAACTAGCAATGCAAGGTAGTACAGTCAGTTAATCTTGTGGCATTCAGTTTGTTGGGTTTGCACTGTGAAATTACTCCTGAAGCTTTCATGTGGAAAATGAGAATGTTCTTTAATGGCTGATGGGGGAATAAAGAAGTAAATACAAAGAAACTCCTACAAACTCTTAATATTAACTGCACTAAATAAGTGTAACTAACTGCACTAAGTTATTGATTTATCAGGGCTTGTCCAAATAATATTCTCTTTTGTTCATTTGGGGAAAAAGGATGAAAAAACATGTTAGAAAAGCCAAATGCTAAAAGCTACTGGAAAATGCTTCTGTTTATTCTTCCAGCTGCTTCTGTAAACTACCCAAGGAACAAATAATAATGACCTCAAATAGTCTAAAGCTAACAAAGTTTATCATATCTCAAGTAAGATGTACTTTCCTGGAAGGCTGCACAATTTTCAATGGACTCCATCCTCTTAAAAGAAATGGGAAGTACAGTAAACAAGCACTGCACAGAACAAGATGTGATGGGAAATCTACTTTGTTGCTATAATCAGATCAACACATCCGATAACTTTGTTATTGCCACATATTGCACAGACTGAGGAACTGAGCTAACCATGTCTGTTTATTTACAATTGAACTATTTGAATTATGTGTGCTTAGGAAAGAACAACTTGGAGACATTTGCTTCAGACACATTTGGGTACTTTCCACTCTGCTAAAACTTAGAGCTACAGAGGCTTTGTTCACAGGGACATCTGACAAGAAGTTGCAGCCATGCGTTGGTCCCATTTGAGCTGCAAAATCAATTCTAGTTGGTGATTAAACTTGCCAACCATTTAAAAGGCAGAACAGTGTAGGTGTATGGAAGTTTTAGGGCTTTAAAGTGCAAGTCCCAACAGTGAGTTTTGGCAAATTTGAATTCTGATTACCTTTCCTGTCCTAAATAAACAGAAAAGCAGGTTATGTGCACATACTGTAAAACTCACTAGAAGCATGTTGTTTCCCTAACTTGATAATAGTGGTGAACCTACTGAATGTTACCTTTCAGGTATACTATACAAATATTTGTTCCATTTAGAGGAGAAAAAGTAATGAGGTAGATGAGAAAATCTACTGAACATACTGCTCTGTCTGCACTACAATACGTGCATCCAAATATATTTGTATGCAAGGATTACTAATTTCATAAGTTACTGTATCTACCACAGTTTTTAGCTATTTCACATATGCACTATAGTTCTGGATATAAACAAGGTTAGTCAAACATTTTTCTATTATTTTACAGCAGTTACAGAGTGGCACCTCCTAGCCTATGTTCAGTTTAGTGCAATAGCTTTCCTATAAAGAGGAGGAATAAAAAATTACACTATTTGCTGTAGACCAAAATTTAATTTCAATTTTCTGAACACACACCAAGAACTGTTTTGTAAGTGAACTCAAAACTTTGGTTTGGAGGGGATAAAGGACAGCAGACAAGCCTATTCCATTCTTATGCAGCTGTTTTACATGGATTCTATTTATTTTGTGTGTGTGTATATCCATGTGCATTAGAGGTAGAAAAAGATTTTATGTTTTCAAACATAAAGTTCAGTAAGCTTAATCACACATTTTAAAACCTCCCTCTGCAAATTAATATTATACCCTATCATCAATCCAGGCATTAACTTTTGAGTTAGTGGACTGTTACTTGATCCTTCTGATATTTTGAACAACTTTTTATGGCCTCGCTAATTACAGATACCAAGAACTTTAAAGAAAACAAAAAATACATTATGTCAATGCCTACATCAGTGAAACAATTATACATCTTCTCTACCTGTCCAAATTTCAGACATAAGAACTGTCTGTATCGAGGAAAGACTATTTAATTTAAATGAAGTCCTTAAATATAGATTTAAGTGATCAATAGCAATACTCTGTTGTCTACATTGGTTTGCAATTGGAAAAAAAGTAAAGTCAGATTTAAAGAGAAAATCTGAAAGACCTCATATATAGCCAAGTTTTGTTAAAAGTAAAAACTCATACTTTCTGAAATAAATTAACACTAAGCCACACAAGGTACTGTGATGAAAAATAAAGTATTTGTGCGATACCATTTTTATTTCACAATGCTTGCTCTACATGGTTTGCAAAATGTCTAAGAATTTCAAAAGCATTTTTTGATTGATGCTATTCAGACCACGGTATTAGTAAGAACACAAGTAAATGTTGCATGGTACCTAAGCATTCCCCATAGTGTCAATTTTTACTTAAATTTCCTGATTGCCACTAATCAAAGCAGATGTTATCCTTTTCTTTACTCCAAAATAACTGACAGAGGTTAACTTCCTGTCTGAACCCAAAACTGTAGTTTCAGTTCAGGTTAGTGGACTGATGACCTGTCCTCAAGAGACATATGGCTGAAATGTCACATTGTGTGCAAGATTTTAGACATTATAACCCATAATAAGCACACATTTGGATTATAAATGGATTGGCCTGAGAATTCTCCTCTCATTGGTTTTTTTGAAAAGAAGAGTGGCTTTGTTCCAAAAGCAGAGTATGAACAGGACACTGTTACAAATGCAGTCACATGCACAGGAAAGAGCACTGTCCCAAGGCTTCTCGCTTCTCAAACTGTCTGGCAAACAACCTTTTCACTAACAGAAGAGTTCAGCTGGACCAAGGAATCAGTTATTTACTGTAATGCAGACTGACATCAGATAATGAAGGCATTTATCTCAAAGTTAAGAGAAGTTTGTAACAGTGGATTGAACTATTTTTCTGTTTCACTGCAGGTTTAATTTTCAATAAACTTGCTACAATTTATAACACAGATTTGGAAACTTACTTTAGCAACCAATGTGAGATTCAAATTCCAATTTTGATGGCAGAAGTTGCTGTTTACTAATCCCTTTTTCTTCTGATTGACAAGCAATGTGAGAAGGCAAAAAAAAAGTATTTTTGAACCTTTTGAACAGCTGAGTGAGAAAGGTTTTGCCAGAAAAAGCAGGGAGACTGAGGTGGTATCCCCTGCTGCAAAACTTTAATAAGTTTTAAACTAGATTCTGTAACATTTCAGACTGTTAAGGAAGAAGGAAAGAAAAGCATTCCAGCAGAGTTCCAGTAATAAAAATCTGTTATCTTAGGCTGGCAAAAAGAAGTGACATTATGCTGTTTACATGGAGGTTTATGACCAGCGAATGGCAGCTCAGTGACAGAACAGGCTCCTGAGAGCAGTAGGATGTTCCTACCTCAGGTCTAGCTGCTGTAGAGGAACTTGGAGAGGATAAGACCCCTCACAGAAGCTCTGGTCAGCTTTTTCTTTTTTGAGTTTTCTTTTTTCCATTATGATTGGCATTTTCAAGTACATTATCTATCCCAGAATATTAGCCTATCACTGTGAGCTGCTGAAGACTCCACTCAGAGACAGAATACATATTTTTAATTCTAAATGAAAACAAAAAGGATGACTGTATTTTCAACTGTCTGCTTGAAAGATATTTTTAAGTGATAAAACCAGGAGACAGGTTTAATAGAACATTTCAGGCTAAAATATCTTTCTAAATTTTTTTTATTTAACAACTGTAGGGCTAAATGAATTTATTATGTGATCAAATTAGAGCCTGACAGTGACAATAAACCCAGTTCTGCAGAGCATTACACTAGGGAGCAATACAACTGAAAAGAAATAATTTTGTATCTAACATATTAAAAAAAAAGAGAACAAGTAATACGGTAGTTAATAAGGGACAAAATACCAAGAGGAAGAAAAAAAACTGCATTTAATCATTCTCTAATCATGTTAAATCTATTCTATTTTAGAATTGGGATAAATCTTGAACAAACTAAGATTTCAATACCCTTCAAAGCACATGCCTAACTTATCTCCCTTTTAAGAAGTTTAAACTCACTTTGAAATATTTACTGAGACAAGTATTATGTGTATGATGCTAGAACAGGAATAAAGTGTCTGAACAGTGTCTTATTTCAGGTATCTTAATTCCATAACTTTACTTGCTTATCAGATTTCAAGGGGACAAATTTTTTTAACAGCAATCTGAGTGTTTATATATAGTTGACCAATAACTAGCTGTGTTCAAAACCTGATAATGTAAGTTACTTAAAATATATTATTAACTCATAAGAAAGATGGAAACCCGAGGATACTTTTAATTTATTATTAATAACTATAAAATTTTCCCAATAAAACTTGTAGAATATTGTTCTCTTTGCTGAGATTAAGGATAACTCACAAGGAGCTTATTTGCTCTATATTATTTTTGCATATATAGTAGTCTAAATAGCACCAAAAGAGAAGAATCTTTCTCAGTAAGATACTGCATGAAAAAGTAAAAAGTTCTGTGCCCACATATAACATCTTACTTTTGCAGAAACATGAAGTCCATTTTGTAAGCAATCAAACAATTACACAGCTACTAAACTAGCAAAGCATTATGCTTGCCCTTTTCAAATTAAAACACATATTTCCATATTTAAGACAAAGGGACCAAGGCAAGACCAAACAGAGAAATGAAGAAGGGCCTGTCTTCAGCAAGGACAGACTGCCTCTGAATTGATCACAAACTAGCAGTAGCTTCTTATAGGGAGCAAACTCACAGCAGATTAAAAAGTCAGTACCCAACAGTCACCCTACAGGCAAACAGATATGCACCAGGAAAGTAAACAGTATCACAAGTATTGACCAATTTAGTGGCTTGTAACCAGATCACAAAATTAGCTATCAATTCCACACATATTGTCACATTCTCTTGTCAGTCTTTATCCCTTCTATTATGAAAAGATTAAAAAAGATATGCACCAAAACTGGCTCCAGCAAGCAATCCTGTTGTCAGGCCTGAGGAAGATGCCAAGGCCAGGACAAAGCATGCTAAAATCTTTGCTGAGCCCTGACATACACATGAATGTATGTATGGACAGACAGACAGACATACATATATATATATATATATATACATATATATATATTTATAAATAGATTGCAACATGAAAGTTAACAGTAAACAGTTGTAACACTTAACAAACAAGACCTACCAGCCACAAGAATCTCTCCACCCCTACTGACTCCTTGATTTCAGCTGCTACTCTTGGTCTCCTTTATAAGATCAAATCTATTAGCACATGTGCCTGTTTAACCCCTCTTAACCATCTCTTAATTACCTATTTCCCTTCCCTGACAGGTTTTGGGTGAAGCTATTAGGGGTGCTACTTGCAATGCTGGGCAGTTCTTGCATCCCTTCAAACTGCTCCTCACTTGGGCTCCAACAGCACTTGCAGTTACTCCTTTGTCTTTCCAGTGCCAATGTGGAGTGAAAAAGCCAGCACCTCCATGTCTGCCTGGTTTGAAGCACTCTTTAGTATTTGCAGCTTAGATCAGCAAGTGTTCCTTCTATCTGAAACAGGGGCCTGCCTGCAAAACCAGAAAGGGCTTGTAAAGCTTCACTTTACAGAAATAGAATTTACTATAATAATATGATTGTTTCCAGTAGACTTCTTATTACTTCTTATTAAAATCTTAAATTAAATTAAATCTTAAATTAATCCAGAAATGTCTGATTACACAATGACCAATGATGGGAACTGCTGCTTAAATAGCCTGGCATTAAAGGATGGAAGTGTAAGAAAAGAAAAGTTGGTTTATCACACAGCTACCTAGATTGACAGCAATTAAAGTGCATTTCTCACAATTAGCCAGCTGTACCTGACCTATACTAAAAGACTAATAAGGCTTACCTGACCTAAAACATTTGTTAATTTTACTTTTTGCTTCAAATTTGGATAGTGAAGGGAGGTTAATTAGGTAGCCAGACGTTTCTTTGAGCCTCACTGTGTGTTACAGTTGGGCTATTAGCAAGAGCTACCATTGCTTCATGTGTCTGCTCCCTTCTCTGAGCAGGTACACAAGAAAGGAATATTTCTAATTTTTGTGCTGGCATATACAAGACTGATATGTGACTAAAAAAATGCACATTTTGCCAAGAGTGATGGGGAAATGAGACGTACCAAGCATTCAACACCACACAAAGCCAACACAAACACAGGGTACTCAGTGTCAATCACACAGAGCAAGGAAAAAAGCACGAGAGAAAAATGGAGAACCGTAGAGAAAATAAATTACTTATAGGACACAGTGCTTATTCCAGAGATGTCTTCAATGCCAACAGTCTTCAACGTGGCCAAGAGACTCTGGGTTTTATTTCAGAACTTGATTACTGATCTTTTTCATATAGGAAAGCAAGGCAGTTTACCTGAGTTTCACAGGCTTCTTCTCAAAATTTCCTGAATTCAGAGGTTTTTGCTAAAATACCAATAACCTATTCATTCCTTGCATTTCTCATATGTACACTGACTACATCACCGAGATAATTTAAGGTGCTCACATCTGACACATGATATAGTCTATTACAGCAAAAGTAAGCAACGTTCCATCCTGCATTCTGAAATAATTAATTAATTTTTAATGATTTGTTGTTTCAGCATGGACATTCCTACATTTAATTGCCGTAAGGATAAGTTTTCAACTTCAGAAATAGGTTATGTATTATGAGGAGATTAAAAACAAAAGTGAATATTTCACTTAATTCTGTAGTTCTCACAACTCCTACATTCTGAAACAGGTTTTAGATTGTTTCTTACTTCTTGCTCTTATGGCTTCCAAATCCCTAATTAAATATAAATCAATGATGTAACATTTTCTAAAATAAGACTTGGAAAATTTAAATTGTTGTAAAAAGTTTTAAATGTAGGCTTTTCAGAGTGATAGAATTCAGCATGTCATCTGAAAGCATTACTTTTTTTTTTTTAATTTCACACTAAAAGTTATTGCATCTTCATCATCCGTTTGCTTTACCACAGAACCTCAGCATGCAATTTTTGAAGTGCACTTCTTTCAATAAAGCAATTCAAAACTTCAGTTGGTGCAATGAAGCAGTTGCAGCACAGACAGGAGCACAGTTGTCTTTCAGTAACTTTATCTTTCTAGGGATCCACGCTCCTCACACTGGGAATGCTTCTCTGGATCTCTAAGCCTTTCTGAAAGTGGAAATGGGCTAAAAGGTAATAGATGTTTTAGAGCTGTTTTGGAATACCTCTGCATGCCACTTTTTACTATGTAAGATTTCAAAACCAACAATTCATACCCAGAAGGTTCATACAAAGGAAAACTGTACATAAAAGCAGTACCAACAATTTTTGAGGCGGAAGTGAGACCTGCTTGAAAGTTTGATGCTGTTATAAAAATAGGCTGTTGCCTTGACAAATTGATATTTTGGTTATTTTGATTCTATCATACAGCATAAAGTCCTGTGACAACTGTGCCTAGGTTGGTTTTCAAGTTATTTCTACTGAAATTTTATCTGCATCCTTACTAGAAAGGTAAAAAGCCCCTCTAAATTACTTCTATTCTCAATAATAAAACTTGTGGGTTTTTTTTTTTTATAATGTTTGTTCATTTCAACCAGATCTTAACCTCTGTTTCTTGCCTATTTGCATGTATGGGTATAATCCTCTGACAAAGATTTTGTGAAGTGACTGTTCAAACTGTCAATTATTTCTTCAGGGTCCATTATTTCATGGTGAAATTTGCTTTTGATACATGTGCAATTAAATATTTCTCACAAATTTTGGGTTCCACAACCTTTGTCTTACTCTCTTCAAAATAATGTACCAGCATTGCTGTCTCATACTGCAAAGTGCAAATGAGATAAGAGCTATCATTAACTTCACCCATGAATTTGGGGCCCAATCACTAGACTTTGTGCCATTAAGTTTTGCTGTATTAAATATTTTAGCAAAAGGACACAGAATTTTGCATTAATCTTTATTAAACATAAGTTTCATTTTACAGCAGTATTTCTGCATTACTTGGGACAGCAAAAATAGCCTGCAACATCAATGCTGTTAAAAAAGCTTAGTCTCATCTTGATTTCTTTCTACTTCTATAGGATTAAAATAAAAATAATAAAGCAGAGAGTGAAGAAGCCAGGTTATTAGAGCATTTTCCCAGTTTTGTACACAGTAAATGAGATGAGACACAATTCATCTTCACAGATCTGCTAATAATGGGAGTTGTAAGCCTAACTCAAAGCCTAAGAAATTGAAAGAACTGACCTTCTCTGATTTTACAATTCCAATATTCTCATTTTCCATCTTTTTCAAAATAATCTTGTAGTGTTTCATGGTGCCATAAATGATAATAAATTTATTGAAAAAGTTTACAGCAGTGCAAAGTACTTATTCAGAACTCTGTGTACAGATATCATAAATTAATCTATACTAAAGTAAAAACTTTAAAATAATTATTTAGATTTTGGAGTTGCATGTCCTTTGGGATACCATGTGGTACAATCTCTGTCTTTAGGGTAATAGACTAGTGTGTGTCTGAACACCACAAAATACTACTGAAAAACTCAAAACCACAGCTCTGGATTGTGGATGCTCTTGACTTCAGTGGTGCCCAGTTTCTGCTGAAAATCAATTCTGCATGATTGTAAGCTGAGGAGGTCCATTGTTTAAGATATGTTGTGGATTGTACATTATCCTCCTTTTCTCTCAGACTGAGTAATAGCTCATCCATTCAAAATAGCACAAAAGACATGAATTTGAAGCCTTACATCTTGAGAAATCATTTTCTGGAGTTCTTACAATGTGCATAATTTCCTGACTAGTGGACTCAAAAAGACATGCAGCCTTAGACCATTGATCCTACCCTGCAGCCCATAAGCTTCATCTCTGTGTCTTGTTTAAATGAGAGCACAATGAACAAAATCATATCTGCAGGGCCCTAACTCTAAATTGTCATGTCTAGAGGCCCTTACTCTAAATTTCTTGGTCAAAGTCAAGCAATTATATTATTCACACATTTCTTTATTTAGAAAGCCTACAACTGTGTCTGCAATAGTGCTCCAAAAGCTATTGCAAGTGGGTAAAACAAAGCAAGACTCTGATTTCAGTTAGAATCAATGAAGGTGACTGCACCGTCAGGTTCACGGAGTTAGAGATTATAACTTCCTGATTTTTTACATTTTCATTACTATATATTTATTTTTCATTATTTATCAGACATATTTCAGAACACATTAAAATTCTTTCAATGGAATCCTACCTGAAAATGTCATGCTTAATACTGTTATTTCTCCAAATTCTTTTTCCATCAGGTCTGCAAGAGTTCTATTTATATGTCAAGGGGAATTTACTTTTCCTTTAAGACATACTGCATAACAACTATTTTACGTAACAAACAAGGTATTCATCCAGCGCTGATATACTGGTGTTTTGGGTGGTTTTTTAATTTTTTATGGTTTAAGGGATTAAAAACCATTCTACAGACAAGAATCAGTCATCCACAAGACCCTGGAAACCAGATGAGGTCATGACTTTGCAGCTGGCTAAGCTATTCATCTGGAAGTTCAGTCCAGCTGCAATTGCCATTTTTTCCATGTTTATGTGGGATTGGCCATGGACTACAAAGAGTCCTTGCTACTGAAAGAAAAACTACAAAATTTTACTCTCTTTTTTTAAAAACATATAGAATTTTTATAGACAAAGTCAGAAGTAACTCTTGTTTTACAGACATCTGCTGTAGTCATGTGCTAAAAACAAAACATTATGCTAAAATGAACCAATATTTAGAAACTGACATCACAAAAAATTACGCAAAACAACAAATAAATATCTGCTTGTGTTTTTAAACTGTCCTGTTTTTAAACAGTATCTGTTTCTGGGGATATAGATGAAGGCATGGACCTGAAAAGAAAAAGTAGATTTATTTTTCTTACAAGTCACATTTTCTAGGCAGATTATTGTTCCCTAGTGCAAAATTTAATTTTGGAAGAATGTTTAGAGTAAGGAAGAATTATTTTTATTAGGCTGGTGCCAAGTACATTGCTAAAAGATTTTATACAGTTTTATCTGTACAAATACATGTATTACCATGTAAAGTGTATGCTTCTCATAATTTGCTAAAAATGGGTATTTTTTTCTCTCACTAGAAATAAAGTCTCTTGAGGTATAATGATTTAAAATAGAGAAAACTTTTTGTGGACAGAATATGCAAGGATATTTAGAAACTCCTCAAACCCACTTCACAGAACTTTTAAAAACATAATTATAAAGAGATAATGTCCACATTAAAACAGGGTTTGGTCATGAAAAAGAGTTTTGAAAACACCATACACAGCTAGTCTGTTCTTGTTACCTTTAAAAATGGGTGGCAAATACAATATGAGAAAGTAGTAAATACAGTGACATATCAAAAAATAGGTTGGAATTATAGTGAAAGGTACGTTCCCTGTGTTAATCTGATCATGCATTTTTAGCAAAATTACTGGCAAATGTCTACTTATATCTATATAAGGGCATGAATTGTTATGCCCTCTAAATAACCATAACTTTTATTCTGATAATTTGCATTTATTTATTAATAGAAACTACCTATTTCCTTTGGAGAAACACATATAGACTTCTGTAACATAAACACATATCCAATGTAGCTGCCCCACTAAAAATTAAAACCCCATGACATTTAATTGCCAGCAAAATCTTGTACATAACAGCCATAGAACACACAATATTGTGGTAACAGAAAATCTTCGAAACATTAAGTGGAAAGATTTTCATAATATACTGATCGACATTATAATTTGAATTTTCCTGTCTGTAGAATGTTGCCTACTATTTTAGTAGTACTTTTAGAAAATATCTTTTTCTTTTTCCATAAGTGCATTATGTTTGAAAATCATATGTCTGAATAGTGCCATCTGTTAGAAGAATATTCCTGGTTATATTAGGTATCTGGGAATCTTCCCCTCCTGATGGCTGGGATTTCAGCTTGTAATCTTGTGGAATAAGTGAGTGTTAACAACATCTAGAGACATGACATTTGAACATCTAAGCAAGCTGTCACTGGACTGATTCTTCCCTTCCCTACACTGGGGGGATGAAATCCCATCCCCAGTGGACAAGGAAAAGAGGACTCTTAAAAGAATCTTTTATTGCAATGGCAGCTGTGTGAACCTGCTTCAGGTTTTGAAGAGGAGGTCCTGGGAGAGACGGATTCACAGGCAGAGGGCAGGTAAAAAAGTCAAAGGTGCAAAATGAACTTGTGTATCACGTGGCTACACAATTTACCCATGGTCACGTGCACTATGGCCTGATGCTGTTATCACCAAAATCAGTTATAAATTACACACATAAGCTTATGTGTGTTTCTCATTAAAAATTCTTCAGAAAGATTTCAAGGGATTCAGAATGAGCAACAGTAAACAACTTGTTCACTTTGGCTTCATCAACCAGTAAGGCTAATCACTATGGAGAAGCAGGAATTTTACTATAAATAAAATTCACCCATTTATACTATGCTGAAGTTAAAGGCAAGGAAAAAAACAAAAAAATCTTTTCTGGCCTACTGATCAATTTTTTGCCCCTTTCCCCATCTCTGTACAGACCATGTTTTAAGGATGTCACAAAGCACTGCTTGAAGTTAAAGGGCTAACCTGTAAATTTTTATATCCACTTACATAACAAATTTTTCTCTGCATTAGTATGGCAACCTGTTATGCAACTGCTGAGGAATCAGTCTGCAGTGTTGAAGATATGTTTCTTGGTGTTAAAGTAAAAAGACTATGTGCCCTTAGTTTAAATGTTGAACGTGGAAGACAGGATTTCCCTAGAGGAGGAGATCAAAGGGGTGAAACACAAGCAAAAGTTTTGATCAAACCTTAGAAGTGTTTCATATTTTAAATAAACAAATATTGACTCCTTGATTAGTCAATGATACGGTTCTTCATGATAGTAAGCTTGGAGACTCTTTGCTCATGCTTGATTTGTAAAACCTGTCCCTTCCAGCCTGTGCCTGATATTCTGTGACCTCCTTTATGTTCAGGGAGAGTCTTGGGACTGAGATTGATTAAACACTTTTCTGTTTTTCTCTCTTATTTTTCTTTACACAAATCTAGAAGCCTACATGAACTGGCTGGTTTGGAATTACAGCTGGATCAGGACACTAAGAAAAGATTTCAACTGGCTGCAGCTGTCATCACTGCAGGCTGATAATAGGGGAAGTTGTTGGAAAGTAGATTGTTTTTCACTGCTGTATGAAAACTGAATATTGCTGATATAAGCATCCCAAAGTGTATCTGAGGTTATTTTATTGCTCTTATTACATTCATGTCCCTAAAGGAAAATGTTGGTATAACTCGTTTAAGAGTTCTTATTTATTCAGAAATTTTCTTCCAGAGCATTCAGCAGGTGCCACTGCAAGAATGGTGGAAGTTGTAATATATTGTAATATCAGTGGAATTTTCCCCTTCAAATATAAGAAAGGAACAAAAATTACAGTAGAAAAGACAAAGTATCACGGCATGATGAATGTCTTGCTGTCTAACATCCTCTGCTGTGCAGGAATCTATTTACTTTCTCAATAAATACAATTACAGAACAGTTTTCTTTCTATGAAGCTGTCCCTTAGCTCTCCCTTATAGTGCAGGAGACACTGGGAGATGTCAGAGGGCCAGGTTCCTTCAGTGAACATGATTATAAAATATTTTTTTATCTCCTCATTAGTTTCCTGAGAATTTTTTTTTATCCCCTTAACTGTGGCTGTCTGGGGTTTTTTCATACTTTCTGGGCAATTAGTGAGAGAATTCTATCAGCAACATTGTCTCTTTCTTCCCTTCAGTCTTTATTAGACAAAAAGGAGGTTTCCTTTGTTCTCTGACTAGAGTGGCTGAAAGAATATAGCCTTTCATGGGGCGCCTTCTTGTCTTTTGCTGTTTCAAAGCTGCAATAAAGTAGAGGCTTAGCAGGCCTACAGACTCAGAGGCTATTGCTGCTAACTGTCTAGGGGGGGTTGTTTGCTTGTTTTGAGTTCAAAGGGGCACTAGACAAGAATGTGGAGGGCAGAGGCTTTACAGCCTGCCAAGTCAATGTGTTACATCCATACTGCTGCTTTACCTGACGTCCTCCCAGAACGCTGCAGGGGAAGTTCCTTTCACCCCTTCCTGCCTACTTTGCACACAAACTTAAACCATTAAGAGTTTCTTGCATGAGTATGAGCATCTCTTTTTTACAGTGAACAAAAGCAGATTTATCTCAACCTTGGGTGAAAGCAAAGAACTCAATTCAAAACAAACACTGAAGAAGGAAAAGAACTTTACATACAAAACAGCTTTGGCACCTGAAAGCTTTTCCATAATACACTGTTCTGAACAGTGACTTGTGTGTCTGTTGGGTAAAATATCATGCAGTCATACTGATGACTATAAAGCCAGAAAATATCAGTCACAACTGCAATATTTAAATTTATTTTGGGCAAATAATGCTCCAGTCTATGTGGCACTGCAAGACATTTCTTTTCATTTTATTGGAAAACCATTGAGAATGGGAAAAATATGATGATGAAATTTCTGTAATCTAAGTTGGTCAGTCAACACAAAGCATTCAAAGCTGAGAGATAACTCAAGTTTGCTTTACTCACCTAAGTTATGATGTTATATACTTGATGCACAACCAAAATATAGTTTGTCAACTCACAAGCTGTTTTATTACAACCAAGGACAAACCAGGGCTTTCAAAACTCCTGTGAATAGGAAAAGATATTTTCTAGTGGCCTGACATATTAAAGAACTTGATTTTTCTCAGAAGGAGATATAGTTTAGAAGAAGAAGTAGTTCCAGATTCATTTTTTTTTAAAGAAACAATTTAAATTTCTTTATATTCTACCTTTTTTATACTGAGTTCTAATGTCAATGGCATCACTACGTGCTTATGAGAAGACAAATCACATACTTAATGTCTACAGAGTCAGATGCCAGGCTTTGTTGTGTATTATAATAATTGTTTCCTTCTCTTTTGATATCTTCTTCACAAACAGGGTGCCATAAAGTCAAGAATTTTGCAAGAATCTCAAAGGCAAGAGGAATACATTATCCCTATGGAGCTGGAGTGAATTTTGAATACTTTGTGTTAGAGGAGGAGAAGATAAACAACCCTTTGGGATACTTTTATACAGTAGTTTGCCTTGGGATTATAACTCTCATGAAATTAAAACCCTCCTTGGACCACCCAAAGGCAGGAGAAAACCCTGACCAGTGGGTTCTATAGGATGTTCTTCTACCTATAAAAAGAGTCCCAAGGGTGTTGTCAAGGGCTGTCTTAGGATCTTTGAATTCACTCAGTGACTGCTCAAATGAACCATTTTAACACTTAAAATTACACAGCAAATGTTCTCCAGGATTTTAATTCAAGCTGGTGAACAGTTTCAAGGCCATTCATCTTTTCAAGCAAACACAGATTATGTGTTTAACATACACATTACATCCAAAATGCCAGCTCATGGTCTACAAGATGAATATACATATATATTTTATTACCAACTTAATAAAAAGATGCAAGCCCAAAAATAATCAAACAGCTTCTAAAAGCAATCAGGTATAGTCAAAGATGAAAATGTCTTATCCCCATCATTTTTATTTTATTTTTCTTGTAAATTTGAAATAAAAGTACAAAAACTGATTTTAACATCAGTTGCATAAAAATTTCTTTTCTTAAAGCTTAAGAAAACATATATATTTGAGGAAATTCAGTTCAATTTTCTTACCATAAGGAAAGGCAGGTTTTTATTCCCATTATTTTTAATAAAATAGACTAGTTAGAGAGCTTCACTCCTAAAACCCAACTGTTTTGAAGACATATGAAATTTCTTTCCTTACAAATTCAGGAATTTTGATAAAGTTGATCCCTGAGACTGAGATCAGCAATGCTAGAAGTAGCACGGAGGCCAGCTGTGCCTCCATGTTAGTTCATCTCACAGGACATAAAATAACATTAATCCCTCATAAAACTGAAACATAAATTCAACAACCCCTAAATCTTTATACTTGGGATTGACAGATCTATTCAAATTAGCAAATTTGGAAAATTATGCATTCAGGAAAAGATCTTAATCCTTGGAAACAGAATACAATAAAACTGTTATTTTCTGTCATTTAAGACAGATCCAGATTACAATTAAAAAATCAGTGTTACCTCTATATGCCTGAATATTGATGGGACATTAAACTGCTGAATCTGACCTCTGCTTACAAAGAATTCAAAGAGATTTTCCTAAACTCACACGATAAAATTATCTGTGGAAAATGGTATGTCCCTGAAAGAAGACATATAATTTTAAATGAAAAACAGGTTAAAGACAGTCACTCACAATATTATAAATTTTTTTACCCACAGCACTTGATACCAGAAAATTAGAACATATATCACTTTGGCATCATGGCTGAAATTTTGGCTTCAACTTGCCTTTTCTGTTCCCCTGTTCTCCACACAGCAAATGAAGAAAACACCTTTTTTGTTCTGTCTTATCCTGTTGACCTTTTCAAAACCGTGGCAGTGTCAATACATCTACAACACCTACAAGTGAGATTCTGCTCTCTGGATTATCTCTAGGTTACCTACATGATAAAATGAGTAATAAAAATAAGACCCCACGCTGGCTGACTGATCTAATCTCAGAAAACTAAAACTTTCACAACAAGGCAACAAGGCATTCTATGAAGTATGAGAAATGTACTAAAAAATCTTACTTCCAAAAGAGTCATGTGTTTGCAATACGGAAAACCAATTTTTTTCAACCTTTCTTTTCACACTGACAATTATTTTTAGCCTAATGCTGGAAGCCCTAAGATTTCCTTCAGTGAATTTTAAAAAGGCTCATTATTTGACTGCAGAAGCCAAAGAGATTGTTCACATCAGGAGAATTACTTGCACAGGCTTTAATCCACTGTGCCAGGACCTTAATTTACCGTGCCATTTCCCAACTATTTTCATAGAACCTGAGCACAGAACTGCACAAAAATCTTACAAGTCATCTTCTATTACTTCCCAGTAATTAGTTAGTCTCTCTACATTTCTTTCAGCATCTTCAAAGAAGAAAAAATATCATCCATGTTAAAATTTGAAGGTGGAGAGCATCAAGAAATTTCCAGCATTCCTTTTTATTTTTCAGCTAGAGACCTGAGAAAGGAGCTGAAGAGTTTAATAATTCTTCACACAATATTGATATGAACTTTCTTTCTTAAAAATAACCAGCTCACAATAAAGTTTTGCTATACTTTAGTTTTGCAAAAGTACAGCATATTCACTGGTTTATTAACCAAGGTATTCATGCTGGGGAATACAGGCTTCAATAAAATGTGCTTTCACAATATATTTTTGGTTGCAATTTGAAGGCAGCAAAAAGAATTAATTTGAATATTTTTTATGTATGTCTGTGATGTGAAAAGCTTTCTTTGGTATCAACTGTCCCTTGCTTGGTTCACTCAATAACATGAACTCAGCAGTGTGACATTGTCTTGTGTACCTTCCCTCACCGTGATAGAAGTATATGTTGTTTCTTTTTTAAGGCAAATATCATTTTTTCTGTAACTTTCACAAGAAACTGCAATGTTAACATAACTCAAACAAAACTACCTGAAAGTGATAGTTATGTACTTTACAAGTGACAACCATTTAGAATCTGTCAGTCAGGAAGAAAATTATTGCTCTTTGTGCATAAAATTGCAATTAAATTGTGCTTCTTGGGTTTTGGTTAAAAAAAACCAAGCATCTTTACACCACAACTTAAAGCATCAGAGAATAGACAGATTTCCAGAGATTAACTCAGTTTTCAGGTACATCATTGCAAATTTAAAGTCTATTGAACTGAAAGGCTTTCAAATGAATGACAAACCCAAAATTTGGTCCCTTCCTGCTCATTTCTAGATGCACTCCAAAAACCACATATGAAATAAAATCTCTATAAATTATAGAAAAGCTGCCTAAATGTATAGCTGGAGAGTATTAAAGATGTTTTTTCACAGAGTGAGCAATTAGAAAATTACACTTCATGGCACTCAAACATCACATATTAACACCAAATGAAAGAGTATGAATAAGGAACAATAATAAATTTGTTCTTATTATAATTGAAGAAAGATAGGATTTGAACTTTCACACTGGAATGAAAAAAAAATCCTTTCCTAATGGAAGATGATTCACCACCAACAAACAGCTGTCTAGCAAACAAGGAAAAATGTGGTTTTACTCTTCTCCTGTATTGAAAATTCAAGTATATTGGAGGTGACATTCAGGACCAATTGGTAAGATATTATAATAAGGATGCAAAACAGACTAACAAAACAGTTGCTCTCATCTGAAAAACTGCATTACAAAATTAAATGTTATGGTATTGGTCATGCACTGAAATTCCACTGAAGGGACACGTTTGCTTTTCAATGTACATCTTCATATATCCCTTGTGCAGCCTGACACCTCTCATATGCCATATTATTTTCAGCTCTCCCTTATCCAGAACAGACACTCAAAGCAATGCTGCCCACCAAACATCTTGTGTGACATGCCACTGTCCTCCCAAACATGGCAAAACTCTCTGGGTGTCTCAACCTCCAAGAAACCATCTCTTACAAGTGGTAATGCCTTTCATTGTTTAATATGAAAAAACCTGCTTTCTTTAAACCTGCCTTCTCCTTGCTCCACTGAAGAAGGACTTTTGAAATAAACATATTTTCTATTTCAGGTGTTCTTAATCACATTTTTCTTCAAATATTGAAAAATTGATTTTTTTTTTATTTTGCTAATAACAAAACTGAAGGAAACAAATATAATCCTGACAGTTTGTTGAATTACAAGTTCATAGACAATGAACATTCAGCAAAGCAAGATTGAAACAAAAGAATCATGTTAATCTTCTAAAGCTGCAAGATCTGCAGTTATTGTGTTGAACTAATTCTCAGTGTAGACATAGACTCTGGTGAAAGGGTGCATAGCATCAGTTGACCTGAGAAATGTTATCCACAGTGGAACTCGGACATCATTTTACCTAAAAGTTTTATTTTACCTGTAAGACCCATGTTTAATAAGCTCTTGGAATACTAACAGCTTGTGAATCATTCCCTATGCAAATCATTGACAGAAACCTTACAAAAATAGACAAGATTTATAAGAGGAGCATTTAAGCTTCTTTGTGGCACTCAAGAGTTTTAGTTATCTGAAAACAGATAAGAAATAGAGAAAACAAATAACATATTGTAAAGAAGAAAGAGAAGCATCAACCTAGTTCTTTAATCTGTTGGTATAATCTGGTTAAAAAACAAGGGCCACGAGCAAAATGAACTGGGCAAGAATGGACTGGATAGTGAGAAGAATCTCTTACACAAACAGTACTTTTTACAAGATGTAAATGGACAATAGTCTAAGTCCAAAAATCTCTTTGGAGCAATCCTTGTGAAGAATGCCTTCAATAGTTCTGAAAATGTATTTCTGTAGTATAACTGTTAGCAATGATCTTTGTAGCTTTCTCACCTACACAAAATGTTCCAGTGTAAAGAAAAGAACCTTAAATAAAGAAGCAATTGACAAAATATATCAAACTCTTGCTTCAATTTACCCAAGCTATGTAAAATATTACTTATACTTAGTATATTATTTATACTTAAATCTGGTGTATCATTTACTCCATAAGTGTATTAAAATACAGATTTTCTTCTTACATTACCTGCCATCAGGGTCAACAGAGCTTCTAGGAACTACCTGAACAACAAGGAGAGCATTCACAAGTAAAATAGCCAATTAACATTCTGAGAATTCCATAGGGAGTGTAAAGCTTGATCATTATAAATTTGGAATGGCATGTCCAGTTTAGGCAGATTAATTAAAATATCCAGGTACGTGTTGTTATCATATTGAATTTACATCTTTTTATCCTAAGGTTGCATTAGCTTGATAAAATGATATATTAATCCCAAGAGATGCTAATTAGGTGTGCATAAATGTCACAATGAACTTTTCAGGGAAGCTCAATAGGACATTGTCAGTCAGTGTCAATGTAAATGTCTCTCACTGATAAACATACAAACCCTCCAATCCTGCCTTCAGAAAGGCATAGTATCATTTCAAAACCAGCAAGGACCAATCAGTTTCTGGTGTTGCATTACCTACTAATGATTTTAGATTTGGTAAGTGTTATTATAGCATACTATAGGCTACATCCATAGGCTACAGATACCAGTTCAGCTGATGGCACATGTGTCTGGTCCTTCACCTTAAGATTCTAATATTTGCATTGCAATATTATTCATTTTGCAGACAATCTGCCCCCACTTTCACAGATGAGGTAATTTTAGATCTATCCTTTTAGTGAAGCTCTTTTTAAAGCATTCTTTTTTAGCAGTAAGAGAAAATTTCTTTCATGTACATCACATATCTACGAAGTACAAATCTACATTCTGTTTGTGTATTGAATTGTATCTAATTCTCATATAAATTCCATAGCTCCTGTTGGACATGTAAAAGACTACATGTGCTGTTTGAGCTACATCAGAAAAAGAAACCCCTGTGAAATGCCATGAAAAACAGCTGTAATAACTGGCAACTTCCTTTGTAAATGATCCCCTCACTGAGACTATATAAGAATTTTAGTATCTGGCATATCTACAAGACAACGTCCATCAAATATAATACAGACATTCCCACATAATGTATATATATTTTGCATTTGGAGTGATTTTTGTACTCAAGAAAATAAAGGACTGACAACATGAATGCATAGTATAGCACAGACAGGCACTGCACAGACTTCCCCACAAAACTTTGCCAGTGAGCAAGTCTTGACCTGCAGCCCTTCTGCTATTCCAGTTCTTGGCCTTTTTTGACTAAAGACTGCCAAGAGTGGTGAACTCAGCCAAACTCTGTGATGTGAATAAATATCCACTGGCCACAGGGATTTCCTTTCAGCATGTTAAATACTATTTGTGGTATAGTAACGCTTAGAGCAATGGAAGCCAGTAAAACTTGAATTGACAATCCAGCTCTATTACTGTCTTTTTAATTTTCTTAAACTGAAAATTTCCATCTAAAAGGAAGTAAAGTAAAGGTACTATTTAATATTGCACTTTGGAAATGCTTATTTCTACTCTATGGCCAAATCCAGCTGGTGTTCCCATTAGAACCTCCCCTGAGAGGCACATGCATTAACTGAAAGCTGATATTATTGGAGGAGACTGAATGGATGAAGCAAATTATCTCAACCTACAGATTTCATTAGACCACAAACTTTCTGGACAGACCTGTCAGTTCCAAAATTTGTTTGCTTTGCTGCCTCCTCTTTGATGGTTCTTGAAGAGGCTCCCTCTCCAGAGCCATCTAGAAGCAGTGCAGAAATAAGAGCACTTTTAAAATGACAGGTTGAAGGAGCCACAGTTATATTAAATATAAATATTAAATGTTTATAGTTTTAAGACTGAATTTAGAAGCAAGCTCATGTACTTTTCTTCCACTGAACTCCCTCCACTTCAAAAGTTTAGGCCAAGAATATGCAAACCTCTTCAGGAAGCATTATTATGAAGAAGGGAAACTCAGATTAAAGCTATTGTTTTAGTACTTCAAACTCAAGCAAAATTTTGAAGTATCACTTTTTTCACATACCTTAAGTAAGAGAATCTGGATTTTTCTTCCCTACAGACTTCAAACACCTCAGAAACACAGTTTTACCCAGTCTGGCAACACATGTGAATGTCTAAATCCTAAGTGGATTGCTAAAAAAAAATCTAGAAATTATATCACAAAGAATTGTCACATGAACTTTCTGGTACATTTTCATCAGCTTCACCTTTCTTAAAGGTGATGAGGAAATACTACCAATGTGATCTAAAATTGGATTGAAAGTGTTTCCCAACCGACTTCAAGAGACCTTTGAACAAAGCAAGGAAAAGAAAAAAAAATTGAAAATTTAATGTGTTTCTTCTGTCCCCTGCTGAATCAATCACTGCTCATGAAGAAAAATGTGAACCTGGAGAGGTTATATATAAATAAATATACCTCCCTCAGAAAATGTTTTTTATTATAGCTGAAACACTTTTCAGGAATAGAATTGGCCTGACAAAACTTTCAGAAGAAACTAGAAAAGCTCTGAGATGAACAGCCTTTTTATAATTCCTAATATGGGAAAGCAATTCTCAATTGTCATTTGCACTGATTTCATAAAGCAATTGAAATTCTGCAATCTTGGAAATGTAGTTCTAAAAACTTTGTTAAAATAAATTGTACTACTGTTGTGTCTTAGTCTGTAATGTCCCAAATTTTAGCAAAAATTTAAATTAATTTATCTGTTCTCATCTCGCTTGAATGGGTGAGAACTCAGAGTGCCCAGCCTAAACTGCATTCTTTGCTTCCATGTTGGGAGCAGGGACCTGAATAGCCCATACAGGAAGAAATGACAGCTTTTAATACTTACTGGTAGCTCTTGGACTTCACACTCTGAGTGAATATGGGCCAACCAGCTATAAAACAAGTATCATACCATTTTGCTAGAGGAAATGACCCTGTTGAGATTCAAACTTCATTCTAGCTCTATTTTGTACAATTTATTGGGTGAGAACAGCTTTTGTATAGCATAGCTTAGCAACTTCAGTGACAGATTTAATTTCCAGTTATCTCTGCTACAATAGTAAATAAATCTCTCAACTGACAGTGTTCCTGTGTGCTTCCATATTTTCCTAGAATGAAACATTCCACCATAACTGTTTATTGGCCATTCAACTTTAAGTGATCAATTTTTAGGCAGTTATCAGTTGGCTATTTTCTTTAGAGCAGATAACATTCCTGACAGTCAAACTCCTTTTCCTTCACTGTCCTCAAGGAGTAAAATTATGTATTTGTGAGACTTTAAAAAACATTTCCTCCACCACCTGAAACATGGAATTGATGAAAAAAAGAGAACAATACCCTGTGACTGGGCTGCCTATCACCTCTTTCAACCATCAAGAAGTTTACAACAAATTACAAGTGGGTATCTTCAAAAGGAAGCAAGTGATTTTCATTATTCCATTATCTAAAATAAATTAATTAAATCATATAATAAATTAACAAAATAAAATAAAACCTCGGGTGTCTTTTACAAATCTGCAGTATCATTTGGGTATACCTAAAATGCAAATACAAATGGATTGTTTACCAACATGACAACTAAGTGAGAAAAAGACGCTAAGAATGAAACTCAACTTGATATTTTCAATTCAGCCTGATTTTTACTTTTCTCTATAGTTGCCAAAATGTTTTTAAGAAGATCTCTTTCATGGAATTCTGCAGTCCTACAAAATGTCACTTAGTAGTTTAAATCCGTGTCACCAAGTAGGAAAAAATATATGCTTGAAATTAAAAGAGAAAAAAAGTAACAGAAATAGATTTCATTTTCAATCCACTGCCAAAACCCATCTGACAAATGCTTGGCCTTTTACCAATCACAGTTGAGGCTGACATGAAGATTTGTCAAACTGGGTTGACATTACTATATGATTTTTATTCTTTATTTTGGGAGGCTGGCAAGGAAAATTCCTGGTAGAGGGGGCAACATTTTGGAGACCAGCAGTAAGCTATTGGATAATGCTTTGTGGAAATTAAGTAGATGCAAATACTATGTTGTTAGATAGCCACCTTCACCAGAGCAAACCCAAGCCACAGTGAAACACTGAGATAGATACTCCTTCACATACATGCACATACACATTCTTAGTGCTCTCTGACATTAAGCTGCAAAGCCTAATAATTTAAAGTGAAATACTCCTTCTTCAGCCTTAATTAGAAGTTTGGTATGGCCTGGTTTTGGTATGTTTTACCTTATAAGTTTGGTAATATGAAGAAACAGACTCTAACAAACTCCATATTTTCTTCAGTCATGCCCGACCCTGAGAAATGGCACTCTTTCTGTGACACGCCATGACAGCAGAACACAAGGTTAAACTGGATCTTTCAAACCAGTGCCAGAAGCTGATGTATCATAGAATTTTTCTGAATATTGCAGATGTCTGTATTCTTCTTAGAAATTTGACCACATCTTGGTCATGTCTTGCCAAACTTTTGGTGTGCTGTAACTGTTACTTAGAGCTTTCTTTCCCTGGTTTCTTCTCACTCCCTCCTCCCATATGCCTTTCCTTGCATTTCCTAATCCAAGTGGAACATCTACCCTATGCAATCATATCTGGGTTTTTTAAGTTAATTAGAGCATACTGGGTGATGAAATATTTCAAAGTTCAAACTGTGAGAGAATAGAATGTTTGAGGGGGCTATTCCTCCTGTTTGTCCAGAAAGGACCTGTTAATTTACCCTTACATAACCACATGTTCTTTATTCTTTGTTTCTGAATATCAAAAATAATAATGACACTGCTCTTACACTCACAGTCCCTTTGCTTCAAGACAAATAATATGAAGGTTTCTCTCCAGCTAGGGGTTCTTGTTTCTGTTTGCTTGCTTTTCCTAGTAGAATTTAAAATGCATGTGAAATGTTTTATTCGATATCATAAAACTAAGAGGTTTATAATGCTGTTGTTCACCATATTTTGTTAACTTTATGCAAATAAAATATAAAAGATTAGAACAGATTTGAAAGACATAAATTTGAAAAGAAGGAAACAGTCTTGTTGCTGTAAATTGTTATATATTAACTTCCCCTACGTATGAGAAGTCCCAGCAAATGTTGCTGGACTTGTAATGCTTGGGCAGTTCTACACCCACAAGTCAGACTGAAGGAGTTCTGCAGATCAGGGAAAGACATGGTTCAAATTGTGAGCTCATGGTAGGAACCATTGAACATTTTTGCATCTGGAAAGTGGTTGTAGTTATAAATGATATGACTTTGGGAAACTTTTGTTGTGGTTCTTTAATCTTTTAGTTTTCTACTGAGACGTGTTTCATTAAAGTGGGGGATGCCTATTCAAGGGCTGCCTTTATAATTTGTGTTACTAGTTCAGATGGAGATCTGGTTTATGTGTGTGATTTCAGCAATGAATGTTTATTGTATTTACTAAACCATATGTTTTTCTACAGCCTGCTTGGAATTTATGATGAGATTGTTTTGGTTTAAATTGACAACTACAGTATGTTTCAAATTAACTGATTTCCACTGAAAATTGTAACCTCTAATGAAATGAAATTTTGAAATTTTCAGGCAATTCTTCAGCTCTGGTAATAGGGTTCTGTTAAAAGGATTCGTTTGGGATTTTTTGTTGTTTTGCTGGGTTTTTCTGTTTGTTTTTGTTGGGTTTTATTTCATTTTTTTCTACAAATTGATAAAATTCTTTGAAAGGTCTTATTACTGACTTTTGTGGCAAATTCATTATTTTGTCTTGGATCTAGAAATTGAAATCCTACACATATTCTACATTCTATATCTGTAAGTGTCCATTCCATTTAGAGAAATGGCAAAAACCAGACAATTTAAAAACACTTGTCATGCACCCTTTACTTCCAAGAATATTCTAAAATTGGAAATATATCACATGAATATTTCTGAAAACATCCACCTAACAAGACTAGCACAGTAGCTCATGAAAATTAGGGGACGCACATGAAATACAGAACAAGAAAGACCATCCAGATGGATACAGCAGACTGGCTTCTCACTCACCCATTGGGACATCTGCTGAAGTCCTTGGATGAGTTGTTTGAACCACTAAGTCACCACAACAGGAATATCTGAATTCCCTAAGACCTCAGTTTCAAATCTTGGTTGTGTAGTTGCAGCTCTACAACTTCCTCAGCTGAATCAGAGGTATTCTCTGGCATATCCTGCTGGAAGGTCCCTTAGGTGTTATATACATACAAATATAGTAGGCAAAAGGTCTGAATACTGGGAATTTCCACATCTAGGCAAAAGCCTAAGGGTAAAAGCCATTTCACCTACTGGCAGTGGGGTATGAGCTAACATGAACCAGTACTGTAGGAGACAACTACCCCTAGTGTTGTAAAAAATGAAACGACGTCCATATCCATCAGCTTTCAAATGACTGGGTCCTATATAAACAATATTTTTATTCCTACAATACTGTCCTAATGACTCAAGGCCCCTGTAACAATGTCAAGTCTTACTTTCCACCCTGTGTATCTACACTGCATTATTTCTTTGGTTTCTCAGAGATACATTTTTGCTGCATTACCTTGTAGTGTAAGAAACCAAAGGTTCTTTGGCCTATGACCAGAAACTGACATGATATGATTCAGAAGACTTTTCAGAGCCACATAAAATGCTTTGAAAATAATTTTGGAAGATGAAGGCATACCAAATCTGGTTATGATTATTTTCCCACTGTAAAATGTTATGTGTCCATGGCAGGTATGTTACATAAGGGAGGCATAGATAGAGAATTAATTTTCATTGCTTTTTCTATGGAAAATATACTTAGCTCAGTAACCAGAAAAATATTGATAAAATAGTAAAAGTGTGTTTTATATAAATTCTGCAGCAAAAAATGTACTTAATAGATTTTAACTGATTATTTGTGTGGTTCATTTAACTGATGGGATATTATGAAACACACATGGATGTGCTGCACTGAGCCCACTCAATTCTTTACAAACATTTAAAACTTTATTAGCTGATAGAGTAGGAGAATTTTTTTTTGATTGTTGTTCTTGCTATTTTCATATGTTCAACATATGGTAAATCTCTCTGAAGCCTAGCTGACACTAGAAATCAATAAAGCCTTCTTGCACTTATATCCAAGCATTATTTGTGAATGCCTTTAACTGTACTTTTATTAATTCACATGCTGTGATAAGCTTCTGATCAATAAAGAACAAGTTATGAGATTGATAAATTCCATTTGTCACAATCTATTATTGGGTAGAGCTTTACAATATTTCATCCTCTTTCTTTCTTCCATGGTTTGGTATTTCATTAAATTCTAAGTAATCAGTCTAATAGAGAAAATAAGTCAGAACTTTGTTTTTAACTGGCTTTGACCTTTTTAAAAAATTATTCCAGTGCCGTGTGTCATATACAAAAAGTTATAATTATGCAATCCCGAAAAATGTTTAATGTACCAACAAGTTATCCAATTTAAAAATGGATTTACCTTTCTGAGGATGAAGTTGCATCAGTGTAAAAGTGAGTATGAGCTTAACAGCTTCCCAACTGCATCAAGATTCAATTTTTCCTAGATACCTCCTCCAAGTTTGCCTTCCCTCTCTTGAATTTTGATATCCTAATACAAGTTTCAGCAGAAAATGTGGTTATCAGATAATTAATTTCTAATTACATAAAGTTACTTAAAGATTAGAGATTAGGAAGAAAGTATAACATTTTTCATAAGGGATGTGAATACTTAGTTTGCATTTCACTGTACATTTGCAAATTCACCAGCATTTCCCACCCAACTCCTCTCTGAAACAATGGCCTCTATGAAGTTAAACATGCTCATTTACTGTGTTTATTGTAAAAAGACTGTTCTATTCCAAATCAATGTCTAATGTTTTGTCAGGTCTCAAGATTAAGCATCCACTTTATTATCCATTTTTTCTCTTTATCTATCTTGAAATCATCTTTGTAGCTATCAAGCCCAAGTTGTATCACAGTGATATTGTAAACATTATTTTGCCTTTATTAAAATCTGACTTCTTGCTCACTGGTTATATTTACAATTTTTCACCTTAGGGGCAAAATCTTTTGCCCAATACATACCTCTGATAAATGAACAAAAAGCTTGGATGCCTCTTATTTCAATGTATGGTTTTAACATTTCTTTGCCTACTTGCATGGACATTCAGAATTAAGGTGGTACCTAATGGCATTTTACAAAAAGTATCACAAAATATCCTAGAAGAGGGGTGTAACTCTTCCTTTCCTTCAACCACTTAGGCATGCCAGAACCCACTTGGCTCATTGAACAATTTTCCAAAACAGTTTGCTTGTTTTGGTTTTGATTTTCTTACTAGAGCTGGCAAGATTAGGCAACTGTTTCATATTTTACTTCTATTTTAAAATTCCAAGATCAAAGGCCTAGAAACAGTTCAGTGATTCTATAGCCTCTTGGAAAGGATGTCATGGGGACTCAAAGCAGTGACTAGGTTCCCCCTCACAAGAAGATAACATGGCCAGCACTTTGCAGAACTGTTGATAAGGTTGAATGTTACTTAAAAAAAATTATTTTCTAAGATAACTTTTGTTAAAACAATGCTAGGAACTGTTAGTCAATTAATTGCCAAAGTGAGATTTCAGATTTCAGTTCATGTTTAATATTTTATAATCTTCACCAATCCTCTTTGGGCATGCATTTCAAAAAAAAAAAAAAAATAAAGCTTACAACACTGTCACTTCTCCACAAAACTCTTGGGGAGTGTTCAGATCACTACTATAACAACAAATTGCATGAATCCAGAACATGAACATGATTAAAATGTCAAATACAGTGGACTGACAAGCACTATTAAAGGAAGATAGACAACTTACGTATTTTTATGCAATCCATGAATTTAGAAATGACTGAGACTCCTTGATAATTCTTCCTCTCAATTTTGAGAATTTCACTGCCCTGGATAGAATTTAACCACAGAAAAAGAATAAATTCATGTACAGTACTTTAAGTCTTGAGGTTTCTCTCTACTCCATTTTACTTTGAAGAAATATAGTGTGGTGTCCTACGAATTTCCAGGCCTTTTTTACTTGGAAGTTTCATTTTCTACTATTACTGTAATCAACAGAGCCTTGCACTTTACAGCAACAGAGACATTTTATACAGAACAAAGGATTCTACTCCATATTCTTTTAGGGTAGATGACAAAAATGCAGAAAAATCTCTTCATCTTTGAATTTTGTTTTACCAGCTCTCTAAATAAAAATTTATGATATCATCTTGGATATCATCTATTACATCATTTTGGATATGAGTTTATCTCTAGACCAATATCAATAAATAGGAAATGTGATTTCTCCAGGTACCCTCAAAATGGGAAAATCCATGAACCTCATTTTCTGCACAGCTGATTACAAATGCAGAACCCATAAGAGGAAGCCAATCCTTCCTATACAGCTCTGATGAGATCCCACCATTTCCCTCAGACTGACAAATGACAGCTCTCCTATCAAAAGGGCTTGTATCAAATATTATTGCAAAATTAGCCTGTGCTATATCTGAAGTACCACATCTGAAGCTGGTTTGTGATAAATATTTCATGAGGGGTTTTTGGTGGTTTTAACAGATTATGTTATTCACTTTTTAAAATAAAGCAGTGCATTCAGAAAAGGTACTGCAAGTCAAGTGCTTGGGTTCCTCTCAGATTGGATTAATAAACCACATCTGACCTGAGGCAAGACATTTAGCCTGGTGTTGTCTCTAGCTGTTTGTAGACATGAACCTAAACATAGCCCAGCATCTCCTCAGTGTTTTCCCCAGTGAGGATGTGGATTTAAAAGCATTATTTATTTATCTGTCTAAATAAACACTACCCACAAACAAAGTCTGGCAGCGGGCACAGATGCTGCACCACCCTCATTCCTCTGCCTTCTGCAGAACATTTGACTTCTGCCTACACTTTGGTCAAAAATTGATAGAAAATGAAAATATATTAATCAACAAACTTCTCCTTGCTACATTTCAAGATTAAGCCATGGGTAACATTTTGTTCCTTATTTGGTTTTGACTCTAGATTCAGTGACTTTTGCTCACAATTCAGAACCATGTAAGGTCAGAACTTTAATGAGAAAAGAACTAAACATGAAGAATGTTCCTAAATCCTGAATCCAAAACAACTCAGAGGACAAAGGCTAAAAATTTGCTGTAAGTTTTAGAAAGCAGTAAAACCTTTAATATAGGGGCCATGTAGTGCATATAATCCACAGAGAAGGGTTGTCATAAGGACACAAACACCATTGATTTCCATCTAGATGTAGAATGCATTCTGACAGTAGGTAAAGGGGATTTGAAACAACATTTTTTTTGTAGGTCAGCTACTTTGGCCTAAAGGGATTTGTTCTTATATCACAAGTTTATGTGCATTGCTAGCATATTAATCATGGAGAATATACTACTCTTCAATATTTTAATATAAATACACACACAAAACCAAAAAAGGGCTTGGAAACATGCAACTGTCAGAAAAAGATATTACTATAATATGCCAAGGGAGTAAATCTTTTATTTTATAATTTCAAATTGCAGTCAAATTATGACAATTAGACAATCCATGTGTTTTTCTAAAAACAACCCAACTTCAAATAAATAGGAGCCTTTACTACTCTATATAAAATTATCACTTTGCCACACTTTTTCTTTCACACTCAGCCAAAGAGAATGAAACTCAAAACTAAACTCTTGGATTATTAGAAGTCAAACCAAATATTACAGATCTGGAATAAGATGCAATAAAAATTATATTGAACATACAGCTAATTTTTGGAAACTAATATAGCCCATGATAACATTATTTGAAACCATCTCTTTACCTTCATTTTAAAACTGAGTTCAACAAAGGATCTCAGCAGGTCCTGCTTAATATCATTCAGTCATTCTGTTCATATGCCTCAAAAACACAGATTTTAATTTTCTTTTATCCACAACATGAGTAGCACAGTAAGATCACAAGCTGAATAGATCCTGAAATGTTATTTTAGAAGGCTGTAGGAAGTTTATAAATTTAGCATTGCAAGGAAACATATTCCAGTGGTCTGGTTTTTTTCAGGACTGCTCAACATACCACTCAGTTGTGCTACAACTTATGGGTTTTTGCCCCTCTAGTAGATAACTGGATCTGAAAAGTCTGTTTTTTGAAGTCACTTCTGGCCCCAAAGAAGTGACCTTTTGTCACCTTCAACTCATCAACTACTCTCTCAAATGACATCCAAAACAATAGTTTAGCACTTTGAAAGCACTTAGCACAAATGTTGCCTTATGGTAAAGCCTTTGTCTTTCAATGTCATTATTCAGTTTTCTTTCCAGTTTTCTGAGCAGTTATGTTCAATAGAGTCTGATTCAAAACAAGTGCTGTATTCCTGCAGCAGTGCTGGCAGCACTTCCCTTCCACCACCAACTCCTGCTATTTATCCACTTTTGTGCTGAATAAAGTATTGCATTTCTCAAGTAGTTTATCTGTGATTTCCATTTAAGCAAAACCTGCCATTTCTCGGTTGATTGGGGAGGCCTCGTAACTTTGAGCTTTCTCCGCCTTCTAGTCCAGCAGAAAAATCCCCTTCTCAGCAGTGAACACTTTCACACACCACATTCTAGTTTGCTAACAACTTTAGGGCCATGGAGCCAAAATTCTGAGCTGGTATGAATTACACAGGCTCTATCTGGGGCAGTGGAGTGTGATATAATCTCAGCTCAGAGAGTAGTTTAAATTTTTGGTATCCACCTTTTTCAGACTAAAGTAATCTCTAAGAAGTAAATGCAAGTCATTATTCTAAGCATGCCCTCATGCAAAAATGGGAATTGAAGTCACTGGGAAATAAAGTGTTAAAGTTGGTGAAAAAGGTGTAGAACAGTTCTGAAAATATTGGCCAATGTGAGAAGCAGAGAAGTCAAGGACAGCCAATGGTCAAACTTGTGAGCTCCAGTGATAATCTTCAGGGGACTTACCTGAACCAAGTGTCCCTCTGACAGTACTTTAATAAATTAAAAAAGAAATACAACCCATATTTTTTTATGTTAGTCTGATCCTCCATCAGATCTTGTCCAGACATTTATCTGATATGTGCCTGTAAATTAAAAAAAAAAAAAAAAATTTAAAAAAAAATTATTTTAGGAAATAATAGAGACCCTTTCAGATCAGTACTAAAGAAAACAAAAGAATTGATACATGGATATCTTCGGCTTTCTTCAAGGCAATCTTGTACTGCTATTTAATATGTCATAGAACTGAGTAAAGTGGCTAACTTATACAAGAACTTAGAAGAATTTTGTGTCAACATGAAGAGAAAAAAGATTTGACAACTTGGTATAAATTTTCAGATTTCACAGAATGGATTATTTTAGTCAAAATTAACATGGACATTAATGTCTTGTTTTCTCCTCTTATATCACTGTTACAGTGACATCATTATGTTGAGTGGAATTATTTCTAATTTACAATATGGCATGTGAGAAGGATCAGATCGTGAGACTTAAATGTACAATATCACAATATAAATAAGCAATCTTTACTGTGAATCAGAAACCTCTAAAATGGGCAGGGAGCTTAGTACAGGAATATCATTATGTTGGGTGGGAGAGGTTTAGTACTTTTGTTCTTAAAAAAAATAAATGGCAACAACAAACCCCAAACTTCAGCAATATTGTAGATTACTTGTATTAAGCTTTCTGGATTCCTTCTTGGTATGCAATTTTAATATCCTTCTCTCTTAGACAAGGTCAGGTCTGCTTTCTCTTTTAGGCAGCTCACAACATTCAAGTTAGAGCTAATTGGTTTGATTATTTGTTCTGTAACCTATAATTCCCCATGACCTTTTCAAAGCCCATTTTCAATTTAATGAGCCAAACTAATAAAGCTTATACTGGACTTTTGATGAGAACTGTCATAATGTCTTGACAAATTAAGTGTTCCGCATTCTAGGTTACTTTCAGACCAAATGCAACTTCAGAGTTAATGTTGTTAATTTACTTTTAAGGTATACCATTTTTCTGTACAGAACCATTGATTTTCACAGAAAAAAACCCACAACCAACCAAAAAATATTTATTTTTTCTATACTACCTGTACAGGCTGGTCCCTAAATATTAAATGTGGATATAAATATTTGCATGTATCCAATATTTTAACTTTAATATTTTTCTTATCCCCCTCTCTATTCGATAAGTTACACTGACTTATACAAGTCCACCAGGCTGAATATTGAAGCTGGGATAGAAACATCCTTACAGAGTACAAAAATTCCTAATTAAAAAAAAAAGGATTAGGAAAACCTGAACTTTTCCCTTAAGTCATCTTTGTTTATCATGAGCATAATAGAGAACTGTTAATACAAGGGAGGTGTAAGTGTTTGGTGTTCTGATTTAGACTTTATTATTAAAATCATTATAACGGCATGAATTCCCTTTTTAAGAAACAAAAAATAAATCTCCCTTGCCACACCCTGCCCCATTTTGAAAGTAGGCAGGGTTAACTTGTTTCAGGAAAGCTGTTTTCTCTTTCACTTTGAAAGATGTACATTTGTATTTTTTTTTTTTAATAAAATTGTCTCTCTAAAGCAAATCCCAACAATTCCATTATCTGGTTGGGATATGCAAAATGGTAGGAGAAGAAAAGGTCAGGGGGAAGGGTGCTACAACTAGCTAGTTAACATTTTCTGGAAGGGATTGGGTACCTGGAAATTAACTTTAGTTCATCTACACCATTCTTCCTAGCCCTCACCTTTCCCATACCATGGTACAAAGACAGCTCTGTGATGTCATCCTTTGCTACCACGTGTGCTATCCAGCAAGTCTCTGAAGAGGCTTCCAAGTTTTGTTTCAGATTTTTTTTTTAATTTGTTTTAAATCTTTTAAAGATTCTTACTATTAAATTAGATTTTCTATTATATTGGTTTAGAGCAAATTTATATTTAACTTACAGTGAATAAAGTTCAAACTAAAAACTGAAGCTTAGTGCCTTGGTGAGTATGAGCTAGACTTGTATATGCTAAGTTAATCCTACACATTGATTTTTAAAAATTTTTCTATTTCTTAAGTGAGGTATTGAGGTTGTATTTAACCTGTTTTATAGAAGTCATGTATTGTGTGGGTCAATTTTTTTTTTCTATATTAGAGTAATATCTTTGTCATTCCAAGAGATGTTGCCGCACTATCATTAATCAAGATAAGGAGATATCAGCATATTTCTAGAGCAGTTAGTCATGTTTTAAGTGGAATGAAAGGCAATTCAATAGCTGAGATTATAGAATATCAAAGGACAGGCAGGTAGAGAAACCTCCCAAATGCTGACCTGTGGCCCAATAAAAGGAAAGTGACAGAGATATCATTAATCCTACACAGAAAGAAAGACAAGATCATTCCTGAGAGAGCAGGCAAGGGAAGATGAGAGTGAGCAACGTGGCAAGGCTTAACATTGTAAGAAATGCTAGTACTAAACTGCAGCTCTGACAAAAATCTTATTCTTTACATTCATACTCTTTTGTAGGTGAATTATTTATCAATGAATCCTGAAAATGGTGGGAGGATTGCCATTTTTAGATGTTTACAGAAACATGAGTGAAGGCAAAAAATAGAAAGCAAATTAGTGCATCACAATTGTCAGTACACATCCCTGTTCCATTTACTATGCTGCTAAGGGAAGGAAAAAAGTGAAGGGAATGTGCACAGCCATCTTTTTTACTCTTGATGTTGTTCAGTCAGCATTAGACAGTTGTAATATAGTGACTATACAATGTACCAAGGGTTCATCTGGCTCACTGGTGAGGTTGCCAGCATAGTGCTTTTACCCTGAAGGGGCTGAAAATATTTGAAATCAACAACTTGATCTCCTGGGATTGTGACAGCAGGTCTGTATCTTTTTAGTGCAGCCTGTCAAACTGAAGAAAATAGGGAAAGCAACATGGGACAAATGTTTTGACCTCACAGTACCATGCTACAGTGATGAGATACAGCAAGTCTTATCTTTTTTTGCCTGTTAACAATTACCAGGAGCAATACCTTCTGCTGCACTCAGGACTGGTCTTGTTTATGTAGATGTCTGCTATACACTGGCAGAGAAAGTTGCTAATATTAACTGTTTCTAAATATCCCCTCTATTCCATTCAGAAATATATAAATCTAGAAGTCAATATAAATAACTTTCTTTTCAGATCAGATAAAAGATATGTAAACTTCAAGATCTTTTTTAATAGTCAAAAATTATTCTGAAAAGATCTTGAGATATAATTGCCAAGGGAAAAATAACTCCAGTGCATTGTTCACATACAAAAATTTCAAAAGCTTCCTTAACAAAATTCAAAACATAAACCTCTGATAGTGCAGATCTTCAAGGGTCAGATAGAGTTTCCTAATTTTTTTAAGATCTTTTTCTTGCTCTTGTATTGTTAGCAATGGCAGATGCCTGCTATACAGTGAAATAAGAAGTTAGTGAAATAGTGTACTTGAGCAACAGAGGGTTCTTTCACTTCCAGCTCCTCACCCCCAAACAGGTCTGTTTTATTTCCATTCTTCAAGAAAAGGGGAAGCAAAGGCCTTCACAATGATCATAAAACAGTTTGAATTGGAAGAGAAGTATGGAACTATTCAAGTTCATGGAGTCCAACCCCTCTGCAGGGATATCTTTGATGAGATCAGGTTGCTCAGAGACCTGACCAGCCTGACTCGGAATGTTTCCAGGGATGGAGCACCCACCACCTCTCTGGGCAACCTGTTTCAGTGTTTTACTATTCACTATCCATAAATAATTTATTTTATATATATATATAGCCTAAATCTACCTACCTCTCATATATCTATCATCCCTTTCTATAATCTACCTGTCATTTCCCAATTGCATCTCTCCTCATCACAATTTTCAGTTCAACAAATCAAATAAACAAGAAAGAAATAATTCAATATTCAATAAAGCATTAATTAAATCCACGGGATATGTGACTACAGGCTCCTTCAGGCTTTTGCAGTGAAAACATTCTGAACAGAATCAAAAATCATTTTTTCAGTTCATACAGTAATGCTTTTCTTAATTTCTAGGCATATCAATAGAGTCAACAATAAGAAAAGGGATTTTAAAAATCTCTCTATGTGTCTAAAAGAATTTTACCTAGGATTAATATACAAATATATTATAGTATGCATAATAGTAATTATTAACTGTGAGTACATACACTTAACATGATTAAGCCATTCTCAAACCTTGTATGTATGTATGGCACAAGAGTCTTAGTGTCACAATTGTACCATTGCATAAAGAATCTGGGGAAAAAAATAAGTATTTAGGAATTTGGGGGCAGAATAGTGATTTCTTGTACTTCCTGATTAAATATGTTATTTTCAAAATGCTTCATATATCAGATTTTATTCTATTATGTAGCAAGGGCACTACAATTAATGTGCTATGTTCAGAAAGCTGAATCTATTAATGAAAATGTGTGTGATATTTACATCTCTTTTGGAGAATGATGTTGAAACAGCAACATTCATAGACGAGTAGGACTACTGAATATTAATAAAAATATGGTGCCCAGTTTTCTAGGTACAAAGAGGGAAGTGAGTCTACTGCTAATTTCAGTGTGAAATAATTTGTTAATCATAAGCAGACAGCCAAAAACCAAGTACTTTCAACAGAGTCTGCAAGGGCAGGAATTTATTTTAAATTTCTGTTTTTTTCTGCCTAAATTAATCCTGAGAACACTCAATACATTATTTGTTGTTTTCTAGCATTAAAGCTGTCATAGTTTTTCACAGATCAGAAAACACACCTGTGTACCTTAGGCAATGAGTCACGTGTCATTGATAGCATCCAACGTTAAAAGCCCACAAAATTAAAATTCTTCACCCATTTCATTAGATGTTCTCTGTGGAAGTACTACAGGAAGAATTTCCCTTGGGAATGCAGATTTGAAGGTCAATGATAGCAGAATCTGTTTGAAATAGGAATCAGGGAATTAGCTCTTGTGTTTGGAAGTAATAATTGAACCTCTTCCACTACAGAAGAACTTCATGCCACTTTCTGACAGTGAAACAATGCTCTGTCATAATTTTGCTGTCACAGTGATATAAATAATGTCCTGATAATGTGAAACACAATTTTTCTTTCTTAGGAAGAGAGAGCTTTTTTTTGCTATTTACCATGGGTTTAGGTTGACATGTTTTATTTACATCTTGTTTCTCCCCATCTGAGGTTTCATACTGATGGTCCTTTGAGGAAGTTAAGTGCCCCAAAGCATTACCTCTTTCAGTGTTTTGTTGAATTTGAATTAAGCTTCCCTGTAGTAAGTTGCAAAATTGTTCAAAATTGACTCTAGGCATCCTAAGAACCCTAAAGCTTCTAAGGGACTTGTTTAAAGCTAAAAACTGAATATCTCCTAAAGGAAAACTACATGTCAGATTTATATTATAATGTGTTATTGTGCTTTTTCTTCTAATTGGGTTTGAAGCCAAAATGCTGTTGTTTTTCAAACGCTCCTGTTATTATTATTGCCACATAGAAAACTAAAAAATGAAACAGCAGATCAAAAAAAAAAAAAAAACCAGACCAGAACAATAGCAATTTTGGAAATTTTTGCATTCATTATTTATGTTATTTAATTATACAGTCTAACGTGATGTAGGAGTAAGAATTTTTAATATTTGCATTGAAGTACAGTGAGAGATTACTTTTTGTACAAATGAAGTAAAATTAATTTGAGTGTCAAAGAGGAAAATAGTTTTAAAATTTTAACTTAGCCTCAAGAATTAGATAAGCAATGCAAAAAAGTAAATAATATCTGCCAGTAAGGAATATGTGATCATCAGCAAATTTGAACTACTACTACGCACTTCAGCAATACTAAAATACTCTTATTTAATGCTAACAGTCAAAGCATCTAAATAGGAGATGCCTAAATGCACTCTTTCTTTAATCAGAAACTAATAACCTGGCCTCTCAAGATGGTCCAGTCTAACAGACTAGTGTGGCACCAGGACTGTGTGTACACCTGTAAACAAAATGGAATGAGGAGCTTCAGCTGAGCACTCCTTACCTACTGCTAAGGAAGTCCTCCTTCTGAGAGGCATTTCACATCAAATCCAGTTCCTTCATTCAGTAATTATCTGAGATTTGGGTATCTCAAAAAGCCTAAGAGGGCTCCAGCATTGGAACAGTGAGACTATGCCATGCTTCATTACTTTGAGATAAAGCATAACACTCAGACCTTAAACACACAAAAAAACAGAAAATCAAGGCACTCAAAATTCCAGTGTAGTAACTATTCAGATTCTTGAAACAAACATTTAAATTGTAGTTTACTGAACAGATTAAAATTCTGTTCTGTCAATGTCTACATGTTTCTGCACTACAGGAAACAGATGGCCTTTGACATCAGCCAACCTTTGAAAAGAAAAAGGAAGGGAGTTCAAACACAAGTCAAGTCAATGGGTAATTCAGGTTGCCTATTTACTCATAAATCCTTTACAAGTTTATATCTCAACCCAGTCTACACAAGAGGAATTCTTACCCTAAATGCACTTGGATTTTAAATCTCAGTAAGAAAATAACAGAATAAGGTTAAGTACCTTTTATACCATAATAGTAATGGATTTGAACAGTATACAAAAATCTGCATTGTAGGAGACCAAGTTTAGTGCAGCCATCCACACCAGTTAGTTCACAGTATAGTTAAAGAATCCACGGAAGATGAAATTGAAAACATTTCTAATCCACGTTATATCTCACAGGAACACTTATAGATATCACTTATAAATCATAGTGGTTAGCATAGATCCTGAGGATGCTTATCCCATAGGCTACCAGTATTTTCACCCTGTTAATATAGTCCAGGATGTTTTGATTTTCAGTTTTGGCATTAGATGGACTTCATTAGGCACAGAAAACTTTTAAACTCTCAGATTTGTTCATGTTATGGTAACTATACACAATAGTGGGCAGACTGTATAATGTGGAGGTTCCAGCATAAAAAGTCTACAAGCAAGCCAACATGCTTTATGCATTTATCAATTACCACTGGGTCATTGATAAATATATCTGTTATCAGCTGTTAACCTACATTGGAAACAGAAAATGGGTTTTAATTAATTTAAATGAATATGTATTAATAACAGAAAAGGCTTTTTAAAAAATGATATATATATGAGATAGAAATACCTTTGTCTAACCTGGGAACTTCTATAAAATACTCATTATTTCACTGAGTTACCGCAAAGCTTATCTTTCTTCTTCAATATATATGTCACTAGAATAAAGCATGATTTCTTAGGATGCTTCCTTTAATTAAAGTACAAAAGGACTTTTCTCAATCAGAAGCTAAGCAAAATAGGAAGAAGGAAGTTTACGTGCTTGCAATTTCAAGCAAGGATCAAGACCTTGTTCCTCAGCATGACTCATAACCAGGAATTCTTAGCTGATTCCTGTTAGGTTGTACATCTGACTCATGTCCTCTCATAAGGTATGGTGCAGAAGATATTCCAAAATTTGTAAGACAATAAATCTCAAATATACCGAGGGGACTTATAAAACTGAGCTATTTCAGTCTCCTGGAAATGACTAATGAGAACTCTTTGAGCCATTATTTGCAAATATTTATTCTCCAAGGCACAAGGCCATAATTGCTAAGGTTTTAACAATGCAAATACTGGGTAGGTACACATCCCAAAAATTTTTTGGCTCATTAATATTATGTTGCATAAAGAATAGACAAGCCACTACTGCTATCTCTAGGTTAAATATAGAGATATTTAACATATTTAAAATGACTTAAAAATCACCTTGAATTTCTAAGAAGGACCAAACTACTTTTTTTTTCTCCACTTTTTAGATTCTTTTCTTTCCTTTCTTTTGTTTTTAAATTCTTTATTAGCACAAACACAAAACTTATGCTCTTCATTTTGCTGTGTTCAAAGTTTCTCTGGGAAACAAAACACTCGTTCCTCGTAGCTTTAATCCCATATTTAACTCTTCCCACAAACAGTCACTTTACAAGGAAAGTTCAACTCTGTAAATTACAATCCAGTGCCCTTTCTTTGGTGCTAATGGCAGATTCACTTGACAAGGACTTGGAAATTGTCTTCCAGACTAAGTGAAAATATTTTCTCCACCACACAACAACAGTTATTGAATACAGTTAAACAAAACTGTCTTGTAGAAATTTTCCCTACTTTCAACAAGATTATATAAGGTTTTCCTTTATTTTCATCACCAGAATATAATCTGATAATTTTTTTTTTCTTATGAAAATTAACATTTGGCTCCTAACAGTCAGTGGTGAGACTTCAAATCAAGTCATACCAGAAAATAAAGTATTTACAGTAATATTATAACTTTACATATTATATGACCAATCATTTCAACTCTAAAGGAAACTTCCCAGTACGACCATTCATGAGACCGTCACTGCTGGGACTAAAGGCCTTTTACAGCCATGGCTTGGCTCCCTACACAGACACAGTCAGAGCAGGTTTCCCTCAGCAGATGAGCTGTATAGTTTCACAAACCCATTTATTCATGGCACAGTAACACCGAAACAACCTGAGCTGGTGCCTCCGAGGACCCCCAGCAAAGGAACCCCTGGGCTTTCAGCCACCCCCTCTCGCCTACCTGTGCGCGAGTCTCGCTGCTCCGCCCGAGCCTTTGGCCCTGCTGTCTCTCCCAGAGCCTGCTCACAGTGCCCTGCTCTTTGTGCCCTTTGTGACCCCAAGGGTTGGCACTTCATGGCTTCTTATCTCGCTGGGCTCCTGCCCAGAGCTCAACCTGCCCCTGGAATTGCAAATCGAGCTCTCTGCAACAGACATGTTCTTCCATGTCAACCGTACTTTTGCAAACAGAATTTCTTTTCAAAAGATTCCCTAGAGAAAGAGATTTTCCTGACAGAGGACAATTATTATCATCTCTCCCTGCATTCAGGTAAATAGGCATTGGGGCCACAAAGTCCTTTGTGCTTTGTCCCAGTTTGTGTTCTGAGGTCAAACCAATTGATTGAAATGGCAGCTAGCAGGTCCATATAATGTGGTTACAGGGTGGCCCAATGGTCTCCATGTGCACCTCATTAGATCTAATTGCATTGAAGTGAACTGTAATTCACTGTTAATCTAAAACAGCCAAGAGGATGGAGTCCTTCACACAAAGTGCAGTCAGGTAGGTAATTTCAAGCATGCTTTGTGTCCTTGCAAATTACAGAGAGTTAAGAGAAAGCTTGCATATTACTGACAAAATGAAAAGGCCAGTAATTGGTAGATCAGGCTGGAGAGAAAAAGGCTTAATACCTAAGTGCAATGCAATTTTTGCTGACAAAACTATTAGGGCTGTGCATACAATAGACATCCATAATTTTGCTAGAATACTATTCAAATAATTATCTTATTTGTTCAAGGTCTCATCCCACTCCCCCGTCTTCATACTCCTGAAAAAACCCAAATATTTCTGCATACAGAATATTCAGGGATAGAGTGAATTTCTGCTTAAAACTCCCCCGTGTGTTGTACAATGGAAACTTTATTGCCAGCTATTTGTGAAGCCTTATGTTCCTGAAGATAGTTTCCCCTCTAGATTATGAGAAACAAAAATAAACCAAAAACAAAACCAACCAAACAAATCAAATAAGCAAGGAAAACAAATTGGAAGAGAAATATAGGCATTTCAAGGTTAAATCCAAAATCTAGCCTTTGGGCAGCATAAACGTTTACTTCAGCTAACATCTCAATGCTATTGTCAGTTTCAGATTAGGCCTCTCATAACTGGAGCTCTTCCTGTTTCTGACCTATTAAGTCTTACTTTGCATGTCCAGCCCAAGAAAAACAATTTTAAAAGATAATTAAAAAAGAATTAAATGCCATCACAAAAGCAATTTTATGTAGGACTGATAGGATTAACCACCTAGAAATTTTAACCAGGCTAGTTGAATACTCCTAACTCAGTTCAAAACTGCACTACTCATTAAAACAGCATTTAATTTGACCACATTGTGAGGCACCAAATCAGGGAGTGGGACTGTGCCATGCTTGGTAGCATGAGGAGAAAAGCTGTCACTACCCAGGAACTGCAAAACAAACTAGACAGACCAGTGGGGTGTAAGCAGAGACAGGTGCACAAGGAAACTGGGAAAGTAAGAAATGCAAAATCCACGGAGCACCCACAGCCTGACCTCTCTTCTCATTTCTTTCATAGGCATTAAAACAAGGGAGAGTTTTAAGGACTTGAATTTAATGAGGTCATCGTTAAAAATTTATAGCAACTTTAAAGTACAGGGTCAACACAGAAGAAAGCACAAAAGTGCTTGTTTGAAAATCTAACAAGTGGGCAATGAAAGTACAATGGGAGGCAGAAGCTGACAATTCCACAGAAAGGGAAGACAGACTACACTGCATTCTTATACAATAGCAAGAGAGGCTTTGCTGCAGCATTCACCTGGACGTGATAAACTTGTCAAGGCCAGAAAAAAACTCTATTATGACAACTGAGAAATAAGATGTTAGGAGCACGAACAAGAGTTTTAAATGTTTCCCTATCAATCCAAACAATCATCTGCGAGATGTTATTCAAAAAGGAATTGCAAAAATAAGATGAAACTTAGCTAGGAAGAGGTCTGAGGTTATCATGATGAAACTGGGCCTCCATGAGAGGCAAGGTAGAAGAAAATGAAAGCTAAGCATGGAAGGCCTCAGGCAGGGGAAACATCTCTAATAAATTGTTCTGGTTTATTCATCTACAGCTGGATCAGTCAATTCCATTAACTTAGAGGTAATGATAATGAGAAACAAAGATTATATTATGAAAAAATAGAAAATAGTCCAGAGCTGACATCTTTGTTTAAGTCTCTGGCATAGGAGTTTAGAGATGATAGCTGAAACAGAGTTTGTTCACAACTCAGAAACAATAGCTGTTTCTTACTGTGCTTTTTCTTTTCTTAATTTTAAAATACATCTTTTAAGAGACGGCCTGCACACTTATATTAAAGCAGAAAGTGGAGATTACATTTTCAAGCTTTCCCTTTGCTTGGATTTTTTTTTCTGAAATCAGGGAAGCAAAAGATGTTATGTGAAAAATATTTCCATGAGCCAGAAACTACACATGTTAATGACTATAATATTGTGGGAAAACAGAAGCTGTCAAGGACAATATGTAACATGGATGCATTTACTTGACAGGTAGATAATTTAGTTTATAAGAACTGCTCGCTCTCAAGCCATGGGAAAATATTTCAATTTACTATATGCCAAAAAATATTTCTTTGTTTTACTTAATTATTTATGATGAAGGGATTTATTTGGAACTATTGGTAAAAACTTCTTCATCCCTTGTGGTGGGATATTTCTTGAGAGAAATTAGGTGAAGTTCTGCATGAAGGTTCACAAATTACAAATCAGTACTAAAAGCACCTGATGATAAATTTCTCAGTTTCATTCCGTTTTAAAACTCTAAAAATGAGAGTTAAATCCCAGACTTCATTGGATCCAGGATGCAAACCCCATCTGTGGGGTTTTTTTTTGTGTAAGGTGTCACAAAATGTCCAAAATGTTTTCTCACTGCTTTCAATCAGTCAAGCTAACACTGTCACCTGGAGGTCACTTGCACTGGAGAGAATCTGTGATGACCCCTAAAAAAAAAAAAAAAAAGAGGTAAATAAAATTAATTTCACTGATAGTAGAAAAAAAAAAATGTAAGTGTTGGCAAAGCAATAACCTCAATTGTCTGATAGAGGAAGGAGATCCCTTCCTGATACCCTCCCCAACTGCTTTCATCCACTGTGCTTCAACTGATCATCTTCACTAATCTTTCACATAAGAAGAGGATCTTTAATCTCCTCACTTTATACTTTTGAGAGAAAAAGCATCCATATAAACTGAAAGGAGAATTCACCCTGAAGAATACCAGATGCTGATGGTGGGAAGTTTAAGAGGTTAGCATTACTTTCTGAACCTACTGCTTCTTTAATTCTAATTAAAATGAGTGTCAATTGCATTACTTCATGAACAACAGAGAGAAGAAATTTGATATACTCTTGTTGCATCATACTGTAGCTTCTATATAATTTTCCCTGTTCTGATCCTTTAGGCACAGGGCTTTAATCATTAAATGTCCCTGAAGACATTAGGTTGCAAAATAGCTAAATACATAGTTACCCAGGTAGTCCCCACTAAGGATGTACCTTGCATTAAGTGTTCTGATTACAACCTCTTCTGTCATGATTTTGTTCCTTTGTTACCAATGAGCAAATTACCAACACACAGTAAGAATGTTTCATTAATAACTCTAATTACATATAATCACAGGATCATATAATGAACATATGATTATGCTCATATAGGGTTAGCTGCTTGAGTCAAAGTAGAACATTAAAGCGCTAAAACATAGACAGTGTGAAAAAGTAATATTTTAATTCAACAGACTCCTGGACTTTGAGAGAATCAGAAACAAGTTGTACAAATCGTGTTTCCTGGTTGAGTCATACATGGCAGTGAATGAAACCTCTCCTGCTTCCTCTTCCATTTAAGATATTCAAGAATTTTAACTCACATCACATTACTGTCCCAGACTTTTTTAAGGCTTTTTATTGACCATCTTTGAAGGCTGTCCCACCTGTTCTTTGAAATCTTTATCTCTTCACTAGCATTTCTAATACCTCATTTTTGCTTTGAATGCTAGATTTAAAGCAAGGAAAATCTATTTAATGGTTTGGACAGTGAAGTTTTGATCAGACCTCTAAATTTACACACATCCTATAGTTGAGTGTTCTGCACTCATATGTGCAGAAGAATACTGCAACATATAACTAACACCTATGTAGAACAATACTACAAAGATATGGAGAGTGCATATATATTAATAGAAAATACCCCAGTGTTCCAAATCAAAATAACTGCATGATCAGTTTGTGATTTATTTGCAAGAGACTGCTTTTTATAGTCCAAGGTAAATTCATAATTTATTTGCTCTTTCTGGCAAAAATTATTTCAATTTAATATCTTTAACTTCTTTTTTCTTCCTAATATTAAAGAAAAATTACCCCTGAAATGTCACTTGATTGATTGTAATGGCCAGCTGTTACAATCTCAATGGAAGTGTAAGAACTGCTGCCTAAGGTGCACTGAAGAGTGCCAAGCCTCATAGCAACTCAGCTCATCCTAGAAAGCACCAGTCTGGAGTGAAAACTGCAATTTCAAATTCTCCCAGAGAACCATTATTTGCAAACCATTGACACAAACAGCTCCAGTCTCCCCATCAAAGTATACCTGGGGAGCTCTTCATCCACAGAGCACTGCATGCTCTGTAGCTTTACATGCTAGAAGTCCTAAAGAAATTTTGGCTAAAGAAATGTTCTTACAAATGTAAAATATTTTTTCGTACTATCCCAAAAGATCATCAATATAATAAAATGCATACTCAGCTCATCTTGATTTAGGATATTTTCAGTACAGAAAAAAAGCCTGCCATGGAATGAGTATAGCAAAAAATAGATTATCTAAGACAATCTTCTGAAGTTTCTTGATAGCTTTAAAGAACAGTGTTATATATTCATAAATGACTGGAATTAAGAGTGGCAAGTGAATCTATAATTTTGAATCCCTGGAAACCTAATCCCTAATGATTTTTTATTTCAGTTAGAAATCTTTGTGAAAAGGGTTCTACATATAAACACTAGAACATAAATATTACTGTACAATGGAATAAGCTGCACAATTTTCCTCTGCTTATACTCACCTTCTATAGAACTTAAAAACACAAGCTATTAAAGACAGGTTGAATCTAATCTGAATAATTGATGGAAACCAACATTAAACATGAGTTATTGATGCTTCTATGAACAATGATTCCAGAAAATATTTGGAATACTGCATTTTCTTGCTTTTCTTATCCATTCTTAAATTAAATCTGTGTCTACCTCTCTTGATTATTTACAAACAAAACAAATTATAACAGTCATTGATATATCATTGATTTAAAATTACAGAAAGATTCAGGTTGGAGAAGCTGAAGATGCTTTATATTTTGCAGACTAAAACTACACTCTTCATAGTTCTACTCAGAGAAATTTATATTTCAATATCTATCCTAAGCATCCTCATTGAGACATCAGTTACATCTTTAGATAACTTTTCTCCTCTTTTCTGCTTTAGTTTTGAAAAAAATAGAATAAAAGCTTTACAAAAAGAGCACTTCTGTTTTTATTTTTAACTTAATTTTTCTTTTCAAAAAAGAGAATGTGCCTGAATGGCAAAACACACAAATTTGCTCAGATTCTGCTACATTAAAATTCAATATGGTCTTTTTAATGTACCTCAGAGTTCAGCTCAGTTTGTAAAAAGACCAGGCAACATTCACACCATATGGCCAGAAGATTTTGCATGTTACTAAATACAGGTTAAGGAATTCCCCCATCCTTTCTAATGTTCTTGTATTGGTGTATCAATAAGTTTCTCCTTATATCCTTCTATCAAAACCTCTTTTTTTTCTTTTTTATCAGGCACACTTTATCTTCTGATGTCTTTCTAATAGAAATGCTGGAGAAAGAGGAACATATCATAGTCAGTGACCCTCCAATCACTGCTCCTTCTAAAGAGAAATTGGCTTTTTTCTCTACAATTAGAAAGTTTTCATGTCAGCAGCCAAGTTCCAAGCAAATCTGCAAATGAGCAGGAAAGGTGGAATTAAACCAGCCAGGATGGCAAATAACAATGAGAGAAACATAAAACTCACACAGAGCCAAAGCACTGCAGCCAAATCCCACCAACCAGTGCCTACATGGCACTGCACACATGTTCTACAGCAGCTGCAACTGCAGCAAAATACTGACTAAAATCCAGCTGTGAACAAGCATTAACAGGCCCATTGCATCAATCCCATGGCAAAAGTGACACTGAGACATGAAGTTGTTGCTAATTACCCACCAGCCATTAATATATCTCCTCCTACTGAGTCCTATCTCCTAACATTCCATCTGTGATGCTTTTTTTACCTTATTTCCAATTCAGCTACTGAAAATTTCATATATAAGATATAATTCTTGGTTGAAGCAAAATGTAGCTCTGAGAAGGCTTCAATGCACAGAACCATGTAACAGAAAAGGAAGAATGCTCATTGCAGTCCTTAGCAAAAACCTTCATCCAAAAACCATCAAAAGATTTCAGACTACGGTGTGAAGTTTGCAGTTGTTTTCTCTCATCTTTTTTTTTTTTTTCTGTGACAGAATAAAAAGAAACTTGTAAAATCAGCAAAACAAAAAATCTTTTACTGGGCAGAACCATTTTTATTTGTACCATAGAAAGAAATAATTTCATACTATTATGTTTGAATTTTTTCCTCTAAGGATGCAGTAAAAATGTTTATTTTTAAATACACAGACATGAAAAAAAGGAATTTCTTGTATAATATATATATAAAACACAATATTAAAAATGGGTATGTTTATTGTAGCTTAAAGTCTTTTTTGCCACTTAATGGATTTTGCACAATATATTTAATATTTTTGCTGTACTGAGAAAACAAAATAAATATTAATCTTTTCCAGCAATTAATTTGCTCAACAGTCAGCTTCTACTAAATGGGCTTTTGCACAGGCTTACAACACCATGGCTAATGAAATAGCACCCTTGGTAACCTATACAGACAAAATATGTAGGTGATAATATAAGTTTTCTCTGAGGTTTTCTTGGAGTGAATGTTAAAAAAGTCTGTGATACCCCATCTCAATGGTATGGAGGGACTATAAAGATTTCTCCTCTGTAAGGCCAAAAAGGACCTCAGGCCAAGTTAGTAACTGACAGAACAATTAAATCACTGTTCAGATGCAAATGAAAATAACTTAATTTTATTTTTTCGAACACCAAACAGCTGATATATAAAGAATAGTATAAGTAAAAGGACCACATTTGTGGTCCTTTTAAAAAGCTGACACATCTCCCATGCAGGAACTTCTTACAAAAATTTGTAGCACTGATATGACGTACTACAAATTTGATCATTCATATTTATATCATATACAGTGTTTTATGTAACAGCTCAATTTAGCTTCTAGCAATGCTTTCCATGCCTCTAGAACATGTTCAGAACTTCTGTTTAAAACCATTGGCAGAGTTCATTTACCTTCCCTACCCTTCCTAGCCATACTTCCCAAATCTCCTACAGTCACTCATCTTGTTTCATGGGCACCTCTCCTTATCTTTCTCCAAATTTCTTAACACTACTCTTCCCCTCTCCTGTGTGTGTATATATACACACACACACAAAAATTTGAAAGGATTTTTCTTAAATCATCTATAAGTTTGCCTTTTTAACATTAAAAATTGTGGAACACCCTATAAGCATTTTTAGTATCACTAATACATTCCTTTCATTTCCTTTTGAGCTTGTATGTATTTTTTCTTCTTGAGGCATATGTTTTTTTTCTTGACTACAAAGTTCTTTGCAAGATGTTTGCAGAACACCCAGGCATGGCAATAATGCTCACAATGCATGAAGAAGCGGACATTCAAAACCATTTTTATATTTGGGACCATACCTTGAAAGTATCAAGTTTGTCAGAAAAATGCATTCCATTGACAAGAGCAATGATCAATCAATTCTAAACCAGGTAATTTTCCCAGCTGGAGAATGAGGGAGTCTGAATATTATTTAGGTACAATATTCTAGATCTGGTATAAAAGATCAGCACTTACAATTGCAAACAGTAATGTATTGAACATTATCAGTAAGGCTGCCTAGGTGGTATGATCATGACTTTTACAGAATTGTTGTGGATCTCCATCAGTAAAGAAGCCTACCCTCACAACCCACAGGTAGGGATACTTATGTTTTACAGAAGCATAAAAATATTATAGGCATCAAGAAGGCCTATGCTGGAGTCAACAAATAAACCCAGAATTTCTGAGTCCTTGACTCTTGTTGAAATTACAAGACCAGTATGAATCATTCTGATTTAGAGCTATCATTACAGAAGCACAGAAGGCCAGAATCAACTAAAGAACAGTATTAATATATCTGAATTCAACATTACCGTATATTGAAATATTTTATATCTTTCCTGAGGTACATGTATAAAAATCCAAAGCACAATTTTTCATGAGATTAAAAGCTGAATTTTACATTATACTATTTTATACACTTTGATGAACTATTGAGCTGATGTTTTCTACACCCGAGTATTCTAATTGCATTCTACCTCTAGGTTGTATAGTCTGTCCTTTGATGTAACAACAACAACAACAACAACAACAACAACAAAGTATGAAAATTTGGAAGGCCATTCAGAATAGAAGGACACTAAAAATCCTCCAGATTTTTAGTGAAACCCTTCACTAAAATTAACTTCATCTCCACTCCACTTCATCTCCACTTTATCTCTCATTTCTGCACTACAAATACTTTAGAGAAATGATTTCAGGTTTGGCCAAGGGAAGAAAACAAGATTAAATTTTCTCTGTTTTGTCAGAGTCAGGAAGTCAATGCCACTGTACAAACAACCTAGAAGAGAAGCACAAGAGCTAATGAATGCATTTACAGTGCAGAGCAGATATACAGCGGCAGAGACTGTAGAGGCAAAGAGGGGTAATCACACTCCCTCAGACAACTAAGAGCAGATTCCTTTTGAAAAGGAAATTATATATTTTTATATCAAGAGACACTGATGCTGTGGTAACCTTCTGCTATTACTGGCCATTGTTTTTATAGGGTTTGACAGACAAGGAGGATTTTGTTAGAGTCCTTCCTCTTTGCTTATGGCACCACTGGTACCTTCACATGTGATAATAAAAACTTGCACATATAGAAACATGAAAAGTGTTCCTTAGAGAATGAGGTAGCAAGGCCTTTTGTAGCTTTGCACAATATCTATCCTAACTTATTAAAGGCATAATAGACTTTTATAATACCTGAAAAGCAAGTAAACACATGATACATTGGTTGGCTTAGGGGTGAGTTGAATCTCCCTGCCTGTGTCTGAGGTGTATCTGCTCAGTTTTGTGCAGTTCCTTTGGTGCTGGTCACCATTTGCACAGTGAGCTGGGTGTGTAATGAGCCATCCTTGTGCCCCACACCCTGCTACACTCATATTTCCTTTGGAAGGAAACTTGGGCCCACTGGTATGGACAATTATGGTTCCAGGACAGCACTGACTCCTCTAGAGCTCACTGTTTCAAGATGTGGAAGCAGTGGAACCAAAGAAATCACTCTATACTCATTTTAGCACAGGCAAATGGATTCTGTTCCTAAACACAAATGCTGTGCATAATGTATATTGCAATACCACAATCCTATTGAAATAAATTAATCTCTAGTGGAAAAGCAATGAACTTTAGCCTTTCAACACTCTGGTACATAAATGCTAACCAGGGCAAAATGACCTACTGAAAAGCTGGTTTTACAGGATGTGTTGTGCCTTCTGTAAATTTTTAGGAACCTTTGAAATTAAATCAATAATTACTTGTATCTAGGGCAATAGTGCACATACAACATATATGTGAAATAGAAAGTGTTAGCCTGTAGTTTAGATGGTGGACTAATTCTGCACAGATTCACCAAAAAAAACACAAGCAGGACCAGTCACCATATGTACAACCCACTGAAAAGAAAAAAACTTACTGTACCCTGACTTCATTCCCTGTCTTCCCAACTGCTTTATGTCCTTGGGAGTTGTTGGGGTTTTTTCCTTTTGTTTTTTTTAATTATGGGAGACCAAATTTTTTAATTACATTCCCCAGCTTTCTTCTTCCTGAGTACAAACACACTGTGCACATGCAAACCTGAGCCCAGACTAAGGCCTTTTTGGAAATTTGCCTTCTGGTGTTCAAACAGTTAGATACTGAAACTTCACTTTGTCTCTTAATACAAGAAAACACTAAAGGGCACGACTTCAAACATTAGGAACTAGCTACTCACTATTTTCTTTTCCACAATAGCTCCAATTACCTCATTAATATTTTCTTTTCATGCTACAGAGAATATACTTTGGAACATCTGTTAGTTGAGCTGGGTATCACTGAATCACAATTGACTACTAATAGCTGCAACAAAGAAAATTATGGGAAGATTGTTTCTAAAGCACAAATGTTTGCAGTTGCTGTTTTCCAGCAGCGAATATGCTTTTGGAAAAAAGAAATAAACATTAAGAAGGGAAGCACTGTGGTCTCCCCGCTGTCAGTATCACATATTCCACGAATGGGAGCATCATTTTGTTACTGTGTAGCTAAACAACTGCTTAAGTGATCGATAAAGACCATTATCTTAAATCATAGCATGAATTCCCAATATCATACATAAAATCAATAAAACATACAAAGAAAAGGACTGAAATTTTCCACTAAAACATAGCCTGCTGCTTTGGAAAATAATATTTAGTAGGTTGGGGTTTTTTTTGTTTTACTAATTATGAGCTCAGTGGCAGTTTATTCTGCAGTAAATCTGCTGGTGTGAGATTAAACCTGTTATTGAACAGAGTTTTGAATCTACTGCAAGGCACTCATCACTGCTGGAGAGTGAACATTGCTGTTATCTCATTTAAAAGTTGGCCAGCAAAGCAGCCCATTTGTTTAAAATGCAATTAAGCTGGTGTCTTGAAGAGAAATTAGCAAGGAGTACTTCATTCTGGAGGCATAAGAGGTCTGTCCATAGACACATTAATCCTGTGATTTGGGACACCACTACGACTTGGGACTGTGCTCCAAAAGGATGTGCAGTGCACACAAGCACAAAGAAGAGAAGCTGTTCATTTAGATGGGTCAGCTCTTTTTCACAAGCTCCTAAAACCATCTTCACTAATTCATGCATCTTGCATCTGCCTGCTACATGGAAAAATATTATTTTCTATTGCTGCCAAATTGAAATTCTTGAGCATTTAGCAGTTCACAGCTCACTAGATTAGGTTAAAGAGAAAGTTTAAGCCTATTCTTTAGAAACCTGCAGGATTATTTCAATTACAGTAAATATTCCAGTGTTACTTGATTTCTAAGACATTGATCCATATTATATGTTAAAAACTAATTAATTATGTGAGATAGCAAAAAAGCTAGAAATAAAAAAAAAAAAGCTCAAAACAGTTCTGTTTATCTGCAGCCCCTCAGAAAGCAGAGTGGGACATACAGACTCAGTGTACTCTTTTGAAATAACAAATATTTTAGAAGGCTGCAAAGTGGAGTAGTGAAGGACACATTCTCCTCTGTTGAAACTTGACCAAAGTCAAATGTCAAGTTCAGTCTGTACAGAAGTCAGCAGTGCTATAGCAAGACAGCTTTTTTTCCTACTGATCTGTGTAACATGAGAGGAGAGCCCCACTCTGAAGTAAAAAGAACAAAGGCAGGTGCATTTTCAAATGCTGTGTGTCTAAATGTAACCACAATTCTTTCATAGAAGTAACATTGGGTTCACACTACAGAGTCTGTCTCTACAAACCTGGATGTTCCTGTGGTTTCACAGGAAATATAAAGTAATCTCTAAAAATGATTAATTAGAAAAAAAATTTGATGTCCTTTTTCTCATCTTGTCAATCACTGTAAAGCAAAAATCATTTTTGGACAGAATATCTTCAAAGGTATGCTAAGTTCAGTTCTTTGTTTTACTGGAAACATCAGGGCTGTTTCAAATGCAGGACTGTACCATAAGAGCAGTATTTTTATCACTCTGCTCTTCCCCCCGTACAAACAGAGTTTGAAGAGAAGGGATTCTCTATGCTGTGAGCTTTGTGTCAGCTCCTTATGACACTTGCATCCTCCTCAGACAAGAAAAGGAAGTCTGCTGGCCAGGGTCTGCATCTGGTTTTTGTTCTGTGCATTGCTCCATAGGGTTAATTAGTGGAAAAGACCTGAGCAAGACCAAATGTTTATTTTTATATTGCTTTGGTTCCAAAATCTCCTACAGGAACTTCATACAGTATTTTCAGTACAGTAAGAGCAGTGGGATGCTGCTAGCAGAATCCAGTTAGCATTTGCTGCAACTGTGGACAGAAATCAGTTTTTAAATTGTCAGTTCAAAATAAACTCACTGATCTATTATTAGTTTCTGACACCCCTCTGCAATCTGACTTTGGAAAAAATTGATGAAGAAACTGGATCAGCAGGTTTTTTGATCATTGCCATTCATTCCCTCGTGGCCATAGAGCTTAAACATGAGCACAGCAACATCTGAAGCACAGCACCCCTTGTAGCATGTGCAAACTGTCCTGAGCAGTGCTTTCAAGTGCTGATTGGCAAATACCCAATGCCAACAAAGCAGCAGTGTGCTACTGGGATTTAAGCAATCTTTCCACAAAATCAAATGTCTGAAAGAAATGAATATCAAAAGACAGACTTTAGCTGTCTCATGATTTTGTCTTGCTGCTTCTGAACTCAATGAGACTGAGGAACAAGCCCTGAGAGACAAGGAGCACCCACATGCTTGGAAAGGACTCCACTGTACTTCTCACCATCATTGCAAACTAACACTGGATGTAAGCTGACTGAATTTTTAAAACTCCAGACTTTCTTGTACTTAGAAGAGCTCCTGTTGGGATACTTCAAAGATTTCAAAAGGTAGGAGAGACTCTGGAGTAGGCTATACCCTTCCTGCAAAGCCTGCATGGAAGCCACTCAGCACAAGGCAGGGTGTTTTAAATACTAGACCTAATTCTACTTACAAGCAAAAATTAGTCAGCAGTGGCAGTGAGAAAAGATGTGGAATCAAAGCCTCGCCTCAGAAAACAACTGCTTTGTCTCTGCCAAGGGCGCTTTCAGCCCCAGCTGCATTTAGTTCAAAGACAAAAGAGTCCACAGCTGGGGCTCAAATTGAAAATGATACTTTCAAATGACACTGGAGGCTTTAGGTCTCCAAGGTTTTTATTCATTTAAATGAATAAATAAACAATAACAAAGCGGAAAAGAAAAAAATTTTTCACTCTTCTCCTACTTTTTCCTTGGATGTACTAATTCAGCTAGTCTGAAATAGCAAACAAATTCCAGCAGCGTCTGTAGAGGCTGGAACCTTCATTAGTTAATCAGATCATTCCCATTTTTGTATTCCATAATACAATGATTTTACTGATTTCTTTACCCTTTCATTTTGGACACAATTAATGCAATCACGCTTCCAACAATTTGGAGATGATTTCTTGCTAGCAGGCTGCTACATATAGTGATGTGCTTCTTATTTCTGGCTTGATTCTCAAACAGCCAACAGAAATGGGAGTTTGAAGTTAAGTTAATTTCTTTTTAATTATCTTTTCTTTCTTTCTAATTATCCTTTGATCACAGATAAGAGGAACAAATTACAAGAGTTTTTTCATTATCCTCAAAAGCTGATGATGTCTGCACGTCTCATATAACATATTGGTGATTCTCATTGTTTCTACAAGATGCCTTAACAACATTTTGGAAGGAAAGTATATATGCTACACTAGTACAAGATGACTTTTTAAAAAGCACATAAATACCAAGATCATGAAGCCAACTATATCCATAAAATGACTGATTGATTTTTTTTATTAGATACAAGTCAAAAAAAAATATATCTTCAGTCCTTGATGCTCCATGCAAACAAGCTTAATGTGAAAGACAAAGTTAAATATTCCAAAGTTATTCTGGAAAAAGAAGAAGCATTCTTATCTAAATGCCCCAGCTCCAAATTTATAACAAAGTCACCACCTCACTAGAGTAACACATCTCTACAGTATTTTTCTAGACTTCCTCCAGCCTCTCCAACATGCCAAGCAATTTGGCATCTACTTCTGCCTTGGGGAGACTACTTCACAATCTAATAGATCTCATTGTCAGGAAATTTTTCTGCATTGCCAAGTCGTTCCCAAGAGTGCCACTTTTATTTAAGGGAGGGGAACTGATTCTGGCAATGGTGTAGTCACTCCTTCGATATTTTGAGTTAGTGGGTGCAAGTAGCCAAACACCATCTGGTACCCAGCTGGTACAGTATATTTAGAGGCACCTAAAATCTTTCCAACCCTCCCTGGCTCATCTTTGCTTTTGGAATCAGCTTCTTAATCATTTTTAATCATTGTATTGTTTTGCTATCAGAAAAATTCTTTTATATGTATACAATTATTGGAAGGAAGAATTTAATTATAGTTCAGAGACTATTATTATGAACAAAGCAGTGTGGCAGGTTTTTTTCTCTCCACTTCAGTTTAATTATCTTTAACAAGTTTTAATTGTGTATCTTTTTTCAGTTTACAGCATACAAAGTGTCTCATGAGATGAACAAATCTATGAAAGTGGGGCAAGGTTAGTGGCCACATTTGTACATAAACATGAGCAACAGATCTTTTATGATATTTGCAATAAAAACATGAAAAGGGGATTCTATATGGCAGCTTTAGCAGATAAATACTTTAAATTATTCAGAAAGCATATTTTGAAGACATGCTTTTGAACAAGACCGTATACAGTAAATTATTTTTGCTATAATTAGACTTAAGAAAAAGGTAGACATGTTAGTGTTATCTTTAAAATGTACAAGGTGGTTAATGACTGACCTATTATAACTCCAAAGGCAGTCCTTCACAGAGCACAGCCCTTATTTAGTATTTTTTTCAAGACTCACTACATTGAACAATGTGTTTAGTGGCACACTCCTGCAAAATAAAAACACAACCTATTCTTTATGACCTGATTCCAAATCCCACTGAAGTCAATGGTAGTCTTTGCACTGACATTAGACCCCAATGCTTAGCTAAATATTTTACAGTATCATAATAAAAATTGCAGTAGGAGATGGGGTAGAGCAGGGATCTGCTGCAAATCTTCAGTAAACTCACTGGAGCGATGTATCATGTAAAAGTAAATGTGTGCTCTGTGCATCTGTTATTTATGTCACTGTGAGTGGTGCCTCAGAATTAGATAAAGGATGTGGGGCATCCTCAGTTGGCTTCACCAATGCAGGCAGAGAGGTAAAATCTTTCATAACAAAAATTAATTGTCTGTTTCAGAGAATATAAGAAAGCAAATATGGTCTCCATCATCCTCAAGATGCGAAATGAATATCCAGAATTAAGTCCAGTCACTACTGAGAAAAAACCTTATTTCCCCATATGAAATCATGTAACACAAAAAATGGAAGCACATGAAGAAAACAAGATCTCATCTTTCACAGCACACACATCTTCACAGCAGAAAGTAAGTTCCAATGACTGGGAGCAAACAAATACAATTCTCCACAAAACTGTCTCTGTAAAGGACATTTAGAACAAATATTTTCATTCCACCTGTGAAACTAGTGCACAATAATAAAAAAAAATCTGATTAAAAAAGAAATAGTGATTTTTTATTACTTTTCAACATTTAAATCTGAATTCCTTTTTCTGCCCAGGCCAAGTAATAATCCTTAACATGCAAGCTTTTCATTTTGGAAAAACTTCCAATGACCATATTTGTACCTGTGTATTGTCAGCTATATTAGAAGGAATCAAATGGATTTGATAGACTTGTTAGATGCAAACTACACTTCTGAGGTAGTGATGGGAATTACCTCCTGGTAGTCCTCCAGAAATTTTATATAGAGCAGAAGAGACCTATTCTAAATGACAGTTCATATTGGCCAGGCTGCCTACAGAATCTGCTTTTCTAATGGTTTTTTTTCCTGATTCATTTCTATTAAACACAGAGACTAGCTGAGGACTTATTCACTTTCCCCTCTCTGTTCATTTTGCAGCCTCAAATCTGTCACTCAATAGGAATGGTTACAGTGTCATTCACTGTGGTCAAAAATGAAAGTTAAAGGAAGCCAGCATTTGATATAATATGCAGCCCTTCAATCTATAATGATTTATTAGACTTTCTATTAAATGCTCCATAACAAAGAAACTATTATTTGAAAGCAAGATACGTTCCAATACATCAAACAATTCAACCATACCAAATGTCTCAGTCAGTCAATCAAACGAATCAATCTAATTAATAAATAAAATTCCTTGTGTCTGTTACAAAACTGACAGTAGAAAAAGAGTGGGAAAGGAAACAGCATTTGGGAACTGGATTTACATATTTCTAACTGATTTTTTCAGTCGGTACCAATAGCTTTGGTTTTGCAGAAATAAAGCCAAATATAAAAATTAAAAATGCCTTGATGTTGCAGACTAAGTTTCCAAAGAATAGAGGCCAAAACTGTCCTGATTGGGTGAAAAACATAAAACAGAACAATAAAGCAAATTAAGTCCTACAGAAATAAGTTGGGTATTAGTTGAGTAAGACATTTTCTGTTTATTCATCACAAAGATTATTTGGGTTTGTAGCAGAAAGGGTTGTTCTACAGAAAGAGGCCATAATGAATATGATTCATCATTTAATGAATGCCTAATCCTTAGCCTTTAATACTCCATACCATCATCTACACACTAGACAGATGTTATTTATAATTCCAGGCAGGGAGGCTGAATATCTGCTTACAGGAAAGCAGTTCATCAAGCCTTCAAGGAAGCAGTCAAATGCCATAAATGCCATAACTGTCCTGCCTCTTCCTGAGAAACTCTGTATTTTCAAATCGCCAACAATTTTTAACCTGTGGTTCCAGATTAACACTTAGGCACAGAAGCTGAACTTTCTAATTGATACTTACTTCATCTTTGGAAGTGTTTGAGGAGTTAATTCTGGATTTTCCTTTACTATTTAGGCACTAAATATGCACATAATAAATAACTAATTTCAGTGCCCAACATCTTATTTTCAGTAATGAAGAAAGGGGTATTACATTCATCTGGAGATCTTAGCACCATCAAAAATAAGGTCTGATTTAGGCAGCTACTAGTCAGGTGGTTGAGTACTTCAGTTGCTTACTTTTAGAGAGCCCAGCAGGGAAACTATACTTTAACTTCACAAGTTTTTTTCAAGATTGGCTTATCTCTGGTTTTCTCCTTCATTGTCTGTGCATGAGACTTAGCATGAACAACAATAGAAAGACGTTAACTCAAGTTCCCATTTTGTCAGCATCATGGCAGCAGTCGCTGACAGCAGTAGAGTGGTTTGAGTCTGGAAATCAGCACCATCTGCACTGATCCATAGGAAAGATTGCACGCTCAGCAGGACTGGTGTTAATAGCTGAAGTTCATTTCTATGTGTGAATCTCATGGACTTCCAGCAAGATTGGTAAATTCATATAGAAATTTACTTGATATGAAACTTACACTTTTCCTGAAGATACAATGTCGGAATTGTCTCTCTAGAATGGCATTCCAGGCACAATCAGCAATCCATACATAATGCTACTTTCTGAGCCTGACAGATAGACATGATTCATCCTTGCTTAATCAGGAGGACCCATACATTCAATAAATATTCTGAACAAGAATCTTTTCCAAAGCAACCAACACTCTTTTGCTTTAATCTGAAACAGATCTATATTGAAAACCTATGTGTACATAATGTGTGTGAACATGGACAGCTCACTGACTTACCAAATTCTAAAACATAAAGCTCTGGGACTATACACACAGCAATAAAGACAAAACAGTAAGAGTCTTTCACTTGTTTTCATGCACAACATCTACTTGCATGTAGATGCAAGTTTATGCATCTGGTTATAGATTCTAACATACACTGTGTATGTTAGAATCTCTAACCAGATGCATAAACTTTGGAAACAATATATATCACCTGAAATTCTGTTTCTACTTGAAAATTAGGAGCTACTCTGCATTAGCTGTTTTTATTGATCCAGTAAATTCTGAGTCAGATGATGTGGAGAATTTTCTATTTACATTCACAATCTCTGGCCCAGAAAAATGGATTCAGGCTGTACTCATTTCATATTCAGCATCTAACTGATGAGTTTCTATTTGATCAGTCTTTCACTCTAGAAAATAACTTTACTCTATTTTTTCTTAGAATGCATGCAGGAAGGACTGAGTCCACAAAAATCATTTAACCATTGTAGTCCTAAAAAGTTTTGGTAACTTGTGAGCTAATTATAAAAACAGACAAGAATCCAGAAAATATCAGAGACAACCTAGAAAAAGTGTTACAAACTCCCCAATGACACTGAAGTAAGATGACAGCAAATATGCATAAGTGAGGATGGTTCTTCTTTAAGAATTAAACCATTAACTCCAGATCATCAAGCAATGACAATTCACTATTTGCAGCAATAAGTGAGTGGTATACAGACTGCAGAAAGTTTCCTCTCACAGACAGGAAGGAAGGAAAGGGAGCAAAGGAACGAAAGAAAAGAAACAAAAGAACCATCCTATCCCTCTCTTTCTACTTTGAAACATAATGTTTAAAACAATTGCTGGGAGATCTAGAATAAAATCCCCTTCACACCACACTTGCAGGAAGTGCTTGAATTCAGGAGTGCAGCTACACAATGAGCTAAACAGCTCAATATTAAGGACTTCCAGGTAAGTTGTTGCTAATAAAAGTTTGTCCAGCTGGGCCAAAGCAGGGTTCTGGAGTACTGCATGTCACAGGTGAAGTGACTGTACGAGACAGAGGAGAGGAAGACAGAAAGCCAATCCTCTGGGAATTTTATGTTCTACAAGCTTTAAATTAATCAAGCCCAGAGGCAGAACAAGCAAAGGAATGCATCCTCTCTCAGCAACACCTGAGAGCAAGGGAAAAGCCAGCTGGCACCCTCAGAACACAGGGAGTTTTGGCCACCAGCAGAAGCAAGCGCTCCATTTAGCTGCTGCTTTAGGCTGGAAATGGCAATGACACAAGCAATTTAAGCAAAACTGAATTCAACCCCTGAAAATAAAGAGAGTAGCAGTACTTTTTTCCATGAAGTGGGGTTTTTAGTCATGGTTTGTTACCAGGTGTCTGTGCCCAGGCGTGCGCTGCCTGGCTCGGGAGCGCGGGGAGGAGAGGCTGGTCCCGCAGGGCAGCCGGATGGCGCAGGGCTGAGGCAGCACCTCCAGGGAAACGTGCCTGAGAAAGGGCAAAACACTGCCCAGAGAGCAGGGGACAAAGGGGGATAGAGCCCTGCGAGCTCCCAGAGAGGATGGGGAGGGATGGAGCTCCAGGCACTTGGGCATGGACTGCCCTGCAGCCCATGAGGGCCAGGTGGTGGAGCAGGTTTTTGTCTTTGACCATGCCAGTGTGATCCGTGAGCTTTTCCACCTTACTTGGTCTCCATGAGGAGAGGAAGTGAGGGTGGCTGCCCGAGTGTCTGGCAGCCAGTCATGACCAACCCACCACAGTTTGTAAGGAAGATCTGATTTTTGCTGCACTTCTCCAGGGGATTAACGGCATTGTTTATGACTCTAATACTTTCTATAACTATATAATCACATAAAAGTGAAAATTCTTACTGTCAGTGGTGGTTTTCATCTCTATATCCTGATTATAACTTTTAATTTTACTTTTTCAAATGATCACGCTTACCTACATGTATTTTTGTCATTATATAATATTTATAAGGTGACATTTATAGCATTCTTTAATGATACTGACAAATCTCTATCTCAATGGCAGATTGCAGTCCTTTTATTCATTTTTTTTAATAGTAAACCTAATTAAAATGGCAGTATTCCAATGGCTTCTCTACCAGGAAAAGAAAAATGACATCTGTACAGGATAAAGATATTTGGGTTGGTACTTTTGATATGTTTTCTATTCTTCTTTTCTAGATAGGTAATGAAAATATTCTGTTGCATTTGCCCAACACGGAGGTTTTGGGTTTCAATTCCAGATGCACAGTCCCTCACAAGAGGTCTGAGATCATTTTTGTTAATAGGGAATCTTGCCCTCAAGAGAGCATAAGAACAGAATTTGGTAACATTAGCATCAACGTGTCAATCCAGAAGATAAAAGCCAGGAACATTCATATTTAAGCTAATTCAGCTGTCTTCTGGAATTTTTAAGGAATTATGAATAATACAGAGAAGAAAATAAAAACTAAATGCATGATAGCATGCTTTGTTATGTAGATGACTGACAAATATTTCCCATTTCAGCATTTACCTCTCTTTCAAAAGCATTAAGGGTGAGCAAAGCCTATTTCAGGTTCAAGCAAACGTGATGGTTTCATGAAATCTTTGAGCTCCCTCAGACAGTCCATGTACACTGCCCTGTTTATCTCAGTTCTCCACTTTTATACCACCCCTATATCTTTATACAGTGTCTGTGGTTTTAAGATATCACAAAGATGTATTCAATCATACATCAGAAAAAAACAATATTTTTGGTAGAAAAATGAGAATAAAGAGTTACTGCAGGAAAGTTCCTAGTTGACAATACCTCATTCTAAGAGTTTTTACTCAAAAGGCAGGATCAGAGCTTGTTTCTCTCTAGGTTACAGCTTTCTTTTGTCACCAAGAATAAAATTACCAGTTAGAAAAACTTAAGAATATTACTAAAGACAGTGCTAGGAAAAGAGCCTATCTACACTGCATGCACTGGTGCCCTGACCGAGGTAAATGCCAAATTAATATTTAATTAATGTTCATTTATTTAGCATAAATATATTTCTCTTCTTTGGATGAGGTATCCAAACTGGAAGCTGTCCCATAAGAATGAGGAACTTGTAATTCTTTCTTTCAAATGTTGAAAGCTGAGCTAATAATCTTAATTTATCAATACAGTAAATTAGCTTTACCTGATACTTAAAGTTCCCTGATGGCTTTGAAAACCTATTTTAATTAAGAAGCTGCTGATACTTTGAACATTTCAGGTCAAGGCAGCTTCCTGAAAGTAGGTTAAACACTGAACAGTAATAATGGAAACCACAAATGACAAATGTCAGTAAATCCTCAGCTTTAGCGCCAATAAGACACAACCAACCACCTACAAAATGTAACGGGAGGAAAAATGTTTTAATGATTCTAGATCACAGTGGGCCTGCCTCCAAAGTGAGGGAAATCAGGCAGAGGACAGACACCCATAAAGACAGAGACATAAGAAACAGAAATCTCTCACTGAAATCAGTGGCAAAACTCCTGGTAGTAGCTAAACAGATCTTATACTGAACTGAAGAGGTAGAAAAAGCTAAATTAAAAAATTGCATCAGGATAGGAGGACCTGACCAGAAATAGAATTGCTATAGTTTCTTTGTTATGCACTATTTTTAACACCAAATTCTTGCAGAAATAAGAACATCAAGAAGTCTGCAGATTTTTGCAAATTGGTTTTTTTTTCTGTGAATGTGAAAAGAAAGCTTCACAATTTCAAGGCAGAATCTGTCATTTTAAGAAAAACGGAGGTTACTATTTGGATTAAAACATTGTAGTTTCATGGCAGTAGTTTCACTCCTTCTTTCCCAGCCATCAATAAAGAACTGAACATCTCATTGATTCATTCTGCATGTATCCATTCCTTTAATATTCTTTTGCTCTAACTTTTAATCAGCAGTAGGAAAGTCTCGTCTTTCCCTAGCAAACAAGGCAACATTTTCATCTTCAAAACCCCAGAGAACTTAAATAAATTTTTTATAAAATTGAGAAGTAGAGAGAAATTCTCTCTGGACTGATTCTTTCTCCTATTTTTGCACCTGCATTATCCTCCTGGATTATCCTGCTGTCAGCTGCTTCTGAACAGAAAACACTGATATATGCACACCACTGACTGAAGTATTTTGCTTTTTCAAGGCATGCTCACCCACTTCACAGGTGATGCTGCACCATCAGCAGTATTTTAGTGCAGATAACAAAAAACTTTTCATTGTTTAGGCTACTGCAACAAGGACACCCCGTATACTGTGGCAAAAGAGGGGTAGGATAGGAAAAAAAATCTGACTAGTGTAGAGGGAGCAGTGACAAAGGTTCCTGCCATTGTTTGCAGAGAAGTCTGCAGCTGAATGAATAATGCCAGTGCTCAGAGGCCTCTTGTGGCACCACATGCCTTTTAACGTGATCAAAGAACCATTGGCATCTGTAAACTTTGTTTACCTGGTCAAACAGATGGAAGATTTCATCAGTTAGAATTGTTGAGGATTACAGTGAAACTGTTCCTTTAACATGCTCTTGAAAGGCTATTTCAGAACACAGAAAAGAGTTTTCTGTAAGTAGTGTATTATTTGGAAATAACAAGAAGACAGCCTGTGTTGGCAGAGGTCAAAGATATTAGTGAAAATATCTAAAATTTTAGCAAAAACACTAGGTGCTGCAGCAAGGAGAAAGTGTAGAAAAAGGAATAAGATGCTGAAAAAAAGAGTCCTATGGGGCACAAATAGAAGATCTGACATTTTCTGACAGTTTAGATAAATCCATTGTAATGAGAAAAGAAAGATTCTGTATGAAATCAAATCTGTTTGCAATACTTATCCTTGGATGTTCTGAAAAACCATTTCACATCTCAGAGATGACATCCTTTTCTTTAGGGCCTAATCCAAAAACCATTTAAGTTAGTGGGCTGAAAAAGACTCAGCTCAACTTGGAATGATAGCATCTGCCATAAGATTTGTTTCACATCTTTACAGCTTCAAAAGCATCACAGACATATCTCCAGGAAGTGAAGAAGGAGGAGGCACACATCCAACTGCCCCCAAATCTTTGTTTAGCCTTTCCACTGTTTGAAATCTTTCCCACATTTTTTTATGGTGGTAAAAAATTATCCATTCCAACACAGGACTCCATGAAAGAGGAAGGACACATATTGTTTTTGCAATGTGCAGTCTGCATTCCTATAGTTACAGTATAATTATCTTTAAGTTAATTAAAACATTTGATCTAAAGTGTGTAAATAAAATAGAAGATACAATGGAAGCATATATAAACATGTCACATTAAAGGGTTTACTTGAAAACGAATAGACTGGAGAAAAAGGAATTGTGATGGGTATGGAAAAAGATAAAAAAAGCAGAAACCAAAAACTAAAATACTCAAGCCAAGCCTCCTACACAAACAAATATAATGTGATGGAAGACAATATGAAGTTCTACATTTAGTGTTTCTTAAAACATTTTACTTTGTATATTTAAACAATGAGGAAACAGGAAGCTTCCTCCACAGAAGAGTCTGGATGGCAGTTTGTTCCACTGAGAGGTAGAAAGAAGTGAGGATATAAATTCTGCCTTAGTGACAGTTTTACACATGATTCTGTTACCAAGTTGAAGTCCAACAAATCAGAGGTGCTTTTGTGAAGGAACTTATAAAAAGATCCCTGGAAGATTAACCAGGAATGAAGATAACATTAGTAGAGAATGTAGGAAGATAAATTGCTCCTGGATTTGATACTTAAATTTAAGTAAAATTCAAAAAATACCCTCTCCCTAACCTAATGTCAAAACACAGTGCTGAAGCTGGTGCTGATTAACCCGAGGAATCCTTTGCCAAAGCAGTATGTCAGATGTCCCATAGCTTAAGATAACAGAAACTTGAAAAAACCTCCCAGGGAACTGCTGTAGCTAATAGGCTGGAGGGCAGCCAAAATGGCCAACAAATCTTTACAACCACTGATCTAAGTAAGGAAGGAAAAGAAAGATAAAGGAGAGTAAACAGTGCTCTCCCTTCCTTCTCTGGATGGAATGGGCAGCAAGGCTGCCATCACCATATCTTTCCTCCTCCCACCCTGTTACAGCACCACGTGTGTGCTCCAGCGACCTCCAGGGACAATAACAAACTCCTCATTTCCTTCAGCTGAGTGGAAATCAGGCCCAAGGGAAAAAGCTGAAGAACAAATCTCATCCCCTATACCTTACTGATTAGCCTTGGCTTTGTTCACTTCAAATACAGCAGGCTCTTCAGATGAATTTTGCTTTTAAACAGGTGATGGCATGGGAGAGGGACGTGGATACATGGTGTGGATTGGGTTTTTTACATAACCCTGTGTTCCTTGCTTAGGTTTTAAAATTCTTAATGTTCTCCATAAGGAGAAGTGGCATGAGCACAACTTTCTTTTGAGATAACTACTGCAGGAAGCAAGTCTGCCTACTACTTTGTATGATCCCCTAGTGATTAAAGCTTTTTCTCAGGAAATTGGAAATCCAGGTTCAATTCTCTCTTCTGCTTTAGCATATTCAGGATCACACCTTCTATTTCTCAAGTGACATACAATATGCCATAGGCTGCTAGATGACAAGGTGTCAGAAACATCTTTTGATAAAGCTGCATCATTGAACTGGGAGAAGAAACAGATTATTTGGGTTGGAGATAATGAATAGAGAGAGAAAGATTTTAAATTCAGACAGGTTAAGACATGGCTATATTCAAGGGATGAATGAGAATACTCATTTCCTATTCTCATATTTAAGACTACTTGTTTAATTGATTCAACAACCATTTAACCACTGAGACAATAAAAGAAAATTTAGAGAGATACATGACTTATTTTGTACTATATTCAGCATGTTTGGTTTCTATCTTTACTAGGCCTCTTGCCAGTTTTGCAGTATCTGTAGTATCCAGCTTCTGTTGTAATTGTTATGAGGTGAAGCATTAGATGATAAAAGAAGGAAATAATTTTTAATATCTAAGGCCACTCTGGGAAAGTAATTTGTTAGTAGGCAGTGAAGACACACACTCAAGCAAGAAAAACTTCAAAAATCAGCTTTCATTCCCATCTTTACGTCTGCACTCAGTGAAATTCATATACCTTATTGGAAATAAATACATTTTCAATTTCCCTTTCTGTTTTCTCTGCCTCTAGTATAAATTATGAATAAACTAGCAAAATCACTTTGTTCAATAATAGTTTGAGGACAGATTCCATATTTTGGAATGTTTCTTTTATACTCCTCTCTATTACTTGCCTGGTTGACAAAATTCCTCAAGGAAGCTCCTTAAGACTTTACCAGCGTAAGACACTACAACTTCTTTTTTTCTTCCTTACTCTTTGTTCAAATACAAGCTTGGGATTTTATCTTGAACTCTTTTACATTTCGTGTGCTTTCTTTGTTCTAAAAGTGTATGAATGTTTTTTAATAACTAATAGTTTTAAACTAGCTAAAATGCCCAAACATATGCAGTTTACTCATGAAAATTTGATGTCAATTTTTTCATATTTCCTGCAATCTGTACATATTTTGTCCAATTATATTTGGAAGTACATCTGCTTGGACACCTGCAGAATTACTGCAAGCTGTCATTTTCATTCTTGAAACATTATTTAAATTTTAAATTTGGCATCTGTCAAAAACAAACAAAAAATATTATTGGAAATTATAATACAGCAGCTAAAATTTGCCGAATTTTACTGAATCACACAGAATGAAAGACAATGCTTTCAAACTGGATCTTTATGTCAGCACTGTAGAGCAGAAGAAAAATCACTGTGAAGTGACACATTTCTAGTAATATATTTTATTCTGATTAAGTCCCTACAAAACTGATTGGATGAGATAACTTGAAGGCAGTGACAATACGTTTTTTCCCCTCAAAGTAATGTCGAAAACTTTCACATTGGTCCCAGTAATAAGAGTCTCAGTAACAGGCCCTGTTTGACAGACTAGGACACAGAAAGCTGTCAACCTAAGAGTAGTCTGAAGATTATTGTTAAGGGGATTTGGTATTTCGTGTATTTTGCCTAATAGGGGAGCCTGTGCTCAGCATTTCCTGAAGCAAAAGAAGACAGATGAAATCTCTGGGCACTTCATTGCTGCTGTCTCTCAAAGATTTCCTGTCAAAATGGGCCTATAAGGGAAGAAAGGTTTTCAATAACATTTTTTTTTTTTACCTGGCAGGATTTCCAGTCTTGCTATGAAAGAGTTTGAAGGCGCTGTCTTTGTGAAAACACTGCTGCCAAACCACCATATCTAGTTGTGTTTAAAAATAAGAAAGCAATATGACTCACATTACCATAGTGTATACTACAAACCCGGGTTTGATTGACATTCTATCCATATTTTATACAGTGCTTTTTTTCTTCCGTCAAATGGAGCAAGTGACCTTGATGTTACTGTGCTTTGCAACTTAAACAGGGAAAGCATATTTGTTGTCAACTTCTTTAGGGATACAATTTTCAACAGACTACGTAGGGAAAAGGAACACAACTCCTATTATTAATGATAGGGAGTTATTCATGTAACTCCTTGTTCATCTCATAGAGACTTCACCCTTTTTTATATCAGCCTTCTCAGAAGGTTGCCATGTAAATTTAAGCTGCCCAGAATTAAAAGGAACAATGAAAATGGTCATCCTTTTTGGCATCAATTCGATATAAAAAATGTTGTATATGTCTGATACTATAATACTAAAATACTAGAACTCCCCAAGGAATTTAATTTTGGATGTCACAGTGCCAAACCCAAGTGAATTAGCTGCATTAAAAACAACTACACATACATAGCCACTGCAACCATAAAAACTAAGTGCTTTCCCATACCTCATCATTAAAAATGAGTAAACAAAAATCTCATTTTCAAAACTACCTCAGATTCTGGAGATTGTTTTGAGAAAAATAAGATTATATCCAAAATTATCAAATCATACCAAACCTGCAGGTTAAGTATAACAAATACTATTCTCTATTTAAGGTAGTCATGTAGCAGGGTTGAGGTAGGGAACTTGGCTCTTTTTCTGTTGAGCATCCTCAGCTCTTTTGGATTTTTGTGGTGCTTTTCTTGCAAGGAAGAGGCTACTTAACCTGCTCTCATGTGAGCTTTCCTCCTAGAAGTGGAGCAGGAAATTCGAGTTTTGTAGGTCTGAGGTGTTAAATTAACTTGATTTATTACAGACTCAACGGAGGATTTTACTTTGTGGCCTGAGAACCCCCTGCTGTCTGAGAAAACTCAAGTGATGCACATTAACTCTGTCTAAACAGACTGTGGAGGATAATTTAATTTGCTGCAGAATGATTTGCTCCAACAGGGGTCTTGAACAAGGAGAAGGGGATGTGAAGCTTGCTGTCTGTTATTGGTAAAGGCAATTTATCTGATTGGAAAACGGGCAAAAAATTACTGTATTTTTTTAAAAAAGAGGAAGCATTTGTCAAATGGGAATGATGGATACTTTTTCCAGGAAATAGGATCAGCAGATATTACAGAAAAAAAAGGATGAAGGGGAGAGGATGTAGCACTAAGAGCAAGAACTGAAACAAAGAAAATGCAGTGAACCTGGGAAAAACAGGTTTTTGAAGTAGGTGGCTCTCAGAAGGCTAAGGAAGACTTTCAGGGTCAGATGGTTGTATTTGCATGGTCAGACAGCCAGAGTTACAGAGGGAAGTGACTCTGAAAGACTGGGGAGGATCAAGATCTGCAGTGACAAATGCATGAACAAACTCATCAGCAAACTGAGCAGGAAATTTCAGCAGAGGTGGGTGAACATGACTTAGCACAGGCCTGGTAGACAGGGGTCCTGCAAAGTATATCATGCTACAGGTGAATGACTGTGAAAAGGAGAGTTGAGAAGAGCTGCACAAATCTGAGTCCAAAAAGGAAATCATGCCATCACTACATCAGGAGATGGGGCATCTCTTAGATGGAGTAGGTCAGAGGTACCATTGAAGGTGTTTATCTTTCCAGGACACAGCAAAGAAAGCAGACGCTTGTCTGCAGCCACAGTCAAACACTGAGTACTCATGCAGATCTCAACATTGTTTATCCATAGCTCAGTGGAACTCCTAATGCAATGCTCTGAAAAGGTAGCTTGCCAGACTGCAAAGACAGAGAAAAGTAAAGAAAATGTCTCTGGCAGTATGGCTCAGTCTTTAGCAGTCCGTTGGGTTTGAAACTTCAAAGACACAAAATCAGGCTTTTCCTTAACAGGCTGCCAGAATTCCACACACTGGTACTCTTGAAAGTAAAGAATTGATGCCCTGGACCTAGACAGGCTTCTCTCCCTGTGTCTTGGAATAGGCATGGAGTTAAAACTCAGTTAGGCCAGAAGACATTAATTCCACTTAGGATAACTTTGTCCACATCCAAAGGGTGAGATGCTGAACAGTGATAAGCTACAGAGGTAGCTGCAAGACCCGGTCCCAAGGCAGGTTTTGTTTGGTTAGATTTTCTTCTCCTTGCATAATGTGATTCAAAATAAAGCAAAATATTCAAGGAGAGGAAAAAAAATGTAATTTTCCCACACCTCTTCTCCCCAGTCTAACTTAGGATTTCTAAAAATTAACAGAAAAAATGTCCTTAAATTCATGATTAAGGTTTTGATACATGAGCTCTCTGTTACATGCCCTACAAGAAGGTTTGGATTAATAAATAAAACCAAACTCAAGGTAACTTGGCCTTTATGCCTTAGTTTAAAAAGCCAACCAAACAAAGGTAAATTAAAAAAAACATTGAACCTCATATCATTTTTACACACAATTTTATTGTGTATAAGCACACAGTCTACTGTGATTCACTTTTAAAAACACCATTTGATTATTTGCCAAATCCAGGTGATGCAGTATAATTCATTTCTAAAAACATCTTCTCCAGGAAAGACATACACAAGCCTTTTGAGGACTCCCTACCTTCATTTATCATGAGTAGAAACTTGTGAATCACAACAATGAATTCCACCATCCCAGAAAATTACATTATCCTATTCTATTATAACAATTTAATTCTTTTCTCATTAGCAGGATTCTTCTTTCAGCAGGTATTCCTAACCACCTTTATTTTCAATGCATATAACTCTCCCTTTTCCACATCATCTTGCAATGTAGAGAAGCTGACCAGAACCAATCTTATAATTAAAAATTTCCATGCCAGCACCTGCTGAGATCTGCAACACTTGCTAGCACAGGGAATGGTGAAACAGGGGAAAAAGATGGGCTGTTACAAGCAACCTGTTTTGTATCATTTGAAGCTGTAAGGACATTATTCTTTTCAAGTATATACACTGCTAAAAATTTTCATGTAGAGAGTCATTAAATTTGTGTCCATTTGGACACTCCATTAAGTTTTCCAACCCCTCTTTAGGCTTAAAATTTAACCTACCTATAAATTAGAAGCAAAACTATAACAGTATGGAAGATGAATTTCTAAACTGTGAGAGTACAAGATCCATGACCACAAGATATCCAGGGCCACACATCACATCAGATACCAGGGCTCTGGACAGGAGATGATCTCACCACAGTGATGCAGAAGCATTTTTGTCAGGTGTTGAGACCCTCTGATGGGGCCTCATTTAGAGAGCAAGACACCAGGTATGGTCAGACAAAAACTACTTCTATTCAGCATTAAGAAATTGCATGAAAATCTTGCCATGTAAAGGCTTTAAAAAGGACTCTGATATTTTAAGTTTAGAAAGTCCACAGTTCAAATAAATTACTCCTCTCTAAATGCAAAAAAAAGATTAAAAAGAATAAGACTGTAAATCACAAGGGGACAGTAATGTTCAAATTTGCAGGAATCTGCTCTGAATGCAATGATAGCAAATTCAGTCCTTTTTCTACAGAGCAATATGCCAAACTATGCAAACATAATATTTTGCCTTCCTTATTTTGTAGACTCTCAAACACTTTGATGATCTTCCTATATTTTTTTAATATAATTTCCAAGTAGCATTCTTGCTCTGGCTCTGTTTTGCTTTCTTTATTTTTGTACTAACATCTCTGAGAATCCATTTTTGAATTTGTGGTGCTAAAAACACTGAGGCTTCTTTAAACTCCAAACAAATAAAGCAGAATGTGGCATTGGCAGCTTTTTTAGCAGAATTTTAAAAGCTATAAAAATTTAAAAAAGAATCTTACACAGCAAATGTGGAACTTCAGCAAATAAATGGGTTCAAATACTTAACACACTCAATTTCCCCCATCTTCTGTTTCCATCACATTTATCTTTTTCCATATGAAACTATGCTTGGCTGCTGAGTAAGGCCCAGGTAGTCAAACACTGTTATTAACTGCCCTTCTAGAAACATATCTACCAGCTGTTTTCAGCTTTTACATAAAATATGTTTCTATAAATAGCAAATATCAGAAAATAGAATAGACAACTAGAAAAATATTTGTTCATCTTCACCACTAAGTCAAACAGGTATTTTTACCAAGTCCTACTAGAATCATCTCACCCTCACAACTTCAGTGTGGTCAGCAAACAAAAAAATGGCCAGTTTTGGAGATCACTCCCAGGTCTCACTCTTTAGCCTCTAAAACCACCTACTCAGTGTAACGCTCTCAAAGCACTGCATTCAGTTGATTAAAGGCATGCTTGCTCTGATGTAAACATCACAGCATCACCCAAGTGTCAACATCGTCAAACGCTCATTTCGGAATTATTTTAACTCAGGCTGACTACACAACAGTTCATCAGGGTATTTGAACTAAAACATCCTTGCTAATTTGTGCAAATATACTACAAATTAATAAAGTAATATACTGCAGGATCTGCTGCCCTTTTTTTACACCATAAGCATAAACCACACATAATTTTCCCTATGAAGTAAGCCATTACTCAATTACACCCAAATTCAAACATCTGGTTTTTGAAAAACTGAAACATCTAAGTCTGTTACAGAAACTAATAAAATTGTTTCAATAAGTTTCTCAAGATGATAATGAATCATAAGTACCAGATTTCTCAAAGCTTTACTGTGAGCAGCATGGGAGACAAACAGGCCCAGACTGATACTTTGACATCAGAGTACAGAATGACAGGGATGACAAGGTGAAGCAACCCTCAGAATGAGCTGGCAGCAATTACAGCTCCATTAGACATCATAAATTTTCCATTTAACTCCAGTAGCTTGGTGCCACTAAAATAAAGTCAGAGGGACAATTCCAACTCTGGCATTTCTGGGAAGGGGCCCCACAAAGAGCTTTTAAAGTGTAACAGACTTAGGTCTATAGCCTGGTTTGGGTTGGAAGGAATACTTAGAGGTCATCCAGTCCAACCCCCTGCCCTAGGCAGGGGTATCTTCAATTAGACCAGTTGCTCCCAGAGCCCATGAACCTGACCATGAATGTTTCTAGAGACGCGGTATCTGCTGCCTCTCCTGGCAACCATGTTTTACCACCCTCACCATAAAAACCCTCATCCTTACATGTAATCAAAATTGACATTCTTTTAGCTTAACCCATTACCCCTGTGCTATCACAACAGGACCTCCCATCTTTCTCACAGTCCCCCTTCAAGTACTGAAAGGCCCCAGTAAGGTCTCCCTGGAGCCTTCTCTTCTGCAGGCTTAGCAACCCCATCTCTCAGCCTCATAGGGGAGGTGCTGCATCCCCTCAATCATCTTTGTGGCTCTCCTCAGGACCTCGTCCAATGGGTCCCTGTGCTTCCTCTCCTGAGGAGCCCAGACCTAGAAGCCATACCTGCTGGCAATGCTGCTTTTGGTATGGACCAGAATGCACAGGCAGAGGAAAGGAGTGCTCCTCTGTTTACATGTTTTTCCTGCCCTCAGTATGTTGTCAGGTTTTTTCCTATTTTCACATATCTGATGTATATCTAATGTAGCTATACAGATACTAGGGTTCTTTAAATATTATATGAATGAGTTGATGTTAAAAGAAATTGTAAAAGAACCCCAAACAATTAGGACATCTGCTCTGGGAAAGACTGAAATATGATCTCATCTTTCCATAGGCACCAGAGATTATGTGGGACAGAAGGGACATTACACATGCCCTAATTTCAGGGAAATCTTCAGTTCGAGTTGTGCCCTGCAAGTCTTCACGGAATCCCATCACAGAGCTACAGCACACCAGGTTTCATTAGTTCCACTGCTTGCAAACTGCATGTTTATTTTAATAAAACATGAACAACTGAATACAGAAACCTGCCTACCAGGTGGGGTTTTCTGTTTGTTTGTTTGGTTTACCCAAAGAGCTTTAGATAAAGCCATAATATTAGGCAGTAATTTTGTCTGTGTTTTAAATCCCACTATCAGCAGTGAAATAACAGATGAGAGAGGTAGCTAAAATGACTGCTGATGCAGAATGAGCTGAGCTTTCCATCCCTGGCCTGGCACAGGCTGCTGCCACCCTAATCAAATTCTTCAGGTTATTCTGGATTCGTGCATTCAGTACTGCAAAAGTGAGTTTTCTGGTTAATGCTATAAAGCAACACTGAATAAATACAAATAGTTTAATCTTTCTCTGCAGTCATATCCTCCCACACTGGTAAGTGTAATTAGGAAAGTGCTACATTGCATGTCTTGAATAGTGAATGTAGCTGATTGTTAATCATTATATTTACATAGTTTATATGAAAAATATTTAAATTCGTGAATGCTCCAACTTTTCTTTGCCATAACATTAATACCTGAACAGCATCTGAATGTATAATAGTATATTTGTAGCTTATTGATTCTTTTGCAATGTCCTTGTAAGAAAACTGTTAGACAATGAACTTCTGGGTGTAGAGAGCACTTAGGATTAAAAAAGGAGTATTTTTTGGATAAAAGTTGCATATGCATGGAGGGGGAGAAGGGAAAGATACGCATCCTAAGCTGTCATGAAAAAGTGTCTTCATAAACAAATGGTAAACTGTAATATATTAAAAGAAAATTTGAGGAAGGGCCTTTTATAAAATCCCTTTTTTGTAGAAATAATTGTGAATAATCTTTCATCTGTGTTTAACACCCATGAAACAATGATTTCCACAAAACCACAGTGATAAAAAGGTTTATATGAAGCATGCAATTTCATTTTGCCAACAATAATTGTCTTGTATTTTTTTACAGGGAATAGACAGAACCATAATGTATCACATATTTTGAGAATGTAAAAAACTAAAAACACTCTTTTTAACAAATAACTCTAGAATTTTGACAAGGAAGCAGTGTATGCTTACTGGCAATACCTCTGACAGGATTTGTAAAATCATAGGATGAATGTATAGAGTATTAATAAAACAACTTTTAAAAACTGAGCTGGGAGAAAGAGCAACCATTATTCCATAAAAAAATTTACAAACCAGAATAATATTTCCAAAATCCCTCAAATTAGTTTCTGGGTGCTCAGTCTAGGCTACCATGGACTGAATTTTCAGAAAGTGAAAAATTTACACCTTTAAATATCTGTTATCACCTAGAAATCAAAATCTAGAGCCTATCAACTGAAAATACTAGTCTTTTCCTAAATAAAATTGAAAAAAAAAGCGAGATACAAAAACTGACATTCATATGAAGTTATTACTTTTTCCCTTTAACTTTTTTTCCTCCTTCTATATTGTTCAGCCACAAGAGAACTCTGTTTCTAAAGTATCAAACAAAATCCTTACATTACCCTATTAAAATTCTTCACATTTAGACTGTGTAAATACAAACTAATGCCCATTTGATTTGTGCAATCAAATTTGGACCTGTTCTAAGCATTCTCATATATACACTTATCTAGTCAAATACATGCATAAATGAAAGCAACAATGTCCACTTGAAATAGTCTTAAGAAAAGCTTCATTCAGGTCTGCTGCAACTTCAGGAAAAAAAGCTTGAAATAACTTTAGTCTTCCTATAAGCATAACTATTTGCAGTTTTCTGTAGTTCTTAATCTGTGTTTAGCCCATATTCCAAAAAGGCTTATTCATTAATTTGTGATATTCTTTATACACATTTACTTGCTAAACATATTAAATTCAGCATTTCATAACCAAGGTACCCATGAAGATTTATTTCTTGATGAGAATAGTGATAATGCTTGGGGAGTGATTAGGTAAAGTATTTGAGGCTCACAAGTGCAGTGAGTGAACTAAGCCCTTGAATGATTAAAAGCTAATTTTTCACTACTTTCAGTACTTACACAGTGAGATCACTAGAACTAAAGTAGAGGATTCGAAACCATTTCAATATATAGACATAATAGTTCCTAGAAGAGCACATGACAATCCAGTGTCTCAAGCAAAATCAATTACTTTTTAGTTCAAGATCCTCAGTCACTGAAACAGGATATTATTTTGTGTCCTGAACAATATCTTGTTCCAGTTTCTAAGGAAACCAGCAGCAAAAACTAAGTTTACAGTGCTGCATCCTCCAGAAATTGACTACAACGTTAGTCTCTAGGGTATTATTACCAAGTGCTATTTGCATTTAAATTTCTATAACCCTTAAGCAACAGGACTGTTTGTTTATATGCACAGTTATGATCTACCTGGTATCTAGGTGTTATTCTTCACCTATTCTGTATGGGTTAACAACCTATTGACATTTCATGAATCAAGAAGCTAGGTTTCAAATTGGGAACACCATTTGAGAACTTTCATTTTAGAAATGTCTTTTTGCCACCCTCAGTGAGATGTCTGAGACTCAGAATGTGCTTCATTAATGGATGCCACTCATTTGGCTTCACACATGGGAAGAACCAGGCAAAGTCATGCTGCTCTATGCTGCAAATAGCCAGAGTCTACAGGAACAGTGCATTTGTTTTGCACAGAAAGTTTTGGGAATTGGCCTTGGGAACTGGGTTACATGTTCCTAGGGGAAGTGAAAGAAAACTCCAGATTTTTCTTGACAGACAATTGCTTCTTTTTCAGAAAAGCCCAACAAATATTCTGATGAGTTACTGATGCTTCTGTAGATGAAAGCTCTCTAGACAAACCACTTTGCTGACCAGAGGTGGCAGGGCCCTGACATCAAGTTTCTGTCTTCAGACTATACAGGATTGTTATAAAATCTGCTCACAGACGATGCCACAAAAAACATTCAGGGATTGTATTTTCCCACCAAAATCAACATCGATTTGTCATTTAGTGGAAAATCCACTTCCTTTCTGTTATGTTTCAAGGCTTTATTTTGTAATGATTTTCTCACAAGAAAAAGTCCTCTATAAACTTCTACAAGCTCTATATTTATTCTGCATTTAGTGACTGAGCTTAGTGACCAGGATAAAAAAGGGCTTTTCTAAACAAATCACTTTTATGACTAAGCAATCCCACTTATTTAAAGAAACAGGTTATGAATATAGGAAGCATTGTTTTTACAGTCAGTTATACTTGACTCAAATGAGCAATAAATATTAATAATAAAAATATTTCAAAACCACTAAAAATATTTCAAAGAATATTTGAAATATTTAAATGAATACTTAAAAAAAAGTTAAAGTTATGCTTAAAGTTGATAAAGGCCCATTTCTCATTGCTTGGATGCAATACATTAGTTATAGAGCCTAGTGTGATGCATTCATTCAATGTTGTAGCTTCTTTTTACTGTAAATAATTAGCACAGGATAACTTGAAAGGTGGATTACTATTTGATGACTGATGAGTTCATTGGGCACTGCTGTTGAATTTGTATACTTGCTGAACAATAAAGTAAAGCCCTATTCCAATCTCAGCCCAAGTAGCACGAGGCACCTCTTAAGACACAATGAGACTCTAAATCAGTCAGTCAGTTAAAGAAAACTTGTGGCTTTGCATCTCATAAGATCAGTTTCCAGCTAGAAGTGAAAGGCCATGTATTGAACTGAATCATTCTTTGACTTTAATGAGCATCTCTCACACTCGAGTCAAAGGTTGTGTATTGAGGGTGATGTTTGACTACCCTGTGCTCTGAAAGTAGAGCAAATGCTGATTCATTTGCCTACCAAGTGAGAAGAAAAGGCAGAAGCAAAGGCACACCTTGACAGTATTATACCTGTTGGGCTCAGATTCCCAAGACTGCCTCCAGCACTGAGCCCCAGCAGGGCCAGGCTGCCTCTGCAGCCCCGCCACTTCAGTCATCCACAGGGAGCAGAAACAGAGAGAGCACTGACACCACTAGAGATAAGACTGCTTGAAAGGAAACGCTACTACAAGGAGAGGATAGCTCAAAAAATAGAAAGGAAGGTCATGGATAGAGATGGGAACAAGACTAACCAGAATTTAAAAAATAAGTCTGTCTTAAACAGACACGAAATGAAACCCCTGGGTAATCAGCCTTGTTTCTGTGTCACAGCTGAGCCATCTATAGGAAATATTGTATCACTGGTATTTAAACAAATATTAAGAAAGGGAAGAACAGGAATCTTCATTGCAGAATGAAGAGGCTTTTTTCATTATTTCTCACTTCTTTTTTATAACTTCCATTTTGATTTTGGCAGCTGTTATGAGGTAAGCTCCTGTAGCAGGGATATCCCCAAAATGACAAACACTCTTCAGCTACAACATTCCTGTAGTCTCCTTGTGGGGCTCCTTACAAATGCCTGGCTATTTTATGTACTCATGTCAGAGCAAAATTCAAGCTCAGAAATACAAACCAAAATTGTTAAAAAGGTTTTTAAGATACTCCCTGAGAAGGGGATAATCATTCATGAGAATTGATGAAACCCTTTCAAGGAATAAGCTCCTGCCAGAGACTGAGTTAATTTAGAGGGACAGTGTTGAAGCCTGCATCCTGTTAAGAATATACAAGCGGAAAATGTTTCAGACATATTTTGCATTCATTTTTCCACTGTCTAATTGGGCTGGTGGAGTGAGATAACTCATAGCTTATTGTTCTGGCAAGCCACAAGTGTAAAGAGAGAAGGGAATTGTTAACAAGCTAATATTAGTCCAGTAACATGACTCGATCATTTTATTTCTATCTGTTGGAGGGATGTCACAAATTCTCACGTAGGAAATTTGCTCTTTTGCCACAAGGATTAGCTACAACCTGCAATACCAGTCCTTTGCTGGAAGGAATAGTAGAGGAGCTTCACTGCTGTGTTATTATCTGGGATCTATTATGTTTTACATTTTTCAAAAATCTTTAAGCTAGATCTTTGACATTCAACTGCCTGTAAAGACATACACCACCCGATGAGAAGCTTTGATGTGCATTTTGAGGATTAAATAATCTAGATGGAAGGCAGTGTGTTTCCAGCCAAGAAGAAAACTATGGAGGAAATTTTGCCTCCTGCTGTTCAGCGCTGCTGGCAGTCAATACCTTTTAGCCTACCCTCTAAATTTGATTTCATACATATTTACAGACTATTTTTCCTCTTACTACTAATTCTTTTGAGACCAAATTAAGAACAAAGATAGCAGGAACAGGCTTCATCAAATAAAAATGTAAATATGCTGCATCTCATTTTTGGATGAAGAGAGTTTATTTAAATATTTTCTCCACTGGAATATCTTTGCAGTATCATTATTGCTTGCAACTGGAAAAGTAATAGCCTTACAAGTCAGAGTAACCCATTGGGGCTTAAGCAAATGTATGCATTTAAATAATGGCGTTTACCTAAAAACCAAAAAATCCTATTATTTTCTGCACTTCCAGACCAGGAAAGAATAGTAATGATGGAACAAATAGATACTAAAAAACCATAATCTCTCTTACTATTTCCACCATGCATTCTCACATAACTCAATAGTCACATAACTGTGAAAGAAAAACTAAAGCAATTGCAAACACATATTTTTTCACATTTTTGAAAAAAAGCAACTGAAAAATCTGAGTTAAAAACTGAAAATTATAGTGTTTCTGCAAAGTGAGATTAATCTACACATATTTCTAATTTCCATTTCCTTAAGTAGGTTTAAAAACCATATCTTTTGTTTTATTAGCAGCCTACTCTGTCTGATTGACTTCGCAGGTAAATAGACAAATAGGGTAGATGTGTGATACTACCTTGATGAAGCAAAAGAAGTTACAGAATTACTTTGGTGGAGTAAAAAATCTTACCAGAGATGTTTGACCTCTTTTATTTCCCAGTTTAATTTCAGTAAGAAAAATTATTATACTTTGTCTGACTGAATGTGCTGGTACTTTTTTCCCTTGGTTATTACCTCTACCCACAGCCCAAGTATTCTAAAAGAATTCTGAAATGTCACTAGTAATAATTATTGCTGTAAACAAAAGAAAGCTTTACATTCCATCATCATCCTCATTGCTCAAGAGCTTTAAGATGTAGTTTTCTCCATAATGACACACATAATGTTCAGTACAAAAACTCAAGTTATGTACAAAGCAAGAAAAGAGAAACCAGATGCATTTTTCACATGTTCATCTGGCATGACAGCCATCTTAAGTAATTTTCACCTCCAGATTTTTCTCAGTTTTGAGGTTCTTCCACCCTATTGTACTCCCCAAAATCCCTCAGAAAGTACTACAGGGGTGTTGCAGGACCAAAGTAGTTCAGGAACTTGTGATTCTAGCTTTAAAGCACCCTTAATATCTTATGGCATCAGCTGCTTCCCACACATCCTATCAGGCACTTTCTACATATGCTGCAGGTAAAGAGAATTAGCCAGAGCAGACTTGATAAGGCTTTAAACATCGTGTGTGTGCTGTAAAATGGTGTCTGCAGGCCAGTCTCTGGTTTGGATTGGACACCTGGGGATGTCCTGGCAGCCAGCTTGGCCAGAGGAATGCTGGCTGGTGGCATCCAGGGTGCCACGAAGACGTGTAGGAGAAATGAAAGGTTGCAGCAAGAAGCCCACTGGATTTCTGGGTTACATCATACTTTAGCTTTCTCTGCACTCTCCAGCTTATAAGGAGAGCATGCAAACCAAGCTCACTGAGCAAAGATGTCAGGACTTATGTGAGAATATGTGTATTATCCTTGCCTGCAGGTATTTCTTCACAGAAGAATATATTAGGCCCTGCTACCTTGTATCATTTTCTTTTGAGAAACTGAATCACAGTTCTGCTACTTCTGAAGTGTCAGATGTTCACAAGCACAATATTAAACTGATATGTGTTTGTTATATAGCATAAAGATATCCTTTGTTAATGTCTCAAGATATTTCTATATAGGGCAAGATAAAATCTGCTTGAAAAAAGAGCAAATATGTTAACTGTTTTTCTCAAGAAAACTCATGCAGAGAGGAAGGAGAGATTAATCTCTTTGTAAAAGCTGGCAATATTTCAGAAATGTATCTACAAAGAATTGTGACAAGCGTAACAGTGACATTATGTAGAATAGTGAGGAGACTAAACACAAACCTAAAGAGCCAAACTTCCCCAATAAGTCCCTGTCTGCACCCACCAGTGAACAGTGGGATGTTTGAACACAACACCTTGAGCAGGTAGGCACGTTCATTGTCCGCAGGCCTGTTCCTGTGAGCCTGCAATAGGAGTCCCAAATATTCTTAGCCCAGGTCTGTCCCTGTGATTTCACTTAATTTCTCTGTTTTTTCAGGGGAAAAAAAAAAGTCTGCTACTCAGTGACTGCTGCAGCTGCTGTTTGCCCCTACAGGTTGCAGGGCAATGGAAAACGGACCCTGGGAATGTGTCCCTGGCTTGGCTCTGTGGCAACTGTCCTACAAACAGCTTGGAATTTCTTTAACTACCAGACGCCAAGTGCAAAAAAAAAAAAAAAAAAAATTAACTGTTCACAAATCTTCAGGAAATTTTCAAATTTTTTCTGATGTCCTGGAGACTAGGAACACAAATTCTGAAGGTTTTTGGTGTCATGAGAAAAATAATGAGCTAAATCTAGAAAAGGGAAAAAAATATTAGGTTCTGATAGTAAAAAAAAAAAAAAAAGGTGAACACTGAGATTTAAGATTGAGGTCTAAACAAAAATATTTCATGCAAAATAATTTTCTTTAAAGGCCAGGTAGTGATTTCCACAGATAAAATATGCTCAATGCCAGCAAGTGTTTTCTTAGAATGATATTATATCATTTGTGAGAATGAAAAAAACCACAAAATTTTTCTCATATACAAGATCATATTCAAGAGAGATGTTTAGCAAATTCTCCTTTAAGGACTGTATGCATCAGAATTCTACATATGAATGTTTTCTCAGGCTCAGAGGCTTCACCACTGTAATTAAAGGTGATTTTTTTTCCCTTTTATTTTGTTATTCTTGTCTCCTGGGCCTGATTCATAACGTTTATTATACAATTATATTCATTTATTTCTTTGTACTATGTTGTATGTTATTTCAAAAGTAACATCTAGGGTGTCCTTGCTTTAAAATGTAGATTTAGCCTCTCTGGATGAAACTTGGTAGAACATCTGTGTTTGAAAGTATGAAAAATTACACATTTTCTGAGAGAACCAGGCTGAGTGCTCATATAATACTGTCTCTAAGAGAAAATTAAAGTGCTGCTGATAGCTAAGGGACTGGATGGCTCAAGGGAATCCTAGTGTGACACAGTCTTTCATCTGATGAAAACCAGCATGAATTTAAGCCCATGCTGATAATGACCAAAAGTCATTATCATTTGTTCAGTAATTTATTTAAAATGAGTCAGGGGTCTGGCTCTCATCTTGCTGGCAAAGAGTCTAAATTATAACAAGCAAATAATGAAGAAATGTCTCAGTAAAGTGATTGTATATCTTTGAATTAGGGTGTTTAAACTTCTTTCTGTTGATCACTTTCTTAATATTTCAACAAACAAGTCTAGGAGAGTAGAGGTTTGTGAATTTAAAAGATGTATCTGCAAATTCTCATGGAGAGCAAATTCTGAATTTATGAAGACAAGTGTTTGCATGGAAAAAAAACCCCTATTTTTCAGGATTCTGCTTATTCAACTAAATATATCAAAATATATGTCTTGTCTTTGTGCCCAATCAAAACTAACATCTTCTATATTGTGAATCAGATCCTAACAAATGAAGCACTTGAAAGAAGCTAGAGAATCACAGTTGTTTACAAAAAAATAAGCAAAGAAAAACATCCTACAAGTTAAATAGAAAACACATGATGTCTTATTAACCTAATATGGGGGATAAACTGAGACCTGCTAGAAGTAAGAATAGAGAATCTAATTCTCTGTAGAACTGAAAAAAAGACTGGTGTATGATGACTTTCCCACAGCCTGGCCAGAGGATTAAAACAAAACCAATAGCTTGGTGTACAAGAGATAACAGATACATTAATAAATATGGATGTCCTGCAAGAGAACCTCCAGTGAAAGTATCCAGTGTGAAGGTGTATGCTAGTAAAAAGTGTAAGCTCTGGGCAATCTTTCAGTAAAAGACTGATCTAGAAAACCCCAAACAAACCAACAAAAACCCAAACAAAACCTGTAAAGCTTCAAAACTCTTAGCAGAGCTACTAGGAAGGAGGAATATATCACAATTAACAGGTGCCTTTACAATTTCTAAGCATCTCCATTATATACAGGTATTTCTTTGACTGAATAGGACTGAGGGCTGAAGACTGCACTGCATGTAGACAATTTATTCTCATGGTTGGATATTCTTTGAAAGCAAAATTTGTGTGTATATTGGGATCTGGTAGGCAGGGGTGTCACAGAATCACTGAGGTGGACAGAGAACTCTGAACATCATCCTGTCCAGCCCTGCTGCTCAGAGCAGGTTGCTCAGGGCTATCCCCATCCAAGCTTTTAACACTTTCAAGGATGGAGACTCCTACTATCTCTCTGGACAGCCTGCTCCAATGTTTGATCAACCTCACAAAAAGAAAGGTTTTTCTTACATTTGCATAGAGTTTCTTCTATTTCAGTTTGTGCCCATGGCTTCTTGTTTTTCACCAGACACCACTGAGAAGAGGCTGAGGAGAGGGGAAGGATCACCTCCCTTGCAATGCTGGCCAGATGCTGCCTAACGCAGCCACGAGGTTGTCACCCTTCTTTGCCACAAGAGCATGTTGGTGGCCAATGGCCACCTTGGTGTCTACCATGAGCCTCAAGCCTTTGTTACAAAGCTCCTTGCCAGCAGGTCGGACCCAGCTTCTGCTGAGTCATGGAGTAATTATCAATTCCTTTCTAGTTTCAAGGCCTTACATTTACCTTTTTAAAAATTTTGTACAATTTCTGTTTGCCCATTTCCCAGGCTGTCAAGGTCCCTCTAAATGACAGCACAACCTCCTGCTGTATCAGCTGCTCCTCTCACTTTCATATTGCCTGCAACACAATTTTGGATTCTCTGCAACAGATTTCCAAAAGAATGTTATCAATCTATGGTGAAACTACAGAAAATGGAGAATCAGCCTCTGAAAGCTGCAGGACTTTTGCTGCAAGCAGGGAGAACTTTGTGTATAACTACAGGGCTAAGCTGATGGCCTTTCATGGGTAAACATGTGAAACAGACCCAAATTCCACCCCTTTTTAGTAACAAAGATATTATGACTTATGGACTCAGTCTTTAAAGGCAGACAAGAGAAGTTGCAAAGACAAGTGATTTGTTTCCCTGTGTTCTCCACTCTTGGCTGGGGTTCCTGCTTTAATGGGAACAGAAGGACTCTGTGCCACACCAAGTACACTCAAACTGTGAGAAATTCATGGGCAAAGGGAAGCACTTCCAATAATTATATTTCTGTATGAGTAGCAATACGACACAAACCCTCAAAGATCCCTTCACTGAGAAACACCATACTTCACTGGAATAAGTAGTATTACTCTTGATTTACATCAGCAAGCCTGAGAGGAAAAAAACATGTGGAGGAACTCACCATGAGAGGGGCCACAGGCTGATTTCTGTTGTTGCTAAACAGAATGTCAGCAACAACAATCTGTAGTTTGCACTGTTCACTATGTTCATCCTCATGCCATGGGGAAAAATGATGCTTAAGGCAGAACAATTACACCACAACTAGCCTGAAGGAAAATGACAGCATAAATAAACAGTGCAAGAAATAGCAATAATGACAGCAATGAAAATAGATATAAAGACAAAAACCAAAGTAGAACTGTCAAAAAATAATAGATCTTCAAACTTATAAAACTAACTAGGATATTTTAAGATCCATTTAGAATAAGAAAGAGAAAAATGGCAAATGAAAATCTGTTACAATACTTTAAATTGTCCTTTTAACCTTTATTTAAATTAGCAAAAGTTGCATGTTCATGCCCAATGGCAAAATATAGTCCTCTTCTAGCAAAACATGGACATTTGGTATTAATACAGAGCATATAATATTTAAAAAGTCATCTATTATAAAAATCTAAGTCATGACTATACTGCCAAGTATTGAGCTCAGCAAAGAAATATTAATTTTAGTTTAATTGGTTCAAAGCCTAATACAAATATTCAATGAAAATTTGGGTCAATTGTCCTTTTGTAGACCAGACAGTATCTTCACTTGTTGAACTTCATATCCCTGTAAGTTCTGAACACAAGCATCCTCTAAGAGTAAACCAAACGAGCTCTCAATATAAAATATATCTTCCTTCTCTGAAAATCTGTATAGCAAATACAGCCCGAGGGAACTTTTAACAAAATGTTATAAAACTGAAAACTGACATTAATAGGAAGTACTGATATATCTTTAGTGACAATGAGTTCAATTCTCCTGCCACTGCAGAACAGAAACACCAATTGGCTCCAATTTGCTTCGATTGGATTTGCTCCTATCTGTGACAGAAGAATGAGGCCCAGTCCTGCTGAGACATCATTATGACAGACAGATTTAGCAGAAAGTATTGGCTACAGCTGAAATATGTGACTCCTTAACGCGACTCAGACTTGGGTTGAAATCCATGGGGGTGGATAGGATGCAGCACAAGTGGTCAATGCACTCCTTGGGGTCAATGACTACAGCTCATACAATGAGGTAAAGCACGTGGTGTTTCTACCTTCCCACTGCATACAGCAATCTCAACCCTCCCTCTGTGCAAATTTATCCTGCCCTTTATTCCAAAAAAATCCTCTAACATCTCTCCTGTCCTTAATTTTTGCAGTGCCTTTTGCAGATCTTTCTTTTCTGTCTGCCTAAAGACACTCCATTTTCCCTCACATCTTTGAATCTTTCTTCCTCCACCAATCCCCACAAGCTCTCCTTTGCTCCCTGCACAGCAGAGGGGCAAGGGGGTGGTGTTCTCCTAGAACACCTGCCCAAAGCAGCCCAAAGTTTGCACTCAGCCAAAAGAATCTGTCCACTCGATTTCCTCCTCTTTTCTACACATGCTTACGTTTTGAAGGGAACGAGGAAGTAGTGCAGTCCTTCTTGTGAAAGCTAGCAAGGGGAAATGCAATCTGTCCCTTCGCAAAGATGTTCTGGCCAAGAACAGACATATGCACCACAAGAAGATGCAAGAAGGAATTTACACTGCGCTGGAAGTGTGTGATGAATTTCATACTGAATCAAACTTAATATTGCAATTGATTTTTTTCTTCAACTCAAGATTGAAAGCCTATTACAATACTACTTATCAATAGAGAATGCTAATTCACACTTTGAGTTGTCTAAAATGGGAATTTAATTTAGATTTACTAAAATGGCAATTGCATATTAATTAAATAGCAATTGATTATTAAAATATTTTACTGAGGCTTAACAGCTCTACTACATAAGAAAATTTGCTAAATTACTGTCCAAATTGTATTTTTAGATGTAGTGCAGTGAATTCAGTGAGGTTGTACTGATGCAAATGAAAACAAAATAGTCGTTTTCTCTTGAGTTAGTGTTTATTTAACATGGTGTAAGTCACTGAGTCTAAACTAAGTGGTTAAGTAAAGCTATTTATGATAGCTTTAGTTAACCACTAATTGTTAACTAAGGACTATTATGATGTTATATATTTTGAAGCTGTTAGTGTTTGGTACCATTTATTAGTTCCCAAAACAATCTTTAGTTCAGAAAGATATCAATGACTTTTGATTCATCTGTACACAAGTCTGGCACTAGATATATGAAGTATAAATCTGTGGCATTGTGTTTTTAAAGATTTGTTATTATTGGTTGTGTTAGTTCTTTTGAGTTAGGAAAAATGGTTTGGTCCTTGGTTCCCCCCATGTTCTCCCCTCACAATGGTTTGTCCCAACTTGTTTATCACTTTCCTTTCCCGCCACTTGCCTGCCCATCAAACCCAGCGATCCTTCCCTCCTCCCTCCCCGCCCTAATAAGTCTTCTCTGCTCCCAGTGGTGCCGCCTACTCCCCTTGTCATTTACTGTAACCACCCCCCTTTTGTTTGAGATTTTTCGATGTCAGTCATCCTTACTGTGCTGTATGATTTGCCTCCAGGGCTTTTCCCTTCCTATGTATGATCCCCATTGGTTCAGGTATGTTGTTTGCTTCTCCCCTGCTCTTTCCTTATTGGTTACCCTGAGTCTTCTCCCTCCACGCCCACTCCCTTTATCAGTTCCTCCCCAAGCCTTTCTCCTTTGGTGCTTGCCACTGGACCCATTGAGGAATGAGGCCTCCTTGACAGCCACGCAAGTGTCCTCTCTTTACTTCCTTTGCCTCGGACTCCTCGTGGTCTCATCCTCGCCTGTGCCCCCCACGCCACAGACGGTACCACCACCTGGGGTCCTCTAAGAGATCCTGGGGGTGGCAAATCTTGTGGCTGCCTCCGGCCAAGCTTGGGGAGCAGCTAGCCGGGACTGACTTACTCCCTTGGCCACAGGGAAAAGCCACATAAATCCATGCTATTATAATTGTAATACACTTTGGTCAACAACAGTGTGAGAATGTGACCTGGGAAGTCTTATCCAGAGAACTGAATCAGACTCAATCACCCATCAGCGAAGCCTGGAGAATTAAGAACTTCTGCTGTTCCATGGCACACAAGCACTAAACAGGTGCTGTGATGAATTTTGTTTTTATTTGATGCTGAAAGCTGGGCTCAGGGTGTGCATGAGCACAGTCTGGGTTTTCCCTCTGCAGCTGAGGCAGTTCAAAGGGGATGCCATAATTTGCTTGCAGAATATTCATTACCAATTAACATAATCAATGGCGATCTCCTCCGTTTAGAAGGGCAAGATAAGCCACTAGAGTTGCATTAGTAGAGCCCTGTCAGAATTTAAGCCTGTATGGGTAGATGTTTTCTCTGTTTTTCCACCACTGTTTAAGAGGTTGACACTTTTGAGGAGGGAAAAAACAAGCTTTTTACAGTCTTAACTGGGGACACAGTGAGAGTGTAACTGTGACTTTTATCATTTTTATATGGTCTTAGATTCTCCCCCAGTTCTCCTCCCTTAAGATAGCTCTTGTCTTCAGCAACATACTGTACTCATTTTTCCAGTGGGCATAGGTAGAATTCCCCTTTTTCATGAAAATTCCATGGACATTTTAAAGACATATTATTCTATCTATTCACATTCAGCTTTCAGTTCCTGATTTCAATGTTTTATCATCCTTCTTCATCCCCTGTTTTATATGCTGCCTTTCAGCAGTTCCAATTCTTCCTGGTCTAGAGAGCACCAGCACAAATTTCAGCAACACTGCTCAGCACCATTTTTGCTTTCCATCCTTCACAAAACAGAAATATAATCCTTGGACCTATCCTAAGTCTTGTGACACCAATAAATCACCATTTTCTTTGGTGTGAGGACTTCTATTTAATATTTGTATGAAAAAACACAGTTATCAGAATAAGGTCTTTGGCAGTTAGATTCACTAATTCTTTTTCACTCCTACAAACTAACATAAAGCTCATGGATTGCAGAGGCAGAGCAGTTCTCTGGATGCTCTCTTCCCTCCCATCCAGTACAAACCCCCATTACTGGGGAGAGAGGGACAGCTAAATCCCCCTGTCGCGCCCAAGGCAAAGCTGTGTTTTAAGTCAATATCCTTCTTTTCATCATATGCTGTATGTGTGAGACAGACATGCCTGTAGCCTTTCATGGCAAAATGCCCGTGTCCAAGGAACTCACAACCTTCCTGTCAGCATCAGCCTATGCCTAAATTTTTATTGACAGCTGAGCTGCCTGAAAAAAGAAACTCCTGGTGCCCCCCGGACTGGAGGACTCACTCAGGGTCACACCAAACGCTGCCACCAGTCATGCCCAGGCTCTGGTAACTGGAGGGGGAGAGGTTTGTTCAGGTTTCCTGAGTTACCAGCTCTAGCTGGTATTCCTCCTCTTTCTGATGCCATTCCAGGGCAGACCCTGCCTGAAACACAACACTCTTCTTTCTTTTTTAGTCCTCCAACAGAATCTAGAAGTGAAACTGTTCTGCAATGTAAGTTCATGCTCTCAGAATTATTACTGAGTAGCCAGTGGCTAATAGTCCTAAAGAAAGGTAGCAAAATTTAGCCATTATTTTCTTAAAGTGAATTATTCTTGAACTACATTAAACAAAGTATGTATCTTTCTGCTTCTTCTGAACTTCTTGTGTATTATCATCTCAAAAAAAGGGATTCAATTATTTACACTCCATACAAGTACTTGGTTACCTTTTTGGAGTGGGGGCAAGGGTTCAGCTTAAGTGCAGCTGTACAATATTATGTTGAAATTTTCATTACTACTTCTACCTACTGGACACACGTTACTTGGTCTTCCTAGGAAACACAAACATTCAAAATACAAACCAAATACAAGCTGATGTTACTTTTATGCCTATTTCCCATTCCTCTGCATTCACACTTGCGTGACTGATTTGTGTGCGAAATGGTTTCCAAGTTTTCAAGCAAAAAGCAGTTAAGAAACAAAATATTTATACTCTTCTAACTTGCACTTCCTGTCTAGCTAGATCCAATACAGATGCAAAGTCACTGGTCTGCAAGAGCTTTCCACAGATCTATAATAAAATAATTAAATTAGTGAGTTGTGTTTAGATCAGAGATTCTTGGCTGCCAGCTCCTAAGAACTTGGGGAATTCTGAACCACAGAAGGATCATTTGGAGTCCATTTGGCAGAAACGTCAGAAACTTGCTGCTCCTGGGAACATCCTTTTCCAATAACATTTATAGCTCTAGATGGAAGTGAAAAGCACCATATGTTAAGAGTTTCCTGCATAGCTTCCTGGTAAGAGAGGAAATAAATTCAACTTGTCACATCTGCTCGTGGACCAGTCAAGTAGGATTTTATCACAGCTTTAAGTGGTTTACAAAACTGTCCTGTTATCGACTGAAGGGTGCTTTACTTCTCAAGGCTTTTTTTCTATATGCATGTTTATATAATCTCAATCATTAAATTATTTATTTGTCAGTGGAATTCAGTAACATGTATTATTATTTATCTCTAAACAGCAAAGATTACTCAGTTATTCAGCTAGCAGCAATAGTTCACTTGGAAGCCAGTTTGCATGGTTCAGCTGAATAAAGGCAAGCAGTCCCATTCTGCCCTTTGTTTTTCTAACCCCAGTTCTGTAAACTGTATCACATTTTCCATTATGAAATACTTTTAATTAGAAAAAAGTCAAGTTTCTAACCTATAGAGAAATCTTAGGTCCTAACCACTGAAAGCACAATGCAAACAGCTGGTTTCAAATTCCCAGGGAGTCAAGGATCCCAAAGAAAATATTATGAACCACTACATCTTGTCTCTGTGGTTGCTCAAGAAATCATTACTCCCCTTACAGAAAGCAGCAATTCATTATGTAAAGTGCAAAGATAGCACAAAGCAAGGCAATGATATTCTGGGGCAGGAACTTCTGCAAAAGTCACAGCTCTGAAATTCATTGTGGGCAAACTCTACAAGTACCCACGCGTTTTTTGGCATCTTCTCCTGCTCTCATTGAAGTCAGTGGGAATTTTGCCACTGACTACACAAAGAGGAGGATTGGGCCCAAACTATGCAGCTATTTGCCAAAATAATCAAGTTACAGGAAATTGCTCCCCAAAAGGTAGATGTGTTTTAAAACTCCAGATGCCTACTTGGAGCTGATCTAATTTACACAGACCGGGCCTTATACCGTTCCCTGCCTCTGCACACAGCTCCCTTTGATGTTAATGGGAATCTGATGCTGCTTCAGGGCAGTGCAGAACACATCCCTTAGAGCCCATTCCTTCTACTCTATCACTAAAGAGTGAGCACAAAAGAGAGTGGCAGTAACACATCACATTACATCCAATATTCATGCAATTATTGAAGAACACTGTATGTATTACATTTGCAAACTGTCCATAATAATTTAATTTTATCTCCTCAATTTATAATATGTTAATTAAGCATGAAATTAAGTGCTTTTTAACATACAACTGATTATGCTATAATGTATCCAACAAAGATTGATTACTGAATAATAAATCATCATTTGCATAAATATTTATATAATTTATTTTTAAAAATTCCATAATGCATAAACAGATAACATGGGAAAACAAGTTCCATTACAGACATTGTACTTTGACTTTTAAAGATCTTTTTCTTTGAGACTTGTGAAGACTTCCACATATATTAAGGAACCTCTTCTTTCTGCCCTGCTATCTATCATTATCACATCTGACACTAAAAAAAATTTACTGCAATTATTTCAGTCTAGGTTTCTCTGTGGCAAAGTTACAGTTGCACTCATTACTTTGCCAGGGAGTTAAAAGCTGACAGTTTTTGTTTACAAGACACCCAGGATAACTTTCAAATATGAGGAGAGATCTAAAGAAAATCCATTAACAGAGTTTCTGAGAACTTGTTCAGCAGATTTCCCAGCAGTTCTGGCACCACTCACTCTGCCTGCCTGACAGCAAGAGTCAGTTTTTGTGGACTACATGTCCTTGAGGAACTCTTCACCAGCAACAGCTCAGATACCTTCTCACTCCTCCACAAAGGGCCTGCACCAAAGCTGACTGAAGTAAATGGAAACCTTCCCCAAGAACTCACAAGCTTTGGACCAGGTTCACATTTTGCACAATATTCTTATGAATCAAAGAACATTTACAGGCAAATCCCAATGCTCAACTCCGTTCTGTCCACAATGATTGGAAAGGGAGACTCCAAATTTATTTCAGTGGGAAAGAAAAGGCAAATGTCATGTAACTGCATGGGTGCCTCTACCTTGGCTAACCTTGTTTATGCTTTTTATTGGCCTAATCAGAAGTGTCAAAGATGTTAAAAAACCCACACAATTATTCAAAAAATGCAGTCAGAATAATCAAGTTAGATTTTTTTGGATATACTGACTTGCTGCTTACAAGCTAGGAGCGAGAAAGAGTTTGGAATAAATCACACTGGCTTGAACACAGAATCCTCTTGTAAAAAGAAAACTGGATTAAAATGCCTAATTTAGGATGACCAATTAAAAATAATTTTCAATTATTCAAAAAGGAAAAAGTTTAATGGGAAAACTATTATGAGAAAAGTGCAACTGGGTTTTTTTTTGCACCTGCTTAAAAGTCACCAACTAGTCAGCAGGAAATGCTATGGAGACATATTCCACACAGGGAGCAAGACTGAAATAGAGCCCAGCTTTGGTTCACTGCTGCAAGCTGCTGTGCACCTCTTGAGAGACACTCAGCTCTATACAGAAATCAGTGGGAGTTTTAGTAACTCAGACTGCTACAGCATCAAATTTTTGGATATTAATGTGAATTATGTTTAAAAAGTCTGTTTTCTTGCCCAGAAATCCTGTGATGAATTTGCTCTTCAGTAAGTTTTCAGGAAGCCCTCATCATTAGTGGAAGGATGTGGTATAATATAAGCTTTTTTGAAAAGTTTGGAGATTATACTTCTGGCTGCTACCCCCATACATCTGAGCAAGGAGGTGGGAGTCCCTGCACAGCTGAGAGCTTTGGGACAGCAGAGCCTGATGGGCTGCCCAAGAGCTCCTCCTGGGCTGCTCCCAGGGACTGCACAGAAAATGCCATAAAACAGAGCCTTCCAGGCAGTTTCTGCAGAGGTGCATTTTTTCCCCTCTTTTACTCCTTCCCACTTCTCTTTCTCATTCTTATTCTCAATTACTTTCTCCTTTTTGTTTTCAAGGTACTGTGTAAGAGGATTTTGTTTTAAGAAGTCAGGCTCTCTTTGTGAGTATTCCATCACAAGGAGAGCACCAGACCATCCATGTCTGCTAAGCCACACTCCATCTTTTAATATTGTTGTTCTGTGTTTGGCACCAGCTTCAAACTCCATTTCTTAGAAATGCACAGAACTCTGCAAGCTGCAATCCCTCAGATACAAACTGGTAATGCTACTCAATACCCTGAATTCTTAGAGCTTTCTTCCATGATCTCAAAATGCTTAGAGATATCAATATTTCTTCTGCACACAGAAAACCCAGGGCATAAGTACATGACAAGACTCTGAGTGTACACCCATTCTATGAAGCTACACACTAGTCATGCAGCTGGCCATCAGCTGGATCTTCCAATATTCCTAAAGCAACAAGATCAAACTTCACTTCCTTACAAAATTTGACTAACCAACTCATTATTTTTAGCTCTCTCTAAAAGTTGCCATATATCTTACTGTTTAAAGATTTCTTTGGAACTCTTGAAAGCTGTTCTCACTGCACTCCCTTCCCCTCCCCACCATTTAATCCAGCTGGGTACAAGAAGGGCACTGTGCTGCCCTCCGTGCCTCAGCTGCTGTGCTCCACAGTCCTGCTCTTCTGCATCCACTTTTTACTGACATATATCTTACATGCAGCACACTGGGAAAGGGATGCAGGATGTTACATGAGGTGTACTGAAATACTTTATTATTAAATATTTTAAATTAATCATGTGTGATAGTTAATTATTCATTCAAACAAACCATGAAAAATAGGGACTGCAGCAATTTCCTCTCTCCAGCATCAGATTGCTGCTAAATGTATGGCACAATAAAACACTCAAATTAAAACTTCCTGATGTGACACCAAATTACTAAATACCCAAACTGCTGAAAAATTAGATGTATAACCCTTGCACAACATATTTATTATATTCATGTCCTACTTAAAAATGCATCTTATTTGGAAGAAAAGAATATTCATGATGTCTCTTGTACAAATTGGAAAGGAAGTTTCTTGATTTGCCTGAAACTTTTGAACAGCAATAGAAGCAAACCTTAAGGAAGGCACATCATTGCAAGCAGTTGAGGGCGAATGGTGAAATTAAATAATTAGATAGCAGAATGTAACCTCTTGAAGTCGGGCTTTCCACCTGAACTAGTAAATTTTTATTATTCCTAATTACTTAGAGTGCCCTTCACCAAGAAGGAGTAAGAACAAAAATTCAGTGCCTCAAAGAACTCAAAACTGAAAATCTCATTACATCCTACTTGTGACAAGGCCAGTGTTGGTGGAACTAGTCCTTGTAAGAAGCAACACATGAGATATGAAATTTTTTTAGGAAAGAAACCTGGAAAAATAAAGGAAAAACAAAACATATAAGAAATCTCTAAAAGAGATGAAGGTTAAGATACAAAGAAAAAGTTCAGCCAAATCAAAATATGGTACATGCCCTGTTAACTCACCAATGCTATCTGTTTTTCACACTCTCACAGGTCTGAAGGTCAGACTGAGTAGCCCTCTACTGCCCTTCCCTAACAATCACTAAAGCCATTAAAAAAAATCCCAGACAAATAAAAGCAGGATAGAAAAGATGACAGAACCCATTTCCCTAGCCTATTTTTATTTATGATTTTACTGTAATTTTTTCCACACATAATCAGTTGTATAAGTTTACCTCCTATGTAATCCCTAAGCCCTGCAAAAATATAAACAAAAGACTTTTGACTGAACTTAATGATTCTATTTTGAAGTGCCTAGTTTCTGGCAGAGATATCATTATAGTATATATTCCTGAAGACTCAGTGTAACGATCAAAGCACTCTGAAAGTACAGTGATCAATGAAGAGCTGTTTGTCTGTCAATCCTTCAGGAGAAGCAGGAGTGCCCAGCTCAGCAGAACAGCAGGAGAGCATGCTGCCATCTGAGGGAATTGTGGCTTGGTCACGTTCTCTCCAAGGTAATAATATTTTGTCAGTATTTTTTTTTTTTTCTTACTATGAAAAGAGATCCATCTTCTGTGAATCCATTTGTTAGATTGCAATTTACAGGTTTAACCTTTCATTAGTCTCTATCCACTTTCATTAAAGCCACTAATTTGACAAGTGAATGGCTTCTTTTTGAGAGGTTTGTCCTTTCCTTTCCAAAGAAATCTCTTTTCACCTTGCCTATCAGCCTGGCCCAGGCCCTGAGTGTCACTGCTGCCTTCTCTGCTGACAGAGCAGGAGAGCAGGCAAAGCCTGGCAGAGGTGCAAACAGATTACACACATGAATGAATTTTAATACTGGTCACCTCTTACTGGACTCATACTCTGGTCATCCTTTCTTCCTTTCCCCTCCAATAAAAGCCCATGTCGCTTCTCTCTTGTGTTGGTGGGATATTCCTAACAGCATCTTTGAATCCTTTTCGCCTTGCACGTCCTTCTTCTCTACTTCCTTTTGCTTTGATTCTCTTTTGCTTTCTTCTGTTTCATCTTTTCTCTAGTCAGGTCTCCTATTATTTGTTTCATCTTTTGCTGCTCTTTCCCCCCTCTACAGTTGTTCTTTTTCTGTGCTGCTGACTAAACTTACTTTCTTCTTCCTTTTTTTTTTCTCTCCCTCCCATACAGCTTTTCCAATCTTTCTCTAAAGCACAACAGAAAAAGCAAATTAGAGAATCTTGTTAATTTAATCTAGCACCTCCTCAGTGTTGCTCTTTTCTTGATCATTCTGCTCCCTCTTGCTTTTCTACAAGCAAGGATAAAGAGCTTCTAATGATAAAGGGCAGACAGAGAGGAAAAGATCATGCACGCACTCTTCTAAAGCTCTCACGATCCTTGCTGGAGCCATGTGCTAATTTTTATATCTATTATCTATTTGGTTGTTGCATCATAAGAGCCTTCTCCTTTAAGCCTCCAAGTGAGCCAGATACAGCCTTTTACCCTCCTCTATCATTATATGGCTCTTCAATCTTTTTATAGTAAGAAACTGGAAATATATTCTGCACAGTGTTATTTGTAAGCTTCTCTCTCTCCTCATCCCTTTCAGTCTTTTTCGTGTTATTTGACTGTCAAAGTTTAGGACACTGTATTTGAAAAATACTATTCAGCATCTCTACACTGGAAGACCTGTGAGAGAAAAGGAAATAAACCCTCCTGAAAGCATTTGTGTTCCCTGAGTAGCAGCACATGGAAGGTCCGGGAGTCGTTAGTTTCCTTCAGCTGTTACAATATGGGTGAACATTAGCCAATACATAGAGCTGTTTGGAAAGAGCCAGCATTAGTGGGGTCAGAGAGGAATGGGCTCCATTCTGTATAGTAAGCTTTGCTCCTGTGCTGCCTCTGCTTCATACTGCCAGAATCAATGAGCTGAGACAGGTTGTTTCTTCTCAGGTCAGACTGTGCACGAGGTGAGCAGTGCATGAAGGAAAAATGGTAGGGAGTCCTGAGGTTATTATACAGACAAGGCATAAGCAATTGGAAAAAGGAATGAAATGCAAACTGCCATGATAAAAGGAAAAGGATAGAAAACATAAAATGAGTTCAGGCCAGACAATCACCAGGGATGGAGAGAAAAAGAGGGGAGAGGTGGGAGGTAAGACATTTTAGCTCTTATCTACTCAGTAAATTTCCTCAGATTACTCATAATACATGAAATTATACATAATTCTCCTCAAAGCTGTTGACAGTGAAGCTACTTCTACCTCAACAATGTCATTTACTCTTTACAGACAACAAGTAGAGATAATTTTTATCTATGATTCATGAAAACGTGGTGTGATATATAAAGCTATATAGCAAATGTATCCAAAAAAACTTAAGCTCTTCCTAGGAACACACACCCAAATCTCTAGGCAGAGACAATGCAGTTTTTTTCTGTTGTTATATGTACAGGTTCTTTCAACTGAAAGTGTTAAGTCTTAGACAGAGGCACAATTTTTTTTTTGTTTAGAAAATCAAAAGCAAAGCTAGGAACAGAGATGAGAGTCCTGCTGGCAGAGTCTGGCTCTGAGCACCCTTCACCCTTGTTCAAAAGGAGATTTTGAGGAAAAAACTAAAAATTATAGCAAACATTAACACAACTGGACAGCATGTAGGTCTTCAAATGCTTCTGGGATGAGAAAGAAGACGAAGAGATAATCTGTTGAAATTAACTTGGTAATTTCTGGATATAATTTTTCCCAATACTAAGGTTATAGGCACTTTGAATCTTAACTCTACATTTCTCCACCTGGGAAATTTAAGTGTCCCAAACAGACAAGCCTAGTGCAAGCAATTGCAGGCTGTTGAGATGCCAGAACAGCAGAAAAGCACCAAAACATTACACACACTCATGGGAAGAGTACCAGGAAGTTGCTTCACTCAGTATCTAAGAACTCCCTTCTCTCACTAGATTTTGGAAATCAGTTTTTTAACAATCTAATCCAGAGACTTTAGCTATAGGCTGATTAGATTCATTTTCTAGATCCACAAACAACCTAAGAAATGGAATATGGTGCTCTGCATTTCAGTAAATGCAAGATTCTGACCTTGAGTATGTAATCCTAAATGATTCAAGAACAGTTATAACAATCTTCAACTAAATTAGAACAGGAACTTTATGATTTCTGCTGTCATTGCTGTCTTTTCTAAGGAGAATAAGGTTTTATCTTATTTTATTTTAAAATTATCAATTAAGGAAAAGTTGACTGGTGACAAGAACTCTTCTAATTACTAAGTTTTCACAGTATTAAATACTTAAAGTTAAATCAACCAGCATTTAGCAAACTACTGCTCCCCCCTTCTCCCCCTCCATATAGACACTTTTTTCTTTCTAAAAGCCCTCTACTGAATTAGCTGTTAGGTACTAATTGCAAATGATTAAGCACTTACTAGTCTTACACTTCTTGCTTTAATATTAATGTGATGTATTAGCATGGAACATGGCTTGTATTAATATTATAAATGGAAGCCTGCATGGATCACTGACTACTGTTTTGCATTACAAGGAGCATGCAGCTAAAAAAAAAGTCCAATTTAGACCACAAAAAGCCTAGTACACCATATATTTCTGTTGGCAAGAAAGAAGTAAAAGGGCTGAAGAAAATAAAGTTAAATACTATCTATTTGTATAAGCAGCATATCATTTTTTTCATAGGCAGCAGCAGCAAACATATAAAGAGATGAGATGAATTTCTCTCATCCATCTCTGAAATAACTGGAATATATGAAGCTAAAGTTAAATTTAAATTACTCCATTAAGCAGAGCCATGCCACAGACAAATATATTTTCTGCCCCACTCTTCAGAGGTAACAAAGTTGTTCTTCCTGAACATATCAGGTTCAAGGATTCTACTCCATTTAAACATCTTACTTGTGATCTCATATTCATAGGATGCCAAAGAGTACTTAGTGTGTTTTTAAAGTTTGTATATTTGTAATTATTTATCCTTCCCCCAAGGTAGCTTTGTCATTTCTTCAGCCACCATGGGCATGTAAAACATAGGTTTGCTAGATTGAACAGCTTAACAAGCTTGCCTTATATTTGTTATACAAAATAAGCTGTGTACTAAAATTGAATCCAGTTTTTTAAAAACAAAAAACATTGGTTTCATTCTTCATTGCTTTGTGCAGCTTTAAATGGACATAATGTATTTAGATGATAGGCAAATGAAAGCTCACTGCACACGAACTGTGTCAGTTCTAAAGAAAAGCACTTTCTACAAATTTATGCATTTTCTCAGGAGCTAAAGAGTCTCCTCCAAGATGAAATTTTTAATGCTAGTTATTGGAGAAGTATGGAAAATATGACATGCACTTTAAAAATAAATGACAGGTTTCTTCATCTGGAAAACACAATACATCTCTTTTTTAGTCTTTCTCTTGAAGTTGGTTATGAGAAAAAGCTTGTGGAAGGAAGAGAAATTATTTATGCAGTATTCTTATAAATAAGTTGGAAGGATCAATACAAATGCAACTTTAGAAAGAGAAAGCCTGAGGGCCGAAATGTGAAACCTGCAGCAGAACCCTGGGATTCCTCTGCCACTGCAGAAGCAGCAGGAATGCCCAGCAACTGAAAGAATGATGTCAAAGCTCTGAGCTGTAATGTCCCGTAGACACACATTGCTGCTGTTGGCATCAGAGAGGCTTCCCCAGAGAGCAAAAGGAGCATCTAGTGCTGAGATTACCCTTAAAGAGAGTGAGCAGCTCAGCCACATCCCTGCTCATGACACACCACACATCAGCCAACTCCCATGGCAACTGGTGCCCCCACTCATTTAGAGCTGGGCCTGGATCAAGGAACATCAGCACACAAAGAGCAGAAGAGAGCATGTGCTAATGCAACAAACAGGCTGCAAAGGGCCAAGGAGCAATAGAAGGACCCTCGCTGGCAAAGCACAACCACTTTACAAGCTCCTGTGCACTGCCTTCAGCTGTCACTGTGGGGACCCTTTAATTCCATGCTGGTCTCATAACAAAGCCCTGGGCAGGCCAGCAGAGAGGACTGGCTGAGCACAGGAGTGAGAGCTGGCAGCAGCTGTGAAAGATTGTGAGTGTGATCGTGCATTAGAGTCAAACACACATTTATGAAGCACTGTGATTAGAAAAATATTCCTTTTCATCAATAAAAAGTAGGATTTATTATTTTTATTTTCTACTAGATTTAATGAGGGATTATGAAGACAAGCCTCTAATTGGTCTAGTGAATTTTTTTGTTTTGTTTTCTCTTGTACATCATCATAAAAAAGCAGCAACATTGGCCCAGTGTAGCTTTGCCTTTTAATGATTTCTGCTGTCATCATCCTGAAGCACCTTTAACATAGGGAGACTTTTTCCCAATATTTCTTATTCCCCACCAGCCATCTGAGAAAGAGGCAGGAACTGACTGAATTACCCATGCCCAGAAAGTGATGCTGAGGCAGGTTCAAGAGTTAACCTAGTTCACATGAATCCTACTGAGTACTGTTCTGTCACAAAAGTTGACATAAACTTGTTCATTTAGGAGGATGGAGAACTACCTTATACACACAGCAGACATCCACATTTTTATGAGATGGATGTCAGTGAAGATTCTGCACCTGCCTGTGAAAAGATGAGTGAGGGATTGTTCAGCTTTAGCTTCTTAATTAGTCCAAGAATGCAACATTATTAGGGCTAAATTGATGGAGATATATCTATATAGCTATGGATATATTTATATAGAGCCATAAATATTCAAAAGAGGAACCTTTAGGAAAATAGAAATTGGATTATTAAAAATACTATCAGATTACATGGATTCTGATACAAGACTGCTATCAAGTTCAGATTGCTCTCTAAACCTTGAATTCCAGCTCTTAAATTATTGAATTTACAACCTTGATAATGCTTGAGCTTTTCAATGTATATCTTTGTTTTGACTGCATATACAAAGAACTGTTACAGAAATTCAGTGTTTGCCTATATTTATCACACACTGTCACAAAAGTTTCTCAGTCTTCTGGTTTTAGAATTGGAAATAAAGCTATTGCTAAGAATATGACTTTCCATAGGAACTATTTCCTACCAGAATTCTAATACTGGTAATTCCTTGGAGAAAATACTGCCATTTCTGCCATGCAATCAATGAAACTGAGCAGTTGTTTCAAGTCAGATCCATATCCGATTATTATTCAACTCAGCTTAATTTCTAATTCAGGACAGAAAAACACAAAAGCAGGTTCCCGTCTCCACAGAGGGCTGTCCTTTGGGAATTATGTATTTCTCACTAGCAGTGGCTAAATCCTCTGAAGCTGCAAGACAACTGCTTATTCCATAATATCTAATGTAAAAAATGTGTTGAGCATCACCCAGACCCCATCTTACTGAGTGCTACAGCTCACTCATACAAGGGTCTGCCACAACTCTTCCATTTCTTTCATTTATGTACCTGCTGCACCACAGTGATTTGGGATAATTGGCAGTGGAATACTGTTAACAGGAACTTTGGGACTGAATTGTTTTCAATTAGCAAATGTTCCTGTTGCACATTGGTGACTGCCAGTGCAAGCACTCATTCGTCAGAAATACTACTGAGGTGCTCTCTGAAAAAGAAAGTTTGGAAAGAATTCAAAACAATGGAAAAAACCCAACAGTAAGCAGTAAACACAAGAATTCTTGTGGCAGTAAGAGAACCAGAGGAAGCAGAGGGGTTGATATTTGGCTACACAAACTACTCTGTCCAAGGATTGTGCTGTTACTTTATATTAAATTTCAGTTTCTGCTAAACTTTCCTTGGAGTTTTCCACTTATTTTGCTTTTGGAAAGAGTGGGTAAAATTAGCCACTAGGAGAGATGGATGGTAGAGGAATTGTACAGTGTATGACTTTACTAGTTTGGACCTACATCTACCTCTATGAATTCATCTCCATGGTGTAAGACACTTGCCTGATTCTACCTCACAGTATGGCAAAGGAATCCTGCCAAAAATGCTGTTTTCTAATCCATGGGATGCCAGGATCAGCAAACGTGCTTTCAATTTAACTATTCTTCCTTTTACACAGCACTGACTGGATGAAAAGTTAAGGTATCATTCTTGTTACCATTCTTGTTAACTTTCAACAGCTAGAGGGTTTTTTTTAAATTCTCTTTGCAATTATCTATTAATGCTGAAATGCATCTCCTCCCTCAGTATATTTCATTCCTTTTTCAGAGTAGTAAGCAATATTGAAAAGTCTAAAATCCCCGTTTAACAGTGCCAGCTACCTCACCCAAGTGTGCAACAGTCATTTTAGCCAATGCATGTCACAGAAAACTGAAGATATTTTTACTGAATATTAAAAACAGCTTGACAAATTTCTCATATAAATTACAGTTCTTCAATTTTCAATACACAAAACACCTCTCCAGTGCTCACTGCATTACTCTGGATAGCAGGACAGTTAGAAAAGAGATATCAGCCTTCCCTACTGAGGGCACTGCAGTGGAATCACTCACTCTCTGCTGCCTTAGCCCTGCTGACTTCTGCAAACAGTTGGGGATGTGGGAACAGAGTCTCTGCAAAGTTTTCTGTCTACAAACATTTAGTAACTTGATCTGATACTGATCTGAAACACCAAGTCCCAACTCAGGAAAACATGTCACACATTGTTTAGCTTTAATTCAACAAATTACCTAACTGAAGTCCACTCACTGAATTACTTTGGTGCCTAAAGTACAATAAAGCATTTAAGCATGCACAGAGACAAACTGCTCTTCACTTTTGATGCTTGTACTCTTAACTGAACACATCTTAACTGAGTGTCACACTTCAGAGTTGAGGAATGAGACTCTCACCCATTTTACTTCCATTTGTCTCTTGTCCTTAACAAGAAGCATGTTATTCAGTCACCTCTTATTATATCCTACCAGGTCTGCAAGCACTATAGCTTCAAAGAGGCAAAGTGCTAAAAATGAGACAGGCTGATCATATGAGATCAAAAATATACAAGAATTCAGATAAGGAGGTGGGAAAAAAAAAGGGGGGGTGGAAGAGGAATGAAAGCATGTGCTTACAATTCCTGAACAAGAGGAGTTCTCTCAAAGACAATGTACTGTACATATGTTATTTATATGCCACCATTTTAATGGCCCTTCAATGAAAACCATCTTGTTGCCATAGTAACTGCCACATTGCGTGCTGTCTCTGAGACTCCTGCATCATCATCCAGGACACGCACAGCGTTTCACGCCAATAAGTCATGGGCATGTCTGGTATTTTATGAAAGAACAACGTGCACATATTTTCTCTACTTTAACCCATTATCTAGCCTACACAATATTGATGTGAGTTTCTCAACATGGAAAATGAAAATTGTGTTCTTGTTCTTTCTCTTATTGTATTGGTGGAGAGTAACATGTGCCTGTAATGGCAACTCACAATAGGAGAAAACACTCTTTTATTTTCAACTATTATCTTACCTCTCCATGCATCCACAAGCTATTTACAAGTAGAAGAAGAACCTGTTGAATGATTTCATCTCATTGTAAAAGTGCCTACTTAATTCCTTTTGTCATTTCTGTAATACTGATTTTTCAGGATACTTTGCAGGGATTTATGCACATTTGCAACAAATTCCCTGCAAAGATTCTCAGTGTGAGGTGCAGGTAGAGGTCTATCTTCATCCTCCATTCCATCATTTATATATATAAGATTTTGTACATCTTACCTAAGACATTGCACAAGAAACTTCTGTTGCCCCAGTTGCTACCACATTTCTATCCCATGCTTTAATTTTTTTAGTCATAACTACCTTAAAGATTTAAAACTCCACAAAAAGTGGATTAAATTTTTCCTTTGAGAATGGGCACAAGAATAAATGTTTTGTCATTACCCTAAGGAAATGTGGGGTGTCTGTACATAGTCTCCATGGGTAGAACTTCAGAATAAATGATGCAAGACTTATCTTCACACTGCGTGCAAGAGCTCTGAATCCTGTGAAACTACATCTATTCAGCAGTACAGCTGAAGAAAACACAGGTGAACAGTCTGCTGGTTCTAATTAGATGACTGTAATATCTCCAGACAGTTTGTTCACTTTAAACAGGCAGGTTTATTCATTCTGAAGACATTATGACACAATAACTTTTTTTTTTTTATACCAAAAGATAATTAACCCTGGAGCCTAGGTGCAGGAAATATACTGTCAGTATTGTTGGTTACCTTCAGGATAAAATTAACAGAAACACCAAGCTGTTAAACTTATATCATTACAATACTGCTAAACATAGTAGGTACACAGTGCTTGAAGATTTCTTGAGATGGAGGAACAGTAGGATCCATCATTGCCAGACTTAGGACTCCTGTTCTGCAACATGGGATAGATAAAACCATTTCCTGTAGCAAAATTCTCTCTTACAAGAAAAAGACACCAAAATTCAAGCCAGTTTCTTGCCATGCCTCAATATTAAAAGACCCAAAATGATCCTAATTTGAGGGTAGATGAAAGTCAGGAAAGTTTACTGTGTAGTCCAGGAAATGACTACAAGATGACTACAGAAGGCTGAGGGGAAATCTCACCATTGAAGGACTGCTGCTAGGTCAGTACCAGGTCCTTCCTAGGGTTCTGCCTCATAACACAGGCCCAGCAAGAAAGAGAAATTTTGAATATGTGGCTTATAACCACATTAGTTTTCCCTAAATTATTGATGCCAAGATGATTTTTTGCCTTTTCTTTTATATATCTTTTACATAACTTTTATGTATCCTCAGTAATCTTAGCATGCATACTTGTAGTTCCTTAAGTCTAATAATTTAGCACAGTCCTAGTGTTCTGTTAGGCCAGGACAGCAAACATCCTAAAGGCCTTGTAGTAGGAGGCTGGAAAACCCTACCCTACCTTGGGAAACCAAGGTCCTCTCTAGGACATATCCTGTAAACTGGAGATTTGGCCCATCCAGGGGGCATTCCTCAGATGGGGGAATATCATGCCATTCATCCAGGCCTCCCATTGGGGATAAGCTAATTTGGAAGGTCTGAAAATTGTAGACAAGATCAGTCGTGTGTGTGCCCTGGGTCATATCCCACCCTGGCAAAGTGGTGCACCAGTACTGATCCTTATCAAATACTGAGGTAAAAACCCCTAATACCTTAACCCTGTCTGGCTCTCCATTTCTAAGACCAGGGACAGGCGTCATCATAGAAAAGATACCTAACATGCATTAAAAATGTGACTCATCTGGAGAGATATTTTTCTTTGAATATTCCAGGATATCCTGCATTGTCACTGATAGGGACAAAACTTGTTCAACTTAAAACTTTTTAATTGACTAGAAAGTATGGAAGCCCTGAGGCCACAAATACACATTGCACAACAGAATGTTTCTGCCTTCCCACTAAGAATCAGGAGAACCCTTAGAGTATTTTCCTCTTACTCATGAAATTGAAACTGAAAAAAGCCAATGAATTTCTCACACTGTACGTAAATCAGCTCAGTCCCAAGGCAGATACCATGAGCTTTAAACCCTCACGCCAGAAGTTATTTCAGATCTGACAAAACATACTGGTTTATAATATTCAGCATTGTTTCTAGTGACAGGAGTCACCATTTTTGCACATTATAGGTCACACTGCTGTGCAAAAATGGGGGCGAGGTGAGTGGGGTGTTGCTCATATGTTTTTTTCTGTCCAGATTGCTAGGAGCCTCTAGTTACTTGTATCACAAAGTCTGTTATGATGTGTTATTCAGTGAAAAGACAGAGGGCATGAAATTAGAGGTTAACATAACAAAGTTAATGTGTCCATATAACCTATTTCTATTACTAGATTTCAGACACAGAAAAAAGCCAGGTAAAATTCTATCTGTAACTGAAAATTTTGCCAGTTTTGAAAAGAAGAGGACGAAATAGCATCAGAGATTATAAAGCAGTTTAAACCCTCCTGTGGGCACAGAAGTCAAGAAGAATAAAACCAAAATTTTTAACATTTAAAAATATGTAGCTACTACTTTAGTAGAATTTTAGGTTTTATAGCTTACTAACTTCCCTAAGTTTGGCTGAATGTTACAAGCTTTGGTTTAGTTTCATTAGTTTACTTTGTATTCCTCAAATTCTTCAATATCCTCACACTCGAGTCCTTTTGTAGCTTTCTTCTCAAACCTCCTACTTCCCATTCTGTTGCATCTCTAAGAGAACTTCAAATGGTTATTGCATATCTAATAGCACGAGCTTCAATTATGTGGGTTTTTACTATTGAATATCCTTAAATTCTACACTTCAGACCAAAAAAACCCAATGAACCGAAGCCACTTATGCTTGCTCAGAAATCACAATCTTTACTGTTATTGATACTAGCAGTAAGGGACCAGGCTCTGCAGCAGCAAGGCACAGACTTGTGGTGGAGTTGGAAGAAAGTGAAACAAACAGATGTCATTTTGGATTTTGCTTCTTTACATTTTCAAATTGTTCTGCATTGTGCAAGAATGATATGGTTTAAAAATAATAGGAAAAGACAAGCAAGAGACCACTGTTTCCTGTATTTTTGTTAATTTAGCGCATAGAGTTCTTTCCACCTATAACTTACCCGTGGTGTACGGGAGAAATAAAGGGAATGTGGGAAAGAGATGGGGAGAGGAAATGTACTTTGATTATCTTATAAGGCTCTTAATAGCTGCTAGCAAGCTATCAGGGAAAAAAGTGAACCCATTCCAGACCTTCATCTGTTCTAAAGCCAACTTTTTTTTTTCTCCATCACTGGAGAGAATAACTCAGTCATTCAGACATCTGAGACCCATACTAGCAAGACCTAATTGTGAACTCAGCTACCTATGTGTCTGAAGGGGTTTTTTCCACATCTCATTGCATGGAGAGAAAAGTGTAGTTATGATTTTAAAACTTGCTGAAGCAGCACTTATTAAAGCATGCACTCAGGATTCATTTGTGTTTGAGATCTTTCATTACCTAAATTTTAATGCCACCTTTCCAGGCATCACTCATTATCACCTGAAACTCAGGTACCACGAGCAAAAAAGACTGTCTGAACACATGGCTGCAAGAGAGTGGTTTTCCTAGCAAAGACAGACATGTGAAAGCTTTCAGAACTTCTTTTCCAACTCTTGTGAGTTTTTAATGATTTGGATAGCGTGGGTAGTGGAAACAGATGCTATCGTCTCTACATTTTTGGCAGAGGATAAAGCAGCAAAGGCTAACATATTCATGCTGTTTGCAAACTCATGTATACCACAGATCATCTTTCCAAAATACATTTGGGCAGCACAGAAAATTTTCAGCTCGTGATGATATAAAATTATACCATTAATGTCTAAATATATCATTACATTTTAAAAGAATATACCCCCCTCCCAGAATGCATAATCTTTGCTGTTCTCAAATGGATCAAGAATAGATATCTGGGTAGCCCTTTAGATTCTTTCCTCTCCCAAGAAAGAAAATAATGCTTGCCAAGTGCTTGAGGATCCTCAGATGGAAGACACTTTGTATGAGTAAATTCCTTTATTTATTGCCTCCATGCAGCATTCAGTACACCCATAATGCATCTTGCAGGCTGAAGACTATATTAAGAGACAGTGCAAGCAGATGTAACTCCACTGACATCAGCAGAGCTACACACACTTTCAGCAGGCCTCAGCATGGTCTAAACACTGCTGCCTGTGGTCCATACATTGTCTGTCCTTATCAGTGAAGCCTTTTTAATTGAATGATAATTGTCTAGATCTGATCCAAAACTTAGGATACAGAGAAAAGAAAACTAACACAAAGAGAGGATCTATCTCTGCTTCATCTAAGCTTTCACCTGTCCTAAAGAGGCTTGTTTTGGATCCTTAAAAGTTAACTGCTATATTGTTTTGTGATCTTTAAAGGTTAAGTATGAAGGAGAGCTGATAAAGGGTTGGAAGTATTGCATCTTTCATACAACACTGAACCAACAGCCTCTGCTACTCATACATATCCCTGTCCTTTGCGTTATCCCCTTTTAATTAGCTGTAGGCTGTAAAGCTAAGAGGGACCTTGCAATATATTTAAAAAAAAAACCCAAAACATTTATCATGCAATAACCTGAAAGAATTTAACTGCCTTCAAAGTGATGAAAGAAGAGGAAGGTAATCCCAGAATACAAGTAACACGCTCTCATCTGAGATGTCAATTCCACTTTGCACAGGCTGAACAGAGTGCAAGTGTACATCCTCCTCAGGATGAAGGGGACTGTATAGATAAGGATGCCCTGGAAGGGGGTCTGGTTTCAGAATGATGTTTTCTAAGCATTCCCACAGTGCTGAGTCTAAGGAGAGTATGAAGTAAAAGGCCACTCAGATATTTTGGGTTTACAATTGCTTAAAATTGACAATAAAATGCAGGATATTTGGGGGGGGTTTCATGACAGTTAGAAACCTCAGCTCAAGATTCTCTGTCTGACCTTTGATCTGATTTTGATCTGTTGGCAGAGAGTACTCTGGATAGCAAGTGGCCTAGAATCAAGCTGATATCACTGACAGCACCATCAGGGATTATGATGAGTAGATCACACTAATGCTGGTCTGAACTGTATGAAAAACATGGAAGGGGAGGGTATCAATACTTTTCCCACTGTGAGAAACAGAGAGACACAAAAAAGGAAAAGGTTTTATTTTCTGGCTTCTATTAATCGTGTCCAGTAACAATTAAAAACAAGACACTTGCTATCATTTCTTTACATTGTGGTCAAAATATTGCAGTATGCTTTGAATTTTGGCTTTTAAGAGTGAGAACAATTTGATCTTTCTGATTCCTTTATTTTTAGCAAAGTAATGACATAGGCTTTTTATACATCATCTTTTGAAAACAGTGTTTCATGTTTTGTGCACTCCAGGTAATTCAAAATCAGTCATGGCTCATACCAGACTGTTACTTAAAATAGGTGGTGAAAAAAAAAAATCGAGTGGGCAAAAATCAAGCCTCAGTTGTATATTGTTATTTAGTTTAAAGCTACCAGAAATTTCCCCTGTCTCTTTTAAACTGTAGACTATTTCCATATACACTACAGGAATAGGAATTATTAGGATAATCTATCATGGATTTATGATCCTACTCAGTTACACTAAACATTCTCATTCCAATGAATTATACCAATAATTAAAGTAGCTAATGTGTTAAGTATACTTTGAATAAAAACATAAACCTATTTTTGGTTTGGATTTTTTTTTTTTAATACTTGCAGTGAATTGCTGGAAAGAGGAAAAATTTGTATTATAGTGAGGTGTTCAACCCAAAACATTCACCTTTCAGAATAAACATTAAGGCAATATACAGTGTTTCCTCGTTTGCTTTCCCATGTGTAAAAGTGGTCAAACAGTCTGGAATCATGGTGGCCACCCTCCATGTGCTGAGTGCAGCACTTCACTGAAAGGCAGTGACCACAGCCCAACACTGCTGTGTTTTTATCTTTTAAAAAAGCTGTTCTGGTGAAAGAATGGCTCAAAGAAGGTACAGCTGTGATGGAGAAGATGGGGAATAAAAGATAATCATTTTTTGCAAGGATTACTGTGTACCATATCTAATGCTTCTTATTCTATGTATGCTTGAGGCAATAAGCCCTACCAGTAAACCCTTCACCTTTCACATTTTCTATTCAAAGACTGTTAAGACAGATGGCAGTAAATGCCATCTTTATTGAATTATGATCCATAGTGCTTTACCAGAAATAAGCCAGTATTAATCAAAGTACAAAGGTTTGAAAAAGGTAGAGCTGAGAAAGCTTTGGGAAGGAAACAGCTTGCCAGGTTTGCTGTCATCTCTCTCTCAAAAATTAAAATAAACATCACAAGAGTTAGAAAACTTGCAAGAGTTAGAAAACCTACCAAGCAGGGTAGGTTTAAGCATTTTCAGACTTCCTATAAGTTTTCAGAATATTCTGCCCTTTGTTCTGTGCCTTATGTATGTATCTGATGTGTGCATGACTGTTTTCCTGGGTAAAAGTATAATTTTTAAATTTTAATTTTGTTTGTTTCATTTAAAGTGAATTCACCAAACCTTTTAAATTGCATATGATATTCTGTGGGCCTCCTATTGGTTTGGGGATTTATTTATGTCTTGGTTTGGTTTGGGGGTTTGGATTTTGGGGCTTTTTTAAACCTCTTTGCCTGCTCTTGTGGTCTTGCTGGCTTTTTGTCATCATAATTTCAGGCTTCTGCAATTTGCCTTGGCCAAAGGAGAAAATCAACACTGATCTCTCTCTGACAGTCCCATTCTTCACACTGTAGGTGGAGATGGGGCTCTGCAGTGAACCTGCACTTGTGTGCTCAGCAGAGGGCCAGAAACAGTCTGTGACTTGTTCCCCACCCAGGAGGAGTGGTGAGCTAGCAAATAAGCCAAAAGCATGTATTTGATTTGGAATCCCTTAGAACACTACAGCTCTGGAACTGCCAAGAAATTACTTGGAAAGATTCTTTTTCTTCTTTTTATCTTTAATGGAAAAAGGAGTACATTTTTGTATTACAACAGAACCTCTGAGGCAAACAGATATATGATGAGGTACACCTACATGCTGCCTAGGTCTAGCCATGACAACCAGGGACATGCTAATGGGACATTACAGCCCTTATAGGCCTCTCACTGCTCCCCATAAACCAAACCCCACACACAGCTGCTGTTAGAGCCACAGAAGCAAACTGAAAGACCTGGCTACAGGTATGTGCATACATTAGAAGAAGTACCCATGGATGACCTTTTCTTATATTACCTTTATTTTATGAGTGTGATTTAAATACTAACCAGCAGGTAATTTGTTCATGCACTTGCATGCTGAATACCTAGAATCGAAGACATCACTTAAATCATACCAGGCTTTGAGGAAGAAACTCAGACTTAAAAATTCTGTTTGGTTCAAGCTGGAGCCAAAAAATGTAAACATCTAATGCAGATGAAAGAGTTTTCTCTAGTGAAATCCCACTAGATGTTTTTGCAATAGCAATTCTCATTTAACAAGTGCACTCTGCCATGCAGGTGGGACCTGTTACAAGAAACAGCACATTGGAACACAAGCCTTGCATAATTAATATTTATTACTTACGAATATTCATTTTATTTATGTCTTTATTGCCAGCCTCATGCTCTACTAACCATAGTAGGAACGCAGTAAAAGTTTTCTCTATTTATATACATCTTCTAATTCTAAAAATATCTCCAAACACCTAAAACATACATCTATTATGAAATTATTTTAAATTAAATAGAAAAAGAAAACAACTGATTTATCACTTGTCATAAAGGAAAACAAAAGTGAGTGATTCCAGGTGATGACTACACAAAAATGTCAACAATTTATTCATCAAGGCAAATTACTGTGTGAAGGAGCAGCTCACAGAGCTGACTTGCCCATAGAGCTGATATTACTTCCCAATAAATTTGATGTGAGCCTGCCTACCTGCTGATGAAAGGGAAGTGAGTCACCCTGTGAACACAGGTGGGCAAAATTACACACAGCTTATCCACCGAGGTCAGAGCAGCTGGCAGGCTGCTAATTGCTCCCCAAGTTACCCCAAGGTAACCCAGCCATGTGTCTGCATTCTGCACTCTGAAGCCTGAGCAGCTCAAGGCACCACAAAGCCTCTCTACTTATTAACAGCAACTTATTAGCTTGTAACTCAGGGTGGTGATTTACAGTAGAGGCTGGTTCTTTTAATAGGGAGCTAATACAAGACCTGAAGACACCATCATTTTATATGACCTACAGTTTTGAACCTAATTTAAATATCTAAATAGCCCCTTAACCTTCTTTGTATCCTTATTGTACTACAGTAATTGTTATTCTTCTCTTTTCCCATGCAATACTCCATGATACTTTTCATGAAAAAATATATTGATTTGCCTGCAGTTCACTGTTTGTTGTTACTGGTAGTTTCCTTTCCCAGGTAGCATTTTTGGTAAAATTTGTCTAGATTGTTGACATTTAAAGAAAATGTGGTTTAACTCTGTAAAGCACTTAACTTAAATTTGGTTCTTCTGTAATCAGTGAAGTACAGTACTCATACAAATGTTTTGCTGAACTAAGGCATAACTAATATCATGAATTCTGAACTCCCAGATTTCTATTTCTTTTCCAAAAGCATATCACTCTCTGAAAGGCCAAAATAAATCTAAAGTACTACCTATTCCAGTGGATGATAAATACTTTTATTTTTCTCATCTATATGTAAACAAAACTATATAAAAAATTAATTAATACTGATATTTAAGAACCAACATTGTCATTAAAAATGTAGCATTTTTTCTCCTACTTGCTCAACTATTTTTATTTTATTGTAGCTTGGAGTATATAGAAAAAGGTCAAAAAATAATGCTACTAATTTTTTATTTATTAATACTTCTTGCATATTTTAATAAGGGCTGTAAACACAATTTAGACTTCAGAGCAATTTTGGATATCAAACCACCCAGAGAATTTCTGTATGCTTCTGCATCAGATGGAAAGTTCTACCGTGTTACTACCAGTTTTAAATTGTGAAAAATTTCTATCAGCTATCCATATTTCTATGGTTATTACTGGTTGACTTTTGCCAGGCCTGTGCTAAATATAGAAGGAATTTAAATTTGTGTAATATTCAAGCCATGCTTCTGCAGGTTTTAAGAAAAATATAGCTTTCAGAAATTAGATAACACCATTCTATTAGCGAGATTTGCAAAGCTGTGATGTGATATAGCACTACACATGTAAATCTGTTCCATACGGTTTTAGAATCTGCCATCATCCTTGGGCTTTTTCCCCAGGACATTTTTATCTGTTGGAGGACAATGGGTCAAGTAGCAAAAACTAAGCAGTTACTCCAATAAAAACTTCTCAGTTATTCGCCATCTGCATTTATTTGCATTCAAGGCGAGGAGCGAGGAAGATTAGAATCTAGTCCATGGATAGATTACAAAATAAATTACTTGGGAAATCTCACATCAGGACTACAGAAATTAAAAGCATGGGGAAAAAAATCCAACAATAAGAACTTGAACAAAATAGTTTGAAATGTGTATTTTTTTCTTTGTCCTCCTATTTCAATCCCAAGTTATTTATTACTAAATATGGAGCGCAAAAATCTGATGCACCACAACTTGAATTTAACTTTAAAGATACACTGAAAAATGTCCTATTTTATACCACAATCAGCATCTTTCTGGATATGAGAATTTACTGGGCACTGAAATAAAGCCTTAAATCCATAATACTTTTCGTACATAAAGTAAAGACTGATTGCTAAGGACAAGAGTAACAGTATTTTGGTGAATTACAGACCCCACTTGTCATTAGTGGTCAGAAACCAAATTAGATCTCTAAATATATTTTTCTGTATGTATCCAAAACAATCTTCTTGCTATTTGACCCATGTAATTTGAGAAAATAAGCTGAACACCGGTAAGTTTGACAAAGCTGCAGTAAACCAGACTGCCCTACAGCTTTGGTTCTGATATATTCCTAGATTAAAATAGCTGATAATTTACATCCAAAGATGTAAAATAAACAACTCGTGAGGCATTCAAGTTGGAAGCACAAATCCTTCTGCAAAACTATGAATAACTTATTCACTAGCATCAACAGTAATTTCATCTAGATTGCAGTCTTTACATTGTAAGCACTGAGGGGATATTAAATACAACAATATTAACTTCAGCCTTTGTCATCAAGCAATATCTCTTACTCTTTGAAATTGAAAACAATAGCATAAAAATAAAAGGAAAGAAAGGACAACACAACCAAAATTAATTCTTAAAATCCAGAGAATATGAGTAAATGTTTGGGAGTCTATTGAAATGCTTAAATGAAAACCACTGTTAGCCTTAAAAATACAGCTAGATTGTAGCCCTACTTATAAAGGAAGAATGAAATTTCTGATGCAAAATGTTAAAGCATGCTGAGTGAAATATATTACACGGTTGTTCCAGGTTGAGATCCATAAAGACTGTTTGTTCTATACTTTGCTCTGATAGTTTTGAGAACTCTAGAAAAAAGTCACATATTCAATATTTTACTATCAGCTCCTTGGTTTCATTTAGCGCTAAGGCATATATGTGCCTTGGTGCTTACAAAGAGTTCAAGGAACATTGGGTGTTATTAGATTGATAACCAACTCATATCCCCAGCTGGTGGCTCATAAATACTTAAACATATGCAAATGTGTTAGGAGAAGGTAGTCTTTACTTGTGGGTTTTAGGTCATACTAATGTGATTTTCTCTTTCAAACAGGACTAAACAGATGTGTCAGAAGGGGTAAAATTCTTAATGGAAGAGAACACAAATAGTTCCTAACCTGCTGGTAAGGTTAGAAATGTCATGGGTTATGGTCATTACCATGGAATGGAGAGTTCTTCATCATTTCAAATTCCTGTTCACATCCACAGGTAGTCAGATAAGTGGCCATTACCATATGTAGCAAAAGGACAAACAGATGAGATTCAGCTCATTAATTTTTGTCTCTCCTTTACATTTCTAATGTTTTCTAAGTTTGCAGTTGCCTATTTACTTCATGGGGGGGAGTGGTTTGCTCTTTTTTTCCCTGAAAAACACTATTGATACAACAAAATGTATCATGTCTTGGAAAGCTACTTTCTCCAATTTTAAACAACATTCTCATACTTTGAGTCTGTGCTTAGCCCACTACTGATGTGAGCACAGTTCTGTCAGAAACTGAAAGCAGAATTAAAAGGAAGATTTAAAAAAAAATCTTTGATGATGTTTCTTTACATTATTATTTTTTAAGCAAGACAAAAAGTAGAATGAAGTTAAAATTCAATAAGTGAAACAGTGATATAATCAGATTATTTATAACACTGACAGATCACAGCAGAATATCAAACATGAGTCATGGTATGACGAGGGCAACTGACCTGATGTATCATTCAAAATATTTTTAAGGAAATCTATCACATTCAGTAAATTACAGCTATTAAAATAATTCCTAGCAAAATAATATTCTACTGAATAAGATTTTAGTCAACTTTTGCATTCAATTTATTCAATATGCCTCATATATATATATTAAAAAAAAAAAAAAATATATATATATATATATTGACCTCCATGGCCTTTATAGTGTCAAACATAAGACTACAAACGATCCATCTCTTTGCACATCTGCTTACAAAATATAGAGCAGGGGAGTCTGGTGTGCACAGTTCATAGCTATGGTTGTTGCTGCCTAAGGACAGACAAAACCATCTCTAATCAGACAACTGGGTTCCTTTAGGCTCTAGCAGCATGTCTTCATTTAGTTTGATTTCGGTAACTGAGCTTTCAACAGTGACTGCAGTGCAAGGTTGTAATTATGTCTCAGGAGTGAAAAAGCACCAAAGCTCAGCTCTGGAAAGGCTTAGGGTTGAGCTTTGTTTTCTGTGCTGTAAGGAAGCCCAATAATCTCCATGAAAACACTGCTCCCTGTGCACACAAATACATCCATAAGCCCTTGCTGGACTGGGGTGCAGGCTGGCATTATCCTTCTGTCATTTAACTGTGCACACCTGGCAATTTTGATCAAGCCTTATCAGTTCAGTAAAAATGAAAAATTTTTGTCACTCCTGGCTGAGTCTAATGCAACAAACCCCTGACTGTTCTCAGCCCAGCAATAATTCTAGCCCAGAATGCCAGGCTTCATACCACAGAAATGACAGCTCAATGGAGCAATAGCCACATTGGCAGAGATGGCCAGAGAAAGGCCTAGTGCACTGTACTTGCTGGGCACTGAGGTTTGGGATGATCAGCTGCTACCAAGAGCCCCCACTGAAGAACATGGAGTGATGGGCACAGAATAACCAATCTGTCAGACCTGCACTGACTGGCAGAAGGAGCAGGGGAGTGACTGCATAAAGGGACAAGCGTGTGAAGTCATATAGGACTCGCCTTTCCCAACCCAATTTAATGAATGACAGTGTTCCCCTAATGGTGCAAAGCAGTTCATCCTTCACACAAAACAGCAGATTTTTAGGTTAGGCTGTAATCAGGGAAGAAAACTGGCTATAGTTTTATTTTGTCTGTGCCAGAACCCTGTTGCTGTTGTGACACCAGGAGAAGCAGTAACATTCAGGAGCTGGAAGTACTCCTGACATCAGCCCTTCCAGTACCCATCAGGGAATATTGCTAACCTATCTCTTCAGATTTCCTCCTTTATTCCAAATGGGCTTTCCACCCCAAATTTATTGTTCTTCCTTTATTCTCTACACAAATGGTGCAGTAGGAAGTACCTGAGAAGTTCCCATGTGTGAAGAAAAAAGGGAGAATCTTCTGCATCAAAACATTTACTGAGACAAGTAAGAAACTACAATATGTTGCTTATGGCCCTGTAGCTTATGATACTTTCCCAAACTCAAAAAAGTGGTCATGTTTCAAATAAAATCACATCTGCCTTCCAATCATGTTGATGGTCACTGCTGAGCCTCTCCTTAGGCCTTTCCTTACACACATGCTGCACCTCTGCACAAGCACCACACACATACCCTAACCTTCCCGTGAAGGCAAGTTACTCCATCCTTCTGTGAGGATGTGGAATTCCATCCCAAGGTTTTAGGAGCTTTCTTGATAGGTCTGGAGTGCCCAGTGTCCTGAATTCCTCTGTACCATTACTATATACTCGGAAGAAAATGGGGAAAAAAAAGGGAAAACTTTCTCCTAAGGAAACTTTTTCATTTCCCCAGAGCAGCAGCTGATATTACCTTCAGACATAGATGCCTCTTAGTGTCCAGGAGTCACTCTGGGAACTCTGGTCTGTTAGGTGAGCCTGACACTTTAAGAGCTCAAATAGTCATCTCAGATCAGTAAGAACTCATCTTAGTCAAATTAAGTGAATACACTCCTAACCAAGTATTTCAATGAAGATGGACATAAAACAGAATGATAAATACAAGATATTTTTAACTGATGGTGTAGAGGCAATGAGCTTTTCAAAAAAACACCAGTTTTGAAATGGGAATTGCCTAGCAAGGGTACTTCTCTTGCAGCCAGGCCCCTTCCATATCCAATATATTACTGATATACAGCAATGTAAAGTTAAAATGGAATTATTATTCCAACTTTCATGGCAGACAACAATATCACTACAGTCACATATAGAGTTCTCTTTAATAGGGAACTCTATATGTGTAAAAGAGACCTCTCTATCATTATCAACATTGATAATTTGCTTGGGAATATTATATGGGGGGTAGGAAAAGAGCAGAGGCAGGGAGGGTGATGAAACTGTGATGCTTTGCCTGTAAGAAAATTGCTTGAATTTTTGGTCTGAAATACATATTTCATACCAGCTTTATTTATGAGTTCACAAGAAAAGGGTAATTGCTCCCGTTTCCATTCACTACCCCATCCTCCATTAAACACACAACTATTTAATTTTCTACTTATGGAGAGAAGTAAAGAAAAGTTATATAATACAATAACAAAACTAGAAAGTAAGGCAGTTACAAAATGCAAGCAATTTAGGGGTCAGGTATTGCACTATTACACTGTACCAAACTGTGTGGTGAGAGCCATATGAATTTAATATTCACACAAAGAAACCAGTAAAAGTAAAAGTTTAATGCAAAAATCTTAGCAGGTCCTTATCTGTAGTTACTAGTAGATTATCTTTATCCACACATTCACCTTTACAATTCTCTCTCTTTTTTTTCCTTCCTAAGTTATATGATTTCATGTAGGCTATAAGGAAAGAGTTGAAGTTCTGCTAAAACAATCAAATGTCTTGTAAGATGCTCTCCTTTTCTGTTTTACCTATCACCCCTTACAAGTAAAAATTTATTTTATGCTGGTCATGTAGAACACATCTCCATTGCACGTTTCCTTCTTTTCTTTTTCTTGCTAATAACTTGGAGTAAGAATTTAACTTAAATGTTTCTACACCTTGACCTCTATCTTGATGAACCACAGGTGGCAGAGACTGTATTAGAGCTGTATTGGGGATGTTATGCATAAGACTTCAGTGCTTATAAAGTAAAGAAAATTGTGCTTTAGTGTTAGCCTGCTGAGTATGCATTATAATTCTCTAACTATTTTCAGCATTCAGTGATTTCAGATGCCATACATTTAGTACAATGTGGCATTAAATTTTTCATGTAGGGTTCATTAACAAGCCATACATGTTAAAATTAAATTTTTTCTTGTATCTGCGCAGCAATATGCCAAGTGGCTGAACAAAAATCTAAATCTTAGACCCTTACACTATTTTTTTTTTTTAAGAAATTGTAAACGGTATGATTCATTACAGATGTGCTGGGAAATATATATATCATAGGGAAAATATTGCCTGGTATGAACATACAGACTGCACAAAGTCAGGGAAATCTGTTAAAAGCCATTTCTGTTTTACTCAAGATCAGTTTTACAATATTGTTCCAGACTGTTACAGAGCAAAGACCTCACCTTTACATAATAGATTGTGGGACTGGAGTTACTCTCTATAAAAAGGAAACCCCTTTTGAGAGCTTAAACTTGTCTTGAGAGAAAGAGCTCATCATGTCCAGCATTACCTCATCAGAACTTGTTCCAGCCATACACAGGGTAATAAATGCACCCTTTTTCCTTCTAGTAATTTACCTTCTGTCTGTCATTACATTACATAATGCAGATGTTTTCTAGAGCTGTCTGTGTAGTTGTCTGTGTAGCTCCTGTCCTGTGCATATATATATATATATATATATATATATATACACACACCCACACACATAGATATCCAGCCAAGCACACACAAGTACTTGGAATCCCATCAAACAGCAGTTCAAAATCAGGATTGATTATAAATCATTATCAAGAGGACTTCAAATTTGCCAAGATTCTTTTCCTGAATATAGTTGTGTTTATTTGTCTTTTCACCCTCAGCTGTTGCTATACTGTTGAAAGCCCAAAACTTCATGTACACCATCGTTTCAGCAGAGCTCTGTCAGGACAGTGCTCTGTCAAGGAGCAAGCATCTCTGCTTGCTGTGGCATTCATAAATTTTGTAGTTGCTTTTAATTCTCAAACCTTTTATGGAGAAATGTCAAAAAAGAAATACAGTTTAAAATTACCTTAAGCTAATATTGATTTTACCCAGCTGTGGGCATGCTAGTATTAGGTCAAAGGCTGGACTTGATCTGGCAGGTCTTTTCTAACCTTAATGATTCCATAATTCTGCTAAGCTAATTCAAGAGAAGAAATAAAGAATACTCCTACTTTGTTTGAAAGCCAAAATCAGAATTTTTTGGCATTCAGAAATTTTAATGTTTAAAGAATTAATAAATAAAACGTTATTAAAATGAATAATACACATAATTTCTTTTAATATTCCATTATGCAATGATGTTGAATGCAGTTTTATTTGCATGTGCTGTATATGACCTACATGTACCAATGTCCTCTAGGTTCATTTAACACACTTTCAGATAGGAGGAAAAAGCATTACAACTACAGCACGGTGGTGTATTTGGAGCTCATATTCAAACTACCAAGATAAGTGTTGAAATCTATCCCCAAATGGCTTAAATGGAAAATTTAATAGAAGGAAAAAAACTCAGGAGTGAAAGAAAAAACTTTGTCTTTACATTGATGGTAGATTTGTTCAGCTGGAATACTGTATTTTCAGTTTTCCTTTGGTACAATGACTACCAACATACATTACCCTACCAATCTGATTTAAGGAAGTGAGATTATGACTCATTCCTAGGGAATTCTTGATAGTCATCTCCACCCTTGGCCATCCATAGCACAAAAAGACCTTGGTTCAGATGTTGCTAATTCTTCTTGTATCCATATGATTCTTATTTCCAAGGAACATTACTCTACATTAATGATCTTCTGCTTTGTCAATGGTATTTTCCACCTCTCGGTTATCATTGTTTCCCTGCTTTTATCAACCTTCCCTGCTTTTCCTGTGTGTCCACTGTGTTCTTTCAACTACTCTTTTTTTAAACATGATTGTTAGTCCAGAACATTTCAGTGTTTTATATCTAGCTCAGCCACTTCCCAGCATATGCGTTTCAGAATTTCCCTGTGTCATTTTTAACCTTTGTTCAGCTTTTACTGCCAGGACATAGGTCTAAATGGGTATCAGATATTTTACATGCCATTAAAAAACCATACTATGGTATTAACTTCCTTTATCTGAGTGTACCATTGTTTTAATCTACATTCCCCATGAACAGTAGTTTTTGTTGTTTTCTTACTAACTCTGACTAACACATAAGAATTCCCCTCACTCTCCCAGAGTTACTGCATCTTGGGTTTGGCTCAAGTACACACTTCAATATTATATTATCACATTACACTGCAATGCAGGTACTGCACCAAGAGTGGGGAAAGTAATTAAACACCTTATGCAAAACAATTAGTAGTAAAACCACCCTAAATTAATATCCAAAATCATAATGAGGGGGATCCCTAAATCCTAGTCTTTAAGGCATTTAGGATTATCTTTCAATACCTCCTACTGACAAGACATCCTGTTTCAGGGATGAAATAGGAGAAGGGAGAGAGAGAGGAGAGGCATTTAAGTGGATGCATGCCAGTGACTCAGAACGAAACAGTTTCTAAAACTATCAGTTTTAGAGACATTAAACACCAACCATGACTGAGATATAAAAAAACAATTTTTAACCATTTCATTAAAATAATTGCAAATATTACACACAACAATTTACTATAGTTAGCAAAGATCCTTCAAAGCTCTTAATAAATGAAGTTCATCTGCAGTAAGTGGCTTGCTACAACACTGACATTCCTAATCAAATTTGGGACAGTTGAGTTACATAGATTCTGTTAATTTAATTAACTTACAACTGCTTTGTACTAATGGTAGATGGGCAAACAATATTATTTCTGACAACACTAAATAAAATAAATAAAAGCAAATGAGGCACATGATGTATTACCAGGATAAATCATACCACAAAATGTAGGGAGATGAAAGCCTACAGCAACAACACTTAGCACACTTCATTTGATTCTCATCCGTCAGCTACAGTGCCAGTGGCTCAAAAAAGAATGCAGATGTAAATGAACACCAAAATATGATATACAACACTTGAAAAAGAATCACAAAGAAATAAATCAAAACTTCAGTATTATTTTAGGCCAACACATTCAAAATATAGGACTTTCATAATAAGATGCTGCTTGTATAAAAGAATCATAGCATAAATACAGTAATAAAAAACTCAAGTAAATAGAATAAACCCAGCTCTAGCTAAGTCATAAGCTAAGGGTCAGAGGGAAGATTTTTTTTTGTTGTTTCATTTTTGGTTGGTATTTTTTGTTTAGTCGATAGTTATATTCATTGCATCTTAAAGAGGATGATGCATAGTCATCTAAAAATTCAGCCGTAGCTCATGATGCTGACTGCCTTCTTATTTGCCTATGTTCACAAACAAGTGGTCCTCTGTCTCTTTTTTTGTTCTTTGAAGAATTTAGACAGGCTTTTGATGGGCTTACATGTTGTATGCCCATGGGTCAGAGTTCAGAGAGATGCAGTTAGAGGGACTTCACCAGCTAGAAAGGTTTCTTAGCCCTTGCCAGGTCCTGCACAGTGTGGTGGCTCTGCTGTTCAGCAACACTTCCTGCCAGACACAGCTTTTTGGCAAGAGTTGCACCTGGCAGCAGAGAAAGCAGCGGGTGTTACCCAGACTCACAGAAACCAGGAGCCATTTGTGCAGAGGCCACTCCATCCTCTGCCTCGCAGGGGACACCAGCTCACACTACTGCCCTAGAAAAGTTCTTGCACATTTGCTCCGAAATGCATGGGGGATGTTTTCTCCATCTCTTCTGACACTTTTTATGAGCCACTCTTGGGACATAGTACCCTAATTAAATGAATAAAAGCTTCAGTAAAACCACCAGGTCTGACAGAAGTCTAAGGGGAACACAAACGAGACACGTATTGCAAGTTTGACCAATGTGAAATGGGAAAAAGTGAAAATGAGCCTTTGTATGCCATGCTGTCCCAAGGTCAATCCTACCTAGGCAATCCTCAAGCAGTCATGCTATTTAATGGTTTTGGACTATTAATGTTGAACAAGTATATCAGCATTCATTATCACACTAAGTTTACAACTTTGATTGGTTTTGCTTTCAATAATCAGACCTCTTTCTCGAGGTTAACTTGTCTATGACTGCAGCTGGAATGTTTGATTTCCTTTTTTCTTAATTGCATGTAGAAGAAATACATTGGAATGATTTTTGACCACCTACTGCTATATCTCATAAGATTTGTATCAAGTTCTTTTATTAACAGTCTGAAAAGCAGCAGTAAAGAAAAGCTTTGATGATAATAATAAAAAAATCCCTAAACCTTATTTCATACCTGTATCATTCCCAGAAAGATATTTTCCTAGTATTTGCTCCACAAATGCTTTTTATATTACTGAAACTTAAATTGTAATACTGTTGCAAGTAGGGATGAAACATTAACAAATTTAGGTTCCTAGAGCTGTATGAAGTTAAGATTATACATTTCAAAGGTTTAAATAGGTGCTTGCCTAAGAGCAGCAATCTCTATGGAAAACAAGTTTGAGAAAGAAAACACCAGTTGGATTTTTACTCTATTATCATTGAAATGGCATGGGGCTTTTTTTGTTAATGACTGAATAAATCAGAATTTCGGCTTTATAGTGGCAGCATTTCTCTTAGTTATTCTACGTTTGATGCAAAACTGAACAGCAGCTGAAGAAAAAAGTGATTTTACAATGGAATGCAGCAAACTTGAATTGGTCACTTGGACTAGATGCTCATGCTAAGTCCTTTCCAACTAAAATCTTCTATTCTTATTAGCTGAATTACTTCCCAGGAAAAAACAACCCCCAAGTAAATGTGATTTAATTTATCATTACAGCTATAATAAGAAAAAATTGAAGATAGTCAATGTTCTTGTAAAGATGGTAAGGATGATCCAGGGAATTATAAACTCATGATCCTCACCTAAGTACTTAAGAAAATTGTTGAGAAAGTCATTACAGATATCATTATAAAGTACCTGAGGTGCAAAACAGCATAACTTTCTGTAAGTGCAAATTTTGTTTAATATATTGGAATCCTTTGAAAAAGTTAGGGTGAGTAATGAAAGAAATTTAGATATACTGAAACCTAAACAGTTTATGATGAAGAAACTCTCAGCTTTATTACAGTGCAATAAGGGTAAAAAATTAGGAAACAAAAACAAAGAATTGGAGAATGAATCTTACAGTTTTGGCATGAAAGCTATTAAGTAACATTTGGGGCCTGAATGCACATTTCTCCTTTTTCCCTTGCCATCCTGCCCTTAAGCACTGCACGGCTGAGCCATTAGGTTTATCTTAGGTCTTTGTAACCCAGACAGCTTCCCACAATCTTTCTCTAACAGAACTGCAAAGCTTTTTCCTGCTCACTATGAATTTGAAGCAAACCTTAATACAATGTCTCTCCCACCAGCAATAGCTCTCATAAGTTTTTTTAAGAATGGGGCATAAAATGCACCCTATGAAAACACACCAGCACCACACAGAGACATAAACGCAAATTTCTCTCTGGTGAGAGAAACTTTTCTAGTGTTCATCACAATCCAGTATTTTTTCCTACCTGAATAAAAATGCTGAAAAAAATGCCTAATTATGATTTGGTAGTCCTGAAGTCAGTTGAGCTGGTAATTAAAAATTGCATCCAAGAAAAATGATCTATATATGCACACAAGAACTAGAAGTAATGATGTAGGTGGTTAAAATGAGAGACTTTGAAGAAAACCTTCCTGAGGTGGTTAATGCAATTCTTACAAAGGTCTGCAGGCTGATCTCCTAAAACCTGAATTGCAGCCCCTCCACAGGTTTTGCAGTTATTCAAAGCTGCATGGCACAGGTGTAAAGCTCAGATGTGGCAGCATTTACACCCACATAGCACAGCTCAATGTCAACAGAAACCAGCTCAAGGCACTGTCTCATCCAGCTCATCTCTCAATTCAACATACTGCTTTAAGACTGGAAGGCTGTAAAAGCCATCAACCCTATTGCCTTAAAATTCAATGTCTGTAAGAAGTTCAGAATATACTTTAATATCTTTCTAACTGTTTTAATAAAATCTATAATTAACTAAATGGGGATCATAAATGTTATGGTGTTTTACATAAAATGTGACCCGATCGATATATGTAAATGACTTGACCATTTTATTCTTGGTGAAAGCATCTGAGGTCCAGGAAAGTATCAGTAACACAGCTGCCTCAGTATAGTTTTCAACAGAGAATTCTGAAGGAGGAGAGCTATTTTATCATTATAAGCATTAACATGATTTACAAGCCCCAATAAAATGGGCAAACTCTGATCTATTTTAATCTAGTGCATTAATAGTCTGAACCACACTCAGAAGCATGGCAGTGACAACAGGAGAATTAGAAAGACTGCCAGGTTCCCAGAAGACATTGTTCTTTGATGCTTTTCCTGCAGCTTCCTCCACACAGCTGGAGCCACTGGTGTGCTCCTGCTGACACCAGGACTAGAAGAAGGTGGCCACGAGATTTCCTGCTTTCCTAAATCCCTCATTATCCTAAATTATACCCATATATGAAAAGCAAGCAATGAGGAGGCAAAGAAGTGGCAAACCAGCAGAGCTCATTGAAAACCCCATGAGTTTCACCATCAGGAGCTGGAGGTGTAGAGCTGAGCACAGGCAGAGAAGTGCTCTGCCCAGAGCCAGGCAAACGATCAGAATTTAAATTGATGACACCTTCAAGAATGTGAAGAATGTGTTCCCAAACAAACCACAGGCTGAACTAATAACTCATCAATTTATCTTAGTCAAAATTTTTATCTCTGTCAGTTCAGAAACTTTTGCACACAGCTTGGTATGAAAACCATTTTACTGATCAACACCGTCAGACTACTTGCTGATGATCACCGTCACCTAGACCTTGCTGATAATCAACTTTGTGCCCAGACTTATTAGTCAGGAGTCAAAGCCACCTGTCCATCCTTAGCATGGCAGAAAGAACATTAGTCTTAAATGCCTATTGAGAAGAGAGTAACTTGAAGGCTTATGTCAGTGTCTTCAATTTTTTTTTTTTTTACAGTAATTCTCTGAAACATTCAAGAGGGGGAATAAAGACCAAAAACAGCAACAAAAAAAAATCATTATGAAAGCAAAAGAAATATTTGCAGGTTACAAAAATTAAAGGTAGGGGCTGCCCAGCTCCAACAAAAAAAAATAAAAAAAACAAACCCACAAGTGTTCCTGTGAGTGGGAGAGCAGGGTACAATAAAAGGAAAAGGGAGTGAAAAATGAACAGTTAGGAAAATATTCATTAATTCTGCTCACAGTTTTGGAAGGGAGGGAGGGAGGGATCTGACTGTTTTAAAATAAAGAGATCATAAGGAACTGTTATTGACCCCAAGGGATGGAGAAGAAAGCAGATCAGGAAATGTTTACACAGATAAGAGAGGTATGTAAAATGGCTGGTCTATTGCCCATGAGAGGTTTCAATTACTTCTCCAATCGACACAACAGTGGGATTACAAAGAAAGCATTCATTTTCCTGGAGCTGGGACAAAGTCAACAGGTTTGAAAAGACATTCTGGAGTTAGTTTAAGGAATTAAACCAAATAAAATGGGCAAATATCTATAGTTAAGTGTTGAGAACAAAATTTCAAATACTCATGGTTAAAAACCCCTCAAACCGAAAAGCACGTAAGTAGTAAAACTTAAACAGATAAAAATACTTGTGCAGATTAAGTAATTTAACAGAATTCATACATCAAATTTACTTTCAAAATCACTGATAGCATATGCAATTCAGTTACAAGATAGTTTATAACTTGCATTTTTCTTTCAGTTGTTCTCATCCATGACAGTATTTTATTTAATGAGAAACAATGCACTGCATCAAAAATCCTGTGAAGCTGATGAAACCCTGTGCACTCTGCAGCAACACTGAAATTGTGCTACCAACCTTTCAATGCTAAAATAAATGAATGGAAGACACTGTTGCCCTAAGGCCTCTGTACCTAAGAGACTTAAATGTGTAAGTGTTTCCAAGAGGCTCCTGTGAGTGCCAGCCTTTACAGTATTATAAATAACATGTGGGTGTCTCAGCTGAAGGCCACAGTATGATATAAGCTGAGTTAGTTAACCTCATGCTAAGAGAATTAGGGGCATTTAGGAAATGCAGTACACAAGTTGAGGGTGCTACTTGGCAGGGAATGACCAGCACTTTCTGCCATCACTTCCAGCTAAGATTCACCACTCTGTCTACACTTTGCAGATCTTTCTAAACTCAAGTTCAACAGTTCTAGAATGTTTAAATTCTATTCTTTTTCTTTATTATTTCACCAGACTTTCATGTATCCATATTCTTAGTTCACTTTTCCCTCAGTCTTCTGCCCTCCACTCCTATTCTTCTTCATCCCATTTCCACCCTGGATAAATCAAACTTGTACAGGCTTTCCACAACTAGAGTTATACTTCATTTGGACACAAATAAAGTGCTCAGTATATTTGCTGAAAATGACTGGTAGTCCCAATGGGCATGTCCTCCCTAATTATCAGGCTCGGATACTTTCCCCTCTACATCCTGCTGCCTCCAGTGGCATTTTGAATGTTCATATTTTAAACTTAACTTCACACTGAGTAGGTACTAACTTCTGTCTCTTATTCCCTGCTTAGATAAACTTTAAGCATTTGTCATTCCCAAACCTTCAACAAGAGATAATTCTTTTGTTGTGGTGTTTGGCTGTTTACTACATGAGCTGGCAAAAAGTCAGAAATCCATCAGGAGGAAAAGACAGGCATAAATGACCAAAAAAACCCCAAACAAAATAATATTTTCTCTGGCTGATGCATTGATACTTCATCTCTGGCAAGGTTTTTCACATCATAAACTGATCAATGGCCATCAGCTGAGGCACTGTGTTCCATTCTAAGTTCAAGTGGACATCTGGTTATTGCAGAGGGAGCAGTGCAACACCTTCCAGCCTTTACACCAGATTTATTTACTTTTTTAATACTAAACTGGGAAAGCAAGGAATCTGGGTTAAGAAGTAAAGAAAAACATCCACTTGTAAGTAGTAAAAAAAGAAGGAAAAAAAAAAAGAGCAATCCTGTGTTGATACAAAACAATCTAGCTGGTTTAATTATTAAGTGTCATTTTCCTTTCAAAGTTCAAGGCCAATTCACAATTTGTTTTGGTAAAGTGAAATGATAAATTGTGTTCTCGGGGTTGAAGGGATACATTTGCAGTTACTGGCAATCTTGTAATTTGCAGTAACCAGTACTCAAACTCCCTTTGCCTGAAATCCTGTAAAGTGTGCTTAAATGGGGCTGCCTGGGCTTTTCACTTGGCAGCTCTGGGGCCACATCCTTGCTGCAAAGGAGTGAAGCATGGACAATCAGAGAAATTAAAAAATTAACCCAGCTGGAGCCCAGGCTGGGCTCTCTGCCAGGGCTGCAGAGGCTCTGTGCCTGCTCCTGGCTACGGCTGCAGTGACACTGCTGTGACATCAGGGACAGGGTAAAGGGGGCAGCTGGGGGGAGAGGGTGTCCTGCAGGCAGGTACCCAGAAAGGCACCCCAGACCCTGCCAGCAGCCTGTGGAGAGGAGCCAGCCTGCACAGGGACCCCCAGCATGGGATGCACACAGCACAGGGCTTTGAAAGAAGAATTTTGGGGTGTCCTATTATCCTACTGCCCTCTCCCTGCACTGGTGATAGCGGAATGGGGGGCAAGACTCCCACTTAAAAATGTGCAGAATTCGATATTTGTGGCCATTTTCCCCATTAAGAAAAAAACCAAAACCACAAAAGTTAGAAATTTAGAATGCACTCAATCCTGTTCAGATTTTTAAAAAGCATGAAGATTTTTAAGTCAAGTAAAATACATTCATAAGTTTTTTGGGGCCCAGACAATGACAATAAGCAGATTCAGATCCAGTTCTTAGATGTTGCCAGAAAGCTGCACATACACAAGAAGGCATAAGATGAGAGGCGTATGCAATTTCTATTTTTTTTTTCCAGACATTGCATTTTTCAGAACCTCGATCACTTTTCCAGATGTACATGCACCACAGGCAGGAATGAAAAACTTTTCACTTCTGTGATGGAGTGCTTTTAGATATACTGACCAAAACCTAAAGGGCTTTCCCTGATCCTAGTGCTCGCTGAAGAGTTATACAGAATCCTCTGTTTATAACTGCACCCTCTTTTTTTTCCCTCTTCAGTATTGCAGGAAATTCCCTGCTTTTCAAAATTCTTCCTGCAAGCATATTGTTTGCGTATTTCCAAGAGGAACCTAGTTTTTATATTTATGGGGTATGGTTTGATTATCTGTAGATGCTATTTCATTATTTCTTTGTCTTTCTGGAATGTTTCATCCTTCCATTTTAGCCTCAATTCATTAAGAAAATTTAGATTTATTCTCCTGTCTCTTTGACTAATAACCATATGGAATATGTTTTTGCAAGAATGAATGTTGTCATATTACAGAAGTATAATTGTACAAGTGTATAAGAATTGACAGCTTTTAATGTGAGTGAGAAATAGCTTCTAGAAAACAATCCATACCTCGGGATATTTTGACCATAACCACACGAGCATATATTTTTCCCTGAAATCTAAATGGTATTCAGAAAATCAAACAGATTTTGCCTGTATTAGACAGATTATATTTACTCCTTCTCACCATTGTTTCTCACCAATATATTACTTCCCCCACATTTCTATCTAAAATAATGCTCAGGTGTTCATCATGAGAACCTGTGACAGTGCACTTATGCCAGTACACTTCTCACAAGCATCTGTAACTTTGATTTTTGCATTGGTAAGTTGTACTTTTCATAGAGCACAAAGAGGAAAAGGTTATCCATGAAAAGATGAAACATCTAATTAGACTCAAAGTGACAACAAAAAATGCAACAAAATATTCATAAGCTTAAATAAAATTTTAAAAAATAGAACTTTAAAGAACAAGTCGGTATGAGTGGATTAGACAGGCCACCCCATGGTGTGACTATCAGCCCATTCTCCCTCAAAGGGCTTGGCCTTGTCCCAGCTCATCACGGAAAGGGCCCTGGGCTGCCTTGCCCTTCCCAGGCAGGGGCGAGCCCAGGTGTGACAGGCACAGCTGAGCAGGTGGCACCGGGGCTCCGAGGCAGAGAGGTGGCTGGGGGGACTGAGAATGTCACTACTCACTCCTGCCTCACAGCATTTCTCATTCACAACAAGGAAAACAAGATGTGACCACCACGAGGTACAGTGAAAGCTGCTGTTGTAGATGGGTAGTGAGGTGATTGTGCCTGCTCTAGCTACTCCTTCCTCACTGACAGCAGATTTTCTGTGCACTGAACAGGGACAAGGGAATGCAAATCCTTTCTAATAATATGAGGTAAAAACAAAATAAAAGTGAAGACTATTGTGCTTCCCTCTTCTATGAAGAGGTGAGGAGTTTGCTGGTGAAGCAGAAAGATTTTTTTGTTCTAAAGTCTCTGATGGTAGTGGTTTTACAAAAATGCTTAGGCAGTCTGTAAAACCATGGCCAGACAAATATCCATACTTGCTAAGGAAGTGGAGAGAGAAACTAAGGAATTAGCAGGCACATTCACAAGCTCATTTACTTCAGAAGAGACCCCTGGAGACTGGAAAGTGGCTAACATAACAAAGTTCTTTAAAAAGTGCCTGGAGACATAACAGGAAACCATAGACCAGTTAGCTTGATATAAAGTGGGGAGAAACTCCTAGAATATCAAATGGGAAAACACTTGAAGGAGCACAGCTTGATTAAGGATTGACAGTATAAGAGTAGAGAGAGGAGAGAGCTTGGGGTTCATGGTTTGCTTACTTGCTGGGATTCTTTGAGGAGATTTCTGCCACAGTAGTCAGGAAATGCAGTAGGCACCACCAATATAAACCTTTCTCTCTATTTAAGAAAGCATATGCTCTGCTTCAGAGAAGAATTAACTCCTCCCTTGATGGCAGAGCACCACAGCCTCTGTGCCAAGAAACCTGATTGTGTCCAGACACACCAAAATATTTCCTGAAGTGTACCATCTTTTGGGGAAAGCCAGTCTTTCATAAACACATTTCTCACACAGAAATTATCTGAACCAAATCCAGTGAACAATTTAGTGCTACTTTTCATCAGTTGTGTCTGGCAATATCAGTAGCAATGCTGCTTATCAGAAATCCTTATTAATGTTGTAAAATACTTTGCAAGAAAAAAAGAGAGAAAAACTAAGAATTGGGTCCTGTTTTTAAATCCTCAAAATGGAAACAGCTTGAAGTTTGATTTCTTTATACTTTACATGAAAGTAAGCACATTCTCTTGATATGCCACCGTCTGTAGATAATGAACCAGGCAGAAAAGACAGCCCTGAAATTCTGCTTTGATTCATAGGCGAGACAGGACAATAAAGGCAATGAATATGAAACCATCTACCACTCAGTAGGCATTTCAAATCAGTTTCATGATTATAAATAATTGTTACCATATTTGTAAAGCTGAACACTAAATTCCTCTTTCTGTTAAACAGATAATTGTCCAATTCATGTAAGCAGAAGTTACTCTCTTTCCTCTCTCCCTTTTTAGTAGCTGTAATTTGTGCTAAGTTTTATTTCATGAAATAAGAGACCCAAGATGCTGATCAGCATGGTTAACTGAAATGGAATGTTACCCAAAAATGAAATGTTGCTGCAAAGGAAACCTTTGGCAAATGCAGAAGTCAGATTGTGGTCATGCAGAAGCATTTTACGATTAGAAATGTCTCATTCTATTCTTCTGCCTGTCCTTGAAGAGCCAGAAGTAACTTGGATTTTTGGCTATAGGTTGTGAGCTCCCAGGCCGGGATGGCTGCTGCTGTGCTTTGGAAGATCGAGCTGGTTGGCAAGACGTGCCATTTTCAAACAGAAATAACCTGACTACTACAGCAGTTCTAACACACATGGGTCCACATGCATGAAGTATATCTGCATTACCAGCAGGAAGGCTGTAAATTATGAACTAAAATTGTTTATTTAATGATGGATTTGGTGCTATGACTTCCACAATCAAGAACTTACACATTTAGGGAAAATAAAGTTGCAGAAAGGCAGGATAAGCTAGACATGTCAGAGTTATCCACTGAAATTCCACTGCTTTGAAAGAAACTGATTAAAATTTTGCAGAAAAGTAGAAACCATAACAGAAACTCAACCAGCAGAGAGCCATAAAGAGATCCTGGGTTTTAAAACCAGAATAGCAGCAAGCGTTGGAAACCACTGATTAAAAAGATCACTTGAGAAGAATCCTGTGAGCTGTTTTCTGTACTGTCCTTAAAAAAAACCAACGATGATAGGGAGTGGATGGGTTGCCAGCAATTACATGCAGATAAACCAAATCAAACTACCCATGTGGCACCTTACTGAGGGCTAAAGAGGTAAAAAAGCATCAGAAGCTTCACATGAGAGTTTATATGCCTTACATCATAGCTAATAAACACTACTTATCTTAGAAAAAGACAATTAAAAATTGGCAGCACAATCCGTGATTAACTTCTGTGTCTTGAGCATTGTGAACACAGCAAATGGAAAGACAGATTTAAATATAATCTAAAACATAACATTGTCAGCTACTGGCATTCATGACTTTTCTCAGATTTTCCTTATTCTTTCACCAGCCTGAAGAATATCAGGTTTCCATTCACAAAGCGTCATCACCCTCTCCATATATATCAACAGCAAATTTGCACGTATGATAGATGTGGAGTGCCATGGTGTGCTTTGCAACAGCTTTTGCAGCCAAATATTTTCTGCTTCTTACTCTATAGCTGCTTGCAAAAGTTCCAACATGGTGTTTTCCCTTTTCCCTTACTCCCTCTTAAGTGAGGAACAAAGACTCCATAGAGCTTCTTTTATTATCAGCATAAATCTGTTGTCAAGAAAATATCTGCCAGACAAATCCTTTAAGTGATGATCTTCATGATGGACTTAAGTCACCTGTTTGTCTTCTTTTCCTTTAATAATAGAATCATTGAAGTTGGACAAGACCTTTAAGATCATTGGGTCCAACCATAAATCTAAGCCTGCCAAGCCCACCACTGGACCATGTCCTTAAGTGCCACATCTACATGTCTTGTAATAAAAAAAAAAAACAATGGAGCTGGGTTGTATCTGCCCCCAGCTCTCTGGCTGTCACTGATTCTAGATGTTGCTCAAAAGAAATGAGAAATCTACTTCAGGCCAACCTCCTTAGAGCATGCAGCCCAGTCCAGTGATTCCCAAAGACAGTTTTTGCATTTTCCATTCTCCACTGATAATTTTCTTCAGGTTTAGCTCCATGCAACACTGTGCCCCACCAGAGAAAGCATCTGTCTCTTCTTTCCTTTCACATACAGAGATGTAGCCAAAAACTGGTATCCATAGCATTGCCTGCTTGCAAGGGATCACAAGCCAGTGTCCAGTTCCTATCACTGTCTGCACAGTCAAAAATTTTCCAGACACCTCTTGTCACCACCTGCAGAAAAACAGGGCAGCAGACAGCTCCTAATTTTTCCCTTCTCATGTACATGACTGCTAGAAGCAGACTCCCAGCTCTGCCCTGTATCTTTCTGGGATGATTCACATAGCTCAGCCTGAAAGTCTGTAATTACAATTACTCCTAGCCCTGGCTAAATTGCTAGTTTGAAGGTTTCTCCCCCAGTTAAATTTCCACAGCTCAATGTCAAATTACGCTATATTATCTGAAATGTCATCTAAGGCTTTGGAGCCTTATCAGAGGTGGCTTAACTGGTTAGAATGAGGGCTTTCTAATGAGATGATTAGCTACATAAAACAATGAAAAACTTTGAACCCTTGTATTTGACTGATAATATATATAAAAAACATTAGTAAGAGTTTTGGTCCTGGTAAAGTGGTAAGTGCATAAAACTGGCTGCTGCTCTAATGAGATAACCACCTAGCTAAGACTTCTAAGGAACATTTAAATATGGACTACGAAAATCCCTCCTTTGTTCCCTCACTTCTTTCCCTCTTTTTCCAAGTCTTTGCTTTCTGCCAAGTGTGACAGCAGACAGCTCTCCCTCCACAGAGATCTTCTGCCTGTAATCTTCACACTGTACAACTCTGAGAATAGCCAGATAGCCTTCCAGATAGAGCAAAAGGCACCCATCTTTTCACAGCTATATAAAAAACACTCCCAGGGTTGATGGGTCAGGTTGTTTTTCAACTGCTATGTAGTAAATAAAGTAGTAAATCAAACAATATTCAAACAATGTAAAACACTGCATTTTTTAGACTGGCACGTCTCATAAACACCTTGTCCAATTCATTTCTCTCACCATCCTCTCTTAAAAAAAAATAAATATAAGTTCTTTTGAGGAAGAGGAGAGCACATGAGAAATGTCTGCATAGTGAAGTTGAAAATTGAATCAAACTCAGATTTATGGCAAAAAAAGGCTAATTACTTGCTTAAACATGGAAACAATTGTCTCATATAATATATGGTGATGAATCAGCAGAGCAGCCACAGGTCACAGGGGACAGTGCAAGGAATTAAACTGCTGCTTCTATCAAGGGGTCACACTTCATCAAAAGACAGATTATTTGGGGAAGATCAAACAACTCCAGAGCAGCTGCTACAAGGAGCTGGTCAGCCTGGAATGGGAGCAAGAGAGACCTCCTTCAGAAAGGAACAGGCCCAGAGATCAGGGAGAAAGGTGCTGCTTCACGTGCTATTGGCAAGAGTGAAGCATCAGCCCCAGCCCTGCCCAGCACAGCCGTGGCACAAGGCTGTGCCAGCGTGCTGGGGAGACCTCCTGAGACCCCCAGCACCAAACCCCAGCCAGCAGATGTGGTGCCTGCTCATCTGGGACAAAGGAACAGGCTGATGGGGGATAACCAGCCCTTGACTGGCTTATTGGATCTAAGCTGGAAATTCATTAATTGCAACTGTTAAATCTAGCAAGATGAAATGTTCCTGCAGCTCTACTTGATTATCTTTCCCATAAGACACATTCCAGGTAATTCCCAGAGCCCAAAAGGCTGTTGAAGCTGCAGGCCACCCAGTTGCTTCCCTGGGACACAGCACACAGAGGTGCTCAATGGGCACATGGGAAAAGATCTGGTGTGTCCCACCAGTCCGTTCTTTCTTTTTTTCTTTTTTTTTTTTTCATATAAAAAGCAAAAAACTCTTTCCCTACCAGTTTGTTTTCTTTCCTAAATCTTGCTTATGCTACTCTCATCTCCAATGCCAGGGGCATTTTTGGGGCTTGGTTTCAGAAGACTAGCTGCTTTTTTACTCTTTGTAATTGAACAAAGCTTTGTCATTTGTCAAGGTCTGTCTTTTCCATTGTATTTCACTGTTGCTTTGTTTTTTTTCCTCCTAAACGTGTGGTACTGAATGGCAAGTAAAAGTTCTTCCTACTCTGAAATTGGTTATTTTCTTAAGGAAGTCTGCACTATTCCATAAATTATAATTGTTCCTGTAGTTGTATAACATCATGAGAGATCCCACTGATGTCTAATGGCATCTGAGCCTTCCCACAGTGCAGCACAGAGAAAGGCTCTGGGGAGAATGGGTGAGAGACTCAAACCTTACAGAAAGAAGGGTGTCACCATTTGTGCACACACACAGCCCTGCCAGCTGAGAAGAGTCAGGTCCTGCCAGATGGCCCTGAAAGCACCCAACACTTCTGCCCACTCCTCAAAGAGCTGAGCACACCACACTGCCTGGAGAGCTCTGCAAGCCTGCACAGCTTCTGCCCCCCTGCCCCTTCTGAAAATTTCTTTCTCCTTATTTCTTTTTTATTAATAATGCATTTTCATCCCTCTTTTATATTATTTTGTTTTAAAGTCTGCACAGTTTATGAAACTCAACTCAAACTTTGGACTTCAGGTTTTTTCAGGCAAAGGAACAAAAAAGATAAATCCAAAGCTGCAGCAAGACCTCAGGGAGCTAAGGAGAAGCTGTGTAAGCAGTACATTGGGTTTTTTCTGCATTGAATTCCTTAAATCAACCTTGACACTATTCTTCCCCATTCAGTTTTATTATACCACTTAGCTTTCCTGTCACATTAGCCAGAAATTCCTATGCCTCATACCAGCACCACCAAGAAGAAAAGCTGCACTCCTCATTTGATGTGTTCCAGAGTGATCTCCCAAACAGAGACCAGAAACTCTGGGCCTTCTACCTAACCAGACCTTTTTGGATATTTGTGGTATTAGTATGAGACAGAATGTACGAGACAGAAAACCTTTAATATTGCAACAATTTTTGGCAAAATTATAATCTCCTAAGATAAATTTTTAGCCATTTGTTTTGTAGGTAGAGGAAAACTCCGCCAGCCTTACCTTACCTTTCAGCAGAAAGTCCAATGTTTTCTAAAGAATAGCCCTTCTTGACAGAAAAGTCAAAGTGTGCTCAAAACTCTAGACTTGAAGCTTCAAGCTACTACTAATGTTAGGAACAGCTGCTCTTGTCTTAATTAAGTGCATGAGTCAATGCTGACTAGCACCTGTGCTTGAAACAGGTTTTTAAACATGTTTAATACTTTTAAAAAAAAAGTTTTTCTTCTTTACTTTTTTAAAGAGGGAAAAATGTTCAGAGGTTACCATGGAATGAAACAGATAAAGATTTCTGAGATAGAATCCTTTCATATTGTTTTAATACCCATGTATAACATTTTTGGCTTTGACTGTTGAGGCTCATTTGGCCCATGAAATTTAACACATAGACTTCTACAGAAAAATTCCAGCTGTTACAGAAATACAGAAGTTAAGCTGATGACTTACTTTAGAAATTTCTTGAAGAAAATTGTATGTCAGACCTGAGTTTGGTGCAGCATGCGATTGGAAACATCAGCTCTCTGACAGGATGTCTAAAATCTAGCAAAGGATTAGATTTTTCCCTTGTGAATTTCAATATAATAACTACCATTGCTCTTGACTGCTGCAGTATTAAGTCTGTTCTGGCAGGTCCACTAGTATATGAGCAGATGACTGTTCTGCACTCCTACATTTTCCATGCACTTTCAATCAGAAAGGCTGAACTACAAGAAGGAAACAGCTTAGGCATCATCTTTCTAGCAGTCCATAAACTACCAAGTAAAATAGGGGAAGAGTTAAGAAGGAAATAAAGCCCTCTGAGGAAGGATATGGAGAGGACTGAACAATTCTCTGAAGACATCTTTTTATTGAAGCACGCAGTTATTGATACAGTCTTGGAGCATACAGCAAAAAAAAATCATACATGTTGTCTATGAACTAAAGTGATCCTTTGAAGGGATTTCTCTGTGGTATCCAGCATAGAGGATAAATGGAAACAGATGCCAAAAAATATTCCTTTTTTACTCCACCTACACTGTGTGATTATGATATTACTGAAAAAAGTTTTTATTTGAAAAGTTTCTGTTATAGCTCTAAAAAACTCAATTTTATATAACAGATTTTTCTTTATGGTATTACATGCCTTCTCCTTTTCTTTACTCATTTCTTTTCTTCCTTTGACTATATTATTTTCTCTATATTTTTAACTTGCATCTTCTTTCCTGCTTCATTGCCATTATTGTGTGAATACCATGATTTATTTTAACTAAAGCCCCAGCATCTGGAATTGACTGACCACAGGATTAGCTCAGTTTCCACATACTATAAATAAAACTGATTTCGTACAGTTTTTTACCCTTTTCTAATTCCTACCTGCAAAACCCTATAATAATCCCAAGTGCTTCTTTAAAACTGAAAATATGACTGAGGAAGAGACAGCAGGGTGGAGGCAAGTTTCAATATGCAAGTACTTACTGGTCAGCTAGCTAATATCCAGAACATTAATCAGGCTGGAGTATTCTATAATATTATCATGTGAGGAAAAATTTTGGAATAACTAGGATTCATAGTATCACTTAATTGCCATTTGGACTTGCTTGTGTGTATAAGGACACAGATATCTCCTGTCTCATTCTTCCCCCACTATTAAAAATATTCTGCCTCTCATTGTCTCACAGGGAGAAAACGCACTTTCCCCATCACAGGTGAGTGCTGTTACCTGCTCAGCCTCCCAGCAAGCAAGAGGAGCTCCCAGTACAGGGAAGGCATAAAATGGTTATGGCTCTGCAGGCAAGAGAGGCAGGGTTCCTGCCCACTGCCATGGCACAGCAGGGCTAGCCTGTACCTCCAGCAGCACTAGGAGCACGGGGCAGCTAAGTGGTAAGGAGTGTCACAAGTTCAGCCAGCCAACACTAAGTGTCCCTTCTCACCCCTCTGTCAGGCAGCTGATGCATTTATCCATCTATAGATCCAAATCTAGGGACAAGTCTCAGGTGAAGAGCAGCTCCACATTGGAACACAGGATATAAAAGTACCCATCATCTTGAATGGTGATAAAAAATTAATCTGCAAAATAAACTATTGATTACCATTGCTGCCATGGAGGTTAGTTTCTCTGTATGAAGAATACTTAATAAACTCAGGAGTGCACTTTGATTGTCATAAAAACAAAACAAAACCCTGCATGAAGCTGATTCCCTAATGCTTTGGAAAGCACTGTGTAAGACAAGTTTTACTTGTTCCACTGCATAGATTTTCAATGATGAATTAATTACATCTCACATAAATGAAACTTGAATTCACAAGGGAAATCAAGTAGTTCTTAATTTTTTTTTTTTTACTTCCCCCACTGACTATATATATAATATATATATTCCAATGCTATAGTAATTCTCATAATCAGCTTGTTGTATTTTCCAGGCAAGAACCCTCCTCAGTCCTGTCTCAGTCTGAACAGAAAAAGTAGGGGTTTGTTTGGGACTGAAAATTACTGCAGAAAGAAAGAAAAAACTCTAGATGATAATTCTGAGCAAAGAGCATAGGGAAAGCAATAATAGCAGTAATAATCTTCTTTCATTTTTAACACCTTTCACCTTGAAACTTTCTAAAGCTCTATGAAAACTATGTATGCAGCAGTAGCTTTGCCAGCTGCTGAACAGGAGTGGCCCCTGAAAAAGAACACAGCACCTGCAAGAGATGGACTTGGTGTTTTCTTCCATTTCCACTTGTTACCTTCCTTTCACCCTCCAGGACACTTACCCCATCCAAACACCTTTAACAAAGCATATTTTAAGGCTGCTATCCCATTCTCTAAATTTGCTTTCCAGTCCTTTCCATATTCCTTGCAAGTATTTGATTATTTGAGACTGTTAAGAGAAAAAAGGAGTCTCTTTCCCTTCCCCTCGCATGTGCCAACATCACAGTGCTGAAATAACTTCCACAGTGCAGCCACACCATCTTCCACAGGAAACCTCCTTTTCTGCTCAGAGGCCACTGGCAACAGCAGATTCCCCCCTTGGTTTGGAGTGTGGTGTTTGTTTGGAGGCCCACATATGCTCTGGGGTCTACAGATGTTTTTACTGGTAAGACCAAGTTTGCCAGCTTTTCAGGGCAGGACTGATTTCCCATCTGGGCAATTGAACCAGCTCATTCGAGATTGACATCAGATGTGATGAAAATATAACAAATATACTAAAAAAAATTGATTATTATTGAATTAACACATAGCTAAAATTTATTTAGATGGCATATTAAAGCAAATCAAGATATTTATTTATAGAAAAGATAGTCCTGTCATTCCTTTGTCAAAAAGAAAAGGAGTTAATTTATGGAATGAATTACTTTGTAAAAGGTCTACAATAATACTGACATTCCTTTTGTGCAGAACTATTAATATTTTATTTATATTCTTGTATTGCCTTCAAACCTCAGCCAAGAATCAGGTTCCCATTATGCCCTCTCAGAAAACAAAGCAACAATCCCTGCTAGGAATACATATCAGGTAATTAGCTTTTTAGGGACTTTCTCCCTTTTTTTTCAGGGTGCCTTTGTAGATTCAGAGTTTGCCAAAGACACCAACCTGGATTTTCTCTAAAGCCACCCAACCCTTTCTGAAATTCAATTCACTTCACAACTAGAAATTCATCATTTGCATTTTTTTCAAACTTACATCCAAGGACACTTCTCCCTTCCTAGTTCTTTAACCATGCACAGCCCATGAAGTCAACATGCAAGAAGCACTGCATTACCAGATGCAGATGTGAAGAAAGAGTAACATACATGATCCTTCATCTCCTGTTCTGTCATCCCTGCCACAAAATTTTGGACCTTTATCAACTTTCATCAGCAGAGAGTAGTGTGAGATATAAAATATACAGAATCATGAGCTAAACTGGTAAGGATCAAAAGATAAATCTTCTGTAATTTTTTTAGGGTCATGCTTGGATGGAGATTCATTACATAAAGGAATCCCAATCCAGAGAAATCTTCCTGCCTTGCAAAATGCTTTTAATACTCATCTCTCCCACAGCACTGTACAGGATCATTTTTCAGGTTATAAATTTGAAAGGAGAGAGCAGAGGGAAATTTCACAGTTCTTTCACTTGCCATAAACTTTTTGGGGTGTTTATAGATCTTGCAGCAGAAACCACAATTCTCCCACTGGAATGTGACCTGTCACTTCTTAAAGTAGAAGGGAGTATGGCAATTAAAATGTCCCAATTTCCCTTTTTTTCCAGCAGTGGCTTTTCACAGCTTTCTTCATAATTGCACATAAATTACATCCTCCCTTCAAAGTAAAGCTGCCCAAAAGACCACATTAACAGCTCATGCATCTTCTTCTCTTTTACCTGCTGTGCTCTTCTTTGGCCCAATGCTCACCTCCTCATGTGGTGACTTCACAATGTGTCTTTCCTGGATTTTTTTTTTTTGATCCAATCTCTGCTCCCTACAATGAGATTTCCATTTCATTAATTATCATTTCATTAATGGCAAGCAGTCAGACTGTAGTACCCAAGATCTGTCATCAACAGTAATAGCAGGAATTCTGACTTCACAGCCCTGCCTCCAAGAAGATACAAGAAACCAGAAATTTAAATACATCCTTTTGAAGTTGTGGCCACATGCAGCACCTCATGGTGCAAAGACCATAAGGACTGAAGTCTTTCTGCAGTCAATTGCAGCAATTACCTTTTCATAGTAAAATGTTGCTTAATTTGACCTTGCTTCTAAGGTACAGTGGAGTCCTGTCAATATGCCCTCCTCCTGTTGACTGCTGATTACTTTTTGAACCACTGGGCTGTCTCCATCATTGGTTTATTAGATGAAACAGTGGGCAGACAGCAACTCCACTCATGTTCTCCTCCCTTCAGTTTGGAGGTCCTTCCCCGAGCCTGTAACCAGGGCTGTGCTAGCCGTGCCACCTTTAGCTTAGAATTTCTCTGAATTCCTCCTCCAATGAAGATGGCCTTCTGCTTCCACACTTTGTACTGCCACTCCACTGAGATGGGACTTTGCCAGTGCATCATCTACTGCAGGGCCACCATACCCCCCACACATTATCAGTGTCACAAAGGGGGGGAGCCTGTCCAGTCTCATTATCCTGCACTACATCACTTGCAATGATGAGACATACCACAGACAGTGAAAGCCAAGGATTTACATGCAGTCATCAAGGCTAGTTAGCCTTCCTCACAAGATACAAGTTTGGAATTAAATATTGCTTTGAAATAGGAGCATAGCCCGGAAAATAACACAGGAGCTATTCTAATAGGGAAAAATCAATGACAGTTACCACACAATCATGCTTTCAGGAAACCAGGACTCTGTCCCCTGCTGCATGTAATCAACTGTTAGATATGCAGCAACTGTCCTCTTTCTACATAGCAGCCAGTATCAATACTAATTAGAATTGAGAAAACAGATCACAACAAAGAATTCATTTTTTTTGGGTTCCACACATTTTGTAAATGTCACTGGTCTCCTAAATTTTTAAATTTTCACTGTCTCAAAGAATACATACTTTCTTGCCAGCTAACTAACGTTGAAATTGTTACTTAATTAATTTTGATTTGTCACAGAGATCATCTAAGAAATAGATTCTTTTAATTTTGCTTTGTATGTTATAAACAACTCTCACAAAATGCAAGTTTTAAATTAGTTCATTAAGAGAACAGGAGCTTTCAAGATGGAGAGGAAGACTTTGTGAACCTGTGCACACACATATTCTGAGTAATTGGTGGAAATGTACAGAGAACAGAATGATTTGACTAAAAGCAATAGCTGCGGAACATTTTGGGGAAATTTTGTTGCATTTAATAGTCCAAATTTCAATCACATTCTGATAAATAATGTTAATTATTAATTAAATACCAAGGAAAAATAAATGCCAAGGAAAGAAAATACCTGCAAAACAATGCTTCTCAATTGTTTTACTGCTTATAAAGTCTTCCACAGCCTCTAAAATCCTGCCAGGGACTCCTAGAGATCACCAGGAAGCCAGAGACAGCTGCAGAGAAGCCCCTTATCTCTAGACCAGCTCCTGGTCACCTCATTTGCTATTTGTCAACACATTCCCAAGCCATTCACACAACAGATTTTGTAACTGAATTGAACAGAGCTGTTAAATCATGCTCAAACCAGAGAAGTACTTTCAGGCAGGACTTGGACAAGCATTAAAGCCTTATTTTGCACACATCTCCTAGAAGACCTCACTCAGCAGAGGATGAGCACAGCTCTGGCCTCTCTGCCTTCTCCTCTAAAAGCCTCTCCTTTCCCCATACTTGGACTTCAGAGTCTGAGGTGTGGGGAGATGAGCACACTTCCCAGAGGAGTATCCATTAAACTTGCAGAGGGCTGAAAAAAGGAGAGAAAGATAATATAATTAATAAGACTTCCACTGATTTCGAAGAAAAAATCAAATTAAAGCCAGCCAATTGTGCCAGAGTACAAACACTTTAGAAATACAATGTCCTGAAATCACAGTCCCCCTTACTAAGCATTTGACTTGTTCCAAGATTTAAATAAAAATATCAATACTGAAAATTTTCTTTTTTGTTTGTATTTGAGAATACTCAGGAGCACTTTAAAATTTGGAAAAACTAGTTTTCAGACAACTTTAATTTTAAATAAAAATATCTTACATCACTCAGTAAAGATTTCTCCTGCGCTATGGATAAAGTTTTTCAGAAAAGACAGCCACCATTTACAAAAAATAGACTCAAATATATGTATTCTTCTCAACTCCTCACATCCTAAAGCATTCTGCAATTTATTTCCCCACTTTCATCTGCTGAGATTCAGAGCAGCCATGGTGTGATCATATGTTTTTTCAAGAATAGCTGATGAATACCTGAAAACTCTCCCACTGTGGGACATTCTGTTTTCTCAGAAATGAAGAAAGCAGCCAGAATGACACATTTTCTATTTCTAAAAATAAACTGAAAGGCCAGAGAAATCAATGAAAAAAAAATCACAGCACAAAACATAGAATACCAATTACACATTGGCAGTCTGACTAATGAGATAGTCAGTTAATTGCCTGATTCTGATAAACTTTTTAGCAAGCAATCTTATGGGTAATGCTTCCTTCCTTTCTAACCCTGACATTTTTCATCATGAAAAAGCATACAGACAACACATGATTAAAGGCCTCCACACCTAAGTGAGAATTTGGTTTATGCTGTTAACCACCTGAAGACTCAACTAGCTAAGCAGATTATTGCTAGATAAAAAAAACGAAAAACAGAGTTTGTCTAGGAACTGGTTGATCTTTTCTCTATATTGCCTTAAATGAGAATGTAGTTTATTTTATGAAGCCTTCTCTGCAAGGATTTCTTAAATTTCCCTGCTCTATTTTCTGGAACTCTCCAGAGAGTCAGGAAAGGAAAGTATCTCTCTGCAAACTCAATTTTTAATTTTTTTTTTCCCCACAAGAATTTGTCTGCATATCCAATGGTTACTTCCCACTTTGATAATCAGCAAATACTACAGGGTGGGTAATTCAACCAACACATGCTGTTTCAGATAGATGAGAATAAGGGTAAGTTTCTGGGCTTTGTTTGGTGGGAGGTTTTTTTTGTTTGTTTGGGTTGGCTTTTTTGTTTACTTGTTCGGGGGTTTTCGATTTGGTTTGGTTTTTTCTGCAGGTTCCTGTGCCCTGCTCTAATCCATGAACTCAGGAATGTAGAAATAGTTTCACCAGTTGGGAGCTTTTTCAGAGCACTGTGGATACCCACACTGATTTGTTGCCTTCATTTCTCCAGGTGTTGCAGCACTGTATTATTCTGATCTTAAAAAATACCTGTTATCATGTACTCTTCAAAAGATTAATATTAATTCTTCTGACTAGCTCCTCTATCATAGGGATTGATTCATCACTAATCCACAGGGAACTCCTTGTCCTGGGAATGCTGTATGTGGGGGAAGCAGGGGGCCAAGACAGAAGCAGATTGAAATCTAAGGGCAAGCAGGAGCTCTGAAAACCTCAATTGCAAGAGACTTCTGCATGTTATTAACATTCAATCTAACTCAATTTTCAGAAAGGACATATAATACTGCTGTGCATCCCTCTGTCTGTATTCCATTGCTGTCTTTTGGAAGTTCTTTCTGCATGTTTGTACAGCCTACAGAACTCCAGTATAAGGCTGGGAGATCTAAGTATTTTCCTAGAACACATCATATCATGGCTTCTTGGATGTCTAAAGGATGCTTCAAATCTCTTTTCTTTCTCTCTGTCTGATATTGTACTGAGCTGGCAATAACAATTAAGAGCAGATATTACAGATCCATATACTTTTTTTTCTTGCAACAGAGATACCAAACAACTGTGCATAAAAGGTAAGGAAATTCTGTTGAAATCTTGCCCTGCACAGTAAACAAACAGCTGTTTATCATTGGTCTAATTACCAAGCTAATGAGATCTAATTTCTATATTCATAAAGTATGCATGAGCAAGCATAAGCATATACAAAGCAAAGCACAGTGACAAATACAATGAATAAAATAGCAAGGTATTGGTAAATAAACATTAATGATCTTTAAACCTAAGAATCAGGTAATGCTTTATGGCAATGTTGCATGGCCAATACATAATTCTAGTAAGTCTTGGTGTTTCTGTATTAACAGCATTGAAAAAGTATAAAGAACGTCATTTAGAAAGGAAAACCAGCAAATATACAAACATAAACTGGGGAATTACTGTGCTGGCAGCAGCACTGAAGAAAGGTTTGGGCAACAACACAGCAATAAAATAAGCCAAATTAATAATATACAGGTGCTGCAAGAAAAGGAGCATTGTCTGAGATGTCACCCATAAGCACAAGCAATGATTCTGTTTTCCTCAGACGATGTCATGGCTGAAGTGCTTCATTAGGAAGGAGTTAGAGGAATTAGTGAGAATCTTAAGTTGAGCAACAAAAATGCTGAGGGGTTTGGAAATTGTTAAGCTTTGCAGATAGATAGGGGAAAAAGCTGAATTCTTCCATTTATAGATGAAAAACCTGTGAATTCTTCAATTACATGAAATATTGCAATGAGGAGTATAAAGACTGATTTTCCTCATGGTTCCTTGAGGAATTATGAATACTCAGTGACAGCAGCAGGGGCCTAATGTATTAGGAAGCAGTTGTCAGTGGTCAAGTCCTGGACAATTAAGCACTGGAACAGCCTGTGTATGAAAGCTCTGACATCCTTGCAGCTGGCAGGTTTCTAAGAAGCAGTATGACAACCATCTCCCAAGAGACTCTTGCTGTAGAGCAGGAGGATGAGATGGAATAGATGATGCCTGCATTTCCTTTCCAGTCTTTTACTTCTGACACTGGCCATTCTTTGCTGATTCTGTATCCATGAAAAGTGAAGTGAAATAGCTCCCTAACATATATCTTCTACAAAGAATGGAATACATTAGCCTCGTCACCCATAAACCCTTGTGTCCCACCTCTCAAGAAGGTGGGACAATATTTTCTAGGAATACTGTTTGTGAGATACAATCTCCTCCTTGCAAATATACATGCTTGCATGAGCCATGTCACTGAGAGAGCAGAGATATTGATCCAGAAGTTGTCTCTTGCTGACTGGTGCAGGTGTGTCTGTAGGATGATCACTGTATTTCCGCAATTATATTGGAGAGCATGAAAAATAAATACCTTGAAATCAAATGCTCAAGATTATGTCAACTCTGAGAATGTTCAGCCTGGAAAAAATATGATAAACAGCAGTTTAAAAACAGTTGCTCTTTCTGCTTTGTATTCTATTCCCCCTAAATTTGTTCTAAAAGTAATATATGTCAAACTTGCACCGTGGACAACATTACAAATCCTGGCATGTCAGCATAAGCCTGACGACAGCTGGCCACCATATGCCTAAAACCAGCCTGGAGTTCTAGGAAAGCACTTCTAAACTGTGGCTGGTTTCATCTTTGCAGTTGCTTTTTCAAGGAAGGATGGGCAGCCATGGGTCCTGATTGTGTGAAGATGGTAAAAGTGTATCCATCCACCCCCCCAGGCTAGTTAACTAAATATGAAAAATTTATTTAACTAAAACTGAGATTCCAGTCATGTTGAAGAAAATGGCTTTGACCTGATTTTTCTCAGGGAAATCCTGAGTTCTGCATCATTCTTCTCATCCTCCACCCAGACTTTGCCTCATTTTCTATGACAAAGTAAATTCAATTCCCTCTTCTGCTCCCAGGGGATGGCAAAGAGAGAATAAGTCTATGTCTCTTATGTCACACTGAGGTGTTAATGAAATACCAGTAGAAAAGTTCATCCCCTCAATAATCTATTTCTGTTTTGTTTGGGGTTTTACCATTTTTTGCTTTTGCTGCTAAACAGAACAAATTCACCATGCACCCAGACCTGTAAACTGCAGGACACAGCTTAGCTCCTACTTACAGTAGCTGGATTTTTTCAGAAAAAAATACTGCTATTTATAGTACTTAATAATGGGGTGTAGGTAGTTTCTTCATAACTTCAGATAAAAGAAGCTCTGTATTAAAAATTATTTTTCTCCCTGTCAAATTTTCCCCTTAAAAGGGCATTGCATCTTGGAAAAAAATCAGCAAATCAGTCAGATTTATTTTTCTAACCATCATCATCATTTCAATCAGAGTACTATTTAAAGTAACACCCAGATAGGGATTTTTTCCTAAAAACTTAGAACTTTCTTTTGCATACTTATCTTGAGTCAGATAAAAGTATTTCAATGCAAAGTCCTGATACCCTCCAACAGCTTACATGTTTATTTGTGCATCAGAGAAACCACACAAATTTCTTAGAATCACGTCAAACTTCTAATCTTTATTTCATCAAGGGCCTACTGATGTAAAATTTTAATAGAAAAGTTTCTAGACTTTATATTTTATATCTATATTTATGCAATATTTAGTCAGGAAAGTAATAACTGGATAAACACCAACAAGCTATTCCAAACACTTTCATTTCCCTTCAACCTTTGGGACGTTTCTATCTTAAGAGAAAAGAAATCATATGGAAACACTTGTTAGATCCTATCATGCTGTTAGACAGAAATACTTTATAATTTTTAAAGTCCAGTTCTGGTTTCAATGTCGTGGTGTTTTTTCATGCATGGAAATCTTGTTTTCAGCTGTGCCACAGCTTTAGTGACAGAACTCACTAGAAAATATTTACGTGCATTACATGGCAGATAAGCTGATCTTCACCAGTTGTTTCAGCTGCTTGGGTCTGAAGGATTTCTGCATTTTTCTTTTCCTGTTTCAGAATGTTTCTAACTAAAGGCTTTTATGAAAAAACAGTAAAGATTTCTTGTTATGTGGCTGATGATTTTTTTTCATGCTTTACACTGTCTCTTAAAGACCAGAAATTACTCTTCTTTCCCTAGTCCCTTCAAAACATTAATATTGTTTACTATAACTCCAGATTACCTGAAGTTCTAGACTTGAACATCACCTATCACAGTGTTTCAACTTTCTTTTTTCTTTCATTTAGTTGCTCCTCAATTATAAATACAATGTTGAAATTATAGGGACAGTATAATTTTAAACCAAAATCCCTCCCAAACTATTTATAACATAACTAGCTTTTAAATAATTTGTCTGCATCATCTTCTGGCTACCAAGATAACAGAAATTTTAGAGTAGTCACATTTGCCAGTTATTTTTATATGTCTTGCATTTCCCAATGTTAATTTTCATAGTTTCACTTCTTACTTGGAATATCATGGGGAGCAGGCACCATCTCCCTACTCAGCAGCTGTGGCTCATTTTTATTCAAACTGTTTGCTTTCAGTCTCTAAGCTTCCTGCCTCAGCTTAGCACTGTGAAGGAAGGATCCTGCACAGCCTCACTAAATCCTCCTAGCTATTAGATTGCTTTCTGCTCCTTTATGAAAGTAAGGCCTATCACCAACCCAGCACCTCTTCCATTTCCACTGTTCTCACCCTGCCTTCCATCACCTGTCAGCCTGCTGCCATCACCTATAGCTTAGATGGAGCTGCCATTCTTTTCCCTGTTAAAAGCCCTAATTAATCAACCAGAACCTGAATACAAAGTCTTGCAGTGACTGTAAGCCACTGCTTAGCATTGTGTATTTGTTCTGTATGTGATGGTCTGTAACCATGAGAGAGTGATCCTGTGACTCCATGAGGCTCCTGGCACTGTGAATTGTCCTGGAAGCACTGGCTGGCACCAGGACTGGGGTGCAGGTGCCTGCTGTGGGTCTAAGCCCCTTGTGCCCTTCCCACAGTAGCTGGCATGAGAGGCAGAATCCAGCCTGTGGCTCTTTCCAGAAGCAGCTGCAATATTCCAGATCCCTGTGCCAGACTCTGCGTGCCACTTTCAGCCTGCCTCTTAGAGCCCCTAGATTTTGTTGAGAAGTAGAAAAGAAACTGTGGTGCTGAGCTGACATGCTGACTGGAGCAGAAGAGAAGGGATGGAAATATGTAGACAGCCCTTCCCTCACCCCTGAGAATCAAGAACTGCTAATGTTAAAGCGTGGATCAATATGCAATCTGCCACAAGTGACTGGTGGTTTATGCAGACCTTGGCAAGAAAGAAAGAATTTCCCTCCCTTGCTTCAGGAAAGTGTTGATATAAAAACAATTGTCAAAACTTCATCATCCAACCATCTGATATTGATCCTTCCATGTCAGCCAGTGCTCTGGATGCTGCAAAAAGTCAACACTCCCCTTCAAGCAATTGATCCTGTGCAGTAGCAAACTGCCACACCTGCCTGTCTGAAAACATACCTCTTCAAAATGCACAGGAATAAAAATCCATCTCCCTGTAAGGAAAGACGAGGGGTAAGACACTTCCACCTCCTCATGCAATTTTGTCCAGAGAGTCTGATCATGCTGGTTCCTCCATGGAGCACAGGAGAGGCCAATGAAGCTACCAGAGTACACAGGGCTGAAGGACCTCACACAGCTACAGCCTCTGACTGCAATCCTATTCCATGAGAGGATCCTATTGATCAGCTCTTGTAATACATCCAATTTTCTTCTCTTACCCAATAAAAAATTGCCACTTGTCCTCCCCTAAAACCACATTACAAAATTGACAGGCAGTTTCCTGATTTTAAGTCGGAGGCCTCCATACAAGAGACAAAAAAAAAAAAAAAAAGTAGTTCAGTCCTCAAAATCCTCTGTCATGGTAACACAAAATAGGAACACAAAATTCTCATTCTTAACCATCTCCTGACAATAGTTAAGCTTGATGACCCTGTTGTACACAATCACACAATAGGTATTTGAAGTGAAGTCGAATTCCAAGGGCTCAGGATGGCAAATTTCAAATCAGATATATTTTTCTGATTTGTTGGCACACAAGAGGGTCCATGTATGTTTTGTCTTTTGATGGCTGTTTAGCTGCAACATTAAATATCCCCTTTTCTCTCTGCTTTCAGCCTTTTGTCCATTTCTTTAATATATAAGTAGATTTTTCATAGCCTTCTGCAGGTGAAATAAACTTCTCTGCTACTTCCTCCATCTCTGATAATCTTGTTTCACTAATATTACAATAATTTAAAGTTATGCTGAAAATATTCTACTAAATCCTACTTTGACAGCTGAGAAAAAACAACACCATGCTACTAAAGAGTCCCTCTAAATGACACAGAAACTCTTTCTGGTGTAACAATTACCATTAGTTACTGATGATTCAATATTTTTTCTAAAATTGTATATCAGGGTTTACTGCCAACCAATCAAAAGACATTCAAAAACCTGCATAATTTCCCAAATTTAGTGAGAAGCACCCACAAAATGCAAAGAATACATCTGCAAACCACAGGTGAACCACAGAGAAGGAAAAATGGTATGCACAGATCAGCTGAGGGCTTGTGTTGGTAAAATGCCTGAAAATTCTCATTAAGTGAGAGGAGAGTGAGATTATCAGGCAATGTGATTTGATTGTGATAGAAAGAAGCAGTCTGAAAATGCTGTAAATCTGCAGGATTGCAGGTTTTCCTTCCTTCAGCAAGGAAAGTTTGGAAGTTCATCTACAGGACCAGTTTCTGAAGGGCAGGAAGAGGCTTTGAGAAAAGAGCTGCATAAAAATGTCTGTTTACCTGGAAAATGAAGTGGAAACAAAATAAAACCAAAATTTTAAAAAATTAAAAAAAAACCAAAACAAACACAAATGTTAGGGTTGCAATTTTCCTCCCTTGATTCATTTTTAGAGTTTTTTGGACTCAGCAAGAACACTTGAAATCACAGGCTGCCACGATTGCCACAGGCAGCCATACCTCCTGGCCATGCCTGTAAGTACTGCTGCCAGAGTCTCCAAGGGCCCAATTATCCCAAATGATGGGTTAAAACCATGTGAAGCTAGTGGGAGCTACAGGTGCTTAATCCTGAACTGAAAGTCACTTTGAGTCACACATGAACTGAGGGGCTGAACTTCAGGGAGCTGTATCTGAATATGTGGAGATTGGCTCTTTCATGAGATAAACACCAAGGAATCAGTTCTGGCTTGAACAGTTTACAATAATATAAAAACTCTTCCCATTTATCTTTTTAAAAATAGGAAGTAATACAGTCTTAAAATCATCTCTCTTTATTATCCCAACCATACCTCCCGGCCATGCCTGAAAGTACTGTTGCCAGAATCTCCATGATTTTAATCTCTTAAAATCATCTCTATTTATTATTTTTTATTTCCAGGCAATGCTCCTTGGGGGCTTGATAATCTGCAGAGAAGGCCTGCCTGGCAGGGGCAGGCGAGCAGTGCTCTGGAAGACAGAGCAGAGAGTTGCCATGGAAGGTGGCAATTCAAAGCTCAAGCAGAAATAAGTGGCACAAGGACACTGTCATGTGCCAAATCCCAGCCCATTCTATCGAAGGCAGGTTGTGTGCAGGTGTGAATTACTCAGAGGAATTTTCTCCCTATCTGCTAAAAGCCTCTGCTGCCTTGTAAACTGCTTGCACTCAGAGGCCTCCTGGTGGCTGGTTCTGTGGTGTTTACCTCAGGTACAATTTATATTCTTGCAAACCAGCCACTTGTTAGTTTGACTTCATGAAAGCTTCTCATGTTTCAGTTGTCCACTAGAAATTAAGTTACCATGAGGAAATCAAGTGCACCAGTAACAATCTGGCAGCTGGTCAATATGCAATCCATGCATAAACCATTTCTACCATCTGACATGATCCATAGATGCTGGAATGCAGGGAAGTCTATTTTCATCATTCTTCAGGAAAGCAGTAGCCCATCATCATAGAAAATTGTGGTGAGTGCTTCCAGCCACCCTCTCCATCAAGCAGGGGACTGCTCCCAATCCCTGTGGGCACATCAGCATGGCTGCCTGGGCAAACTCTTTTCTCAAAGACTCTTTATAGCCTGTCATGAGAAAAACAGCTCTTTTTCCCTGGGGACTGTAAGAAAGAAAAGACACATCTTAGCAGCCAGAATGTGAAAAATTTTTTGGCTTATACATAAAGTTTAGGGAGAAAATGTTTCCTGAAGTTGTAGTTTTTCCCTTTTCTACCCATCATGCTCATCATGTCTTAGTGAGCAGTCTTGTGAATGGAGTTATATCAGAAATTTTTGGGTAGACATCTGTTCTGAATGCTGACTCATAGTACACCTGGGCATCATTTAGGGAGTTTACTCTGGCTTTATATTATTTCTATTTGTTGCCATATTAGTAAGTGAATTTTAAAAGAAAATTATAATTTTCTTGCTTTTCTTGCTTCTTACTTTTTTATTTTTCCCCCCCATTTAGCTTCCCAGAAATCTTGAGCAAGTTTGTAAAATTGCTTTAGAGCAAGCTCTGGCAGTGCAGTGCTTCATATGAGTTACCTGAACATTACCTAAGCAATAGTAGGTGTCTGGCAAAAAGCCAACAAAGGTAATGCAGGCTGAGTCTGTCTGCAGAGTAGGAATGATCTAATGACAAAACTGAGAAATGCAAGGAAAATCTGGGGCCCCCAGATACAATTAAGGAGTGAGCAGGCTGAGTAGCAGAGTAACCCCAGAGGGAGTCAGGCACAAGAATGATGATTAATATCAGGATGTGTTATGCTTGATAGGACCAGTCACAGCAATCACACAGTGATTCACAAAGGGGGGCAGGGGCATATGCTTGCACACGAGGCTCAGAAGAGCTATTATATCAAGATATCACCTAGATCATGGTGAAATAGTACCTGTAAGGGCTGCACCATGAGCTGCCCAAGGACACACATGCATGCAGAGCACCACAAAGTTTGTTATGCCAAAACTGCTACATTGCTATTAAAAATGCAATCATTAGAGTCCAAGTTCCTCTCTGGCTGCTGCAACAAAAGCATCTGCTTGGTGATGCTACTCAAGACAAGACTGCCAGCCCTTTAAGTGAATGGGATTTTTGGAATAAACAATCAGGATGATTATGCTTTCCACTGCTGCAGGGATTTTTATTTACTTCTACAGCTTATTAATATAGACAAGAAAAAAAAACAGATAAACATTTTTTGGTTGTACTAGATGGCAAAAGTATATAATTACATTGCTCAGAATCTCATCAGCTCCCATCAGTCTAAGCTACTTTATGAACATATTTATAAACTGCAGAGTATAGAGCAATTATGAGAAAACATTCTCCATTCTGAATGCATCTGCACATTTAGCATGGTCTGATCTAATTAAAGTCACTTCCACTAAAGTAAACTGAAGTGTTTTCACTCCAGGTTAAGGAAAAGACACAATAAGAACCAGAAGACCCCAGTTCCTACGGCCAAAGCTTCAATTTAAACCAAGTAAGGATGTTTCTAGAAATGATCTAAAACATGAGCTGAATAAAATGCTCAGCTGAGGCAGAAAGTTATTTGGCTTTATTTGCTCAGCAAGAGTCAAAAAACATCCTACTTACATGGGGTACAATGCAGGAAATTGTACTCTAAACAAATACTATTTGGGGAAAAAAAAAAAGTGAAAAAAAAAAGGAAAGATCCTTGTTCAAGTATTTAAAGACAGATGAAACCGATCTTAACTTTTTTCTCAAGTAATTTTTTCCAAGACACACAGTGAAATATTTTAGAGTTTCCTGGACCCCAAAAATCTCTATCAGGGCTAGTATCAGGGAGACAGTGGAAAAGAAAAGAAAATAAGAAAAAAAGAACAAAAAACCTGTGCATGAGGTTTGATAAAGCTATTAAGATAGACAATTTGGTTTTAATGGAGAAAAGAGAAAATATCTGAAGCACTTAAAAGTGAAAAGTTAACATGACATGCAAGTTTAACAGGCCTAATTCATAATTCCATATTAAATTCATATTGATTTTTTTCTCACCAATACTCCCTTTATCTAAACAACCTTTGACTGTCAAAAGCCTGGGGAGACTGCCAAAGACCACTTCATTAATACATTCAATGGGAATCGTCAAGTCTCACAAACATAACTAGGCTATGTTTATTTCAGGACAAAAGGCACAGTTAAATATTAAATCTTGAGCCAGCCAGGCAACAAACTTTATCTTGGAGATTTGACAAGTGGCAAAAAGACTCTGCTCACATGACTGAGACTACTTAGCAGAAGTTTTTAATAGCTGAGCAGAAACTACACACCATGTCATTGACTTCAAAGGCCTCTCACCTATATGGAAGGAGAAGCTTTTTCTAACACTGAATTTGTTTGCTTTAAAGGAAAACCCAAGGAATGTGTCTATTGACCAAACAGCGAGTGAAGTACAGATGGAGATTTTTTACTTCATATTTTAAGCTAGATTCTTCAATGAAAAGCTTAATTCTAAGTGTAATTAGAGTACAGTAGTTAATTTTGAAATTAAGAAGGCAGAAAGCCAATACATATTGTGTCACAGACACAGTGAGCTTTTCTACTAAGCTGAGCACAGATATCAAAAATTAAAAACCATTTTTAACCATATGAAGGAATTCAAAAATTTAAAGACTTTTGTGACACACTATTACATTTTAGGACACACCACTATCTTCCATTTTTTTTCTTTGTACATTAATAATAAAACATTCAGAACTTAAGTACACAGACAGAATTTGAAGGATGTAATTACCTGCCTGGCCCACCAGAAAAGGCTGTTTCCCTGATTACTCCAGAAAGAAAAGGAGTCCACAACTAATTATAAAAATAGAAAGTAATGAGCATGAGAAAACCACTTTAGCCTTGAAATCACCACCATGGAGTGAACAAAAGCCATCACAGTAATGGCACAGGTGGAACCTGTCTAAGAGCAACCATGTATTTCACAGGGAACAAGCAAGAAAACAGTTGGCACATGAGCACCAAGCCCCCAAATGGATACAAGTCAGTATAGGGCTTTTCACAAGCAGAAAAATTCCTCTTTCTTTTCCTACTTTCCTATTTATTTTACATTTGAAGGGATTTCTGAATTTGGGGTATTTTGCCTTTCCTACTTTTTAGTAAGTATTATGTAAATTTAGGTCTTATCAACAAGAATTATGTACACAAATATATAAATAAGACAGTGATGGATATGATTTGCATTCTTACACAATTGCATTCCACAAGCCAGATTCACAATTAAGCCCTTCAAATAAATAAATCTAAAGAAATGTGAAAAGACATACAAGTAAAACTGGAAAGCTGCCTCCCTGTTCTATGCAGACATATCCACATCCTTCTACACACTTAATTTCTTAATAACTGAGTCATAACTTCTCAGCAATTATGCTAGCATAATATTTTAGTTACACACTACCATCAAATTTCCACAATTTCTAAGTAGCACTGAGTTGCTGCAAATTTCCACCAGAACAGAATGTGACTCACAAGCCTTTACAGAAGGGAAATATCCTACTCTGACATTGTCAAAAATTACATAAGACAATTTTTCTCCAAAAGGAAGGATATCTCATGCTTAAGACTGGATTGATAAAAGAAACCAGGTTATGTTCCTTACTATTTCACAGCCTTTCATTATGGCCTGAGGCAAGTGGTTTAACCTCTGTGTATCTACTTGCTATGACTAAAATGAGTATAATAACATTTTTTCCCTTTATTTTTTTGTCTGCCTTGCCTTTGGGTATTCTCCATCAAGGTGTGTTTTTTCACTTTGACTTCAGTCCTGCTGAAGTGCACACACTTCAACAGAATTACCCATGTACTTACTGTTGCACACATTGAAGGCAACCTGCTGCACTGGGAAAAGCAGCTACCACAACAAATCTTCAAAAAATCTGTGATGTATATAAATAAATAATGCTTGCTTATCAAAGCCATTCATGTTTATTACATATTCTTATGAAAAACTTTATTAAATATTTATGCCAGTAATATTTGTATATTATAAAAAGGAGTCCAGAACAACAACAGAGAGCTGTGATAGTTTAAAAGTACTCTTAAGCACAGTTTCAATGGTTTTGCATATTGTAGCAAAGTTACATGAGCTCAAAGTATGCAGGAGCAAGGTTCTAATAGGAAAGTATGAAATATCTCAGAGAATGACCAAATTCAGGAGGTCTAAAATGTTTTGCAAAAACAACTATACCTTGCAATGTAAAATCTATAATTTAGTGTACTGTCAACGTTGTCTTAATTTACCATTTTCTAGAGAAAGCACTCTAATTCTATAATGTAATATTTAGCTACTTACTGTTACTGAAATACTGCTACCTCACTTCACTGACATGACTCAGTTAATGTGTGAAAACAATGCATTGAAAGAATTGTTCAGCTTCATTAGCTCAGCTTGTAAAAAACCTGCAATATCATTATGAACAATATTCATTAAATAACATGCATTCACAAAACTGATTTCCTAGTTGACAGGGACTCTATCACTGGCCACCACTGCTGTTATTACTTTATTCCTCTAGAGTTTTTCTGATGGTTTAAGCACAATGCCCACACAACCATTTTTTCCTCACTGTCCCCCTCTTGTGCTACCTCAGATCAAACATCTTTTGTCTCTTCGTTTTCAGTGCTCCATAAATCAAATCTGTTGTCAATCTGAGGACACCTGGCATGAACTTAGCAGTGGATTCTTTGACCTGTTTAACACATGGGGGTCAAAAATCACCATCAGCAGTTGGAAAGAAAAATGTGAAAGATCAAAGTCTTCCACTCCCACTACTGTTCTTGTTTTCCTCTGTTGATGTGTGCACTGCTGACAGAAACCAGCATTTTTTAGCTCAGTAGTGCAAATATTTGATAGGAAACTGAGGCCAGATGTATAAACCTAAACCAAACACCAAATATTTCTGTGATTCTTTTTACTGCAGTGGAAAAGGTCCTTTTTAAAAAACAAAATCTTTCTCCTGGAGGGAGATGTTTGTAAATCAAACACTGTAGCTTTTATTAGTTGATAGACTGTTGATACTAAATAACAGCTGACTTTAGGCCCAAGAGCAACTGAATAGACTCCTTTCATTGTTGAGCTGAGCTATGCAAAAAGTAAACACCATAAATCATAAAAACTTTGCTTTGTACAAGTATTTCATGCTAGAAATATACAACATTTTGGTAGAGAAGGCAATGTTTTTTAAAAAACACTTTTTTTTTTTTTAATCAGGCCCTCTGCAAATCTATATCTAACAGAAAATTATTCATTTCCAATCACTTTGCTGAAACAATTTTTTTCTTTTTTGTTTTCCCACTATTACTTTTCTCTGCTGACCTTTATGTGGCCCAAATTTTAGAGGAATGTAATGAAAAAGCCTTCAAGCACCTTAACAGTTACAAATTGTTTATATTTCAAACTGACTGTATCTCAAATCAAATGTCAATATACATTTGGTCTCTTAAAAAGGCACTACACACTTTTTGAAGTATGTTCAGAGAAGTATTGAGGAAAGAAAAGAATAAGAGTACAGAATCAAAAGAACGTGGTTTTGGTCTACAGATATACCTAATTTTTCTTGTAAATCAGACATCAAGTCCTCTCAGCTATTCCCATTTTTTTGCAACCCAACAAAAAACTGAATGAGTATAAGGTGTGAAGGCACCACTGAGGAAGGAGCAGACAAAATTTTACTTCACTCATCAAAGTATCAGCAAAGTCTGATACAATTCTGACACATAGCCTCTTATTTTCTTTAAGTGCTTTTTTCCACCACTGTCACATGGAGTGTCACAGTCTCTCAGTGTGCTAATAATCTGGGAATCTTATTTCAAAGAAATCTACACATGTAAATGCAGTTAAGCTGCCTGTATATGAAAATAATATAGTTGGGTATTGAGGTTTGTTGAGGATGTACTGTTTGGTGGCAAAGATCTTTGGAGAGGCCAAAGCCTTTGTCCATGTCCCTCCTGGTACAGGAACTAGAAAGATGCTGCATGCCATCCCCTGCACAACTTAAGGGCTGCTGCCAAAGACCAAGGCCTCTCTCTCAAGTGGACCCAATACTCACACAGGGGTCAGAATGAGTGTCTAATTCCTGAAAGGGTAAAATCTAAGAAATCATCCAGTTGTTGAGTTCCCTTTATGCATACAAGACCAGGCCAGGTACATTACAAAGCACTAACACATAAAATCTGTGGGTTTAAGTCAAGTATCAAAACATAGCACATGTTGAAAATCACTGGATGATTTATCAACTAACCAAAATATTTGAACAAGTCCTTGGAGGATTACAATGCAGAAGCAATTTCCACACCAACTTAATCAATCCCCACTACAATTTCCATGATTTTATGTTTTTAGAGAATTTTGATGCAGTCTTAATTCCCATAGCTTTACGATCTGCACAGCATTTTTATGAAAGGCAATTTTATCCCCTCTGCCAACATGTTAAATATTGTCATGGGAGGATTTTTTAGTTTCTATGACTCCAGACAGTATTTTATACTTTCTGTGTTGTCAGTTGGCAAACCCAAGTTCCTAATTTTATCAATTGAAAGCACTGAAACCATTCATTAATAAAATACTCTAATTTACCCGTACTGTGACTCAAGAGCAACACTTGCCTTTCAACCCAGAGCTGACAACTTCTTTCACAGAAAGAGAGTGAGAAGAAGAAAGTTTTTTCTGTGTGATGCAAATCTCTGCAAGTTTTGAACTCTAGGCAGAGCTCCCCCACTTTCTAATGAGAAAATCCTTCAGAAGTATGATCATACAGAAGTCTAACTCTTACAATTTGTTGGAGAAATGTAACAGCCCATTAAGCTCTAAGCCTTTTAAGGGCACTAAACTCACTTTACCCTTAAAATTCTACACACACTACTGATGATCTTTAATTATTATAGTGCAGTGATTAATAAAAGCAGCAATGAGCTCAGCAGTCTGAGCACACATGAGCTGTTTCTCCTTTAGGGAAGCCTGAAATGCAAGGCAGTGGATTCCTTCCAAAAGTATTTATCAGATAGCTGTTTGTCTTCTGTAGTAGAGCTTGATTCAGAGTCATTCCATTTGTGTCAATGAATGCAGCACCAGGCCTTTAATACTCCCTGGTTGGGAGCTAATGCCTTTAGCTTTCCATTAGGTAATTTGAAAGACCTATTCATTTTTTTTTCACAGTCAGCTAACTAATTCTTTAACACTTCATTTCAATACCACTAACACTTACTAAGGGATTGACTTCACTAAGTGAACAATCTCAGCTGTCTCAATATTTCATCACTACCTGTCATATATAGCTGTGTTTAAATCAATGAATCACACTGAGGTAGGTCTATCCCCCCAAGCTTTTTTTTGTTTAACTTCTAGTCCCAGTGCTCCTCTTTATTATTCAACATGAAATTTCCAAGATCTGTGGAGAGGATGATATAAACTATCATCTTACCCCCATTTCTATGCTGTCCTTCAATCCAAATGAAAGACCATCAGCACTGCATCTCAGGAGCTAGGATTTCAAAATGCTTCCTCTCTGATGCACCTTGTGGCAAAGGTGGCAAAGGAAAAACCGATCCTTTTTTTGCAGCGAAGACAATCATGTATCATGATGACAGGCAGAGTGCAGGAAAGGTGAAATGGGTTCCTGTTGTACCCCAAACTTGTCAGAATTCATTCCCTTCCAGCACAATTCTATCAGGTACACCAAGGAAGATTATCAAGCATAAACTCATGAAAAGTTTTCAAGATGAATCAGTGCATGCAGAGTGAGTTTAAATTTCTCTTGGCATCAGCTTAGACTAAAAAATCCAAATGTGTCATGTATTTTCTCCAGGTGAGCTTTAAATATATAGAATTTTATCTCCTAGCATGTCTGCCTCACACACAGCAGTGTATGAGAATTCCTAGTAAAAGATACAAATGTACATTAGAAATAAAACATCACTAAATTTAAGCTAGTTCTTTCAGTGTCTTCACTTAACAGTAAAGAAGGGCCCTACCAAGGTGCAGAACATGTGGTTTCTGTTGCCAGCCTGCTTGAGCATGGTGACTTTGCTGTTTCTGCTGCTCTGAATTTACTGCCCCTCCAGTGCCAGCTCCTCAGTGTCTCAAATAAATCACCACAAGGTGTTGCAAGAAGTTAGAATATTTTAGAATCTCTTTTGTAATTGAATAATGACAGAATTTTAATTTTTTAATACTAAATAGCTCATTACTTGCACACAGAAGTTGTATGTCATTATTTTTGACATTACCAGGTTTGCACTACACTGTTTAAAACTAAGAAACAAAGAAACAAACAAACAACAACAACAACCAAATAAACCCCACTGGAGATAAAATACCAGAGCAACTGTTGGATGTGTTCTGGAAGGAAAATAATCAGAGGAGAAAATACTGTTTCTGGAAGCTTCTTAGTATTAGTTTAGTGATCCAAAACATCAAATGAGCTTTGTCTTTCCAGAGGAATGTCAGCTGAGGAAGAAAAGCTGGTGTTTGCCTGTATGATGCCTGTCACTGTGGTCCCTCCAGGGCAGCTCTAAACTCCTTTGTAAGTTTCATTTCTATGAAAAGCAGAAGGAACAAGTCTCAAATAATCAGTTGGTTTTGTGTGCCGAGGATCAACAGTCACCTTTCTACCCAAGTCTGAGTGAATTCCTTTGCCAACAGAAAGCAGGTGTCAACTTAAATTCTACACTAACAAATGTTATAGCAGATATAGAATACTTTGATGTTTTACTGCCATAAGAAATTATACCTTTATGAAATTCAAAGCTGGCTTCTCCACACTAAGAGTTACAACACACTATTATGATAACTAAATAATTTTCAAACTTTTGCACTATAACTAAAACCTCATTTAGGTACCTCAAGGCATTCCAGTTTTCAAAGTATAACTAAACCTGACCAGAAGCAAGAAAGAAAAATGCAGAAAAAGTAAATAAATGCAAATAAATTACATAAAGTTTTTTCTGAGTATAAAGTACTACAGTACTGAAGAGTGGGTATATAGATGTATTATCTTGGAATCTCATCATTATGAAAGATTTTTACAGAGAAAAGCAATGAAATCTTGTATAAATCAGAACCAATTCACCTCCTTCATGACTGCAAAGCCTCTTGTTACTTTTACAGTCGGAAAAGAGAATCACTTCATAGGAAATGGTAGAACCAGCTACACATGTTCAGCATTGGAACACAGAAATCACATTATAAGATTACTATTGAGTTCTTTTAACTCAGACAAAGCCCTCTTGTTAGCAAATGATACTTTGTATTTGGCCACAATTGGTAAAAGCATATAATATTTTCCATTTGTATCATAAATTTCATCACTGGATATGAAAGCCAGCTAGTGGTTATTGGCTGCTTATGTACAGTATGATTCTGGAGAGATTGTCTGTTTTTTTGGGTAGAGAGATGGAAGCACCAAGTGAACTGATTTAATATGCTCAAGGCCTGTGGAAGAACAGGATAGAAAATCAGCCTTCCTGGATCCCAGCTCCTGTGTCTTTACTACCAGAACACCTTTCCTAACTTTCAGCACCCTTGTTACCATTTTTTAGATGAAAAGGACAAGAGGAAAAAGAAAAAAGCAGAGTTAAAAAGAGAGGTCATACATTGGTCAAAATACTAAATAAGCCAGTTTTGAATGAGTGTTGATTTCATTCTCTCTCTCTCCTAATTTTCCAGAGTATATTTAAAAATATAGAAATAAAAGGAAAATCATTATTGTGATTGTCTTTGGGGGCCAGGCCTGCTTCAACAAAATACACCCATCTGTAGGATGAAGAATTAAAAGTCATCTACATTATTTTGCAGAAGTTCTACATAAATAAAATGGGTTTGGAAGAGAATGTGAAACATCAAACATCCATCCTCCAGTCTCAAACAACTCTGTTCAGTAACTTTTAAGACTTTCATAAATTCTAGAAAACAAAGCTGAATCTCAATTAAGGACTGCTGAAGGGAGACTAGTATCCTATAACACTGACATCTGGATCCCTGCTAGCACATGCAATGCATATCTGTCACTGACAGCTTATCAGGTTATATATCATTCTGAATCATTAGTCATGTCTTTCTCAGCAAGCACAGGAATCTGCAAAACCAACACAGACATAGAAGAAGTACCTCTGAGAGGACAAATTCACTTACATGTAACAATCTTAGAAGGTAATCATAGCCATTAATATAATGCAGACCATAAATGTCAATGCAAATAGTCAGGTGTATGTCAACAAGCAGGGTATGGACATGACTGATCTATACAATAAACTTATGGGAAATGATAACTTTGTGAATATCCCCAGCTATGGATGCACATTTAATCTCCACGTGCTAAGGATCCAGGAGAAAAAAATTCAAAGTGATTTCATAAGGGAGAGGGGAAAAAAATCTATTCCTATTTCCATAGCCTTGTAAAAGAGCTTCTGAAAAACGTCCAAGAAGAATGCAGTGTGCCCCAACACAAACTTATTCAAGATGTAACCAGCAGATAAAACCCTCCACATGACACCAACTGGTTAAACAGAGGCAGGCTCCACATGCCTTGTCATTTGATCATGATAGAGATTGATCATTCCTGTTAGTGGACTAGACTGTAATGAAAAGCTTCATGAATGTGTTAAGGCCATTTTAAGAGCTCACTAGAGACCCAAGTGTGGAAGGAGCATGCCTGAGCCAAGTTCTACATGCAGTCTATACACCATCATGAATAATGAACTGTTTCAGGCAAAAAACAAGACATTAAAATGAGAAATTTTTTTCTGACACAGAGTTTTTGGAGGAATTCTACTGACTTGATAGGGTGGTTTTGGACTGGGAAGTACATTTAACAATTTGGTTGAATCCATAAACTGAAGAGTAACTTAATGGAAGGGGCAGGGATTTATACATTATTAGGAAAAAATAAAAGTACTAACAAGCCTTATTAAAGACTCCTGTGAAGAGCTGCTGTTTGCAAACACTTACCTAGCACAGCCATTAATTACTTTCAAAACATGGCAGGTTTGTTTGCTTGCAAAAACACAGTGAAATTGCTGTCAGGAACTGTACAGCACACAGGCTTTCCCTGCCTGTTGGGACCTTGACAGATATCCATAAGTTTAGGATAATGTTAGAAAACACATATAAAAAACAGCAACTAATTTATTTTCATAAGAAACTTTAGTATTAAATGCATTAATTTAATTATTATCATTTCCTGCTGGCATCTGAACATTCAAATTTTAGAAATTACACACAAATATAGGAGGCAATAGTTCCAATTAAAATTCTGCCTAAAATTCTGCGTATTTTCCTTTTCTGAAATACATGCATTAAAAATACAGGAAAAGTTTATCAGAAAAATTAGACCTTCCAGACTCAATTCTCTGTCTTTATTAGGCCATGGCCATGTTTCTCAATTCTGCCAGAAGTAACAGTCTCATTATCATAGTAGAATAGTGAAAAAAATTTAGACTATGTAGGGACCATTGAAAATTCTGAAAAATAAAAAATTGTTTCAGTGTGAATAGTGTTTTATTTAAGTGATCAGAATGTGCTAGTTAATCTTTATTAAAGAAAATTAAATGTTGAAAAATTATTTCAAATCTAAGTAAAAGCATTTTAAATAAAAACAAGTTTTTATACATTTGAAATTGGCCATTGTATGAGAATAAACATTATTTTATTAGATAGTTCATTGTAGCCAAAACTATTTCTTATTGGAAATGCTAGAGTTGTAAAGTGTTGTCCCACTCTATTGCTATATAGGGGGAAAAGTGGTTAGTGTACAGATAATTTTGTGATGCATGTACAAATGTGGTCTATTCCCCAGAATCTACCAGATTCATAGTACCAAATTTTTGTGCCCCAATGTGGTGTAACTGATGGCTTTTAAGAGCTGACCTGTTTGGATTAATGATCCTTATCACACTGTTGCACGTTTGATGTGAAGCAGCATGCTTTCTTTGCTGATAGTATTCAGAGCTGAGATTATGATTTAATTACAATCAGAGATCTTTCCATTTTACCTAGAACATCAACTACAGTGACAGAAATCTTAAAATAAGAAAATAGCATATGGCTAATTGACTGGCTGAAGAAACAGCTGCCCTTTCCTTTAAAGGGCCTTCCACCAAATATTCAATTGATGCTTACTAGCAGCAGGAATTCACCAAATTCTGCTGACAGCACCAAAGAGAATGCAGGAAACACATGATAACACTTGCCTTGATGCAGGGGAAGTGCCATTCTCTTAAATGCATCCCAAAATTTCATGTGGATTAAAAGACAATTGGATAGATTTTCATATCCCATGAATAGGGTCTAAACCAGAAACAAAGATGTGGGATTTGGGCCAGCCCCCTTTGGTGAGGGATGTCTTAGCAATGGCCAGGTAGAGTGAAGTGTGGGTCCTCTCCAGGCAGCAGAGTCATTCATTAGGGGCCTTCAAGAGATAAGGTAAGTTCTGACACCCCTGGGGAGAGCAGCTAAAATTACACACTCTGCACTCCTCAGACATTTGTCACTGTGAGATATAAACATTTATGGCAATGATAACAAACCACTCACTTTACTTGAATATTTTGAACACTAGTGGAATTTAGGGAATATCATAGCAGTGTGATATGTTTTTTGCTAGAGAAAAATGATATCACACCTGCAGTGGTTTTAGATGCTGTAAATCAAATTGTGCAATCTCTCACAATGAAAGTGCAAGACTCACAAATGCTGCACAAATATTCTTGATCACTGCAGGGTAATCAGGGGACTATAATACAGTAATTAACTTTCTGTAGAGTGATCTTGTGACAGAAAATTCAATATTTTCACTTTAAACCAGCAGGAGCTGGTGATCAGCACTTTAGTTGTGTCTCTTCGTTGTTAACTTTTGAATAATTCTTATGCTAATTCAAATTTTCACATTTGTCGGCAAAACAAAATCAACATGTAAGAAATTGAGCACATTGCAGCTTAAGTGAGAAACTTTGTCTAAAAGTGAGTGAAGTAAAAGCATATTTGAGTGACAAGGTCTAAAATTAGAATCATAGCATTTGGCTTCTCACATTTCAGAAAGGATTTCACCTATGAACACCAAACAGGATTCTTAGCCTTGCAGGATATATAACAAACATTTGTTCAGGATGTTCATTTTTCAAATTCCTACCTATAAAGCAAGTTTCTTATCACTGTGAACTCGTATTTACTAGAAAAAAGTTCACTTTCAAAAAATCCTTTCAATTCAAAAATAAATAATGTGAACACTAAGTGTCTGTATGGTCTGGAGATGCTCTATGCCTTTAGTATTTGGGTGACATTTCCTGTGTATTTGCTTACTCTAAAGTATATTTGAATGTTGTAGCTTCTACAGTGTTCTCTTAAAATGCCACTACTCTGAAAAGTGACTTCAAAAGATAGGATCGTTTGATGTTTGTTGTTTCTTAGTGATTTTGGTGCCAAACATGTTTCAGTTCAATGTCAAAAAGATTACTCTCTCTCTGATAGTTAGATCTGCAAATTGATCCTAATGCCAAAGAGTCAAGAGGCTCTCATTGCTAAAATTTCTGTAGGTTTTCCATGTTCTGTTGCAAACATATTAATTGAGGTGCCAGTGTTCAAGGAATGTGCATTCTATCGATATTATTTATTGATGATGCAACATAAAGAATAGCATCTTCTCTATGCTTTAAAAGTATTTTTTAAAAATAGAGCCTATCTATTTTTGAGGAGGCAGACGAAATCTTTTGCACTGTGATCTGTGAAGTGAAAAAACCCACCAAACTTTGAAGTAACTAAGTGATGCAGCTAATCATTTTAGGGATCTTTTGGGAACCAGTTTTAGGCAAATACACACAATAATAAGATAAAGTTTCTTACACTGTTGGTTTGTGGATCAGACAGACGGATCTTGAACATAAAAGCCAATTAACAGGCAAGGGGGGGTCCCACAGTGATAGAGAATATTTTTTCACCACTTTTGCTTTGAGGCTGCCCCATGTTTGCTCAACCATGTCTGATTCCTCACAGCTGAAGTGGAATACACTTCATTAAAAAACCTTTTTTTTGTACTTGGACAGAAGCTTTTTAAACGCAGTGAAATCCTGCCTGTACAAGGAAAACAAAGTATGACTCATTTTTCACCTTGCAACTTTGATTATTGAAAACTGAAAGAAAATGTATCGACTGTAGGCTGGGCAGCAGATCACCAGGATTGTGCATCACCTCATTTGGCTTAGTAACAGGCAAAATAGTGCCAACTGATTTTACACTGTAGATGACTCTAGATCTGTCCTTGATAACTCTACCTTATCTATCATTAATGATCTGTTTACTATTTGAACAAAGCTAAAGTCCTCCATTTACATATATAGTAAACATCTCTTCCCTTAGCAAACAGATGTGACAGTCTGTCCTAGACTGAGCTAGACTGCTTAGTATACACAAGACTCAATTTTCTCTTCAGAGAAGGTTATCCTCTGAAGTTGATCTTTTTACTACAAAAAATACCCCTCTGTTCTTTCAAGAACTCAAGTATTTCAGTCTCTTACGTAGTCTCAGTTCCATTTTCAATATTTCATATTTAGACTCTACTAAAGAAAAAACAACCAAATTTCTATTCAAAACTCATATTAATGGGACACTGCTTACTAGAGTTCTGTGTCAGAACTCCCAAACAGACATTCAAACTAAAATACTCTTTAGTGATTAATTCTTCTCTCCCAGCACCTGTAGAGTCCTGTTAACTTTGCTCAAATCTTTGTGGCAAGGGTGAAGGCAATTCTTTGACCCTTTCTTGTAAACAGTTAACCCAGTAATCAGCCCTCTTCCCTGTTGGCTGCTTTTTAAATTTTGGTGTCTAGAAGCTATTAGATTTCTCAGGTACAGCACTTCCAAGTTGACTAGATGAGTTTTAGATGTTTTCCACCTAATTATACAGGGATTTACACTCTTTCTTATGAATGCCAGATATCCAAGGACATCAAGAATTCTATACAAGAGAGAAGTCAATATGAGGCAGGTATAATCAGATCCAAGTACACCTTCCCCTACAAAGTAAAAAAAATTGCTGAGATAAGTGAAGGCATCTTATCAGTAATTTAAAGATAGAAGTGCTTAAGAACAGTTGAATCTAGAGGAAAAAAAAAGTCTTGCAGGCTAAAAAATGCAGAGTTACACTTAACGTGTATCAGTATTCCTATCATCTGAGCATTGTTTATCATTGTCATGTACTTGAAATTAAAATGCTAAAGACGAATCTTAGAATGCACAGCATTTTCCAGAAGATAAATCCAAAAGGAGTGAGAAGAATTAATTCAACAGGTGAGTAACATTCATTACTGCTGGCACAGTTACAGGCTGCACAGCAGTCCTCGAGAGGAAAGGAGTGGATGGCAAGAATATGTGGTTTCTCAGTGAGACAGCATTTCCTGTAGGGCTGCTCTTATCCTATCCATTAAAACTCATGCCCATGAAACCCAGATTATGGTGAACTAAAATTCTTTTAAATCCTTTCTTATTTTATGAGCACGGGTTCAGTTTCTTTGTTAGTGTACACTGTAATATTGCTTCTGACTTCAGTGGTACTATACCACCTCACTTTAGCTTAGGCTGGCTAAGCATTAAAATTCTGTAGATTTTAATTCATTAAAAGTCTAGAGGTTTTCCCATATTCCCTTTTTATTTGCTAATTGAGATAATTCTTATTATTTGTTTTTCTCTCTAAAAGCTGACTCAGCACCTCTTTCATTCCCTGCAAATTAACATTTTATTGTTGTGAATGTTGACACAGAACATATTTCTAATTGTTCAATAAATACCATGAAACTGAACAAGTACCTTCTGGGAAAGAAAAAGACTGGGTCCTTTATGGCATCTCATTTAAAATGGATCACAGCATCCTATTGGATCCTTTTACAGTATCAAAGGCATTATGCTTAAATTAAAGAAGCAGAAATAAGGCAAACCATTCAGACAAATGAAAATTTGCTCAGATGATTAGCTTTATTCTAATCTAAAATTTTGCGTGCATATATAGGTATATGTATATATATATATATATATATATATATATATATGAAAATCTTCATTATCAAATAAAATACTAGATGTTGTGACAAGGCTTACCCTAGTAATCCCCAACTGAAAAGATTTCTGGTAGTCCTCTGGGTTAAAAAAAAAAAACCCTGGGCCAATTTATGCCACAGGAGTATGATCCAGAAAGAAAAAAAGACTTTGAGGATTTGAGGATTCACACTACTTTAGTAACTATACTTTTAGCTTTGTTTTCCATGTCATCAGCTTCAAGAGACTAAGATTCATTACCCTCTGTTCCTTTATTAACTGTGCTATCAAAGGCTTATGATCCCTGCATGACTTCAAGATCTTACTTCAACATCAACTTGGTTCAAGATCAATTCCACTTTTTGTCAATATTATTCAAAGACTCTGGATGTGCATCTCATCTTTTATTTAAGGCATCTATGAATTTAGTCATGCAATGATAACTACAGCTCTGATAAAAGCAGGTACAGTTCTAACTTCAGCTGAACTGAATGTACTGAAACTAGAACTGAACATGATCAGCTAGCATTCAAATAAAAGTCCACCCTTGCAGGTAAAATCCATGTTTATTCTATTTTCATCTCCAAATAATGTGTCATCAAGTAGATTTTTATTTGAGAACTCTGTGCTATGAATAATTTTAAGATGCAATCCTAAGCCACCCTAAGAATTTCAGTTAATAAACTTTAATGACTGGTGAATCCAATTAATTAATGGTTTTCTGCATTTACTAGCTGATCACAAATAAATCAAAAATATCTACCTGTCTGTATTAATCAGCAATTTCAAATCCTTATTGGCGTTGACTGTATGCATATGAAATCTGTTTCATATACAAAAAAAAAAACAGTGAAGAGGATTTTGACGAAATATACCATTCACAGTACATTTTAGTTGTCTGATTACAAAACCTAAGAGTGAAATTCCATGTGCCCTCATTCCCAATTGTAACATCATCCTGTGTTCTTTCAAGCTGGCCACTTCCATTGCTCTTCCTGTTAGCGATCACTGTTGCACTGTGTTTCAGCAAAAGGTAAGCTAGTCCCCAAAATAAAAGCAGCAGGTATGTCAAAAGAATAAAAAAAAAGTGGAATGAAATCACCTTAAAAATTGAATTAGCACTGTCTTGTAGCATTTGCTCTGTTCTAGCAACTGACTCTGAGGATCACACCAGAGAACAATGTGCTCTGAAACTTTAACAAAAAGAGGGATTAAATTACACAGATACTTAGATAGGAATGAGCCCCTCGAATTGCCCTAGCAGGCTGTCATTCATTTAATAGGTTTCATTCTCCATCAGCCTGACCCCGGTCTATCTCATCTCAACCCTGGGATAACAGAAGGTGTGAGGTAGAGAGCTGAACATCCACACTAGAGACCTTTTGCAGCCACCCCCTCCCTGCTCACTCCCACAGGAGCCTCTTCACTTCACCACGCAGATGAAGCACACCCAGGACTGTACACACAGTCTTGGCAGCTGTCCTGGACCCTCAGCTCTCCCATTGTGCTGAGGAATAAACCATCAACGTAACGAAATCATTGATGGCATTTCAAAGGTTAAAACAGCAGCACAAGTATTCCCTCTTACTTTCTCTCGTCTCTCTAGAGAAGACACCACTAGTTCTTTGAAACAGTAAATAAACCTTAAACCTTTACGTGTTCAAAGGAAATGCTGGCTTGTCTCAGAGAGCATTCCTTTTGACACAGCCTCCAAAAGCCTGCTCCCTGGCAAGTTCATCCTGTTTCTCAGGCAAGACCTGGGTATTCCCTGCTGTGACAGAGCAAGCCCTTCTTCCCCTTCTCCCTCAGTGGAAAGTACATCTTCTTTCTAGCCAGGCTAACCTTTGACTTTGTCTCGAGCATAACAATATTCTCTCTTTTGAAAGCTTCCTGGAGGACTTCTTCCTTAAAAGCCAGAATTGCCCTAATTGGACCTCCAAGAACGACTGTCATCTTTTTTTCACATTACTTTACAAACCCACTATGCTCCCCACCTTTCTACTCCGTGGTGTTAGATTTTGTTAGGTTTCAGATTAAAATAAATTAAAGGCAACTGCATGAGGTTAAAGGCACTTTAGGGTTTAAACCACTGTTATTGCAGTAGCTCTCTCTCTCTAACGTGGCACTATCATGCATCCATCACACTGTCAGTTCTCTTTTCAGTGTACAATTGACAGAGAACAAGATGGAAACAGTCCATCAATCTAGTGTCACAGCTGTAATAAAAGTGCAGAAAACCTGTAAAACTGCTTACACTCAGCTAGAGCACCAGTGTGCTGGCTGGTGTAAAGTATTTAGGGGACCTGCAAAGAGGTAGCGTGTCAGATGGAAAAACTGCCATTGGAGGCATTTTGCAAGTACTACGTGCTTGCAGATATCTGTCTGTCACAACAGGAGAGAATGAGAACTGCACAAAAAAGCAAACACTCCTGCAGTTCCCACACTGAAGCGCAGATAATTCAGCTATGCTTTCTTCTGTGTACCTGCATCTATTGTTCTCATTACTATGCAGAGGGACAGTCACTTGAGCCACAAAGTACTTCTCTAAATAAACAGCTAATTCATAGGGATTAAACAGGCAACTCTTCTCCATGAACAGATAATTTTCTATGTGTTTTCCATGTACACAATATATCTGCCACACTTAGAAAATTATAGACAGCACACCTGAGGTGGATTTCTTGTACAAAAATAGTGAATGCCACAGTAAAGAGAGGATTGAAAGCTTTCAGAATATAGAACACATAACATGTAAGTCTTTACTTATAGTTCTACAATGTACAAAAATTCCACGGAAAACATGTTTCAGACACTCTCACAAAATGAAGATTTCATTAGAAGAAATATGAGACACAAACCCTGCTATCTACTATTATTCAAATTCTTGGGAATGAAAATGCTAACAACAAATAGGTAAGTGAAGAGATAAGTCATCACAAGGGTGTAGGGGGTGTTTTTAGGTGAATAGAGAAGCATAAGAAAACAAATGCACAAACAATACAAGGAGGAGACTGGCTCTTAGGAAAAATACATGGAATAAATTCTACTTTAGAATACAGTAGATATCTAGAAATATATATGCAAGTTATAATATTGTTGGTTTTTTGTTTTTGTTTTTTTTTTAATTAAGCTTGATAGGAATTAAATTTAAAAAACAGTTGCATTTTAAAGAGGATCAGGAAATACCCCCATCATCCTATTCACTCACAATAAGAAAGCAGTTGGTATATTAAATTGCTTCTTTGTAAAATGAAAACTAATCACAGAGTATCTTTAGGGACATTCTAACAGATTACTTTTACTAATAAAATAGAGACTCACTCTTTAAATTGTTTCTTATTTGTTTTTTAAGTGATTGGCTCTTCTTCAGTACCATAATCTACCACAAAAAGGTAGTTACAAAGCAGCTAAATTCCACAGCATTTTCAGGCTTTCTTCATAGCCTCTTTGTAAAAAATTCACTGGAGGAAAGGTTTTGTTTATCAAATCATAATCAGATGTTTGCAGGGTGACCCAGAATGTGAGCAATGGCAGATGTGTCTCAGACTTTTTGTCACAAGATAATGATTTGAGTTAACAAAAATTGTTTTGGTGAGGTCACGGCTCTTTCTATCATCAAGTAAGAGTTCAGCAATCTGAGTAATGAGGAGCAGCAGGAAAAGCAACTGAGAGAATAGAATGAAAAATAAGATTTTTGCTCTTTCTGGTTCATTGAGACTAAGCCTTTAACTGTTGTAAGAAATAAGATTTTTTTTTTTTTTAAATAGCAGTTTCACTCCATCCTTTACATGGACACCCAAAAACCTGTTATTATGCCAAAAACGGAGAACTGCTGAGGTCTGGGATTTAGAATCATTCTTACCACGCTGGAAACTGATCTCTTTCTGGTAGATGTGAAGGCTTTTCTGACACAGGATAACCAAGAAAGGCAAGGGGGAAGTTGAGGAGTCTTATTATCCCAGCAAAAAAAAAATGGTTGCATGTTAAAAGATCCTCAAAGCAAAGGAACCCCATGCAACACAAACACAGACTAACATTATGGAGCTGACTTCTAGACACAACCCTCTCCCTCCAGAGCCACACTGGAGGCTGTGTGCATGGCCATGCCCTGCTTGGTTTGCACTGTTCATTGCTATTTTGATTATTTTGTCCCTGCCCAGAGAAGAGAGGAGATGGAAGTTTCTCCTCCTCCCTCTTCCCCTCCCCATCATCAAAAGCCCTTAAGTGCAGCAAAATCAGCTTTATGTCATACCTCCAGCTACCTGAATAAGCAGGAATTTTATGGAGCAATTGTGTTTAAAAGGAATTTCAATGATTTTATCTCCCAGCATGTAAAACCATGTGAATACGTAGCTGTGCAGGATCCTACTTTAAATAAGGGCTGAATTTGCCCTACCTGATAAAAAAGAGGCAGTGAGAGAGAGCAATAAGGGCAGAACACCACCTTGTTAATAAAGATGGAAAGAGCCCAGTAGGTTATTGCTTCCAGAGGTGAAATATTACTCACGTGGCTCCAAAACTATGGATTTGCAAAAGTAATGCACATTTTCTCTGACACTGCTGCTCAATGAGACCATGAAAGCAGGACCTTCCCAGGTGCAGGAGGAATTATCATGTCTGGGCTTGCAGAGCCTCTGCCCAACTCTACACCCTGCAGGTGCCTAAGTTTGGGACCTGGCACCAGAGTGCTGTGCTCTTTGAAGTCCTCTTGCCTTGCTTGAAGTCCCCTTGCTGCAACTGGCCCCAGCCTATCCAGCACAAGAGATCCCCTTTTATTTTAAGTTCAGAGGACTACTGATCTCCAAGATGTGGTTTGAGCTTAAGGAAACATTTTCTGATAAAATCAGTACCAAGAATTCCTGCTTTTTTTATGCCTCTCAGAGCTGCACCATATCCAGATGTACATGTGCCTTTTACAGGTTCTTTGTTCCAATACTTTTTCTCAGATAGCAAAAATGTGTGGTCTACCTTAATTCTGAACAAATGGCATCACCAACAGATAAAAAAAAATATTAGCCCTGAAAGTGGTGACTATCCTTACAGGAAGTCATTTTTCATTACCTCAAATATAAAGGAGAATTAACAGCAATTAGTGGATATTGCAGATTGTGTACACACATTTTGCATTATTTGGTGATTTTAATTGTTAAGTCTCACCCAAACAGGATTTTGCAATTAGTCTTTTATCTATCTGATGCATTCTCAGCACAGTGTTAGGCAGGACAGCTTTGGATAAAGAATGCTCAGATGTTTGTCTTAGATTAAGTAGGAGGGTGTTAATTGGCAAAATATTTCATGATTTTCATATTAAATATGAGTATGTGTGGCATATTTTCATGTAAGGAAGTTGCAACTACGTTCTGCATGCTGTGTTTTCTTTGCTGATCTTGAATGATATGTTCTTTCTAGTATACAGATGGTCATTCATTTCCATGCCAAAGTAATGGAAGGGTTTTTTTGCCTAGATTTTAACATTGGCCCTAGATTTGTCTATTTTTGTGTTACACTTGGCTCTCTTAATTAGAGTGAGTGTAATTTGAAGGCTCTGTTGGGATACATTTTTGAAACTACCCCATAGAGTCTGAGTCATCCTGACTCCTGAGAAATCCCAAACCACTGATATTTTGACAGCTCCTGTTTTCTGAGTTTCCTACTTTTTTACAGCAGATAATGCCTTCCTCCATGTCTCCCATACAGACAGTAAGTGGAATGCTAACATCTCATATGGCTTCTAAATTCTAGTTCATTGAGTTCACTGAACTCTCTTGCTCACATGTGGACACTCTGGTTTCATGTTTTCAGTGGTTTCTGAGGCAGTTCTCAGGTAAGAACGTAAGGACTCATTAAATAGAATTGTCAGTGATCTCCTCTGTCCATTGTTTTGAAGATTTACATCCTATGCTTGTCTGATTATACAGATAAAGCTTTTGCTATTTCTAGATTTTCTACCTCTGTTGATATTTTTTAAATGGAGTTTAGTAATTCTCCCTATACTCCCCTTTAGAGCATTACCTGGCACCTACCTGAAAGTTTATGTTGAATAGCAGCTCCAAGCTGCTGTAAAAATCACCCTGTGAGGACACACTGGTTATTCATGGAGATCTGCATTCTGCAGATTGCTCTGTCCTGATTGTTCAGAAACATTTTCACAAACTAGAACTGTATTAGAAAGCTCACTCTCCACAGCAGCAAATTCTTTAATGCAAATTATCAAGTTATTCTGCAACATTTCTAAAAAATATTTGAAGAAAAGAAAAGTAACAACTTTTCATCCAGCTCATAAAACATTGCAAGGTCTCCTCAGAGGTGCAATAGACTTCTTGTAAAGTCTTGACACCAACAATTTTGATCATTCATTCCAGTTCACATGTCACAATCTTAAATGCAGGGATTTTGATCTTTGCAAAGCCAGTCCACTCTGAATTACCTTAGAAGTACTAAAAACATTCATCATATGTGTCCATTTGCTATTGCTGTTTATTATTTGATTTAGGTTTATTTAGAGTGCTCATCCATAGCTCTGTTACTTATTTTGCTATTCATTTGCCTTAATCAGAACATTCAGTAAACAGTGTTGCTATGGCAATACTGCAAATTTTCATATGACCAAATTATTGTCTACTGCAGCCGGTGCAAAATAATTTTAAAATTTTACTATTAATATTTAAAGTGGTCCAGAGGTGCACCTAAAAAATCACCTTTCACTCCAATAGCTGGCTCGCATGCTGGTATCAATTAAGGGTACACACAGGACATGCTTTACTATTCACAGTGATGTTTGATGCATTAAATGGAAGGCTAGGCATGAAAGGGGTTTCTCCACCCTCATGGACCACAGAGGAGGTTTCTTAAACTCGGGTCTTCAAGGACTGACACAGCCCAGTGTTAAAGGATGGAAATAGGTCAGAGACTCTCCATTAAATATGTAGTGACCCAAATTTCTATGCAAGTGGCACAGTGTAAGTCCCTGCTAGTCCCGAGTAACAAGCAATGCAGAAATGCCACTCTTTGGACCTCGCTGCACAGGGTAGAAATTTTGCCCCCCCATTTTCCTTGTGCTTGACCCACATAAAGTCCTCTCAGTAAAGATTTAGTACTTGAATTAAATTCAGTGATCCACAGTTGTATTTCTCCAGTGTGATTTAGGCTGACATAAAATGAAGTGACGAATAAGGCCCTGAGGGCTTCAGCAGTGATGGGGCCCTTTGCAGGCCTTTTGGCGTGGGATGAGTTTTTGCCCACAGTGAATACATAAAATAACTAGCTAACTCCCTTACTTTGAATATCAGCTACAAGACCAAGGAGTCTTCATTACTCTACTGGCTGGGGATTGAAAGTTCCAAAATTAGAAATCTACTCAAGAAAAAAAATCTGGGCATACTATAATTGAACTGGTTATGAAAAGAGCTGTGAAGAGACTGTAAAAGTGAAGCAGCAAATGTACTACTCAACAGAACAGCAGCAGCAAGAGGAATAGACACTGCAAGTCATTTCTAGGCCAACGAGGCACAGAGGGGGATAGCAGCCAAAATAATGAGAACAAAGGAGAATTAAAAGTGCTTTACCAAAAGATTAATTTCAAATGTCTATAATAAAGTTACACATATACTTCAGTCAATTTATTCTTAAAATAACGCAAATTAATCATACTTTAATTTGAGATTAAATGCTCTCTTATAAAGTTTGTCAGTGTCTTTTTAAGAAATGTGTCTTAAGGAAGATACTGATATTACAGCTTTTTACCTGCGCACTTTCTTTCTAGTCAAAAAGTTTTGCTTTCTATTTCTGCCATGTAACTCACTGTCAACCCAAATTTCATTAATACTGGACCCCCTGACACAGACCCCATTATTCACTTCTCCTGTGCACTGTAGGTATTTACAATGAAAAAGCAGAGCAGCATCTGAGCACCCCACAACTGGCATAAGGAAGGAATCTTTTGTAAAATGTGAGAGCAGCAATCAGCACAGAATAACAAGCTCATTCTGAAGCCTAAATGTAAAGCCAATCCTACAGAGACACACTAAGAGTTGTTACATCACTCAGTATGCATGCAAATATACAAATATCCCATTATGCTGGATCTACATTAATATTAAATAGCTCTCTTTCTTCCTATCAGTTAAATCAATACTTCCTTCTTTTTTCTAAAATGAAGTATTCCATAGCCCTGTAGTTAGTACTTAGCCTAATTTTATGAAAATCTGACAAAATATGTTAATTTTCACTATGTTCTACATTCAACCAAGACTATGGGCTATATTTAGAATGGCAACCCTTCCCCATCCCCATTGATACACTAATCCGTTTTTTCATAAATCTCATTGCATAAGTACTATAAGTTCATTATAAATATAACTAATAATGAATCCAGCTCCAAAAGTATGAATAAACTATGCTCTGGAGTTTTTCCAGTTTTCAAAGAAAAATAATTTTGTCTGAGAAATAGCTGAAGAACCAACCATTTAGATGTGACAAAGAAATTTAATATTGTAATAGGAAATTTCTAAAATCAATATAATAGACAGCCTCTGCTGGATGCACATAAAACGCCTGAGTTAAACGACTGTGTCACTGAAGCATTCAGAGACAGGGGATGGTTGGAAGCCCAGCATGTGTTTGCTACAGTACTCTGCTGAAATCAAGCTTTTATTAAGCCACATATCTTACAGCAAGTTTCTTTATAGCACTTACTTTTTCTTTGTCCTAACTCTGTGTTCCAGAAGAACTTATCCTCAAATTTCAGAGGCTGAGGCAGACTATCAGGTAGGAAAACAAGGAAAGCCCTACAAGTCCCTTAAGTTTCAAATGAAGCTTTGTAGTAGGGAATTTTTTTTCAAAATATATTTAGAAGGGAGATTTGCCTATTTATGTTTAAAACACCTAATTTTGTGGGAGCCTAAGTTATCTTGTAATGTATAAAAAAAAGGCACATGATTTTGAGGGTGGCATTAGCAAGTAACAAGCACAAAGTTTGCAACTCTAACTCGTAAGTTTTTCCTTTCCCTTCATTCAGAACTTAATAATTACAGAGCTTGCATATAGTTTATTCTGAACTACCACACTTAATAAGAGATTCTACGAGCATTAGTATTCGTGGACATCAAACAAAAAACTGGCTGAGGATGGCATATTTCCCTTCTAACAGGAAAATTGTTGTGTGAAACTGTACATAGTTCAAACAACTTCAAAAATAATGTTTAATATTTAAAGAAAAGTACTAGTCAAGGGTTCTATAACTTCAGTAGATTTTATCATGTATTATTTACCTATTGGAGACTTTGGAACCTGTTCTATAACAAAAATGTAAAGATGGGTGTTGAAGTAGCCCTTCTAATTTTGTGAGAGAACCTAACAGAGGGGTTTGAGTTTATATACCCTAATGAAAAGTAAGTGGTGGATTATGTTAGCAAAGAAAATATTTGATGGCATTATTATGTTTTTTATTTCATTAGATTTAATTATTTTCAGTCACACCAATCTGAGTTAGGTAATTCAGAACTGAAGCCTAAAGAGAAGGGGAAAGAAACAAAGTTGTCTCTCCTCACTGCCCATGTATGGTCCTGCTCTCTGCCTTGCCTAGGCACTATTACAGCAGACTGAAACAGAAGCCCAGGTGGGCAACTCTAGGCATTAAAAAACCAAAATATGTTGAAATAAAATGGATTTTAAATCCACATATAAAATCCCTCAATTAAATAGTACTCAATTAAATAGTACTATATTTCAGAGGGAACAATTCAACATAATTTCCAAACACTCTGGTCAGAGTTGTGAAAATGAAAAATCAAATGGGACAGAGGTAAACATTCTCAAGACCACAGCAAAAACCAAATAAGTTTAAACTTTTCTGCATGGTGTTGCAAAGGCATGGCCTGCACACACTGCCAGTGAAGGAGTCTCAAGGTACATGGGCCAAAAGACACATCTGAAACAGACAGTGTTCCTTCTCTGCTGTTTGCCTGCAGACTTCCTCCCACGGTCTGGGTGCTCCTGGCAGGTCCCAAGAGCTGCCCCAGCAGATGTGTTGCACACACAGCCTGGAGCAGGCAGCCCTGTCCAGCCCTGGCAGCACAGCTGATGCCGGGGCAGGAGGCAGGGGCATTCCCTGACACTCAGGCTGGGTTTTTCCTGCTGGTGAAGCCCTCCTGAGCACCTGGTTTAGCTGCAGTAGGAGCATGAGGGATACTGTAAACAGCAGATCTATCACAACACTAAGGTACGCTAATCCCACCTGACTTGAAATGTTATACTTTCTCTGAAGGGGAATCAATAACACACATTTCACTTGCAGCTAATCTTCAGTACAACATCAATAAAGAGTAGGAAGCATTAAGAAAGAAATGGATTTGCTATTCTTAAAATTATTCAGAAAATATCAAATACAGACTAACTTTAAATACTTTGCTATTTGTTCATGGTCATCCTTTAAGCAGAAAGATTTATTCAGCATTTATTCATTGAGTAAACTGCTGTGATTATTTTTTCAGTCATCAATCTCTTTTGCTTGAAGAGTCATTCAAAGAGCATGTACAGTGAACATTTTATGAGTCCCTTTTTATATGGCCAGGAAGTCAGACAAGAGGAAGATGACCTTGCCTGACACAATTTCTTTATGAGACCATCTTCTCATTGATCTATGGCTCCACCGAGAAGAATTATGGTTTCAATGCTGCCCTCAGAACACGGGGCAAGTCATGTCACCAACATACATTCTTCCCTGTCAAACATTTAACTGATCCCATGGTTTGCAGAGCCAGTGCTGTTACTTCCAAATTTGATTTGCATGTTTTCAGCAAAGAGGTGGCTATGCCTGTACATGATAAGTAGCTGCACCTGCCTTCAATTTGCTCTACTATGTCTAATTTCCTAAGTGAGCAGTTCAAACACTATAAGATGGCAGACAAAAACAAGCAAGATTTCAGAAGCAAAGGTAAGGATTGGATTACTTTCAGCTTTCAACTTGTGTTCTCCTGGCCTTGTCCAATTTCTTGACTAAAACTGGAAAATAAAGACTCGGCTCTGCTAAATATAGTTGTCATCTGTTCACTGGGAAGCTGCAGGGTAGACAAATGTTTTATCAAGGCATGATGCTTTATTCTGGTAACTCTGAGCTTTACGACCATTGTATAAACACTGCCAGAGAATTTATTCTAACTTATAAATATAGGAGTGTACAGTTAATTTATATTTTTGTTAATCCCAGAAAATACTTCTCCTGTTTTAGTTTTAACCATTTTTCTGTTTGTGGTTATAAATAAACTTAAGAAAAATTTTTAAAATTATATCTTTTGTGCAGTTCATGTTTAATACTTGATTCAATCACTATTGTCTTTTTGGCAGAACAGCTTTGAGTCCCAGTTGAAAGCAATTTCAATCACTAGGATGAGCATACCTCAAAGGATCAAGACATCACAACACACTCCATGCTGGTACACTAAGCTTGGTCGTCTGAGGGCAAAAATTTACATATTTCCATTGCTTTCAATTGCAGTATTAAGTCAGACATATATGTGAATGCATTCTCACAAAATGAGAAAAAACTTTCTTAAATTGTACTTGTAATTTGATATAAAGTTATTCCAATGAAAACAGAAAGTTCAATAAAGCTTTCCAATATGAATATTTAGAAATCACTATTCTCTCAATGTTTTGCTGTTGCATCTATGAATTGCTATATAAATCATATGCTCTTCATTGCAACTGAAAATTCACTCTGAAATAGTCTAAAAGATAATGTATAGAGAACAAAAGCCATGATATAACTAACTAGCAACATGCAGAGTCCATAAATAGGGGTTCAAATATAATTTCCTATTATTTTATATTAAAATTACTTTTTTTCTTTTACAGCATGACCTTATGCTGCACTTTCTCAATTTTCATAATGTATTTATGTAGGTCTGAGCCTATTTTTCTACCCATTTTTCAAATCCTCCAGTCTGCCACTCCATCACAAAAAAGAAAACTACAACAGCATATTTTGGTGCTACTGAAAAGTAAGGTAAAGGTTGTTAAATCAAACAACCTTAAATCAAAGGAAAAGATAAAATTTGGAAAAAAGAAATTAGATAGTTTATCTAATATGATTAGATATAACACCAGGTAAAAATGCACTAGTTTGAATATACAAATCTTCTGGAAAATGTAGGCGTGCAAAGAAGAGAGAGAACATTTACTACAATTTTGTTATAAGAACATGAAAGGTCTTATTATTTGTAAGCAATTACTTGATTAACTTTTCTTCATTCCATTTAGATTTGCTTGGGCTTAATCTTCACCATGAAGAAAAGTGACAGACAGTATGTGTGAATACATGGAGACACTGCCTGCATGAGCGTATCAGCTTTTCAAGACCATGCTACCATTTCTAAGCTGGTGCTAGCCATTTGTTCCCCTCTAGCTGGATTGCAATATGCAATGCTTCTCCCTTAGAACATCTCATGTCTTGTATAATATCACTTTCAAGCTTACAGCTGAAGTAATTTTTAGAGTATGGTCCCTAATGCAACCTCAGTGCAGATAAATGGACTCTCCTAGCAACTAGTTCTTTAAAGACACATAATGCATGCTTGGACAGCATTATCTTTAAGGGGCCTCATGAGTCCTCCAAGTTAAGAGAGTATAGAAAGAAAACCTACTTGTTAAATAAAGTGAGAGTAGCAGAATTTATTACCTCCTAAACTAATTATTTTATTCTTAATATGATTCTTTACTTATTTCTGTTATAAGAACCGCACAATAGCTGAATATGTTGCTAACAATATTTTCAATTTGACAAACTTAAAAGTTCCTTCATCAGATACCTCCCACAACAGAAGGGTACCTAATATTTCCTTGCATGTTTAAAAGATAAAAGAAACTTTAGTACCAGGGTAAGCTGAAATAAGACTGGAGAGTCCACCGAGCCATTAGTCTCTAGAAACTGGTCCCAATCTGAACATTTACAGAAACAATCCAGCCTGGTAAATATTTTCTAAGCCTACAAAAAATTTTTTGCTAGTTTCAATGGAATGATCATCACTAAAAACTGGCATTATCTTTCTTGTCTCAGGAAAGAAAATGAACCAGATAGAAAGAAACAGCAAACTCTAGCCAGAGGAAACCTGCAGTGGGCTGTGTGGTTCAAGCAGGCTCCACTTCCCTTTGGCAGCACAATACCTGCTCCAAGAGAAAAAAAGGAGTAAGATGCACCTCAGGAACTGGCCCAAGCACTGGTGGTTCAGGGTTTTGTTTCTAATTAAAACTTCATAAAAAGATATTGATATTGCTTTATTAGCAATTTCTTCTGGCCCACTGCTTTGTCAAATGCCAGTTGCTTGAAAGAGACAAACTTTACACATATTCAGCTCTTTCAACAAATTAGAAAAACAAATATGAACATAGTATACCATATTCCTATATAATGAAAAATTGATTATAAGCAAAGAATTGCATACTGTGCTAGTGTTGTAAATTACTTCCTCTGTGGCTTTTACAACATTGCCTATGAACATAATTGAATGTCACTAGTTTATGTTTGCAAACACAATCCCAATGACATTGCACCTGGGAGCATGCACACACAGTCATCTGTTAGAGAAGGATCTAAACATATGGCCTGTTGATTAGGGTCTGGCCCCAAAGCTATCACAAAACCCTCCAGCCAGTTTTCTGCCAGACTAACCCATCACAATAATTCAGCTCTTTCAAACAGGAGCTTCTCAACAACAACAGAGAAAGTGTACAGCATTTGAAACAGCCACTTCAGATCTAGACACTAAATATTTGAGAAAGCAAAGGTCAGAGGCACTCCTCCTACTGAGAGAAAACTATATTGGGTCCTATTCTACATTTTTATTCATCTTACTAGGCTGGCCTGTTAAGGTACAGGCTTTACTTTCTGCTTCAGTTTTCCAGTAGCACACTTCTAGAGCAAAATTGTAACAATGAGATTATCATTTTGAGTATCTGGGTAGCACTTTTATGTTCAAAGTTAAGCTGATTCTTTAAACCTAATTGGACCTCATGTGCATGGTTCCCATCAGCTGTTTTGGGCAAATCTTCTGTGGCTCACAGATGCAAGGCACATGCAATCACTGCAGAGGCAAAACATGCCTCTTCTCACTTCTGCACGTGTTTTCTGAATAGGATAGTAATTAAAATGCCACAGAAATCAAACTGCTTGTGAAAATGAGCATGCATTCCTGGGAATTCAAACAGGATAAGATATTTAAACTTTAAGTCAATAGCTTTGGAAAAAATATTTTCCACTGCTAAATACAAGAGTTTGGTGTGTTTGAAATGAGATACAGCTTTTGACAATCACTAAGGCTTACTGCAGGGTTCCACACTTCAAAAATAAAGGTCTACTTGTACATTTTTTGAAGAAACAGCAATCAGACTAAGAACTAAGCACCTGTTGGCAAAGCCAGAATCCATAAATTAGGGCAGTGCCTGTTAGTGTCTGTTATTACATTTGAATTTGAAACATCTACCCATAGTAAATTGCAGCATTTGGGCTGTTACTTTTGTCATACCTTCCAGTAAAAGCTGGCTTAGTTTGATCCTGAAATGCTTTTAAATTAATAACTGTAAGTGAATGTGTACAATGGCCATGGCTCACACAATTTTACTTTGTAGAAAATAAAATAGTCAAACTTGGTACTGTGATAGCCTGCTGTTAGAACATATTGAAAGGGGAAAGACATTCTTTCTAATGAACCCTTAAAGTGAAATGTTCTGGAGGACAAAAATATTCAAGTTACTAGCTGACCTTTAGAGTCATAGAGGAGAGGATGTGCATAATGCATTATTCTGTCGGATATGCATTACTTATTATAAAATAATGGAGGCTTCAGTACTTTACATGTGACTATTAGAAAGATCAGAACATAACCCAGCCTTCGTAATATAACTGAGTGCCGCAAAAATATCTCTAATGATTAATATACCAGACATTATGCAATGCTCCTACAAGGTAATTTTGTCCTGACACAGAATAATGATTGTTACAGGACTTCTGCAGTTTAAGACACATTAGGCCTCTGGGCTACAAAGGCAGTTGTAAAGTTGTATGTGGGTGGAAAAATTTCGCATTAATACCCCAGTATTTCCAACATGTGTTTACGTTAAGCCAACAAAAAATTTTAAAAACTTGTAAACACAAAACTGTACAATTCTTCCTTCAGTGTGCAAGAGGAACATCCTCCAAAGCCAAGAACAGCCTCTTTCACACAGTGCCACTCACACACAGCCAAGACCCTGGTCTGACATAAGTGGAGGAACAGGCACAGGAATTGTTTCTGCCTTATTACTTCCCTGGGAGAGGACTAGAAAAATCCAATAGTTTATAACAGCTGCTTCAGTGAGGCAGGGCAAAGTTACTGGCAGAGATGAGCAGTGAAGGGCTGCAGGCCACCCTGGTAGCATTGCCTTGTCCCCAGCTCAGGCAGAAGCAGGGCTGGGGCACTGTGCCTCTCCTGTCCTCCCCCAGCAGCACTCTGAGCCCTCCAGCTCCTGCCACCCACCGGGCTCTGTCCGCACGGAGAGAGAAAGCAAAGGGCTGATGTGAAACAGCTGCAGACTGAGAAATGCAGAAATGTCTTCTTATGTTAAACAGTATGAGAAACAACAATACAAGCTGATATCCAAATCTGTCACCCAGCTGAATTGTTCTGCTGTTTGTTTTGACACAGAAGGAGTTCTTGTGGTTCATATGAGGACAGCTTTTCATGAACAGCAGTTTGATACTTGTTCCATGGTTTGAGTATCTTTATCTGGGGTGCCATATTGGGCTATCACTTGTTTGCAATTTGGATGGTAAGCATTTGCAGGGCACACATGGCAATCTGCTGTGACTGGCTGGAAGGGATGGCAATGTTTATGAAGGCAGCCCTCTGAAACAACTCAGAACAACCAAAACCACTATTATAGCAATAAAATTTGAGCTCATATTACTTCAAAACAAGATTAGAGACCATTTCAAATGACAAACTTAAAAGTTTTTATTTATAAGCGCCCAAAACTAGGGAAATTTTTTGCACCCATATACTGTAAGTATTATCATTAGTATTTCATTTGCTTCTAGCAAGTAAGGAAAAGATTGCCATTACTTTAGAAATTAAGTATATACCATCTTGTCATTCATTTTCAGAGACATAATCTGAAAGAAAAAGACAGCCATTATTTGTGCAAACACAGGAGCTTCAATAAACTGAAGCAAATTTTCTTACTAAAGAGTACAGCAACACAGGACAAAGTAACATTATGAGAAAGGAGCTGAGAACAAATACCCTCAGGCAGCCCTCAGAACTGAATTCTGAAATCAGAAAAGAGACAAATAGTAACGGAGATAATCTTTCCAATGATAATTAAGAGATTTAAATGTGTTACAAATTTAAAATATATTGCCCAATTGACTCCTTCAATCCTAAAGCCATATATTTTTTCAGCAGAAGGCATGTTTCTCTTCACACTCTGATTCACAGTGAAGACAGAAAAGCTGTTGTAATCTAAGGTAGCTTTCTCTAGAAACCATAGTTGGAGGGAATTATTTAAAAACAGCTTAACTTTTTCTAAATCCTCCACTCCCATACTTTGGTATTAGCTAGCAAGCACAAATATCAGATAATAAAAATGAAAGAACAATGTGTTTCACAATACCAGCCAGACAGAAATCAGAATTTAAACATGTTGTTTAAATAGGAAAGTATTATCAAAACCCAAATACTTTATTTTAGAAAAAATTTTACAAGATCCTTTGACCAGTCAGGGGTTTTATTATTATTTAGAAAATCAATGGAATGGAAGAAATCCTTCAAGAGGAATGAGAAAACTTTTTTTTTGGTAAAAAATAAAACCTCTGTTCTCAGCCTCCAGGGCTGTACAGTATTCCCAATGATCAGACCCAGTAATCAGAAGCAGGAAAGAGAGCAGCCCTCCATAACCTAGCACTTCATATCTGGATTAGCAGCACTTTGTAGCAGATATTCCAGTATTTGGATTAAATCTATAGTTCTAGAAATATTGCCTTTTGGGTATGCTTCTGGAATAGCATTTACAGATTGAGAAATGAGAAAAAAGTTATACCAAAAATAAAAAAATAGAAAAAGAAATTTTTCATTTCTATTTTTCTGAAACAAATTAGAACATACTGAAATGTTGCAATGTGGGGACAAAACAAATAGCTGAGAGGCAGGTGACAGATTGCAGTTTCAGTGATGACATTGCAATATGAAATTAATTCACTCCTAAATTTCTTGTGGCAGTAGCCTTTGACTAGATTTTTAACCATGTCTAATGGAGATCATTTGTACTGAAATTGAAAAATTGCCAATCCAAGAAAAGTTTAAAAATACTGAATAAACTCCAATCACCTTCCTCCTGGCTGATGGGACAGCATGTCTAAATGTTAGTATACTTTGGCATAGAAAGTCCATTTAGGGCATTTTGGGACATGATTTTTCTTTCTTGTTTGTCATTTGAAGATTTTATCCACTTTTCCCTTTTTTTTGCCATTATAATGCAGATAGAGTGTTTCAACTCCATCTTTTCATGGGCTTAAATCACTCAAAGAAGCAACAGTTATGGATAGAAGTGCAAAGGAAAATGTGCAAGTGATTCAACTGTAGAACACTTAAGATAAATACAAAATTCTGTATCTATAGAAGCCACCTATGGGAAGCAGAAAGAGCTTGGGACCTTTTGCACAGGTCTACTTTTACGTGCTTCTGCTATGGACACTAATTTATTTTATCACATTTAACCTTTTCTTCATTATCTAGAATTCACAATGCCATGGTTGTTGATTTTTTTTTTTTTTGAGATTTATAAATAAAACAAAGATTAGAAACTTGCAAAATTTAGCATATTAGTAAATTAAATTTTAAATGTGCATTTTAAAGTACTGTTTTGTTGCATAACTAATGCAGAAAATGCTATTAGCATTTGCTTTTCAAGTCTGCAGTTGTTACCACATAAATTGTGGCTATAGTGTACTCCCTTCTTTCATTAGTTTATTCATAGCTTCCTGTGAAAAAGCTGATGCCTCTCTCCTTCTTCAAGTAAACATTTTATAGTATCAGAGTCCTAAATTCAACTCCAGTATTGATTACGAGGTGTATTACATTTTAGTTCGGTATGCATAGAATTAAACCAAAAATCTCAAAGTATCAGAGTGAGTTTTAAGCTAAGAGATTATGTTCTATCATGGTGACAGGGATGCAGGCACTAGAATGCACTGGGAATATGCAGTTTTTTAAGTATTTTACTGTGCAACACTTACAGATTAATCCATTTGGGTATGTTCACCTGTTGTCTCCAGCTTGTCTCCATTTTCACAATGGAAATGTATGGAGAAAATAGGATTATATATTTACATATGTATTCTCACCTAAAGCAAGAGAATTTTGCAAATAAACCAGATGCCTAAATATATTTACAAAGAAATCACATTAGTAAAACTTGGACTACAGCTGTCATTGTTGTTGCAGTGCTAAAACCATTGTAGTCCCTTCACAGAAGAGAGCTTCACTGTAATATAATTTTCAGTCAGAACTGACAGGCTGAATTTTATTTTATGCTCTCAATGTGCCCTTTTCTAGACAGAGATGCTAAAGAATATATGGAGAATTGAGAAAGGAACCACAAGACTAAGCAATGTTGACTAGGTCTTGAAAAGCAGGACTGTGGGAGAGGGGCTTTGAGGTGAAGCAAAATAACCAACAGAATGCAATGATGCTTTAGCTAATGCACAGCACAGATCCATGCAGAAGCTCCAAAAATCACTGAGTCTTGTATCACCTCCTTACAAAACCAGTATTTGTGTTGCTACATCTTTGTTTCTCACTTAGTGCTACACACTGGAGCATTTACAGTGTGTAGTACTAAGTGTATACTTCACTTTCAATGAAGTGTTTCTAGACTTCATAGTCAAATAAGTGCTGGGGAGACTTAATGCAACTAGAGCTTGCCAAACCCCAAGATCTCCACTTCTATTGCTCTTATTGCTTCTCTTGCTTCTGCCAAAACAAAACAAACAAGCACACAACCCCCCCAAAAGCTAACCAAACAAACAAAAGCTAACAAGCAACAAGAATATTTTTTAACACTTGGGAGAAAACAAAACAGACCACAAGAAACAGAAACCAGAGGCAGAAAAAGATAACAGAAGACCGCCACATTCTAAATTTACAGTAGAAATTATTGAACAAAAGAGAAAACTAAAAATTTAAGTGAAATTTAGTACAGGAAAATGTCAGAGGGCAAAACCATTATTTAAAGTAGCTCCAAAGTGAAAAAGAGCAATCCAGCTAATTTGAAGACTGGGCTAGCTCAAAAAGCACTACTATTCACTAGTGTCTTACTATTGCCTAGCAGATGGCTGAAACTGCATTAGAGCTCCAGAACATTAGACTGAATGCCAAGCACCCCAAACAAAACAACAAATGCATTTATTTACTAATTTCTACTCTCTGCCACAGTATTGCCACAGTGCAGATACTCAGTCATCCTCCACGGAGTCCCAGGCCAATGAGACTTTGGAAACTGCCACATGCATTTAGCTGCCACAGAGGCTCAGCTCTTTGGTGACTACCACACCAAGAGTACAGCTGAACTTTACCAAGCAAGTGTTTGAGATTACCAGAAAATAGCAATTATTAACCTTCCCCTCAGAGAGCAAAGGAAAGAATGCAAATTCCACCGGAAGACTGCTTCTTTTGCTTTTTTTCTTCAGGCTTTACATGGAGTGGCAAACTCCACCAACAATATTCTATCCCACCTGAAAAAGTGTTATCACATCAGAACAAACATTGTAATATTTAAAAGTTAGCTGTAACACTACTTGGAACACACATTAGGAAAATATGCTTTTACCTATATGTGTGAAGATAAATAATGATATTACTTCTTGAGACTATAGCTGCTGCTTTGGGTTACTCTGAGTTCCTACACATTCATCTCTTTTTACCTGCAGGCAGCTCAAATGTTCCAGCTTTTCAGTGCACCCCTTCATCTCCTTACATGCCCTGACTTTATTACAAAAAGAACCAAAATCATCTTGATTTTATTCAATGTCACAGAGTAAAAGTGGTCCCTCAGATGTTCTGATCACTTAAGACAGTTTGCATTATACGTCACGGATCCTACCACAAAATCATCAAATCACCGAGTTGAATGAAGATGTAACATGTTACAAGAATTAGCAAAGAGCAGAAACAGAGTGATTTTCAAGTCTTGTAACAGTGCCTCTGTTTTGAGAGAGTATCTCCAGGTTTTGGAGAGTGGAGAGGAAAGAGATTTCTAAAGGAAGCACATTTAAAACCTTCAAGATTCAGAAATGGGGAAAAGCGAAGTCAAGATTTTTAATAACCATCATAACTGTCAGGGCAGTGGAAAACTCATTTGTTCAGCCCCTTCGGAGCATCACTGATAACAGTTTAGAAAAGACTGTGAGTGAAACACAGACTTTGTGAAGCTCCCGTCGTACATGAATTTAGATTCACTGATGTTCTCATCGCAGAGTTCAGTCGCATTTACTGCTTATGAAACTAGTCTGATGAATTCAATTACTGAAGGAAGTCTGGTTTTAATTCTTAGAACTACTACTTTTTTCAATTTAAATTGATTAATAATAAAAGTTACAGAATTTCAGAGGAACAGCATATAAATTAATTATAAATTGAAGCCCTAGCCCATGGCAATAAGATACAAAGCTCTCCTTCATGTCAGCTCAGATGCAGCTTTCAAGTATATTCTAAAGGTACTTCTTCTGGATAAATATTTTACGTTATAGATATAAATTACAGTTTATTGCCAGCTGTTTAAAATATCTATGATTTGGTAAGATGAGTCTTGCTAACCCCCAGCTGTCTCCCATTTAGCTGAATTGGAAAAACACTGGGTAAATTGCTGCCCATGGAGCACAAACAGAAGCAACTGAAGTACCCATAATTTGTTGGAGTTTTAGATCATCCTAATTTAGATATTTTTCAAAAGACATAATGTAAAGTAGACGCTACTTAATCGCCACCCTGATAAATAGCTCTACTGGGAAGATAATACAGTTAGTAAAAGGGTAAATTAAAAGCAAACTGCAAGAGCCACGCTGCATCCGTGACATACCCGATGTGTTTGGAACGAAGCCGTTTGATGCGCTGATCACAGCAGTGCACACTGCACTACTGCCATCCATGGCACAGCTGCTGGTTATCTTCAGGGGACTGCCTCATGCTCCTGAATTCATATTTACAAACTGCATTGATATAATCAAAGAAAAGCTGGGTTTCTTAATTCACTGTATTCTTCAGTAACAATATAAACACAGCATCCATGTGCTCTTAAGGGGAGGCTTACCTATCTTTTTTCACAGGTTTTACCATATGAAAAACTGCAATAAGTGGGAATGCAGTCAGGAGGTGTACCTGAGTTACATGCCAAGGTAGCCGCAAGAAGGGACCCTCAACAGAACAGAACTGACAGTACAGAAGAATCTATTATGTCTCAGCAAGTCTGCACCAATGTCGGACCATTTTCAACATTTTTTGTGATTTTTCTGTATGTTCAGCAGAGAAAACATATGGGGTGAATACTAGTTCATACTACACTCTGTCAAAGGCAGCTGTCGACTGCTAGATACTGTCACTAGTAAGCAAAAGTTGCAAGCTCAAGAACCAAGAAATACATAGATTTTCAGTGTCACATACTGAGCCAAGTATTTAATTCTCCATTAAAAGAAAAAAAAAGTCTTTCCTTTTGAAGTCTATTTATAATCACAAATGCAATTTTGTCCTCTTTGAGCAGTTAAAACCTTAATCTCTGGCTTTCTTATTCAGAAGATATTCTCCACAGAGTGATTTTTAACTGTTACAGTCCCTTTCTATGACTCTTAACTAGGGCTGAGCCTTTCTCTTTCTTACAGGGTGCAGTAATGTCCTGATTAGGAAAGAAACAGAAGGCAGTGGTGGCAAGAGAGAAGCAAAGGAAGGAAAACATGCAGGGAAAGGAGACAGAACTGCAGAAGGTAGAAGTGTGGCTGACAGCCCCAGAATCCCCCAGGACCACAGTCAGCAGTGAAGAGAATTACCTTGCGGAAAAGACACAGCTGGCAGGAAAGATGTCAGCCGCAGGAGGTAAAGAAAAATGCAGGCAGGAGGAGAAACTGGTGAGACACTCCGTGGACAGGAGTGCCCTGGGAGAAACAGCACGGGGGTAAAATGGCCAATGACTTACAAATGTGCACGCAGCCCACAAATTAAAGTAACATTTGATTACCCCTATCAATCCAAAATGGTTTCCTTGGACACCAGTCCAAGAGAACATGGAAATTACCTCTTCACTCACTGACAGGCATGGTTCAAGAGCACATACCTTCTACCCTCATGCCCAAGGGTATTAACCAGTCATTACCTCACATTTTCTTGTTTCCCTAATGGGCCCCGTTTCATCTCCCTGGGTAGTGAGAGCTGCTTCACAGCATATCCATGGCAGCAATCTGTAACAGTGCACTTAGCCAGGCAGCAGGGGTACTGAATAATGAGCCCATCTGTACTGTCCTTCCAACCCTGTCCTAAAAGCATCGGTAAGCTCCAGAGGTAATATTCTCCAGGTACCTCCCTCTAACCAAATTTCTAAGTAGCAGAAGATTACTCTTATTGTTAGGGTGCTTCTTGCACAGTATAGAAAAGGAGGTGGCTTTTGCTTTACTGTTTAGGCAATATAAAGTATTTCACTCATTTTTTTTGCAGTGGCAGACAGCTAATAATAAAATGTCTACTCGGAATAACACTGTTATGAAAGGGAACATTTCCCCTTCCATTATATGTCATGGGACATACCCAATTAGTGGCAAAACACTTGACAATCCCTATGCTTGCCCTCAGATTAGAACAAAAAGATGAAATAGCAATTTGGTGGAAAGCATTTTAATATAGGCATCCAAGAGTAAGAGCATTCTGAGTTCTGCAATGGAAAAAATAAAAAGAAAAAAGAGGGAAGTGCATTCCT